>NC_136061.1:1441281738-1441881738 GCF_964261635.1 Lissotriton helveticus | reverse complement strand
GCAAAAAGGTTTTGAAGGAGAAATACTGGTGGCCTGGAGCGGATAGAGAGCTGGAGCATGTAGTGAGAGAGAGAGTCTGGCGTGCAAATTTGCAGATAAGTGCAATTTGACTTTGAGGCCACTACTGGTTCTGGTGGAATGTCCCAAGATGGCGTGGGAAACCATTGGAGTAGACATCATGGGCCCTGTGGTAAATGAAGTAGGAAGCATAGTTATGAATTGGTGGCTATTGACTATTTCTCTAAATGGCAAGATGTGGCTTTTGTGGACAAGATTAGTGCAGAAAGGTTCCTGAATTTTTAGTTGAACTGTTGCATGGGAAAGGTTTACCCAAAAAGGTGATTACGGATAACGGTCCACAATTCCATGTGGCAGTGGTGGAATCATTTTTTAATGCACTGGGGTGGAACATAAGTGCACATCAGTTTATCACCCAGAAGGTAAGGCAAAGTTGAGAAGTTCTACTGCGTCATCAAGGGGGCCCTCCAGATGGAAAGTACCAGAAGAAGAGATTGGAATTACCAAGGATACCCAGGGTTGGATGGAGAAATCTAAACATGTTCACTGGTCACCCGAGATGGTAAGACAGACTATCAAGGAGGCACATAATAAGTATAGAGTATAGAGAAGGAGGAGAAGCGTGGCTCAGTGGTTAGAGGCGGCAGACCCGGAAGCTGAGATCGGCCGTGGACCAGAGTTCGATTCCCCGCCTCGGCGGGTCTCGGGCTCAAAAAATTCCACGGACTCGATAATTCTCGCTCCGGTGCCTACTCAACTCACGGGGTCACACTCTGCGACTCTGGGCAATAGCTTGCTTAATCTCCACTACGCCCCTCACGGCGGGATGCCTGGCTTTCACCTTGTGGATACCCTGCCGGGGTATCTCACAGGGGAATACCAGGACGGGTTCCCTAAGCAAGCGCTTAGATACCGGGTCAGTGATTTGCGCTATATAAATACATGTACATTTACATTACATTATGAGAATAATTCAGGTGCCAAGGATGTGAGCATGCAAGTGGGGGTTGTGGTATATGTGAAGAAACCAGGTAAAGGGGGGAAGGAAGACAGTAAATGTGTAGGTCCTTGGAAGGTTGAAGAACTGTTTATAAAGTGACCCGCTTGAGTGATGGTCGAGTGTGGCACATGAGGAGAAGGGCAAGGTGCGACAGGGCTGTAAGTATGCAGGAAGTAAGGAGGGGAAAGAAGTTTGGATGGCTGGGGAAGTAGAAGGAGAGGAGGATGAGGAGACAGGAAGAAGAAACCAGGTAAGAGGGTCTGAGGGTGAAGATGCAAAGCGAGGAGATGCAGTGGGGGGCAGGACATTCTAGGAAGGGACCAGGAGGAGGCAAGTGGGAAACCTAAAGTAACACAGAGCAAAAGTGGGCACATTGTAAAGAATCCTGCATATTTGGATGAGTATATTACATTAATAATTAGGATTTTTAGTGAACTGTCTTTCATAATATTCTGGGATAAGTGTGTTAAAATTGTTTAGTGATGTTTAAGCGTTAGTATTGGTATATATCTCAGCGCCGTGACATCCTTTGGGATAAATGTTGCGCTCTATAAATAAATAAATAAATAAATATATGTTTGCATTTTTCAAATACAATGGGGGGGTTGACTGTTTATGGTAGTTCATTTTACCATTATTCTGGTATTTACCTCTCTATCATAATATTCTGAAATATGGGAATATTAGCATTTCTTTTTAGGAGATATGTTACCCTTCAGAACTTCTATGTTATTTTATGTATTCTTAAGGGATGGGGATGTGTTGTATTGTTAAATCTTGTCTCGTGACTAGTATAATGTTCAAACTCGAGACGGACCAAGTCAGGAATCTAATTTGTAATATGCGGTTTGAACAAGGGACAGTTGATACCAGCTGTAATGGTTGTCAGTGGTGTTTCTGTATACTCCTCTGCAGGGCTGAAATAAAGGATTATTCACATTAATCCTCTCAGTGAAGCATCTTCCTTCACAACAACCCTTAGCTTCTAGTTGGCAGAAGGCATATTTGCCAAGTAACATATGACACTTCATTTCCCTCCTAGTTCTTCAGCTTACACTGCTTTGTGTTCTGGACATTGCAGTTTCTCCCCTTCTAAACCTAAACTTACAAGTCACAGAATGCAAAGAGCTGTTGCCTTAAAAGGCAGGGCTAGATGTAAGTGTCACACAGGATGATGCTGCATTCGAGGCCTTTAGTCCAGCTGATATTCACTTTTCCTTGTATATAATACTTTGATGAAAACACACTTGCAAACGTCTCTCAAATCAATCCAAACAATGGGTGCCATATTGTGACGTTCATTTCTCTTTTTGAAATACATGCCTATCATTACTAGAATCACAATTTGCATTTGCGAACAAAATACATTTTGATAAATCTCTCCATTTGCATCACTCATCCAAAAACAAAATCAAAAATGTTTTCGAAACGCAGCCTTTGTTTAATATGTCCTACCTTGTGGCTGTGCTGGACGCTTGCCATGGCTCAGGTTGTTGTTTGTGCCCTTTGTATGTGTCAAGTGGGACTGATGCTGTGGACAAGGTGGATGCAGTGTACATCTAGGTGACCGTTGCTATGCAAACAGAGGTACCTTGCTCATGGGATAAGGGGTTCGGGAAGAGGGCAACTTGGCAGGGTACCGCACAAGGCTAACACGGGCATAAATGACGCGTGCACACATACTTGCCTGCATGGCGGATTCTACCAGGGCCGGCCTTAGGCATGTGCAAGCTGTGCACCTGCACAGGGCCACCAAACCCCAGGGGCCACCACACCAATATACATCCTTAATATATTTATCCTCTGAGGGTGGATACATATTTGTGTGGCGGCCCCTGGCAGGGATTTGGCGGCCTCCGGCTCTGTTCCACTTCTAAACACCCTGACCCCCCCTCTTTACTGGCCTCCGCGCTCGGCCCCGCCCGGACCCCCTCTTCAGGGGCCCCCTACCTACGCTCCCTGCCCAGGGCCACCATGACCCTAGAGCCGCCCCTGATTCTACCCAACTAGTTGCACAGTTGTAAACTCTCTCACAACTTTGTAATGTTGTCAGAAAGTCTCCAGATCTCCATAAAGGAGTGATATGGGTCACAAATAGTACATTTGCAAGGCAGTTTGACTTAACGTACCCACTCCTTGTCAAATAATTTGATGGGAGCTCTGAATTCACAATGAGCAGTCTGGCAGGAGAAGGGAAAACAATGAGCACTCTGAACTTAAAAGGGTAGCATGGAAGCACCAGGAAATGTCTGTAGATGTAATGCATAAAGCAAGATGAACCAGTGTAGCCAGTAGATAAAAAAAGGTTGTCCAAAACCTCACTTCACTATATGTATATATGTATATGTACATGCTGTATATGTTTAGATTGTGTCTTGTGTGTTGTGTGGTGACATTAGCTCTGTGCAAACATCTTAAACATTCTGTAGGCACAACGTAATCATTAATCATTTCTAGAAAATCATTTCTAACAATGATTCACAGGAAAGTTAAGGCTCCAGGCTTTAGCTTCCTATTGTTATTTTTCCAAGGATCTACATATCCTTCTCTTTTACAAAGGTATGAGACATTTGTAATGGATTTAATCTTTTTCATGTTTCTATTTATCTTTAGTCTCTGGAAACATTACTGTACACAAAATACCTCTAAGAAAATCAAGGTACATTGTCACTTTACATGTATCACAACAATCTTCAACTTTGAGGCTGCCTGAAAAATCCACTTTATAGTGACTGCATGAAATACATTTGACTTGAAGAGATAAATGTGTTTGGTTTAAAATGTACAAAGTTATCTAGAGGTATAAATTGAAAAATCACAAAACTTACCGGTGATATTACAGTAAACCTTCATGGGTCCTAAAGGTCCACTTCCGTCTGTATCGATGTAGTAGAAACCCGAAGAGTTTCCTAAGTGCCTGTAAGCTTCACACGACTGTTCATAAATCGCTGAAACATTGACAGATATAAATTGTTACTTGAATGAACTTGCAATTACCAGCCACTACATAGTAAGGTGTATTACATTCTAAATAATAAAGCTCACCAAGTGTCCCATCTAATTTTGTTCTACCAGTGATCCACAGAGGGCATTTCTTGCAGCTCTCTTAAAATCATTTTTAACTACTCTAGTCAAAATTTCACTTTTGTGAAATACCTCATCCATCTCATATAAATGATTGCTGACATCTTGGCTTGTGAAATCAATGCAATTTGATGAACCCTGTTTCATCTACGAACATTTTGACGATATTCTAACATCTAGGGTCTTTGTGGTAAATTTGTTTGATAACACATGGGAAGAATCCCCCATGCTGGCATTTGACACAGCAAACCATGCAAGAGAAAGTGTAGACATGGACAAGTGATTTGAAACCAGGAATAGATTAATGGAACACATGGACAATCCAAGCACAATCCTTCTCAATCATCTAAAGTCACCCCCTCATGAACCACAAAAAAAGTTTATCATTGCATCGATGTATCATGACTAAAGGCTGTGTATACTTCCAACCATCAACAACCTTTAGAGATGAATTGCCCAATTCGCAAATAAAAATTCATGGGCAGAAATGTCTGCACTTCTGAATTTATGTTTACGTTTAGGCATAAATCTCCATGTGTTAGAAATGGGGGTATCTAGTTGGCAGTAGCCTACACCCTATTCAAGGAGGGTTCCTTCCTTCTAGTCAGGGTAAGGGAGTTATACATCCAAGAAAACCCCTGCTTACCCCCTTGCCAGTTTTGCACAAGCAGTCAGGCTTAGCTCAGAGGCATGGCGTAAATCATTTGTACAAAATACAAACATTAACACAGCGAAGACACTACAAATGGACACCACACCAGTTTAGAAAAATAAACAAACGTTTTCTAAACCAAACAAGACGAAAATGACAAACATACAATATATGAAACAGATATCACTTTTTAAAGGTTCAAGTAAGTCAATCCATAGAACTCTATGGATCAGTTGATCAGAAAACACCCGCAATTTGTCGATTCTTGAATCCCAGGGGAATGAGGGCATTATTCTACTGCACACACGAGGAGTGTTACGCCAATACTTTATTGCGAGCAGAAGAGATGTGTACATTTCCAGAGGTGGATCCTTACTGCGGGGGCGATGAGGTGGAAACTTGGCGCCCAGGTGCAATGAAGTCAAATGCAGATGCAATGGGCGATGAAGCATTGCAACAGGCACTGCGTTGATTTCCACAGCTGCGGACAGGTGATGCGTTGATTCCTTCAGTCACGCAGTAGGGCCTGTGTCGAATTCAGAGCAAGGGTCTCAGAAATCAGAGACCTACGGCTTTGGACTCGGGCTTCAGTAGTTCTACCAGCCACAAACAAGCTCTGCATCTATTTATTGGCCGTACCAGGGCAATGCGTTCATTTTTCAACGCAGCACAGCAAGCTTGCTGTGGGATAATCGGTGCTGGAAGGCTATACATGGATGTTCAGCTCTTGAAGCAGCAAATCTGCCTCCTAGGGCCCAGACTGGAGTTGGAACCACTTGGCTGGTCAAAACCCACAGCAGAGGATTTAAGGGGGCTGCAGATGAAGTCTTTGATGGCTCTGAGACTTCCAACAGGAGGCAAGCACCCCAAGGCACTTGGAGAACTCGGAAAGGAGGATTTAAGAATGTTAAGTCCAGTTCTTTCATTGCTCAGAGACAGACTCAGCAACTGCAGGCCAACACAGCAAAGAAACACAGCATAGGGGCAGTACTCCTCCTGTAAGCTCTTCAGCTCTTCTTCTTGGCAGACTCCTCAGTCCAGAGTTCTACAAATGTGGGGAAGAGGTCCCATACTTATACCGTTTTAGCCTTGGAAGTAGGCATACTTCAAATGAAAGTCTTTGAAGTTCACAAGATCCTGCCTTGTCCTGAATTGGCTCCAGACACACTATAGGGGGTGGAGACAGCATTCTGAGAGGCCAGGCACAGCCCTATTCAGGTGTCAACAATAACTCCTCCAACAACTGTAGGTCAGGAAGACCCACCAGGACATGTAAGACACACCAGTACATGTCCTACCTTTCATATACACTGCACCCTGGCCATGGGGCTACCTTGGGCCTAACTTAGAGGTGCCTTACATGTAATAAAACGGAAAGTTTGGGCCTAGCAACTGGTTGCACTTGCCAGGTCAACATGGCAGTTCCAAACTGCACTGGTAGACACTGCAGTGGCAGGCATGAGACATAGTTGCAGGGGTACTTATGTGGGTGGCACAATAAGTACTACAGGCCCACTATTAGCATTTGATTTAGAGGCCCTAGGCACACACAGTGCAAGTTACTGATGACTTACTAGTGAATAAAATATACCAATCCTGGATCACTAATCATAATCACAATTTACAGTGGGAGCACATGCACTTTAGCAGCTGATCGGCAGTGGTAAAGTGCTTAGAGTACAAAACCCACCAAAAACGAAATCCAGCAAAAATACAGGAAGTAGAAAAAAAAATACAGGATCTATCACACCAAGGATGCATCCAAATTAAATTCAATACCTCTGGGTAGGGAATTACACAAAGTGTGAGGAGCATGTGCCCCACCTCGTTACATGGGGTGTGAGGACACATGAAACTCAAAATATGCCTAATAAAGTTAGTACTAATAAATTTACAAGCATATTTTAAGACTATGACTGCCAAAAGTATATATAACAAGGTTAGTCAGACAGCTCCACCGTGCTATTTAGAACTACAAACCAAAAGAAATAGGAAATCAGGCATCACCTGAGAAAAACAAATGCAGACCTGACAATCTTCAAAAGTGGAAACCCATAAATACAGTTCAACTAGGGGTTCCGTCATTTACCACTTCTACTGCAAGACACAGTAGAACCAGACACCACCAACAGTTATATTGGTAAATACTGTGTGCATGTGTACTCGTGTATGTGCATGTGTGTGGAACATGGACTGTGGTTTATTAATCTGTGCAGGTGGAGTGTTAGATGTGAGAAAAGCTGATAAACAATTGACATTTTAGTCATTTTCTATGTATGTGTATCACTATTGTTTGCATTGCTATAATGTAATTTGCATAGCAGTCTGCAATCTATACAGTAATATGATCATTTTTGTATTAATTTTATTTTCTATACAAATTGTTTCATTTTTTCATTATTACACAATGGGGTATATAGAGCTGTACATAGCATCTAATGTTATATGATCATTTGTTTATTCGTAAATATTTTACTGTATTCATTTTACTTTTTAGTTTAGGTTTTTATTGTTATAGTATGTTTTTATTGATATATATGCAATGTATACATTTATAGGACTATTTCTTACATTAATAATATTTGTTAAATTGTTTTTGTTAACACTGGTACAATGGAATGCATTTGGGTGTATGCAATATCTAAGGGTATGTGACAATTTTACTTTACTTTTTAGGTTTGTGATTGTTGATTGAGGCTGGTAATGCCATTCTCTGCCTCTATTAATGTCTATGTGATACCCTTGGTGTAGCTGTGACTGACCATTGTGGTGTATGACTTTCACCAAAACTTGACTGAGTAGAGTTGGGCTGTAATACTAGAGTTAGATGTGACTTTAACTTTAGTGAATTTCATCTAACTTACCCTTTTCTAGGAATGTTTTTGTATTTGCAAGTCCCGGCCTGTGCCCTCCTCAATTTCTACTTCCCCCTCCCAATAATGTAGCTATGTTAATCTTTCCAGCTACTGCACCTTGCTGCTCCTTGCTGCTCCCTCATTTTCATCTAAATCTTAGAGCTATGTATGCAAAATAAATCTGAGTTGGTTAAAATGCATGTTTACCACTGGAATCCTTAGGTCAATATTTTCTAAAGAATTAGGTGTACATGTTTGCTGTTTTGACAGACTCCACTTTACGACAACTGATACATTCTTACATTGTTATGGTGTGATAGGCCTACTAGTTGCTATATGAACTTTAACTGATTAAGGCCTTTCGATGTATCAACTGAGGATACCCACTTTATTGGAAAGTATCAATAATTGTATCTCCAGGTTTCAACAGAGACAGAAGAGCATATGGTGAAAATATTAGTCTTCTCTACTAAAATATATGTTTTCAATTCTGGTTGTACATGTTGTATTCCCCCTCCAAAAAGCACTAGGACCAGCATTTTTTATTAGTCAGGGCTTAGGAAAATACCAATATAGCCTTAGAACCCCCCGTAGCATGGTCTACTCACCATTAAAGGCCCAGTCCAGCGTTAAAGCCCCGAGCCGAAGGTGAGGGCTTTTTACAAGGGAGCAGTCCTTTAAAGCCAGTAAAGCCATCTTCAGAGGTCTCTAAGGCTATTAGAACATTCCACCCTGGAGGGCAGATTGTACTAATTAGTAAAAACAAACGCCTCTCAGACCCCAAGGGGGTTTAAATCTCCATGGGCTACAAGACACCTTTGCTCACAGAAACAGCAGTGAACAAAGTCAAGCATTGGAATGGTGGAGCTCCAGACTTCTTTTTTTTTTTTTTAAGTTCAAGTTTATTGAAACCAAAAACATAGCATAAAATACAGAATGTAATACACCTAATCAATGAAAGGTATAAGCTCCAGACTTCTACCAGCCATTAGAAGCCCGGAGCACTCCATTGTTTTCAATGGAACTCCAAACATTCCAATGTTTTAATCCCTATTGAACTATTTTGTAGGACTGGTCTTTTACTTCGGACAAAGCAGGGTCTTGACTACAAGACAAACTATTTTATAAAGATGGCATGTGAGAGAGCTGTCTGTTCACATGCTTAAGTAAAGTATATGTTTTTGATTTCAATAGTGTGAGTGTGATCTGCTTTGCTGAGAGCACCTGGGTGGTACTTGTCTGTCTTTCCTTTCAGCATATCACAAATCATTTCAAAATGGTAAAACATTAATATTAGCTGCTGCAAGAAGAAAATGAAAGGTGAAAACAAAATGATGGGAAAAGAAGGGATTAAAGTAGAAATAAGGGCAACAGTACCAGCCTACTGTGGCCTAAACATTGTCTGACAAAAATATAATGTCCTAAATATGCTTTACAAAAATATCGTCTAATTGGAGTGCATAATAAAAAATCCACATCCAATGGAGTAATATTTTTGAAATCTTATTTAGTTAGTGATGTTTATATCAAACAATATCTTTGTTATGATACTCTCAAACAAATCCAATAAGGGGTGTTGAATACCTGAACAAACTAAAGGGAAAAATGAGAGCATGGAATGCTTGGAAAGATAGGAAAAAAATTTAAGATAATAAAGGATAATAGAGGGTAATATTGAGACAAAGAATAAACGAATAGAGGAAACAAGGTAACCACAAAGAAATGTATTCGAGATGGTAAAAAAGGAGGACAAGAAACATATGAAGAGTGTTTTGGATAGAACAAAGAGGATTGTAAGGAAGTGAATCATTAATCAGGGTGTATGGGAGTCCACCATAAGTAATGAAGCCACTTGCCTGTTAGGCCCAGTCAAATGTTTCAATCCTGTCACGCTGAGCCCAATCCCTGTTAGCTATGCCACAGAGTAGACAGGCTTAACTTACAGAAAATCAGGAAATAATTTCAAACTACCAAAACAGTTAAAAAGTCAAAACATCACACAATAAAAATCCCATTCTGATTTAGATACACGTAGCAAAAGTTAATAGGCAAAATGATACCACAATGTAATAAATCCAATTAGAGGAACCAGAGATATATTTTTCTTTAAAAGATGTAATTGAAAATAGCATCAAAAAGCACTAAGTGCCAATTATAGTCTTTGGAAGTGGTAGACCGGAACCAAGGTTTGATTTTAGGCCAGCTACAATGGAGCATGCTCATCCGGGTCAAAGGTTTTGCCTTGGGACTTGAGTGAGATATCAGCAGACGGGTTACTCCATTACAAAGGTCACAGATATCAATATACATAGTATAATATGAGATTTAAATTACAGCGGATGGGATATCCATCCTCTTTGTGATGGAGTAACTGGTTTGCCAATATCTAAATTAGGCCGTCAGTCTCTGAAATGGAACACAAACTCTTTTAGCAAGGCAACGTTGCAGGTTTTATCAAAGGAAGTCCTCTCAGAGCTGGATAGCCATTGGAAGAGATCCCAGAGATCCCGCAGAAGCCACTGGTTTGGGCGCAGGAAGCTGTAAGTGGGAAAAGTAACAATTCTCACCCAGGGAAGTCTTTTCATTGGCCTGGTATTTTTGGCAGCTTTCTCCTGTCAAAATGTCTTCATTCAGAGTCAGTCTCTTTTTCAAAGCTCAGAAACCACCAGCGTGGCAAGGCTGCACGGTTGTTAGGCTGTATCCAATGATGGATTAATTGAGGCTGAATATGCTGCTGTTGTGATGCTCAAAGTGGGATAACCCAGTACTTTGACACCTTCGTTTTATTGGCTCAGGTGGTTGGCCCAGTCCTCTGGTGGCAAGAAGTGAGAACTTTTCCAAGTCCCAAAGATTTTCAAAGATTGGAGGAGAAGTCCAGATATACAGCAAAGGGGGCCAGGATCTTAACAACTGGATTTAAGGGTAAAGGCTCACTCAGGTAAAGCCACCAGCAGAGTTCAGTCCAGGCCCAATAGCAACTGGTCAGGTGGGCACTTGAGGGAAAAGGCCTATTACTGCTTGTTGTGCTCATGTAGCCAGAAATAAATTCGCCAACTGACCCTTGGAATTCACTTCTTTGCACTTCCGACCCATCAGATCTCCTCACAGTTCTCAAATAGCAAGTGCAGTTCTTAGGTGGGTGCCTTTGGGCTCCCTGATTATGGTTAGCACTAGCTTGTTTGCGGGAGTGACTTCTTGCTCCTCCCTAACCGGTGGGGTAAAAGTTCCCAGGGACAACCCTACCTACTTTGAAACAGTTCCTGTTTGTCTTCCTGTAACCTATCCCATAGTGCATCTTACTCCCATAACTCACAATGTGAGAACACTTCCTTCCTTGTGCAGAGTCTGCCTTTCCATTCACAGATGTTGCTACAGAAATTAGCAAAACCAGCCTCTGTATTCACTGAAAACCAGTTCTGGGGCTAGCTTCCTCAATTGTGAATGGAGCTAGCCTGGCTGAGGAAATAAAACATAGCCTTCTCCATGTCTTATCTTACATTTACTTGTGAAAGGATATGCCTTTTGCATATTAATGATGTTCTAGGGTCAATCTAACTGGCCTTCCTACAAGGGGTAGAAAAATGCATGCCAGTGTCCCTCCTCTACGAGCAGTTTTCACATCTCATTAAGGTCAAGCACTGGCTGGGAAGCTGCTGGAGACATAATGCAAATTAGCCTCCAAGAGTTTCAAGGAGGGAAAAGGTAACTTTATAAAAGTAACTTTTCATAAATATTTACTGAAATTCAACGTAACAAATTAATTGGGCTTTTAAGAAATAATAGCAATAGTATTTGAATCCTTTTTCTAGCTGGTGCCTACCTGAGATAGCAGAATTAGCATTTTAATCTGCATTCTAGTTTCTATCATAGGACAACCAGAGCCTTCACAGTCAGTGAAAAAAGCTTTCTAGAATTCCTCATTCATCATTTATATAAATCTAAAAACAAAGTGAAACTTTATGGTCATTAATAATAATAATAATTTCTTTATTCGGTTTTCGTCATTGCAAAACCATAAAAGGCACAGTATAAAATTTACAACATAGCACTTTAAGAAAAATCAGATATCCGGAAGAAAAATACATTCACTCAGTTTTTAAAGGTTCTTCCGATGCCTAATAATACATTTAAAAAAACTCAATATATAATAACAGGTGCGCTCGGAATCTAACATCTGCAAAGAAATCATGGCCGGACGACATTGTCTGAAACCCCAAAGTTTTAGTAATGGGAATAACCAAATCTTTCTGTGAGGATGGAAATATTTACAAAACACTATCGTGTGCATGCAGGTTTGTGGAGACTTCTCATCACATGGGCATAATGTCAATTTTGGTTCCCAAGTGTTCGTTTGTGGGAAAGCCACTAATCTGTGAAAGAGATTAAGTCTGAATCTGGTCAAGAGCATTTTGTCGTATGTGCTGATTTCTAAAACAAGATAAGGCTGGATTTGTGGCGTTAACTGTACCATATTTGCATGTTGAACAGATTGCTTATTTGAGAGCAGGGTGATTCTAAGGGTTTCAAGATGACTCATTGCTTTCTGTTTCAGCTCTTTCTTGCTTATCTCAATCAAGGTTGCTGGAGTAAGATAATATCTTTCCAGACCCAGGTCTGCAAAAAATCGTTTAACGTAAGTAAGCCAGGCTATTCTGTGCGTGTGGTCTAGTGCCATTGAGTCCTCTAAAATGGCCTTGGTCAGCATGTTCTTATCGGATAGCCAAGCGCGCCTCCAGAGTAGCAATGGCTGAATTTTTATTAAGTCCTCTATATAGGGAATTCCCAGTTCCAAATGACACGCATATGTGGATGAACACTTGGGGGTAGATAAAAGAAATCTCAAGAACGAGTTCTCGGCTGTCTGGAGAGATCTAACGTCCGCGTATCCCCAGACACCGGCCCCATATAGAGCGGTGGCATGGCATTTAGCAGAATAAATTTTTAACATCTCTACTGGTGGTCTCCTTCCAAGTCTTTGTGAGAAGTTCGTCAGAGCAATAATGGCTCTCTTAAAAAGATGTCTCCTGGACTCGATAGCTGCTTTCCAATTTAACCTTTCGTCAATCATTATGCCCAGGTAGGGGTACTGTGGGGTCCTCTCAAGTTTTTGTTTATTTAGGATGATATTCTTTGTTCGTTTTCTCCCTCCACCTGCCACCATTACAAAAGTTTTCTTAACATTTATGTGCAGATCTAGTGCGCCCATGAATTCAGCATATTTATTCAAGGATTTCTGGAGTTCTATTGGTGTACGCGCCAGAATGACTGCGTCATCCGCGTAGAGCAGTGCAGGAATCAGGCGTTGTTTTAGTCTAGGCAGATCCTGTCCCCCCCTCAGCATCTTCTCTTCCAATCCGTTTGTATACAGGGAGAAGAGGAAGGGGGCTAGGACACAGCCCTGCCTGACTCCTCGCTCTACTTTGAATGACGCGGTAAGCTCTCCTTTAGTCCCAAAGCGCACACTCGCAGAAGCGTCCGTGTATAATTCCCTTAGGAAATCCAGAAGTGGAAGGTCTACCCCCATATTTCATTACCAAAAAAGTGGGAGAAGAAACAAAATCTGATACATCATCATTACAGCATGTAAAAAATGCTTCTATGGCATGGAATAATTGTCAAAAATATTGTGGCATACAAATATTGCAGCAAACATATAGTGTTACTAAATGTAAGGTTTACATACTTACAATGTAAACCACAAAAGAAACTTCAACAACATATTGCAGCATTAACTATTAAGATTATACAGGCAAGTCCATATATTTAACAGTATTTTGACATATAAAACCTTTAAATGAAATATTTAAAAGATTGAAATAGTAGGAAATATACAAATAAAAGTAATACATTAAAACATATCTAGAAATTTAAATAAAGAAATACATGTGTAATAAATATTATATAACTAAATAATTATTCTACAAACATTTTCATAATAACTACAAAAGTCAAAAATGCAAAAGACATTTAATGTACATATAGCATACATATTGGAAGCACATTAAAATAGATTACATCATTAGCACAATATTAAAATCCCATTTAAAACATGTCAGTAAAATATATATTTATAATAAAAAACACTAAATAAAATAAAAATCTATAAAATAATATCTCCAAAAAATAAATTTGAAAAATAACAAAAAAATGAACTAAAAGAGAAATGTACACAACATTTACAAAAAAATACTAATATAAAAATGTATGAGAAATAATAAAAATAGATATTTCATGAACAAAAATGGGAAAACACATTTTAAATGCTACACTTTAACAATTAAACAAAACACGTTTAAATATATCAAACATACAATTGTACCACATTAAAATCTAAATTAAACATAAAACATGAATTATACAAAATTAACATTCCAAATTCATCAGAAAACTGTGTTACATTTTGAAATATAAAATATACCATCCCTGCTGCAACTTAAAAACCAGTAGGGAAAAAAATGCAATTTACAAGAATAAGATGTACTATTCCCACTCTATTCTAAGCTACAGAAGAGAAAGTGATGGAATTTAAAGGTGTCAGATTTACTATTCATACTCTAGCCTAACCAACAGTATGGAAAGAGGGTCATATTTACTATACCCACTCCAAGATAAGCAATAGTAGGGAAAAGTTTGGACTTTGAGGGAGGTAGATGTACTATTCTCACTCCAATCTAACCAACAAAGGGAACATGTTTGAAATTAGTGACAGTATTGAACATTTAATGTTTCAGGTTTATTATTCCCAACCTAATTAACAGTGAGGATGATGTTGGCCTTTGGTGGTGTTACATTTACTATTCCCACTCCAATCCAAGAAACAGGCGGGAAAGCCTTAGAATTTGGAGGGGTGATATTTACTATTCCAATTCCAACCTATGGAAAAGTAGGGAAAGAATTGAAATTTCTGAAAGGGGTGTCAGGTATACTCTGCCCACTCCAACCAATACCAATACAACAGTGGGATAAGTGTTGAAAAAATATAGAATACTTATTAGAAAATATATTCAAAAATCACATAAAAATATCTATAAAACATCTAAATAAATTAAAAAGTATTGTTTAGCTTTTTTTAAAACTAATATTTAAACAACCAAACACTCAAATAAATTACCTAATAAATGTAAAAAGTTACCTATTAAAAAATACCAAGTTAACCATTATTTACAGATAAAAACACTTAAAAATACAATAACACTTTCCACCTGCTCACCTGCAATCACAATATCCCACAAAAAATATTTAATGCTACTAGAAAAAGTATATGAATGACAACAAAAGCAGTTAAAAAATAAATCTTTAAAATAAACATAACATGATAAAAGGAAAATAAATAAATATAATCAATTAAATAATTTACATCTGTTTCTATTTCTTTTTAGTACATTTTTCAGAACTGATGAATACAGACATTGCACCTCAAGTTACATCATTATATTATGGTACACAGAAACATGCAGTAATATACAGGAAATAATAATTGAAGTACAGTCTGGGAAGTGTTTATCCAGGGATCGTTGTTATCATGCTACTGTTTGTGAGTATTCCCACCATCGACCACATATCTTGGAATGCTTTCTCACCCTTCTTGCTTTCTCCAACAGTTCCTCCACTTTGGCAGAGAGGTTCATACCTCCAGTGCACTCATTCAGAGAGGGTGTGTGTTCCGCAAGTCAGGGTCGACCCAGGCCTTTCTTGGAGATCAAGAAGCCATTAAGGATAAAAGTGTAAGGGTTCTATAATGCTCAATAATATCATCTTCTGGTTTAGGTACATTTTAGTACCCACCACCGTACCCAAATGTCCCTTTTTTGCACTATCGGCTGATCACTACTGGTCAAGGCCACATTATGTTGAAGTATATACCTAGAGAGGGCCTACAGCGTGAGCAACTTGGGTTGCAAGCCCTTCCCATCTTCCAAAGTTTAGAAGGGAAAAGTGATATTTGTGAAGAAATTGAAAATAGATTAGGTGGAGTTTGGGGGAGATGACTATATCCCTCTGCACCATTTCACCTTCAATCCAGTCCTCATCTTTTAGTTTTCCTTAGTCTATTTCCCAAACCTATCTGAACTGTAGAAATAAGTCTGGTGAATGTATTACCAATTATTTGTACAGTCACAATATATCTTTTTCCCCATTACGCATGTGGCACTTTTCCTTCTAAACTCAGGTACAGCCCTTAACTTATTACCATAACTTTCTCAAGCGTGTGTAAGTTGTAAATATCAAAAAAAGTGAGAAAGATTCTACTGGAAGTTGTCACCAACCAAAGAGATCCTAAACAAATCTCACTGACAGAACCCTATTTCGAGCCATATACCACACCACAGTGGGTTTACTGCTGTTGGTGAGGAATGCCATTTGATAATTCTCAGGGCAGAGGCACACTAGTGATTGTCGGCAGTGTATGTGGGTCTGCTCTCTCATAAAGCTTGGAATGCAGTCCATTACACCCTAACAAGTCCAATTCCAATCTAAGGTCCTGATTACTATGCGGTAAGAATTCCTACCACATCGTAAACTCCTGTTTGAAAAAATTTACGACCAACTCATTTTGATGCAGTCGGTTGGGAATTATTCCAAACAGGAGTTCCGAATGGCTAACGACAGGCTCAGAGAGCCCATCTGCCATTTAGAAGGCCTCCAGCAATCCCTCAGCCGGCTCTTTACGGCCAAGGGATTACAATGGTAGTTTCCCACTGCCTTTCTGTGCTGGCCTTTCTGACACAGAAAGGCATTGAGAAACTGTCTTTGGGTGCCCCCATAGGTGCAAGGCTGCTGAATGGCAGGTGCCCTCCTGGTGATCCCTGCACCCCGTGGCAGGTCCATTGAGGTGCCTGCCACAGGGTGTAGGGATGAACTGCACCTCTTTTCTTTACTATGAGAGCTTGCATTCCGTTCAGAATGCATGCTCCCATAGAAAAGTATAGGATTGGAACTGAACAGGGTTCGGTCGCATCCTGATAGCTGGATGGGACCAACGACAGGAGGTCGTTCAATTCTATTTCGAGAGGGATGTCGGACAGATTCCGGTCCATCTGACATCATAATCGGGCCTTAAGTGGTGTGTCCAATCTATCTCTGGACAACCAATCATTAAGGGTAGCCGACTGAGAAGCCAGTATATTGTTGAGTAAGGATTGCAGTTCTGTGAAGTAAGTAGTTGGTGGTAGTAGATAAGGGTAAACGTGCAAGATGTATAGAAGGCGTGGTAGGGAACCATTTTGTATAAAGCTCCATGTCTCATTACAGAAGGGGCTCAGAGGCCCAAGATTTGAAAGTGCACTTTAGTCTCTTGAACAGCTATATTGAGTTCCCAGCATCGGTGAGGATACTGCACTATTTCCATCCCCAGGTACCAAAAATTATCACCAGCCACATGCAGATCAGAGGTGGAAGTACCAGATGAGGAGCCTTCCTTATTTGGTAAGAAGGCTGCTTTTTTCCTGTTTACATTAAGCCCAGATACTTCACCATATATGCACAAAATCTCAATGAGTCGAGCGATGGATTTAACTTTGTGTTTAAAATATAAAAACATGTACTCCACATAGAGCAATATTCTATCTCCATAGTAATTACTCTATGTTATGCTGTCCCCCATGGATCCACTCTGCCAAGGATTATACGACAAGGGCAAAAAGTAGCTGGAAGAAAGGACAGCCCTGGTGTTTAACTCTTGCTATATGAAAAAGGGCTGATAGGACACCGTTGACTCTAGTTTGTGCTGAAGGTGCTGTGTAAAGGGTTTCATCAAATTGAACGTACCAAGGCCTAAATTTAATTTATGGAGAATCTGGTAAATTAATGGTCGCTATATAATGTGCAGGTGTTCCGTCGGGGTGACTCTTCACCTTCCAATATCAGAATTTTAACATCACATCCCACAAAACCTTTAAAATCATTTAAACATTTCATGTTTTCAAATTATTCAACAATGAACAAGGTAGTTAACATTTTCAAGATTTTGATTCTATTCTGTTTACATCAAATGTCTTTCTCCAGTCCAGTTACAGCTTTGATACTTAAAGACTTGTTAACTAATCTCAATGCAGCACTTATACAACAATTGACCAATGCCAGTGTAACACTCTGTTTCCTCATTAACCAATAGCAGTGTGACAGTACATCAACCAACTAATAACAGCTCGGCACACTATGAAGGAACTCCTTACTCCTTGCAGCAGTTCAAACTCCTTTTCAAAATTATTCTCATACACACAATTCTACAACTTTAACCGAACACAAATTAACAAACTTTGCCTGCTCCTCTAAAAAAAAAAGAAAATTCAACAACCGGAAATATTGAGTTTTTTACACCTTCCGACTTTTTCACACAGAAAGATTTTTCATACAAACAAATGAAATCTTGAGCAGGGGGAAATCACACTAATCAAATCAGCTTCACCTTTGAGCAATTAGGTTCCAATAAACATCAATCAATACTAGTACAATCATAGCAAATCGAAATTAGTCCCTATCTCAATTGTTCAGTCGACGGTACCCCACAACCTGCCCCTGAAACCTTTTCGCAGACAAGAAAACTACAAATCAATTCTTATTTATCTATATCTATTCGTGGATGTTAGGCTACCTCAAGCTCAATGAGCTCTTCAACTTCCTTACAATGATCACATCAACAACACCAATTCATTCAACATGCATATAACATATATGCAAACAAAAACCTCAATAGCTAAAACAATTGCAATACATAACCATATTGATACTCACACCACCAAACCACCTTCGAACCGGCACTCTGTCAATCTTGAGAGTTCGGGCTTTGGGCTATGAGATGTGGGCGTCCCTCTAAAACAGGGCAATTAATTGCATCTCATCTTTCTCAAAAAATAAACCATCCTCTCTCAACAACTTTGGCGGAGTGGGGATCTCAATTAAATTAATCGGGTTACCATGAGAATAATTTTTACTGTTTTCACACAAGGGTAAATTCCTGCTGTTAACTTCTCAACAGGCCAACGAATCTTTGACATTGGCTGAGATTAAAGAGAAGCTACACATCACAAAAATGATAACACAATTCTCTATTCTATATTCTAGGCAATAATTAGAGTTTGGTGTGAGTTAAATGGTTTTATTATTCTAATCCTTTAGTATGTCATCTTATTTATAGTCATCATATAACGACCTTAATGTCAATCATCAGTTTTGTCAATAACCGAAATAAGTAATCAATAAGTCATAATAAAATGCACTAAGCATATTCTATAAAGGAAAGAATCCCTATTCTAAGGAATGGAGTGAAAGGGTGTTAGTAAGGATCCCATAAAGTGTTGTAAGTTTGAGCAAAATCATAAAGCATAAAGCTTCAGGTTTTAAGTTAGCTCAAATAATCAATTATCAATCATAGCAGAACTTCCCATAGAGAGAGTGTTCAAGAAACTCAGTAGAGTCTCAGAGCAGTATGGGTGTGAAAATGGGGTAGAAGCAGCAGCAGCAATGAATGACTACTCTAGGAACACACACTATTATAGTTATCACAGTCTGAAGGTTTTGAGAGATGCTGCTTCTTCTTCAGTCAGCCAATCAGCTTTTGATGCACTGATGGGAACAGCATCATTCCAAAGTTCTCACCAAGAATACAAGCCTTTAGCCAGCAATTTCAAAGTCAGCAACTATGTTTTATTATTTCCAAACATTTCTATGAATCATTCTCCCATTCAAGATTACTTTCCCATGTGTTAAACTACATTTCTAACCTTCTAAATGGCAGACTTATTAATTAGCTAACAATGGTCTATGTAGAAGTTGAAAAATCTGCATAATGAAAAGAAAACATGTTGTGCAGCACCATGAATTTAAAAGAAATTAAATAAGTCAGTTAAAATGGTCAAGATAGGTTTTAATGCAAGATCTACAGATGTCAACTATTTCATTACCCAACTAAATGACACATTTCTAATCGATTGTTAACAGTGATCTTTGTGGAAGTAGAAACATTTGCAGAGATATATGAAAACATTCATTATGAATAACATGTCCATGGAAAGTTCAGAAAAACAAACATTTTAGGTAATGTCAGCAATGTAATTTCAGCTTTCCATGCCTAGAGAGTAAATATGGTTACTTACAACAATTTTTTTATTGAAACATATGTATTTTAATTTAGCCTATATGTTAATTCTTCACATTTATTATAAACTGTATTATTATCTAATTATTAATCAAATGCTCCTTCAAGCCTTTCCAGAAATCTGGTTGTGAAAATGTAGGCAAGAAACTTTGGGGCATATTACCAACAACTAGCGATAATTTTTGTCTCTAACTTGTTTAGAGACAAAAATTATCGCCGCACATCGGCGATTTTTATCGCAGATAAACCTTGCTATTAGCAAGGTTTATCGCAAATGCGATAAAAAACGGCCGCAATGCATGAATATCGCTGAAAAGTCAGCGATATTCATGCATTACCGAGCTAATGCTCTTAGCCATGTTATCCACCTCCCATTGGATAACATGGTGAAGAACTGCTCAGGGCAGGTGTTAGCTTTTGGAGATATTCGCGCTTAGCGCGAATATCTCCAAAAGTTGGTAATAGGAGATAGCGATGTTAGTGACTGTTTCCAGTCGCTAACATCTTGGCACGCCCACTTTGCATGTCATTAGTGATAAATATCACTGACATGCAAAGTGGGGCCCAAGATGGTCGCTATCTCCTATTAGCTGTCACTAACTGGTGTTAGCGACAGCTTGGTAATAGGGAGATAATTTTATCTCCGCTTTCTTGGCTTTTAAAGCCAAAAAAGCGGAGATAAACCCCCTTGATAATATGCCCCTTTGACTCCATATTTTCAGTGATGTTGGGAGATAAGAGTAACAGAGGTTGGGGATTTATTAGGGTTAGCTATAACTGTAATAACCACACCAAAAATATCATAAGTAAGGGTATGCATAATGTAGGCTTTGTTCTACATTTCCCTTAGATGTATAATAAGTAACAATGACTATTTTTAAATAGTTCATATGGGAAAACATTAGGACCATGAGAGCACCGGCAGTGCATGGCAGTGGTTTCCAGTTGTATTTCCGTTTTCCGCAATAAGGATGCCTAGTTTGTTTCCTGCTTTTAAAGTTAAGGAATGGGTCAGCAAATTGTGTGCAACAGGATTTTGCAGTTCTCCTGTAGGAGGGGTTTTGCTAAAGTATTTACAGCCTTCTTATGGCTGTGAAAGTCCTACAGTGTATGGTGCAATGCGCCGTCTGATGAAGGACCGCCAAAGCCGTGACGTGACCACCAGCCAGATTAGGAGTTAAATCCTGGTCTGGTGGGCGGTCCTGCTGTAGTCTGATGGCAGTAGTCTGCTAGGCTCATTGAAGAGCCTATCATGCAGCTTCCTGCATGATTGTTGCGATTTTGCCACACTTTTCCTGGAGGGTTCACCGCCTTGAAAAGGGTGGTGAAATGGCAACTCGGAATATGCATGGCGGGGCTGGCAGTGGCACTGCCAGCATATTCCTGCTGGAGAAAGACCACCGGCCCAGCTGGATCCTTGATCCCAGGAGTGCCGGCGATCTTGTTGCGGCCCGACTGCCACAATTCAAATACAGTGGGTGGTCCCACAGTGTGGCAGTGGTCAGACCAGGACTATAGACCACAAAAACTCACAAACTAGCAATAAGACCCAAAATTCATTTTTAATATCTGTCATACATGTGCACCCCTCACCATTTTATTCAAAGGAACTCTTCTGGATACTTGTTTCCTGCAGGAGGGTCAATATAACAATTCACCTATCTTATTGTCCATTTCATTAATTCTACACTGAATGTGCAACTATCCAAATTAATGATGGACCTAAGCAGAAGGAATGCTAATCCACAGGAACACCAAGTGAAATCAGAATGATAAACCCTGCTGTTATCAAGCTGACCAAGGAATATTCAAGTGGTGCCCAACAAATATATTTCCTTGAGCATTAAAATTGATTTTGTGTGATGTTTGACATAGGTCATGACTGCCTCACTTTTACTTTTGTTGAACACTGTTAATATTCCAATATAATACCCGGTAGCCCCTAGTGGGTCAGTTTGTGAATTAAGGGCCGTCATTAAAAAGTGCATGTATGATGTCATTAGAGATGCTCCTGCATGTCACTCTCAGAAAATAAAACAGATAATAAAAACTCCTACCCTCCAACAACATCTACCTTGTACTTTTCACTAAGAAGCATCTTAATTCTAAAATTATAAAGCTAATGAAACACTGGCATAAATGACCACTTAAGCTTGCATAGATAGTGACTACTAAGCTGTCACCATTCTGTATCTATTTCCTATTCCAAGAACAGAATCACCTAAAATAGTCCATACACAAGAAACCACCAAGACCCTCCCCTATCAGGGTAACAACAACCATTGAGTGGGCAGAACCCGTAAAACTATTATGCCTACAACAGAAGTCAGCTGGTAAGTTGTGAAAAGTCTTGGCACAGCCAACCAGATGGTGATAAAGAGGCATCTTTGTGCCCACACATCTGAACCAGAAAGTGAAATCCAAAGTTCATCATTGTGAGTTGATTTGAGGCCAGCATGGGAACATTCCCCTTTTCCTTGTCTGATTTGAAAGTGTCTCCACCAGTGGGCCCAGGATCCTTACTACCTGTCTTTGTGTCAGCTTTTTGAGGTCTTCAAGAACATTTACTAAGGTGACGCCATCCGCCGGGCCCCGGGGAGCAGCAACATAAGCGCTGCCTGCCTCTGGCAGCGCGGGAAGCATTCCAACTTGCCGTGAGGGAAACGGCTTTGCCTCGCTCCATTCCGCTGTGAGGGGAACGGCCTCACCAGTCCTGCCTTGCTGTGTGGAAGACGGCTCTATCCTGAACACCAGCGCCGTGAGGGTAACGGCTAGCAGCACAAAAACTAAATCCCCCAGTAACCCCGGGCCGGCGCAGTGACGCCATCCGCTGGGGCCCGAGGAGCAGCAACATAAGCGCTGCCAGCCTCCCGCAACGCGGGACACACACGGGCGGCACTGTACGAGACTGAGCTGGGCCACCTCCCTTGGCTGCTGAGTAAAGGTACTTTTAATGACATATGTGCTATAAGACATAGACCCAAGTTGTTCGGGGGGTTAATGCTGGGTTAAAAGCTAAAGTCCCCAGTGTCATTGGGACTCTAATTTTACTGCCACAAACTAACAGCAGGGGGTCTAGTAAGCGAACAATCATGAGAAATAACACCTCCCCACCCTCTAGGCCAACGACTAGGCAGAAAGCTGCACTACCCACGCCAATCGTCAAACCAACTGCCATCAATAAAATGTTGCAGCAGGCAATAGGAGCCGTCTCGAGTAAAATCGAAAGCACTGAGAGACGCCATCCCACCCCTTTCAAACACTGGTGGCTCCCACTATGCCAGAACTACCTTGGGGAAACAAACAATAAGACTGGCAAGGGTGGGGGTCAAAGAAAGAGAGGAGGACTTAGTAAGCAAACTGCTCAAAAAAGAGGGAAACAGGTGAAACAAAAACCTCGAGGCGGCCCCAGACAATGCGGCGGGAGGTCAAGATGTTGTTGAAAGTAGCCCCCAAACTCTGGACCTCCCAGCATGGTACAACACCTGGCCACAGAGCTAAAGGACCACCTCAAACAGCTTATAAAATCTGAGTTTGAAGTGGCAATGAAACGCATCGACAAGTTAACTACATTGATGGTCTCGTGGGGGTCCAAAATTGATGCCATCTGTCAAACAAGGGAACTGAGTAATCCACCAAACTCTAGCATAGCCCCCACTTCAAACCTTGGAACATCCACCCACCTCTCTGCTCCTACCCCTCCCAGGGGATCAGGAAAACCTATCAATATGGAAGAGCGTACAGGGACTGTCCCCGCCGCCCAAAATAATCAGGCCCTAGCTAACCCCCAAAATAGGCCGTCCCACATAATAGATTCTTGGCAAGAGCTTAGGCCTAAGGCAATCACCTCAGATTTGAAAACAGGACACTAGCCACAAATAACCAACACTACAGCTATTCAGAAAACATCCAATCCTAGGGCAAGGGACAAGAGCTCAACACTTCCTTGCATAGACCTGCCCCCTGCATCCGCACCTTATGTCGCTATATTAGCTGGAGTGCCAGAGTTGGAAAACGGCAGGGGGGAGACTTACCCAGAACTGAAACATAAAGCTACACATTGGCTAAACAAATATAGACCTCTCCCCTCTTCAACATATAGTGATATTCTATTTGTGCGTAGGGTTAGTTGGTGGGGCCAGAGCCGTAAGGAAATACTAGGAGACTGTGTTTTGATCAACTTTAGGGACAGGAGATCTTCAGAGGAGATGGGAGTCATTCAAACACTTTCCATGGACTATTTCTATCCCCCAAGCCAGCTGGTCGATGATATGGGAAGAGTCTATAGGAAATGGGAATTGAAAGCCCAGTGTGCCACCTTCTGTAACATGGGCCAGGGATGCGAGGATACTATGCCCTTTAATATCCCAGTGAGCAATAGATACAGCACCCTGGACTTGGTCGATTGACTAAATACTACACCTAAAAGCTCTATACGGCTAACTCATCAGGTAACTGAGCCAGACAATTGTGGAAAAATTATGAGTAAGGGCGTTTTGGCCGGAAATACCTATAATCCCCTAAAAACCGACAATAACTCTGGGGGCCCCATTGAGACAAGCAGGGACCCCAAAAGTATCCCAACCAAGTTAGATGATATTGAGCAGGCCAACCCCCAATACCAGCCAACACCAAGGGAAGGCAGGCAATTACATCATGAAATTCCAGGCCGAGAGGAGCCCCGGCACCCTAAGATTTTTATCATGGAGTATAGCAGGGCTTAGCGCTAAAATGGACCTCCCTTACTGGGGAGAGTACATTGATAGCCACCAACTATGCCTCTTCCAGGAAACCTGGTCTAGGGTAGACCTGCACAGAGTGGGATATGTCACATATAGCATTCCAGCTGTCCAGGGGCTTAGGGGAAGACCTTCAGGGGGCTTATGCTTATGGGTTGGCACACACTTAGGATGCAGCATCAAAATGGTAGAAACCTCCTCCCCTGAAATCCTGTGCATTCTCCTTTCCTTAAAAAAACTTCCTGAAGATAGCAATTATTAACACGTACTCACGTCCAGTAAGGACGGGGCAAACCTCTTTGACAATTGATTGTCTCGACTACTTTCTACAAACGTTATCAGAATGCACACATATAATTATTGGAGGGGACTTCAATTGTCACTTTGAACCCTTAAATGGTCTTGATAATGCTATCACAAGTGATGAAGATGCGGTTTGGTCAATACCCGACTGTAATAGCTATCCAGTTAGAGGGTGGATTCCCCTAGTGCTCCAGATGGGTATATGATCAGAATATCAAGTCCAAAATATCGAGTAACACAAATATTGACTCCAAAATATAGAATAGACAAAATATCGAATGGACAGAATATAGACATCAAAAATATCGTTTTTAAGGTAAGTAAGTAAGTAAGGTAAGTAATGTAATATCGATTTTAAAAATATAGAAAGTCAAAATATCGAAGTACATAATATACGTTATTAAAAATATCAAATTTTTAATAATATCAAAATATAGTGTTTTGTATGTTAGTATATGTGTGAAAAGTGTATATTTTTTTGTAATTTATTTTAAGTAATTAATTTTATGGTATTTAATTTTTGCGTAATTTAATTCTGTAGCGGGTTGTGGGTTTATAGGGGAATAGGGTGGGAAGTAATTTAATTATAATTAATTAAATTTGTAAATTTATTCATTGGTATTTATTTTGAATACATTGTTAATTAATTTTTAATTGGTAATTAATTAATTCTTAATTGATAATTAATTATAATTAATTGATTCATTGATAATTATGTTAAGAATATTAATTTATTTTCTGTAGCGGGTTGTGGGTTTATAGGGGAATAGGGTGGGAAGTAATTTAATTATAATTAATTAAATATGTTGATTTATTTATTGATATTTATTATGAATACATTGTTAATTAATGGTTAATTGGTAATTCATTAATTCTTAATTGGTAATTAATTTGTATTAATTGATTAATTGATAATTATGTGAGTTATATTAATTTATTTTCACTTGAGTGGGAATAGTAAAATTTACCCCTATGCTATCCAACGCTTTCCCTACTGTTGCACTCACTGGAGTGGGAATAGTAATTTTAACCCCTACGCTATCCAACGCTTTCCCTACTGTTGCACTCACTGGAGTGGGAATAGTAATTTTTACCCCTACGCTATCCAACGCTTTCCCTACTGTTGCACTCTCTAGAGTCGGAATAGTAATTTTTCCCCCTACGCTATCCAACGCTTTCCATACTGTTGCACTCTCTGGAGTGGGAATAGTAATTTTTACCCCTACACTATCCAACGCCTTCCCTACTGTTGCACTCTCTGGAGTGGGAATAGTAATTTTTACCCCTACGCTATCCAACGCTTTCCCTACTGTTGCACTTTCCGGAGTGGGAATAGTAATTTTTACCCCTACTCTATCCAACGTTTTCCCTACTGTTGCACTCTTCGGAGTGGGAATAGTAATTTTTACCCCTATGCTATCCAACGCTTTCCCTACTGTTGCACTCTCTGGAGTGGGAATAGTAATTTTTACCCCTACGCTATCCAACGCTTTCCCTACTGTTGCACTCTCTGGAGTGGGTATAGTAATTTTTACCCCTACGCTATCCAACGCCTTCCCTACTGTTGCACTCTCTGGAGTGGGAATAGTAATTTTTACCCCTACCCTATCCAACGCTTTCCCTACTGTTGCACTCACTGGAGTGGGAATAGTAATTTTCACCCCTACGCTATAAAACGTTTTCCCTACTGTTGCACTCTCTGGAGTGGGAATAGTAATTTTTACCCCTACGCTATCCAACGCTTTCCCTACTGTTGCACTCTCATGGAGTGGGAATAGTAATTTTTACCCCTACGCTATCCAACGCTTTCCCTACTGTTGCACTCTCTGGAGTGGGAATAGTAATTTTTTACCCCTACGCTATCCAACGCTTTACCTACTGTTGCACTCTTTGGAGTGGGAGTAGTAATTTCTACCCCTACGCTATCCAACGCTTTCCCTACTGTTGCACTTCCAGGAGTGGGAATAGTAATTTTTACACTCCCGCTATCCTACGGTAATAATATTGTGTATTTTTTATTAATATTATGTTAATATTTATATATGTTTTAACATGTTTTAACATATATGAGTGTATTTTTTTTATAAGTTAAATTAATTATTTAATAATTTTAAGGTAATTTAAGTTTTTTAGGTATATTTTAGCTATTTATTTTTAATATTTTTTTAATTTTACATTATTTTTACGAAATTCGATATTTTTACAAAGTATATATTTGTAAACAATATTTTGGATTTTATATTTTGATACTTACCTGTTTGTAGATAGGAATTCTATATTTTGTCTGTCGATATTTTGGGTAGTTTATATTTTGTCCCTCGATATTTAGTCCGTGATCCCTCCAGATGAACTCAATAATCTGTAGCCATTCACTTAGGGCATGTAATGGTCGCTTCCCGTCCGACAGCCCAGGTGAATTTACTTTTAATAAGATAGGGCAGGCCTCTATAATCGACTATATCTTGGTTGATATACATTTATGGCATAAAGCCACCGACTTTTCAGTCAAGCCTAGATTTGAAAGTGACCACAACTCGTTGGCACTAGAAATAGCTCTCCCCCAGCTTAATGCTCTTCAGAGCATATCCCTAAAAGTTGTTCCAAATTTAATTTCAACTGAAGGGGGTAGAAAAGTGCGGTTGGGAACTTTTGTGCAGTCTCCAGAGAAAGTGGCCACCCTTTATAAACAAGTCATTCCTTTTTACGAAATAGCTTTTCAAGCACCTGACGATAGTCAAGGTTTAGAACTCCTGACAGTACTAAGCACGAAACATCAGGAATTGTTTTTAAAATTAGTGGAATATTTTTACAAATCAGAAGCTAGTAATAGAGTTGATACCAAAACTAAACACCCCTGGTACAACAAATCATGCAAGGATGCTAAGCGTGCTCTACTGCTTGGGATCAAAAATAACGACAAACAATCTACCAAGGTAAACAGGGCACACTACAAATAAATCATAGCCGAAGTGAAAGCAATCTGGGAGTTAGATAAAGGGGAAGCAATCAAAAAAGCTCTAGATAACCAGGATATGAGAGGCTTTTGGATTCTAGTGAAAACTGGCAAATCCGAAGGCATCTCTGCAATCAAGCCAAACTTGGGGGAAGAAGTCTGGTGATCCCATTTTAAAACCCTATATATGCGGACAGTTGATGGTGAAGTGGTTCCCACTGAAGCAGCATCAAGCGAAATAAACCTAACCAGTGATGCACCCCCATGCACACTGAAAGAGGTTACTGCGGCTGTGGGAAGCCTCCTGCCAGCCAAGGCACCTGGCCTCGATAGAATCCCTGGTGACCTATTTAAAAATGAGCAAGCAGTGTGGGCACCCTATCTATGTACCTTGTTCAATGCTATTTTGGCAGAAATCATTCCCATTTATAAAAAAGGTTCCCCGCTCAGCCCGGTAAATTATCGCCCAATAAGTCTTATTGATGTCAGTCAAAAGATCTTTGCTAGGGTTGTTCTTGAAATCATGGATAGAGGATAAAAATGTATTAACACCTTTACAAGCTGGGTTTAGGACTAAAATCTCTACCATAGATCAGATCTTTAGATTGCAATTGATCTATTGGAAAACGGTCTGTCTGGAGGGTGGCAGCCATTACCTAACCTTTGTGGACCTTAGATCCGCATTTGACATGGTTCAGCGGGATCAACTATGGGGCATACTCCAGGATATGGGAGTACCGACAAACTTATGTAACCAGCTCAAGCGTCTGCACCATGACACGTATGCGAGAATAAGGCACGGCAAAAAAGGGGAACTTATGGACCCCTTCCCGGTAGAGAAAGGGGTGAGACAGGGATGTGTCTTAGCCCGACCCTGTTCTCCCTGTTCCTAAAAGGCCTTATTGAAACATTACTAGCTGTAAAAGATATAGATTCCCAGAGGTTAGGTAACCGCAAAATACCAGCTTTAATGTTCGCGGACGGTAACCTGCTACTCTCCAAGTCACCAATGGGTATGCCACGGGTTCTGGAAGAGTTTTGTTCATTCTGCAGGAAGAGGGACCTGGAGATAAATCTCCAAAAGACAAAATATATGGTCTTTCATGCAAACACCACCAATTGCCCACATCCCCAAATGGAAGGCTTGGGCCTAGAGAAGGTGTCCATTTTTAACTATCTAGGTCTGACACTCAAATCCTGAAAGTATATAAAAGATGTACACAGAAAGTGGTAGGTCCACCGGCAGAGATTTATAAAGTGCAGGCAAGGGGAGCGACGCTGTATGGAGCAGAGCTCTGGGGACACTGCCCAACTAATATCCTATCTATAACAGAGAATACCTTTCTAAGGCAGCTTTTGGCTCTTCCGAAAAGTACTCCGTTGACACCACTACGGATGGACTTGGGTATTGGCCCCATTGCCGATTTAACTGCCTCCCGCCCTCTTTTATTCTGGCGTCGCATCTGGAGTATGGCTGAGTTGGTTCATTACAGGAAAGAACTTAGGGACGTTATGACCATCCTGGGTGCAGGGAACATACCCTGGCTGTCCCACACCAAGAGCACTTGCAAGGTATTGGGCAGGAAGAATATGTGGATGACGCCAGAAGAGACCTGCCCCTCCACCTCCAAAAAATCCCTGTTTTCTGCCTACAAGGAATACAAATTTACCCAACTATCCCAGTGCGCTAACTCATGCAATTTGACCCACAGGTTTTTGGAAGTCAAGCAGCAGTACAAACTGGAGCTGGCCCTGGATAGTATACAGCCTTTTACTGCAAAGAAATTGTTCTTACAATTTAGGCCTGGCGTGCTCCCGCTTAGAGCGTTGACCAAAAAATGGAAGGGAGCCACCAAACTAGGATGTTCTGGGTGTCCTGTGACTGAAGAAACAGAATCCCTCGTCCTTCTTTTTTGCCCTGCGTATAGTAGACCCAGGTCAAAATGGATTGTTCAGCTCTGCAGAAATGTGGGAATTAGACACCACTCTAAGGCCTTCAGATTACCAAAGTATGAAACAGACCCACTATATGTGTTTGCCACTTCCAGGTTTCTATTCATGATGTGGTGCATATGTCGGAGCATCATAAAGGAAATTGTGCCTGTCAACAAATAAGCTCTATCTGACTACTGACCCCGATGGAAAATCCTTACTGTATATTGCTTCTCCATTCACTAACTTCTATGCTAATTTTTTCACATTCTCCCAAAAAAGGACAAACAGTAGAAATTCAACTTTTAATATTATCTTGATTGTTTTTATTTAGTATTTATTGAATCATGTTATATGCCCTTAAAATCAGTAGATAATGAATTTCAATTAATTTTGCAATATATCAGGTTGATATGTCACATTACATTGTAAATGTAACTGCACTGTATTATCTTTTTTTTAAAACAAAATTCTATCTCTGTTTTTATTATCTAAATAATCTATTTGAAGGTGCTTTAAAATGTCTGCTATATTTTTATGTGCTTTTATGGCTGCACAGCCGAAATAAAGTTATTTTGACTTGACTTGACTAAGTTGATGGTCTTTGATTCCTGGGCACTGGGGCCATCTGGGAGACACCCAGGCCACTTTTCCCTCCAATGAAGCAAAAGGCCGCGAAAGACACTCCTCAACCCATGACCATACCTGACCCACAACCTAAAAAAAAATGTCTTATTGTTGAACAGGTCTTTCACTTTTGCTGGAAAGATATGCATGTACTGCGTCCCAATGTTCGAATCTTCTGCTTTACCTGATTAAAATTCCTCTTCTGTTGTTGGACTAGTATGGTGTAGCCAGGAAACACCAGGTCTTTTGCTAGTCAAACAGCATTCCTATTAATGTTCTTGCTACTCATAGGATTGAATCCCTGTCCCTGAATTTGAGTGTTGGAAGGTGGTTTATTGGTAGAGATAGGTAGACACCTAACACCAGAAACAAGGCCACTGACATGGTACTGGGTCCTAAATAGGGTATCCATAAATTAGTCCCTTGCTCATCCCTTGGTAGCTGACATCAAGCAATAAGGCTAAACGTAGGAGCTTGGCATGTAAAGCATTTAAAACACCAATACAATAAACAAGTAAGACACCACACAATAGAAAATTCCACATCAATTCAGAAAAAGAGGAAATATTTGTATCTTTAAAATGACAGCAAACAACCAACATCCAATTAAGGGAACTGGATACATGAATTTTTTTATAAAGAACTAACACTTTCTAGTGCTTAGGAACCAATACCACCATTTCTGGACATCTGGTCACCCTTGACTGGGACAAAGTCAAAGCTTGAGGCCGACTGAAAAAAAACCCGCTCGGACACCCCATTTGGGAGTCCTCGTTCAAATTTTAACTTCGCACTTAGAAACTTTTCTGAAGCTTTTTCAGCCAAGTGCCCTCGCTGCTCTTCACTAGTCTGGATTTTGTGAGGATTTAGCAGCTTGATTTTCAGGGAGCTCCCGGTCAAACTCTGGAAGTCAGATCTCCAGAGCTCTTCTGGATAAGCAAGAAGTATTAGACAGCCAGAATGAAGCTGGTGCCTGGAGCAGAATGGTAAGGACCCGGAGGAAGCCGGTGCCTGCCGATACAACAAGGAATCAAGTGTTAATTAAGGCCTCTAACCAGTGGTTGCAAGCCGGGGGCACTAGTAGGTCAGTGCGTGAATTTAAAACAGCAAAAAAACTAACACGGTCTTCCTGTCATGAAGTTTCTCATGCATACACCGACTACGGGGTGGCCCCCTTTTTTCTGCGCCCTCGGCCGATAATTGGATATCGCACCACCACCTCCACCTCGGACGATAATTGGAGATAGCGTCTCTTTCTTGTTTTAAATTGTCCTGATGATGATCTCAAATAAGTGAGATAGAAACGTCATTGACCCCTATACAACAGGAGACTCCTTTTACCGTTTAAATTACACCCAGGAGTCTAAATCTTTTGTTTTCAATGCAATGTATATATTTTAAAAGTCACATTTACCCTTCACATCACACTTGCTGTCCCTTATTTTTTGTGAGCACTTGAACTATATTCTGAGTTAATATGCTGCAATTTTATTTATTGGTTGTAAAATAAATATTGCAAGGTAAAAGATGCCCATCTGTGTCCCTGATTACAGTTGAGTAACTTCCTTTGTCTTTCTCTAACCAGCATCATCTGCACCTGAAATGACCTTTGGTACAGCCATATTGATTAACACTGTTATAAAATTAATCGTTCGCGCTGTGGGACCTAACTGGCCCTGAAAGAACTATTGTTCTCCGCAATATTAAGAATCACCCCAGGTTCAAATATTGGAGTTCCCTTGTTTCTTATTACATGCTAGCTGGCTGGGGCACATGGGACTGGGGGTTGGTAGGCCTGGCATTCTCTGCCTGCCCTATCCTCCTTTGAAGCGTCATGCTTTACAACCCCTCTCCGCTGCCCTGGCATTCCTGCGTAGCTGCAGAGCTCTCTCGAGCAGCTAGCCTCTCCCCTGCATAGAGACTTATCACCTAATCATGACAGGCTTGCTAAGCCTATTAGCACTGATCAACCAGGGAAGTCTGTAGGAAGGCTGGAGTTTGACTTGCAGATAAGAAAGGGTTATGACATTTTCTGTATAAGTTAGGATAAATTCAACGAGAACAATCTGTTGGAGTTATCAGTACCATTCTGTTAAGTCTTTGAATAATATGTTCATACTTTCCTAGCAATAGTTATGCTGCAATAGAATATTGCCATGTTAGCCTATGAGAGCAAGTATCTACAATGGGGAAAATGAAATGTGCAATTCCTCTCTCCCCAGGGTTTATAAAAATATTTGGTAAAAACCCTGCTAATAGTTAGGACAACTAGAAGAGACCTGGGAGTTGCCTAATATGTAGAATGTATATAGATTAATACTTCATAGTGCCCACAGCAGCAAAGTTGTCTTTGTATATTATTTCCTACACTGAGGAAAATTAAATGTGCAGTTTTCCATCACCAGGGTATATAAAACTTCATTTGTAGGGACTCTGCTTATAGTTACCTGACCCCCTCTCACCTGAAACACCTAGGAAAGACCTTGGAGGACCCGATATGCATCCATAATGTAGATTATCACTTTTATAGTGCCCCTCCCATCAATGTTGAGTTTGTAGTGAATGTACTTTTTAAAAGCAGTGCTGCTTTTTAAGCAACCTCAGGCTCTCAGCAGTGCACACATGCAGGTGCAAAAAAAGGCTGTAGACCTCTCAACTGCCAGGCCCTATTATATAATGGGGACCTATAGGTAATTTTTCATCCCCTTGCCCTATTATAGGGTAGGTAATGCCAATTAAATGCATACCTCAATGCATGTGTGTTTGTTTAACATAGCACTGACACTGGGCCTGACTAGCAGGGCTCAGGGCACAGTCAGAGTCAGCTATCATCAGTACCAGTCAACACACAAAAAGTGGGGGTGATCAGGCCAAAATTGTGATTTTCTTACATTGACGAATTAGGCAAACATGGTGCAAGGGTGGAGCACTGGGGAATGGAACAGAGGTAAGGGTGCAGTGGGCCTTCTCATTTAAGAAACAGGAAGAAAGTTGGTTGTCTGAAAGTTGTGTCTTCAGCCACCTCTCTAGGAATGCCACAGAGTTGTCGCCTTCAGTGCACTCTGGAAAAAACTACTAAACTTGGATTGTTTCACCGTGATCTTTCCTTGGCATCTTCCACACTACAATACAGCTCATGATTGGCACTCAAGCGTAAAAGATCTGCTCAACTTGAGAGACACAACAATCAGTGGGGTCGGCTGGGCACCCAAAAACCCATCAACAATGGGTGATTGCTGTCAACTTCATTTTAGTATACAACAAAGGGGAGGGATAATGAGGATGTTTGCCCCTACCAGTCAATTGACAAGGTCAGAAGGGACCTGCCAGGAGTTGCAGGCAGCCCAAGCAGTCTAACGAAAGGAGTCACCCTGGGGAAGAGCCACTAATGTTGTGCTCACGGGAAGTAGGGGCAAAGTGTGTTGCCTTTGCATGACTGGAAGAAGGTGTCTTGAGGTCTCATTTGTGGTTTCACAGTGCACTTGATGCAGAGGAGTATCATGCAGCCCCCTGGCTTGAGCTCACCTCCCTTGGAATCAGAATTTGATGTGGGTAAAGGAGGGGTAAGGAACACACAGTGACCTCCAACTTCACCCCTCAGTGAATCCTGTACTGCACCCTCGAGCACATCAGCATAAAAGGCCACAGACATATATCCGAAGAAGCAAGTACAGAGAGGAGAAACAGAAGCAGGTGAAGTTCAATTCTGCATGTCTGATTCATTTATTTACATTGTGCTGCAGCAACAAGCAGGATGTGGGTGCTACTGCTCTGAGCAGAGAGGCAGGCCAGATTGGGCTAAGTCTGGTGGATGCCATTGGCATCTACGCTGTTTAAGGCCATCTCTCCCCGGAGCGCTTGATCACTAGGGGACCCCCAACATCAGGTTGCAAACCAGCTCACTGGCAACAGAAGGGAAGAGTGACCAGAGCAAGTAAACTCACCTCGAAGCCATTATAGTGGTCACAATCTGTATTACAAAGTTGCAGATGGAAGCACACCAGCCCACCTAGACAGGCTACCCTCTGACCTCTCGCTGCAGGGGGAAGCCCTTGTGGCCCATTCCAAATTATCAATCATCAGCGGTCCCAGGTGAGATGTGATGGACGGCGGTCAATGCAGCTGCCAGAGACATTGCTCATGAGGCTTCAGGCCTGTGTGCCCCAAGCGGCACCCCAGAATGCGCCTCAGAAGCTGTCCCCCTATCAGGAGAAACAACTCACCAACTGGGAGCTCCACCAGCAGTATATGTTGGGAAACGAAGGAGGTGAGCTCCACCCATGGTCGCTGCAGTAAATATATATTGGCTGGCACAGTATGGCATCCAACATTTTGAGCAGTAATGCTACACCACAAATAATTCATATAATTAATGAAGCAATTATCTATTCAAAATAGTTAATATTTTAAACAAATAAATAACTTATTTGAAACTGTAATTTGTATTATAATTAACCAACTGATTTTCTTAAAATATAAATGAAAAATACTGTAACAAAGAAATATTTGGCATTTTAATAATCTCACTAAGCAATAAAAGCTTACAAATTGTAAATTGTAAAAAAGAGAAAAAAATGAAGCTATATATTCAAATATTGCCCCACTCTACCCACCTACTAACCCAGAAAACGTTCCACTAATAAAAACACTATTTTTAAAATATTACCCAAACAATAAATCAACTTCTCAGAAAAATGACAACTAAAATTAACATATTAAAAACGATACACCTCCCTGCACTATTCTGCAACACGATATTCTTGTCACTGGGATATTTTGTGGATGATATTTCTGTCTAGCAGCATTTTTGACACGATTTTAACATAGTTCACCAAAAAATAGCAATGTGCTTATATTGACTTCTGCTCTATTGACAGCTTTGGTGAGCAAATATCTTGAACGATTCACTCACCATTGCAAATAGTGGCAATATAGCTACCTTCTTGCAGTAGAACATTTTGTAATGTTAATGACATTTTTTAAAGGAGTTTTCCCTGCCAAAAAGTTACAATTTCAAGCATCAAGTTCATTATGAGGATTTTCTAAGTGCCACCAGCAAGTAGTAAAAAACGGTAAATATGCTTAAATGAATAACATCATGAAAAACACTCATCAATAAGAGCTCTTAACGAGCTTGTTGAATAATAAAACTGTAGCAAGAACAATTATCTCTGCACTGGTGGTCAAGTGGAAATAACAACTTATAGGGGTAATCATGATTGACTTAAGAACTTCCTTTGGCCTGTAAAGGCCTGAGCTTCTGACGGTATTTATTTTATTTATTTGTGGTTTTTGTAGAGCGCAACACTCATCCCAAGGGATATCACGGCGCTTATACCAAACAGGGACTACTGATGGCAGATGCTGAGATGCTAGAGATTGGGGAAGAGGTGGGTTTTCAACTTTTTCCGAAACTGGAGATAATTTGTAGTATGTCTCAGGTCAATACGGAGCTCATTCCACCTTTTTGCTGCCAAGTAGGAAAAGGAACGACCACCTGTTCTAACTTTGTAGATACGTTTGGTCCTAGCCAAAGCCGATTGACATGAGCGTAGGTTCCTAGTGGGGACATAAAATTCGATCTTCCCTTGAAGAATAGTGGGGCCAGTCTTATGTAGAGCCCTATGGGCATGGCTAAGCAATTTAAAGGCAGGCCTCTGACGCATCGGGAGCCAATGAAGTCTCTTTAAGCATTCCGATGCCGAGTCTAGCTTGCCTTTGTTGCAAATGAGTTTGGCCGCCACATTTTGCAAAACCTGTAAGCGAGAGAACAAGTGTTCATTCATCCCTACAAACAGAGCATTGCCATAGTCTAAGCAACTAACCAGTAGGGCCTGTGTGACTGAGCGTCTGCAGTCCAGGGGTATCCAGGGGAATAAAGAAAAACCAAAGGTGGTGATGGACGGAGCGTTGACAATACAAACACTCACCCCCAGTCAACTGATCTGGGTTTAATCCATCACTGTTCTTTAGCTCACTCCGCCACCCCAGTTCAGACAAGGCCATATGCAAATCAGTCTGACCCTGTGCCTCATTGGAACAGTCCAGCCCGAACTGCCAAGCCATGTCTTACCTGGACCGGAATCAAGCTTCCCAGGACCGGTTTCTGGCATTACAGCCGTCTTCAGCCAGGCTTGCTTGACTCCAGTGGCAAAGTGAGCAAGGGACTCACGTCTGAGCATACCCTGCCAACTTAGGGCGAACAAAGAAAACCAAAGGTGGTGATGGACGGAGCGAACCCCAGTTCAGACTTCCGGTGGGGTGGCGGAGTGAGCTAAAGAACGGTGATGGATTAAACCCAGGTCAGTTGACTGGGGGTGAGTGTTTGTATTGTCAACGCTCCGTCCATCACCACCTTTGGTTTTTCTTTGTTCGCCCTGAGTTGGCAGGGTATGCTCAGACGTGAGTCCCTTGCTCACTTTGCCACTGGAGTCAAGCAAGCCCGGTTGAAGACGGCTGTAATGCCAGAAACCGGTCCTGGGAAGCTTGATTCCGGTCCAGGGAAGACATGGCTTGGCAGTTCGGGCTGGACTGTTCCCATGAGGCACAGGGTCAGACTGATTTGCATATGGCCATGTCTGAACTGGGGTGGCGGAGTGAGCTAAAGAACGGTGATGGATTAAACCCAGATCAGTTGACTGGGGGTGAGTGTTTGTATTGTCAACGCTCCGTCCATCACCACCTTTGGTTTTTCTTTGTTCGCCCTAAGTTGGCAGGGTATGCTCAGACGTGAGTCCCTTGCTCACTTTGCCACTGGAGTCAAGCAAGCCCGGCTGAAGACGGCTGTAATGCCAGAAACCAGTCCTGGGAAGCTTGACTCCGGTCCAGGGAAGACATGGCTTGGCAGTTCGGGCTGGACTGTTCCCATGAGGCACACGGTCAGACTGATTTGCATATGGCCATGTCTGAACTGGGGTGGCGGAGTGAGCTAAAGAACGGTGATGGATTAAACCCAGATCAGTTGACTGGGGGTGAGTGTTTGTATTTTCAACGCTCCGTCCATCACCACCTTTGGTTTTTCTGTATCCAGGGGAATATCCTAGCAAGAAGTTTTAAGATGGCAAAGCCCTTGCCACAGAGGGATCGCACATGATCCTTCATGGACAAGACATCATCCATGATGATTCCCAGGTTCCTGGCATGTTGTTTTGGAGTGGGGGCCAAACCCAATGAGGGTGGCCACCACGTGGCATCCCACACCCGTTTGGCACCACCAAACAGAAGAATCTCAGATTTACCTGCATTTAGCTTTAGGCAGTGCGCATGCATCCACTAGGCCATTTCGGAGAGGCAGTCATGTAACTTGGTTTTGGTTATGTCAGGCCTTTCATCCATGGCCACCATCAGCTGCGTATCATCCGCATAGGAGCAGATGCCAATGCCCCACTTCCTTCCAATGTCGGCGAGAGATGACATGTAGACAATGAAAAGAGTGGGGCTCAATGAGGCGCCCTGGGGGACCCCGCAGCAGATGGAATTGGGCTCTGAGTGGAACTGACCCATGTGTACTGCCTGAGTGCGGTTGCTCAGGAAAGAGTGCAACCAGTTCAATGCCGTGGATTGGACTCCTTTGCTCCGAAGTATGTTCAGCAGGCAATTGTGGGATACCGTGTCAAATGCTGCTGACAGGCCAAGCAGTATCAGCGCCACCGCTCCACCTTGATCGGTGGAGGATCTGATACTGTCCGACACTGCCAGCAACGTTGCCTCGGTGCTGTTATTGGCTCTAAAGCCCGTCTGGGAAGGATCCAGGAGGAGGTTAGTTTCTAGGTACCTGGTCAGTTGTACATTGACCAATTTCTCCAGAACTTTGGAGAGGTAAAGAAGCTGGGAGATGGGTCTATAGTTCTCTGGATTGAGAATGTCGGATCCAGCTTTCTTCAGAAGGGGGGGTCACAGAGGCATGCTTCCAAGTATCAGGGAAGATGGCAGTACTTAATGATTTGTTGAAAGGTTGTGTGATCAGGGGACAGAGCGTGGACGCAATTCTTGAAAACACAAAGTGGGGGCAGGGGTCCGAAGGGGAGCCAGATTTAACTGTGTTCAAGGCTGCTAGGACCTCATCCACAGAAAGTGGTTCAAAACCGGTTAAGCGGGGTGCATTTCCCAAGTCTGGCAAAGCTGTTAATACTTCCGATAGGATCACAGTCTTGGACGGGTTGTCTGTGTTGCTATGAGTATGTTGGGGAGTGAAAGTAGAGTAAATTTTCTTGATTTTTTCAGCAAAGAAGGTGCTAATACGGTCACAAGCCTCAACCGAAGAGGTGAGTGTTTGTGAAGTACTAGATGGTTTACTAAGCTACTTCACTATTTTAAACAGTTCTTTCGCTGAGTTACTATTTTCTTGGATGCGCTGAGTGAAATAATCCTTCTTTGCATTTTTGATGGCAAGAATATACCGCTTCCGTTTAAGGACATAGTTTAGTCTCGCTTCACTGTCCTTGGACTGTCTCCAAAGATGTTCAGATTTTTGACATTCCTTTTTTAGATTTTTTAGATGAGGGGTGTGCCATTTCTCTGTTATAGATTTTTTTTCCTGGATTCCCGCATCGGGGCTAGTTTATTTAATGTTTGCAATATTCCAGCGTCTAGTAAGGTAACATCATTACAGACAGAGGAGTCCTCCGGTAGTTTAACATTAGCCTCTTGAAAATGTTTCTCAAAATTGGATTCAATGATTAGCCTCCAAGCTCGTTTGGAAATCTGAGGGACTACCTTGGATTTCAGAGATTTACCGGGAAGGTCAATTGAGAAGGATATAAGGGAGTGGTCCGACCAGGATAGGGGCTGGACCTCTCTTATGTTGGTGGATTCGATGTTAGTAAACAGTAGGTCCAGTGTATTGCCAGCTGTATGAGTGGGGCCCACTACCCACTGCTTAAGATTAAGAATCTCCATGTCATATTCCAGCTGGGAAGCTCCCAGAGCATCCATTTTCTCATAGTGAATGTTAAAATCGCCAACAATTAGATAGTTTTTATGTTTTAGACAAAGTGGCAGAAGTTGATTGAGTAATTTGGCGCCAAGACTGGCTTGTTGTCCAGGGGGGTTGTATATAACTGCACCAGCTAAGATGGTAAGACCCTCATAGAGTACTTTAAAAGGTAAGGTCTGATGTTCGATGTGGGCAGTTATTGGTTCCACAAAGCATGTTAAATGTTCCCTGAATATCACAGCGACCCCCCCTCCTCTTTTACCAGATCTGTCTTGCGTAATGATTTTATAATTAGAGGGGAGGGCGTTAGCTAGATCCGGAGCATTGGTATCGGATAGCCAGGTTTCAGTAATGAAAACCAGGTCCGGGGTCTTAGACATGAGTAAATCCCAAATATCCAGGGCATGTCTAGGTAAGGATCTAGCGTTAAGATACAAACAATTCAGAGTCAGGTGATTTTTAGCATGGATTGTGTGATGGCCTAATGGAGATTGACCCATACTGGACAAACGGCAAGCGAGGCAGGAAATTGGTCCATAGGATAATCCTGGCCCCGTTTGGGTGCATAGATTTTTTTATTACCCTTTTTATCATCATCAAAGGCTAGCAACTCACTGTGAGAGTAGCGGATGGGCGTGGACGAGTTTCGAATAAACCAGCAGGGGGTATAGCCCCTAGTCCCGGCCGGTTGCGGACGGGCGCAGACGGGCTTACCTTTGGCGCGCCTTCGGCGCGCTGGCGGCACGCCCGCAGCGCGCGTCCGCTGCGCGTCCGGCCCAGGCACATATTTTATAAGGGAAGAGAGGGGGCGTGGCCTCAGGGCGGTGGGCATTGCCTCACTGCCCTCGCGATTGGCTGCAAGAGATTGGTTAGACCCGCGGCAGCGTTAAGATCGGCTGCGCGGTGTGATCGGTGATTCAAGATCAGGGGGGAGTGCTCAGGGCAGAGTGACAAACAGGTAAAATAACAGTTTTTAGCAATTCAATATTTTTAAAAAAGCAAGCGATACTCCCGGCTTTCCGCCTCAGGAGCTGTCTGTTTGGCAATAGCGTGCTTGGTGTATAGCGCGGCTTAAGTACCAGTCAGAGGGGTCGTGGCCTCAGGGCTGTGGGCATGACCTCACTGCCCTCGCAATTGGCGGCAAGAGATTGGTTAGACCCGCGGCAGCGTTAAGATCGGCTGCGCGTTGTGATTGGTGATTCAACATCAGGGGGGAGTGCTCAGGGCAGAGTGACACACAGGTAAAATAACAGTTTTTAGCAATTCAATATTTTAAAAAAAGCGAGCGATACTCCCGGCTTTCCACCTCAGGAGCTGTCTGTTTGGCAATAGCGTGCTTGGTGTATAGCGCGGCTTAAGTACCAGTCAGAGGGGGCGTGGCCTCAGGGCGGTGGGCGTGTCCTCACTGCCCTCGCAATTGGCGGCATGAGATTGGTTAGACCCGCGGCAGCGTTAAGATCGGCTGCGCGGTGTGATCGGTGATTCAAGATCAGGGGGGAGTGCTTAGGGCAGAGTGACAAACAGGTAAAATAACAGTTTTTAGCAATTCAATATTTTTAAAAAAGCAAGCGATACTCCCGGCTTTCCGCCTCAGGAGCTGTCTGTTTGGCAATAGCGTGCTTGGTGTATAGCGCGGCTTAAGTACCAGTCAGAGGGGTCGTGGCCTCAGGGCTGTGGGCATGACCTCACTGCCCTCGCAATTGGCGGCAAGAGATTGGTTAGACCCGCGGCAGCGTTAAGATCGGCTGCGCGTTGTGATCGGTGATTCAAGATCAGGGGGGAGTGCTCAGGGCAGAGTGACACACAGGTAAAATAACAGTTTTTAGCAATTCAATATTTTTTAAAAAGCGAGCGATACTCCCGGCTTTCCGCCTCAGGAGCTGTCTGTTTGGCAATAGCGTGCTTGGTGTATAGCGCGGCTTAAGTACCAGTCAGAGGGGGCGTGTCCTCAGGGCGGTGGGCGTGTCCTCACTGCCCTCGCAATTGGCGGCATGAGATTGGTTAGACCCGCGGCAGCGTTAAGATCGGCTGCGCGGTGTGATCGGTGATTCAAGATCAGGGGGGAGTGCTTAGGGCAGAGTGACACACAGGTAAAATAACAGTTTTTAGCAATTCAATATTTTTTAAAAAGCGAGCGATACTGCCGGCTTTCCGCCTCAGGAGCTGTCTGTTTGGCAATAGCGTGCTTGGTGTATAGCGCGGCTTAAGTACCAGTCAGAGGGGTCGTGGCCTCAGGGCTGTGGGCATGACCTCATTGCCCTCGCAATTGGCGGCAAGAGATTGGTTAGACCCGCGGCAGCGTTAAGATCGGCTGCGCGTTGTGATCGGTGATTCAACATCAGGGGGGAGTGCTCAGGGCAGAGTGACACACAGGTAAAATAACAGTTTTTAGCAATTCAATATTTTAAAAAAAGCGAGCGATACTCCCGGCTTTCCACCTCAGGAGCTGTCTGTTTGGCAATAGCGTGCTTGGTGTATAGCGCGGCTTAAGTACCAGTCAGAGGGGGCGTGGCCTCAGGGCGGTGGGCGTGTCCTCACTGCCCTCGCAATTGGCGGCATGAGATTGGTTAGACCCGCGGCAGCGTTAAGATCGGCTGCGCGGTGTGATCGGTGATTCAAGATCAGGGGGGAGTGCTTAGGGCAGAGTGACACACAGGTAAAATAACAGTTTTTAGCAATTCAATATTTTTTAAAAAGCGAGCGATACTCCCGGCTTTCCGCCGCAGGAGCTGTCTGTTTGGCAATAGCGTGCTTGGTGTATAGCGTGGCTTAAGTACCAGTCAGAGGGGACGTGGCCTCAGGGCGGTGTGCGTCGCCTCACTGCCCTCGCAATTGGTGGCAAGAGATTGGTTAGACCCGCGGCAGCGTTAAGATCGGCTGCGCGGTGTGATCGGTGATTCAAGATCAGGGGGGAGTGCTCAGGGCAGAGTGACACACAGGTAAAATAACAGTTTTTAGCAATTCAATATTTTTTAAAAAGCGAGCGATACTCCCGGCTTTCCGCCTCAGGAGCTGTCTGTTTGGCAATAGCGTGCTTGGTGTATAGTGCGGCTTAAGTACCAGTCAGAGGGGGCGTGGCCTCAGGGCGGTGGGCGTGGCCTCACTGCCCTCGCAATTGGCGGCAAGAGATTGGTTAGACCTGCGGCAGCGTTAAGATCGGCTGCGCGGTGTGATCGGTGATTCAAGATCAGGGGGGAGTGCTCAGGGCAGAGTGACACACAGGTAAAATAACAGTTTTTAGCAATTCAATATTTTTAAAAAAGCGAGCGATACTCCCGGCTTTCTGCCTCAGGAGCTGTCTGTTTGGCAATAGCGTGCTTGGTGTATAGCGCAGCTTAAGTACCAGTCAGAGGGGGCGTGGCCTCAGGGCGGTGGGCGTGGCCTCACTGCCCTCGCAATTGGCGGCAAAAGATTGGTTAGACCCGCGGCAGCGTTAAGATCGGCTGCGCGGTGTGATCGGTGATTCAAGATCAGGGGGGAGTGCTTAGGGCAGAGTGACACACAGGTAAAATAACAGTTTTTAGCAATTCAATATTTTTTAAAAAGCGAGCGATACTCCTGGCTTTCCGCCTCAGGAGCTGTCTGTTTGGCAATAGCGTGCTTGGTGTATAGCGCGGCTTAAGTACCAGTCAGAGGGGTCGTGGCCTCAGGGCTGTGGGCATGACCTCACTGCCCTCGCAATTGGCGGCAAGAGATTGGTTAGACCCGTGGCAGCGTTAAGATCGGCTGCGCGTTGTGATAGGTGATTCAACATCAGGGGGGAGTGCTCAGGGCAGAGTGACACACAGGTAAAATAACAGTTTTTAGCAATTCAATATTTTTAAAAAAGCGAGCGATACTCCCGGCTTTCAACCTCAGGAGCTGTCTGTTTGGCAATAGCGTGCTTGGTGTATAGCGCGGCTTAAGTACCAGTCAGAGGGGGCGTGGCCTCAGGGCGGTGGGCGTGTCCTCACTGCCCTCGCAATTGGCGGCATGAGATTGGTTAGACCCGCGGCAGCGTTAAGATCGGCTGCGCGGTGTGATCGGTGATTCAAGATCAGGGGGGAGTGCTTAGGGCAGAGTGACACACAGGTAAAATAATAGTTTTTAGCAATTCAATATTTTTTTTAAAGCGAGCGATACTCCCGGCTTTCCGCCTCAGGAGCTGTCCGTTTGGTATTCTCATATAAACAAATCATCTCCTGCTGCTGAAACCAATATTCACCTTTTCTAAAGCTGTGGATCAAAATGCGGCTAAAAGCAAGAAAACTCCTTAGTCATTTCTATGTCTGCTCATGATTCCTTCGTAGAACACATGCACCATTCAGGGTCACAGTAACAGATTGAACGTTTAGTGTGTACTCACAGCTATGGCAGGTAGCTCCAGTGTAACCCGTTCCGGTGCAGTTACATGTAAACTTGCTCCAGGACTGATAGCATTCAGCACCATGCTCACAATAATTTGGTAAGCACCTGTTTGGAGAAAATATAATTTTTGTACTTATTTTTGCATTTTATTGGACAAGTAAAGAAAGACATACCTGGTCTGTGCATGGGAAAAAAGTGGGTCAAAGACATACATGCCCTTCTTGGAAAATATCACTGCTTGGAACCAGGACCTGTTCATATTCATGACAAAAAATAATCAGGAGTGTACCAGGTTGCACGTTTTTTCCTCAGCAAGCTTTTGTCATTTGTGTAAACTTCTTAATCTTACTGGAAAGCTGAAAATTTGTGAAGTGTTTGAAAAATAAAACTGCCGACAGAAAGCCTATACAGAAATGGCCACTTTCAGTAAAATTGCCATGCGAAAAGGTCTTTGAGAACATTTTGTTGCCAAATGATTGTTTATGTGGAAAACCTCACCTGCAAACAAAGTAGTGTGAAGTTAGGAAACATTTTAACGAGTTGCTCAAAATTAAATGTTCACCACAGTCCCCCAATTCGCAGGAACACATTTTGAAACCAAGGCCTAGATGTATCAAGCCTTTTGCGATTCGTTAAGGCCGAAATTCTCAGAATTTCGGCCTTAAGGAATGGCAAACGGACATTTTGCATCTTTTGGGATGTATGAGAAATTAGCAAAATAAGGAATCGCAAAAAATTGCGATTTCTTATTTTGCTTAAGCATTTAAGGAATCGCAATTTTGCGATTCCTTAAATGCCATGTATGAAACTTTTTTAAATTGCGAATTCAGGTTAAGGAATCACAAATTAACACCAATTTGAGGTTCGTGTTAATTTGCGAAATCCTTTCAAAAACCAAAATATGACAATTTTGAAGGTGGCATGTGACACACATACATGCCCATAGGGCATGTATGTGTGCCATATGCACACACATGTAAGTTTCAGGGGTGCAGCAGGGTGTCCATGAGACACCCCTGCACCCTTGAAATAATTCTCAAATTGCGATTAGCAAATTGCGAATTCGCAATTTGAGAATTACTTCACAATCATTCCTATGGGCCTCCTGGCCCATAGGAATGCATGGGAAATTATTCCTTATTTGCGAATTCGCAAAATGCGAATTCGCAAATAAAGATTAATAAGGAATCGCTAAAAAAAGCGATTTTTTACATACATTCCATTTTGCGAATTCTAAATAGCGATTCGCTAAAAATCGCTATTTAAGATTCGCAAAATGGAATCTTGATACATCTAGGCCTTAGTCACCCTCTATGGCTAAAATCTATTTTGAAAGGTGTCAGGCTTACTTGAAGTCCATCCATATGAACTGTCATCTCTCTTGTTACCTTTGTAGTAGTGGCAGATTCTGAGTGGTATTGAACATTCTATTCTCACCGACAACGTGGGACCATGCAAAATAAAGTGGTAGTGTGGAGCACTGTGCGCCAATAAGGCATATATTGAATATGGAAAGTGGGGATCCGCAGCAAATCGAGGCACTTTTAGTTGCACGAAAAAATCACACAGTAAATGTGCGAAAAATGCACACCCAGTCAATGCAACTTCCTAAATTAAAAATATAAAAATGTAAACAAACATATCCAAAACATATAAATTATGATTTAAACGTGATAGCACTTGCATAGAAGAGTGAACACAAACGACACAATTGCATTCTAAAGAATATAAATAGAATTAAATACAAATTAATTAGCTATTGAAAAGGAAATGTCTTGTATACCGTTAACAAATAAAAATCCATGTTTTTTAGGAACTGTAATACATCATTAAAAATGCTCTTGGATAATTGGTGAATGCACCTGTCATCTATGGCTCTAATTCAAATTCCATTTTTTAATGTCAGTGACAAACACGACTTACTTATGAACTTTTGTAATTAGTTGTTTGGCATCTTTATGGAATTAAATGGCAGAAATGGTATATATTGTTCTGTTTGATTCATGGTTGTGCCAATTAACTTCTTTTTGTATCTTGTTAAACACACTGGGACTGATTCGCAAGGAAGTGCTTCTGTGATCTTGCAGGGGTTGGTCGGTCCACCCAATGTAGCATCAGAAGCGGTCACTCTGACCACAGGATTATGATGCATTAGAATACATGGCTTACCATCTGACGCGGTCCTTACGACTGTGCGGCGCACTGGAAAGGATCAATGGAGCCGATTGGAGCACGGCCTGACCCTGGAACCGCCCTCCCAATTACAATAAGTATTCACGATGTGCCGTCTGCCCTAAGTGTATGGTTAGCTAGCATTTTGAATATTTTTACTGTCAGAATTGTACTCACCTGCTCCTCTGGTGTGCCATACAGCTGCTTGTACAGGGGAAGGAGCGCATCTACAAGGCTTTCCATGGTGTGAAGGCAGGGGCCCTGCTACCTGTACAGCAAGTCATTGCAGCTCCCAGAGGATGAGAACAGCAGCAGAGAGATGGGAAAGTCTGAAAAAAAGCAGTTTCTGAAGGCAATCGATTTGTATTGCAATCGCAAGACTTATACCTAGACTACAAAGGTGGTCAAAGGGATAGGTCCACGTCGGTCGCATTTTCCAACTTTGTCCAATGGCTGCATTGCTGGCTGACTCTCTGCCTACCGTGCAGTTAAAAATAGCCAGCAGTCAGCGACTGTGTTGCACTGTTGATGTTGTGGCCCGAGGTAGATTGTGTTTCTGCTGGAGTAGGGGTCAGCTGTGAGTTGATAGCTGAGGTGGTAGATGTCACAGTGGACCTTGCTGGACATACTGGTGCTGTCTGCCAAGCCAAACATGATGAGCCGGATTCCTCCTTTTCGTCCAAGTGTTCAGGAGAGTCATCTTCGCCGGGGAGCTCATTCAAGTTTGGGGTCTGAGGCTGACTGGATTCGTCATTCAGCCTGGAGGTGTTCCCAGAGTGCCCCATTGGTACAGATATGACAATTATGTGATTATACTTTGTACCTCAACAGGTATATATTGATCAAATGCCTGGAACAAAAGAAAGATTTAAGATGGAGGAATTGGCACCTATCACCATCATGCTAGTATTTATTTGGTGTAAGCAATGTAACTTTTTCACAATATGGATTTTTTTTACGGAGTTTTATATAGCACAAACTTGACCCGGTATGCGTATCAGAGCGCCTTACATAGGACCTGTTGCGGTACATGAGGATACATTCATTTTTGTTAGGCACAGGGAGATTAAGTGGTTTGCCCAGAATCACAAGATGTTCAGCTCATTGCCGAGACCCGAACCCGGATCCCCATGTTCGAGGTTGACCGCCCTAGCCGTTAGGCCAACTCCTCTGGTCTTGACCTCCCTCTGTGCTGGTATGGTCATTGTTACACATTTTATTGTGGCATGGTTACTGACAGTGACTTTAACCGTACACTATGTAGGTGACACTTTAGGATTAGTGAGGTCAAAATCTTAATTTTTGGCAGGACATACTTATACATTAATTGGTAATATTTAGTTGATGTGATTCATGTGTGCTATGTATTATCAATGTATCACCAGGCACATTGAAGTGACAGCCTTATTCCAAACAATTTTGGGTTTTCTAAGTGCAAATTAGTCATGGTGTCAGTGATGTTCTCCTTATTTTCTACTCAAGAGTCTGCGGTACATCAGCCTAAGCATGCAAACGTGTAAGTGCCTGGCATTGTGTATACACAGCTCAGTGAATTGAACCTTACACTCCATAGTAAGATGTGAGAAAAATGTTTTTTGAGGTATATTACAGGTAACTGTTTTTGTGAGTTTGGGTAGAAGGCCTGATGGTAGTTGTCGTCATTGCAAACACCTCCCCCCCCCCGACCAAAGGCTCGCTGCCAGTGAGGGGAAGTTGAGTAGAAAATTGGCTGACACAGATGACTGTGGTTAGTAGTACAATGCCTGATGGTAGTTGTGGTCAGTGCAAAGAGTCCTCCTCCAACTCAGCCCACCTTGACCTATTGGGCGCTGCCAGTGATTGGAAGTTGAGTAGAAACATGGCTGACACAGGTGACTGGGGTTAGGAATACAATGCCTGATGGTTGTTGTGGTCAGCACAAAGAGCCCTCCTCCCCACCCAGCACACATGGGCCTATTGGTCCCTGCCAGTGAGTGGACATTAAGTAGAAACATGGCTGACTCAGGTAACTATGGTTAGGACTCCAAGGCCTAATGGTAGTTGTGGTCATTTCAAACACTCCTTCCCTCCTTTGACCAAGGGCTCTCTGCCAGTGAGAGGAAGTTAAGTTAAAAGCTTGCTGACACAGGGGGCTGTTCTTAGGGGGAGTGTGAGTGGCTGATGGTAGGTGTAGTCCTTTCCTTTTGTGATATCTGATTACTTGATGAAGTGGTTAGCATTACATACCTATTAACTACTTACTCTAGTTATGGGCTATGTTTTAAATGCTTTTGTGGCTGCCATGATGACTTAATGGGTATACACTTGCAGCCTACATGTAGATATATGTAAATGACATTGTTTTGGTAAAACATGTTTTAACAACACATTTTTTTAGGTTATTTTGTACTAGGAAGGGCAATAGCCCTACAAAAAACCTGTAAGGGAGAAAGGATGTTATTCGCTCCAATAACCACATTTCGGTCAGTTAACAATACCTGCCAAACATGCAGGTGAAACAATATAAACAATATGCAGACAGTTCTCGTTCTCCACATTAGTATACACAGCATCCCAGTCTCAACGTACACAAATAAACAGGGCAGCAATATTCTATAAAGAGAAAGTAGAGGGCAATAAGTAGCAGGGATTGAGGGGCACAATTTAGGGATGCATATCCAGCAGATGGGGAAAGTCAATTCCTCGATATGTCGCCCACCGAGTCCAAATCTTGGGGTGCTGAGCAGGGCATCCCCAGGCATCGAAAACAGCAATCCTAGCACCCATACATTTGTCTAACTCAGTCTTCCATATACCTAGGGTCGAGGGGGATGTCACCTTCCACAATTGCGCTATGTCCCTCTTTGCTATATTGAGGGCCAGAAACAACAGATGCTGTTTGTATTGGTTCCTCCCGATATCATCAGTAGAATGTAACAGAAAAAGTCGTAGGCCAAGTGGGAGCTCCCATGACTACTCCTCATTGAGGCATGACCTAATCCTATTCCAAAAGGGCTAAAACGCTGTGCAGCTCCAGACCGTATGTAGGAACGGCCCCTCGTCCTGGCCACACCTCAGACATGTAAGGGACTGGATAACATCGATCCACCAGAGTCGAACCCTTGTTTAGTACACCCTATGTAGATATTTGAACTGGATGAGCCGATAGCTTGTGAAGACCACCGCACCCCTTGGGCTAGCAATTGCTTCGGCCCACTCGTCATCTGTCAAATCTGGAATGTCAGCCTGTCACTCAAGTCATGTCTTGTCGAGAGTAGTGAGCATGTAGGTCATCAGGGTTTGGTATATTTGCCTGATCTTGTGAAGACGGAGATCACCCATTAGTAAGTGGCCCTCCAAGGGTTGGAATTCAGGGAGGTTCTCCAATGTGCGAATCTGGGGGGTGAGTGCATATCGGAGTTGATCAATTGTGACATATTTAGGTCAAATTCGGCCTGCAGTTGTTAGAATGACTTCAATGTGGTTCCCCGTGATACATCCCTGAGGGTTGAAATCCCCACAAGGTCCCACCCCCGGAACTCTCCCAGGGCGGCCCCAGAGCGAAGATATGTACCCTGCCACAGGGGAGTTTGCTGGGTGAGTTTCCTATTCCAGCCCATCTGTCGGGTCTTAGCTCGCCATAGCTGTATCACAATTCTTCCCGCCGGCAGCAGAAGCTCTAAGCATGCGGAACTATATAGTAAATGAAGGGGAGAGACCCGCTCCATTGCAGCGTGCTCTTTTGAATTGGCCGAATCTGTGGGGAAGTTATACCACCATTCATTTACTACGAGGATATGAGAAGCTACGTAATAGGAGTAAATATCGGCAGCTGCAATCCCACCAAATGACGTAGATTGTGCACAGTTACGGAGTGCTACTCTAACTGCGCCACCGTTCCAGAGGAATTTATTTTGTATGGCAGCAACTTGTCCAAGCCATGAGTGTGGAATAGGGAATGGGAAGTTTTGAAGGCGGTAGAAGATCCGAGGCAATGACACCATCTAGAAAATGGCAAAGCGTCCATATAGGGAGAGGGGGAGAGAAGACCATATTGTTGTTTCGTTATTAAGGCTTGCTAGCAGTGGGGTGATATTATGCACCCAGGAGACTTTGGGGCACGGGGAGACGTAGATGCAGAGATATTTGAAACCATCTGTTGCTTGGGAGAGTTGCGAGGCCCATGAATCACGACCCTGATGTCCACACACCAGGAATAATATAGATTTTGCAGGATTTGCATGGAGGCCTGTAGTGCCTACAAGCACCCTGAGAATTTCCAGTATGTGGGGCCCAGAATACCAGGGGCCTGTCAGGAAAAAAAGGACGTGGTCTGCGTATAGCGCTATGCGATCAGCTCTCGATTGGGTAGGGGCGGATTCGGTGTCCTGCAATGCAGAACCGACGCCGTCAGGTCGGTATATAACAGACGCACATATTTCAGGAAGCGTGGCCCAAAATGATCGCCTTGAGCAATTGAAATGGATACACCCAGCTCGAAGAGTCGAACGCTTTATCGATATCGCCGGGGCCGCGCCATACCGTTATGGACTCGCCGGATATTGTGACGGGTAGCTCTTTGTGGCATAAAGCCCGACTGGCCGGGGTGAATCAGGTATGTGACACGCTTAGATGAAACACTGAAAAAGACCTGGGAGTCTGAAAAGAACTAAATGTGTTCTGACAAGTGAAAAAACCAATTCCCTAACTTAGATAGCAAAGGAAGAATACTTGGAAGCTAAAAACAATACTTGTGCCAACGCACATAGTCACCAGCAACTGTAGATGTATCCCCAATTTTCAAAGATGGATTCCCATCAAAATCTTGTGAATGATCAATACTATCATCTGGTCATCCGATGGTCGGGGTGGTAAGTCTCTAGATCATTGAGACATATTCCTACCCTTCCATGAGGGATATCCCTCCAAAGTTGCTCGAAGACCATGTGTTTGATCATCAAATGGGAGCTAGTGCAGTGCAAAAAAGTGAGTGAAGATAAAATGAATAGAAAAAAGGCAGCAACTCTAAACTTTAATAGCTGCCAGTGTCTTTCAGATTAAAAACCAAGCAATTATAGCAGTTCAAACCAATAGCTGCTGAGGGGCCCACATGTTTCTGCCAAACGGGAACAAACCCCTAAGGCTTTCTTCAGGGCCTCTGTTCTAAACAAATCTTGCGACTGCAACGTGTAATACATTTACATTGACACACACAACTTATAAGTGAAAAAATAGTGAAAAACCGTAAAGGATATACACAACTATTCCTCCATGTTACTTGGTGTGTTGTTCACCTACAGAAATAAATGGTAACATCAGTGCGTTGGACATATCAGTATGAAAATTAGTAAAAGAAAATATATTATATATAACTCAACTATGGTAACTGGGGATAGGACCTCACCTCACCTGGACCATGCTCAGGATAAAAGGGGGGCCACGCGCTAAAAAGGCAAGGAAAAAAGGGAGCTAGATCCAGCAACAAAAGGATTGGCTTTCCTAATTGTGCATAGTCCATTACTACTCATTCCTTTGCCAAAACCACCTAGTGTCTCAACAACTCACTCTTAACCAAACCCAAAACATCCCTCACTCAGAGGCAGTCACACATTTCTGATTGTAATTACTCGGATATCCTATTAAAGTTTAACAAGAATTACCCAAGCAAACAATAAGGTCCTCACCTATCCGTCGTTGCCCCGAAGCTCGTTCTGAGTATAGGGGAGGCAACGAGGAAAGGAAGGGGAAGTGATTTATAACAAAAGAAGGGCCAACTCTTCACCAATCAGGGCGTGGCCCAAAACGGAAAGAGAAGGAAGGAGAGAAAAACGAAGCATTGAGCTAATGTGATATAACCAGGTCAGGCCCGAGTATCCTCAATGCGGGCACTTATTAGGAAAGGAAAATTAGATAATCGGCATTCTCCTACCTAACATTCCGCCTGATCCGCTCGTTTTAGCGAGTTCACGCGATAGATTGCGAAACTCCGACTGGGAAAATTGTCGAACTACATAATGACGTCACTTTATGCGTCATGGTAGTTTTTAAGGTGGTGTATCTCGCTGACGGAGAAAAGTGTAAAGCAGGGTTTAAACAGGAATTGTCACTAGATTCTGAAGTGACGTCCACCACTGCGTCCCAAATATTGTGAGAATATAATTTGAAAATTAAGAATAGTGAAGTCCTCATCACACTTACACTCGGGGGGGCCTTCAGAGAAGTAAAGAAAATCACCACATGTCTGTATGTGCATCAATATCCATGAGGCCGCGTTCAAACAGTGCACGCTACACATAGTATCGAGAAGTGCATTCAGTTCAGCTCAAGGCAATCACAAGGACTATTATAGTACACTTCAACTGGGAAAACCTAGCAAACTACAAAATGACGTCACATACGGCGTCATGGTAGTTTTTTATGGTGATATATCCCGTTATTCCAGAACACTTCAGTGCAGAGCCACAGGAGCAAGATGCTCGATCAGGTGCTCAGCCATTGCTTAATGTAAAAAAAACACAGTATCCAGACCCAAAAACAGTGGTAATTGTAGAACATAATCAGATATGTACATACGAACCACACAGATCATAGCGATTTGTAGGTTATTATCATCTCTTGTTGAATAATGGACTTTGTGCGTATGCTGATGTGTGCTCACAGCGTGGTCCACGGAATGTCATCATTTAGACCACTAATATCAGTAGATAGTTTGTAGATCCATCTTTGCTCTTTTGCAAAAAGGTATCCCGACACATCCCTCATATGTGAAGGTACGAACGGTTTCTCTAGTACCGTCCATGTGAAATCTGTCTCTGAATGATTTTGTTCTATGAAGTGTTTTGTTAGTTTGGAAATGCTTTTTTTGTATCTAAAGGAGCTTTTATGCTCTAACATCCTAGTGCGAATTTTCCTAGTTGTCATGCCTATGTATTTCTTCCTACAAGGGCATACTAGTAGGTAAATGACTTCAGAGCTGTTTCAATTAGAAAAATTCTTCTGAATCCATGGGCGATTTGTCCCTATATGTATCTCCTTAGATTTAGAAGTCTGTTGACACATGGAACAGTTGCCACAAGGATGGTGGCCTGTCACAGCCGCCAGGTTCCAAAGGGTGCCCACAGCCCGCGTAGATTTTTCTTGGGGACGAGTGTGTATCAAACGATCACGAATATTACCAGATCGTTTGAAGGCAAACAATGGTGGTCCTATTTTATCATTGGTACAATTGAGAACCCGCCAGTGACGCCTTACAATTTTGTGGTATATAAATAAATAATACCGGATCTATTTTTGACTGGACATAGTAATAACAGATAGCTCAATAAATAAGAGTCAAGATTCGAGGTAGTAGGAGTTTGCAGGTTTAATACAGCATAAGGACAGGAACAGGACAACCTGCACAGGAATAGGATGGCAGCGCTGCCGGGGGCAGGATCGGCGTCGGCGTATATGCGTAACATTTAATAACAGTGCACAAGTATATATACTAAAACAATTGCATTACAATACATACAATAGGCGGAGCAGTGGGTGTGGTCAAATAGCAGTCGCGAAAGATAAGGGTGAAAAGAGGTGTAACAAGAGGCGTGAACAGGGCGTATACATAGACATGTGATGTAAACGTAACAGAATATGTCATAAATGGGGCGGAAACATGGAGGGGGCTACCTAAGGAGCCGGGACCTCTAACCTGATGGTGCGCGCAAACTGACAATGACGTGTTACTAGGAGAAGCTGGGGGCTATGACTTCTGCGCTAGGAGCAGAGACTGAAGTCTGGAGAGTCAGGGCGACATGTACCTAAACACTATCTAGTATCTGATGTTTAGAGAACATGTTGATATAAACTAAAAGTTATCGGGGTAAAGGCTAACAGACTCTAAGACTGGTGCATGCATTATTCTACATGTAGTGTGTGTTGAAGAATATGAAATGACCATTAATACAGTATTTCTCTTACATGGAGACGTAAAGGCTAGACAATGACGGAAACTATTGATGCGATTCAGTAGCTTAGGAATGCAGAGAAGGAGGGCTGGACTGATAACTAGAATCATAACATACTCTTGGCAGACTCGTAGGCAGAGCCAGGCTGAGCCGGGCACTGTGAGGCAGGAAATAAGTGAAGGGTCAGGAATACAGGTGGGGGCTGTATCGCTCCTCAGCGAGGGCTCAGGAGACAGGAGCTGAATCCGGTGTCCGGGCCCTTTTGAGGCCTAGAAACGGGGACTTTTCGATGAAATAACGTGCACACTGAGAAACGTGGCAACGTAACCTTACATAGGCCTGATACTCGTAGCTTTCACGAGAACTGGAAACTGGCATATTAGAGATGGACACAACTGTAATTGCGTCTTTAATCAAACATGGGGAATACATATGCATATTAATCATGCACATACAACATAAGATGGGGAACACGTAGGGACACAGAACATGGCAAAATTTACTTTTCCACATTCCCTCCTTGTCACTACGTTTCCATCAGGAAACATCAATATTCATGATACCATCTATCATTTCATACAGTATCATTTGCTCGTCTCGAATTGTCTTGGAACGGGATTTAGAACGGGACTCGGGACTAGGAATACAAGAGGTAGCACAAATGCCGCAAATCGCAGGGCCACATTGTATACAGAGGCAGCAACTGAATATGATCGCTACTGCAATACCTAGAAATGACAACACTTTCCATCCCCAGGCGGAAATTATATTCCAGAACCAACCGGACCATGTCCAGGTGCCTGGATTTTGGTGTAACAGATGGGCAATTTTATGGAGTCTGGTTATAGCTGAATAAACAGACGGCGCGTTATTAGGAATGAAAATGCAGCAACTAGATCCGATGACTCTACATGCCCCGCCCCTATCGGCCAGTATGACGTCAAGGACGAGACGATTCTGGAGCACGACAATCCTCATAAAAGATTGCTCTTCGGTTAAGTTACCTAGAGCAGAGGTAGTCTCAATCACTACTGCTTCAAGTGTTCTGGTTAATCTACGTATCAGTTTACTATTCACGACAGTACCTAAGTAGGGGAAGACACCTTTATTGATATCTATGTATTGTTCTAGAGCAGTTTCAGTATAATCAACAATCGGGAGGTCTCTCTTGTGTCTAGTATGTACTAGGTGGGAGTTCCTATGATAGTCAGGTGGGGCTAGAAAAACTGGTGGCAGTAGGAATGCAATGTAACAGGTTCCCTCCCAATCGAGGGGCAGACGAACATATGTGGTCTGACCACAAACAAAATAAGAATGGCGTGAAGCTTTGAAAATAGATTTCCCACTGTCACTATACTTGACAATAGTAGTACAATCACTATGTCCTACATGTACGGAACCATTCTTTCGGACACATAATTCACCTTTGACTGGTAATACTGACATAGCAGGTAAGTCTGGAGTAGAATCAGACTGAACATTCAGGACCATGAAATTCGAAGAATAATTACCCAAATTATAAACTTCATTTTCTAGATCTAACCCTGTTCTGTGGGGAAGACCTTGCTTGTCTGGAAAACATGTACTGTTTAGAAAGGACATATCATTTGAGGATGACGTTAACGTGGACCATGCTCCACATGAACCGTTATGTGAAAATGGATAAGGAAACAGTGGCAGAACTCCCTTCGGTGTCTGAAAAGGGGGGAGTCGACCACACACCCAACAATTAGTGGCATTGCTGGTCTGGTGTGAATAATGTAACATGCGGATAAAGGAATTATTTCGCATAGCAAGACGATAAGATAGTTCATGAGGAGGCAGATCACTAAACGTGTGCTCTACTGTAGCATTAGAGGACATATTTACATGAGAAACTGGAAAATATAAATACAATGCATAACTCGTGCAGGTAATCATAAGGCTGAGATATAGCAGAAAACATAAAATAATAATGCAACCTTTAGAGTTCTCACTAACTCTCTCTCTATGGGGGTCTATTATATACATGTCAGAAACCGGTCTAACCGTTTCACCTAGGGGAGGACTTAGACAATCAAACTGGCTGACTTATTTTACTAGACCTTAATTTTAACTTATACTCCTGCTGCGGAGTTTTCTCTAACAGGGAGGGGTTTGTATCAATGTCTTTTGCGGGACAGTCCTTGAGAATAGTACTTTGGCAGTCTTTAAAATCCTCGGAATCCTCGGAAATGTTCTTGGAAACAGTCTTTAGTCCATAAAACTTCTTTACATGCGACAAATGCACCCAGCCCTTCCTGCCTTCCAGCTTGACGGCAGTACGGGTGGCCAGGAGAACTTGCTTGGGCTCCTTCCAGCGGGGCTCCAGCGGGGCTCCAGCGGACTTGAACGATCAAAGTTCCTTACGAGAACCAGACTTCCGGGAACGATTTCATGCGGTGCCACCTCGGTATTGTCTGGAAATGCGGCGGCAACCTGTGAACGACAAGAGTGTAGGGCAGACATCAAGGAAGCTAGGTAATCTGTCAGCATATTACTTGAAACATCTGTAATACTTCGGGGTCTAGGTGTACCCCACATATTTGGGGGGCGGCCGAATACGACCTCATACGGGGACAGACCTGATCTGGAATGTGCGACCATGCGCATATAAAACAAAGCGACTGGCAGAGCAACTAACCAATCTACACCTTTTTCTTGACAGACTTTAGCAATACGGATTTTCAGGGTCTGATTATGTCTCTCTACGAGACCGGCTGCTTCAGGATGGCGTACACAATGGAACTTCCACTGGTACCCTAACAAAAGGGAAACGTGCTTCATGAGCTCAGATGAGAATGGCTGGCCGTGATCAGAATATACGACCCTAGGGAGTCCATAACGGGGGAAGAATTCACGAACCAACTGCTTGGCAGTGGTCGCGGCTGTGTAATCTGGGACTGGATATGCTTCTGTCCACCTGGACAAAGCGCATACAACTACAAGGACATACTTGAAACCTCGACATCGCTCCATCTGAATATAATCCATCTGGAGGACTTCAAAAGGGTGGTCAGGGGGCTGGAATCCACCTTGTTCCACCGGGACACTTTTACCTGGATTGAACTGGCAACATATCATACAGGTACGGACTTTCTGCTTGGCTGCAGCTCGTAAATGCTTGTTGAACCAAATGTTCTGGATACTGTCTAACATGGCTTTTTCTCCTAAGTGTGCTGGACTATGTGCGGTATTGATAATGACTTGAACCATAGAGTCGGGGAGAAACCATGTGGCTTTTCCCTTCGTTACCCATCCCTGATCTGTCTGGACCCCTCCTTGTTCGGACCATTTCTTGATTTCATCGGGAGTAGCATGTAGCTGGATATCTATGACATCTTGAGTAGGGTCCTTAACTGTCATACAGGTAGTCGGATCTGGAGTATGTGTCTGTGTCGGATTAACTGAACTGTCTGGAGTCTGTGCTGTAAGCTTGGCTGTGCGATCTGCTAGATCATTACCTTGGGAAATAATGTCAGTAACTTTCGTATGTGCTTTGCATTTCATGATAGCAATAGATGTCGGTAAATGTATGGCATCTAACAGAGCTTGAATAAGGAGACCATGCTGAATCTTGGTTCCATTAGAAGTCATGAAACCTCTCTCCTGCCAGAGCACTCCGAAGTCGTGTACGACTCCGAATGCGTAGCGTGAATCTGTGTAAACATTGACTTTCAGGTTCTTGGCGTGTATGCAGGCTTGAGTCAGAGCAACTAGCTCTGCTGCTTGAGCAGACAGGGTGTCAATACGGTGTGTTTCTATAACTTCAGTGTCAGTAGTCACTGCATACGCGGCTACTAGTTCTCCTGTACTTGTTCTTATACATGAACCATCCACATAAAGTGTCAGGTCGGGATCTGGTAATGGAATATCTGTCAGATCTTGTCTTGGCTTAGTCATAGTGTTAACTACTTCCACACAGTCGTGTGTGGCAGGATTCGAATTAACTGACGGTAACAGTGTAGCAGGATTTAGAACGTTGCAGCGTCTGATTTCTATGTGTGGCTGGAACAGTGTCAGTTCATAACCTGTTAAACGTGCAATTGTCAAGTGCTGAGTCTGTGTTCGGTTTAAAAGAACTTCCACGGAGTGTGGAACTTGTACTGTCAAGGAATGTCCTAATACTATGGAATCACTTTGTCTGATAGCTAGTGCTGTGGCTGCAACTGACTTGAGGCACGCAGGCAGAGCCTGGGCTACTGGATCTAATGTGCTCAAAAATAAGCACAGGGCTTGTATTGTCCTGCTTGATCTTGTGTGAGAACAGATAATGCTGTACCTTCACGTTCTGTGACGAAAAGTGTAAAAGGCTTACTGTAGTTCGGTGTAGCTAGAACAGGAGCTTGGCATAAAGCTTTCTTTAACTCATTGAAACTAAGTGTATGTTCAGACGTCCAAGGGAGGACAGTCGATACGGCTGCCTCCTGTGTCGTTAACTGTATCAGTGGCTTGGCTAGAAATGCATACTGAGGAATCCATTGTCTGCAATAAGAAGTAAGGCCGATAAAAGCACGTACCTCCTTCTGGGTCTTGGGCTGAGGAAGACTCGCTATTAACTGGATACGGTCAGGTGTCAACTGCCCACCCCACTTGGACAGTAAGTGGCCTAAGTAGATCACTTGCTGGACACAGAATTGAAGCTTCGAAGGGGACACCTTGTGCCCCATCTCGGCAAGGAAATACAAGACTGTAAGTGATGCTCGCTCGCAAGCACGTTCAGAACGGGCTGTGATTAGTAGATCATCGACATACTGGAGCAGGGCAGTGTCAGCTGGCATGTGAATGTTGTCTAGTTGTCTCTTAAGTGCTTGACTATAAATACTAGGACTTTCTGTGAAACCTTGAGGAGCTCGTGTGAATTTATAGCTTCTTCCATTTAAACAAAATCCGAAAAGAAACTGGCTGTCTGGATGAATGGGGACACTGAAAAACGCGTTCTTGAGGTCTATGACTGTGAAAAATGTTGCCTCAGAATCAATGGCTGTCAATAGGGAAGAGATATCTGGAACAACTGGGTACTGGGGAATAATACATTTATTGAGTTCTCGAAGGTCAATCACTAATCGATATACTGGGGGTGTATTTGGATCAGTACGTTTCATGACTGGAATGATCGGAGAATTACATACATTGGAGTCAGTTTCTACAACTACTCCTTGAGCGATGAGCTCGTCAATAATTTTGGATAAGGCTGTTACAGCCTCAGGTGGCAATCTGTACTGTCTGATTCGTGGTAACACTACACCTGGCTTGAGAGTCACACGATGAGGTGTGATTTGCATGAAGCCAACATCAGTTGGACCTTGCGCCCATAGATGCTGCGGAACATTAGACAATCTTGGATCGAAATCTCGTAATACATAGTGACCCTTGAAGTCACGTAAAAACAAACGTATTCCCTCGGGGGAACAACATATGACTGCACCTAATTCTTTCAGTGTCTTAATGCCTAACAAATTTTCTGGACATGATTTCGTAAGTAATAGATCAGTAGTGCGGGACAATGGACCTACTTCTAGAGTAACTGGCTTTGAAATCTCGTTTACAATAGGCTTTCCTGAAAATCCAAGGGAAACATTTATAGAGCCTGAGAGCGGAGCCCCTGGTACTTCGGCGTGACTTATGGTAGTCCTACTTGCCCCTGTATCAATCAGAAACTTTCTGTCTTTCCCTAATACTTGACTGTGAACATAGGGACCTTCTTGATCTACAGGAATCTCGATGAGAGGCAAGCCTACCTCCCTCTCTAGGCTGTTTCATGAGTACTGCTGGTACTCTGGATACTCGGACTGTGCATACTGGTACATCTGCTGTGTAACATGCTGTGTTGCAGCAATATGCTGCGGTGCTGGAACTGTCTGTTGTGCATTCTGTGGCTGAGAAGTCTGTGAAACTTGTTCTTGTCTAGGCGGACGTGGTCTTTCTTTAGTTTTTCCAGTGGCTATATTGTGTTTCAGAACTGCACACTCGTTTATGAAATGACCTGGCTGTTTACAATAATTGCATGTCCCTTTAACGGGAGCTGCAGGATGACTGGCTTGATTCGGACCCCTCTTCTGACTGTCTTGTGGAACAGATTGTGCAACTAGTACTTTCATTTTCGTGTCTTTCATACGTTTTCTCTCGTGTTCTTGCTCTTCTCTGATTCTATTCTGATGATACTGGAGCATCTGTAACATCTGCGACGGGGTACTAGCTTGCCATGTACTTTCGACTTTCAAAACTCGATTTTTAACTTGTGGACTTGAATTCTCGACTAATTTAGTAACAAAAAGATGAGGGTATGACTCGCTACTCGTCTTCAATCCACTGTTTATAATGAAACATTTTTCAAATCTAGAATAAAAATCACTCGTGTCTTCGTCTGGTTTCTGTTTACAGGCTGAGATTGCATCCCAGTCTTCTTTTTTAGTGGCTAACAATCTGGGCAAAACTTGTATTAACAGTTCTGGTAATTCTTTACATTTCTCTCCAAGACCGGTACCTGGTACTCGTATCTTATCTTCAGCTTCTAGAACTGCCCAATCGATCTTTTTCTCTCCCACCTCCCATTCTTTTTCCTTGAGTTTCTCATATACCCCTGCGGGCAACAGGACCTTTAGCATTTTAATAATATCTGGATACGTATATTCTCCCATACGGAGCATGTCCTTTAATTCTCGGTGGAACCCTGCTGGATCTTTGTCATGACAGGGAATTAATTTCTTCATCTCTAAGAGTTCCATCTTTGTAATCGGGGTGTAAACAAATACTCGTTGCATTTCACCATCTGCTGTCCTGACTGGGTGTACTTCTCGTAACGGATGCTGTCTGTCTATGTAAAACGGTTTACTTTCTGGAGGTGAGACATGAACAAAATGCGGATTCAAAAACATACTATATTTGTGGCGCTGTTCTAGAATGACACTAATTAAATCGGTACCTAAACCTTTCCATCTATACTGGAGTAACTCGTTCAGGACATCATGTAACGGACCTGGATCAGAATGTTGACCCTCATATAATGTAATGAGGTGCTGAATCATATACATACCCACCAGTCGTTGCACGGCGGGTGGCAATTTCAGAAACATTTGTGCCACTATTTCGTCTGGAAAAGTGGTAGAATCAGTAATCCATCGGACTGCTGATCGGACTAGTTCTTGTTCATGCATGGTACTTAACTCACTATAACCGATTCGTGATTTCAAAATGTGATCGGTAGCTTGAAATACTTGTTCTAGAGAACCTTGTTCTGGTGCTGGACGATGAAAGATTTTCTTGTGTTCTAGGCGTAAATGTCGGTCTGGAAATCTAGATTTACCTACATACGCTATTCTGGCGGGATTCTCGTCCTCTATCTCTTCGGTAGGAGAGTCATTCTCTTTCTCGCTTACTTGTGCTGTTTTACGTTGTTCGTGTAACCTTATTATTTCCTTACGAATTTTCTTGTACATACTCTCTATACTACTGATGGTTCTGTGCTTACCCTCGGCTATATTATCACTCCACCTTGTTAGGGTTCTCATTTCGGCCGGATCTTTGGTCGGATAATCTTGTTCCCTTATTAAACAATTAATCAGAAACTTTAATATCATGAGCTGGATCTCAGCTTTCCTTTGAGACATGGCTTCGCCAATACTTTCTGGATCATCCCCTGTACGGATGAAACGATATATTCTGTCTAGATCTTCTTTCATATCCGGTAGGGTGTCCAAATACCCGGTCACCCGTCTTACACGTATGGAGTATATAACCGTACTATCATCGCCTGTGACTGGATCATAGCGGCATTCAGTAAGAGCTCGTCGGATGTCTGCAACGGACTTATATTTGGGCGTACGCTGTAACGCACGTTCATGTAACTCGACTAACGTTACACGTTGGTGTGGTGGCGGGGTACCAGGAGGACCTCCTCCTGCGGCCCCTAAACTAGAATCGTCGACTGATACTCTTCGTGCTGGCAGAGTGGCTGATGTGGCGGGAAGTTGTACTATGGGCTGGACCGGGGGTACCGTAGCAGGTACTGCAAAAGGTGCCCCGGTGACTGGAGGAGCAGGGATTACATGATTTACAGGAACTGGCGGAACAGGATTTGCATATTCTGGGACTGTGTCGTCCAAATAGGACGAGAGAAAAATATCTACTGCGGTCGGTTTGTGACGTAGCTTGGTCGGAACTAATGGCGGCGGGAAATTACTGGATGCTTCCGGGGTTGCTTTTGGCAAGCCCTCAGCAAGAAGAGGATACATACCCTTAATAAGGGCATTTCTCTGTCTGTCTGACTGTTCGGTTTTAACTCGTTCACCTATCTCGATCAGTTCCCTTTCTTGGGCTCGTTCTAAGGATTCTCTACTTAATTCTGACTTTCTGATTTCTTTTTCGGTTCTTTTATGAGATTCTTTGCGCCATAACTCGATGGCATCTTTCTGTGACTGTCTGGCTTTCTTTTTCCATAATGCTTCTTCTACTCGCATGATGCACTCGGCATCCCACGTACCTGATACGGGCCATCTATACTTTTCTTCTAACTCTTTGGTGTACTCTACCCATAAATCTAGATACAATATGGCACTTATGCCATGCTTCTGATACATAAAGTGACCTGGACTGTCCCTAGGCGGGACAGGAACTGCTTCTTCTAACAGACCTTTTCTAGTTCTTAACTGACGTAGTCTGGAAAACAACGGCATGACTGGACTGTAACCTAGACACAATACAATACACAATGAACACGATAATTACACCACTTTCATACCACGACATTAAAATACATGAATGACATTTTAAAATAACAGTTCGAACAGAATACTACCTGGAATACTGAAAACAGAATACATGAATTTTCTCGAGAACAGAACTGACTAGAACAGAAACTAGATGCACTGCTGAAACAGTACGAAACTTACCGGTCTCATAAAGAAACACGTCAGGACCCGCATCCACCGGAGTGGACACTTCGTGTTGGGTCTGTGTACCACCAAACCCACGGACCAGAGTCAATTAGATTGACCCTGACTAGATACTACCCCAGCAACGGTACTCACCGGGCAGCAAGAACGGAAGGCCTCGGACTGGACTGGACTGCTTCGACGCCGGACGGACGAACTTCGGACTTCTGTTACGGGTGGGCCTCCGGATACCTCGGACCTTGGACTCTCGGCTTGGGCTCTGGTCGGGACTCGCCGCGTTCCTCCACCGCCTCGTCTGGATGCTGGACCGCAACCTCCGTCTCCTCCGTGGGCCTGAGGGATACTTGAAGCAGAAATATCTGCACGTGCACGGTATGGTTCCGTCACGGCTGCAGAGGGTCAGGGGGCATACGTGGCTTCACCGGCGCGTGGGGAAAGGGCAAGTCCCTATTCGGGCGCCATTATGTGGTATATAAATAAATAATACCGGATCTATTTTTGACTGGACATAGTAATAACAGATAGCTCAATAAATAAGAGTCAAGATTCGAGGTAGTAGGAGTTTGCAGGTTTAATACAGCATAAGGACAGGAACAGGACAACCTGCACAGGAATAGGATGGCAGCGCTGCCGGGGGCAGGATCGGCGTCGGCGTATATGCGTAACATTTAATAACAGTGCACAAGTATATATACTAAAACAATTGCATTACAATACATACAATAGGCGGAGTCAAATAGCAGTCGCGAAAGATAAGGGTGAAAAGAGGTGTAACAAGAGGCGTGAACAGGGCGTATACATAGACATGTGATGTAAACGTAACAGAATATGTCATAAATGGGGCGGAAACATGGAGGGGGCTACCTAAGGAGCCGGGACCTCTAACCTAGTGGTGCGCGCAAACTGACAATGACGTGTTACTAGGAGAAGCTGGGGGCTATGACTTCTGTGCTAGGAGCAGAGACTGAAGTCTGGAGAGTCAGGGCGACATGTACCTAAACACTATCTAGTATCTGATGTTTAGAGAACATGTTGATATAAACTAAAAGTTATCGGGGTAAAGGCTAACAGACTCTAAGACTGGTGCATGCATTATTCTACATGTAGTGCGTGTTGAAGAATATGAAATGACCATTAATACAGTATTTCTCTTACATGGAGACGTAAAGGCTAGACAATGACGGAAACTATTGATGCGATTCAGTAGCTTAGGAATGCAGAGAAGGAGGGCTGGACTGATAACTAGAATCATAACATACTCTTGGCAGACTCGTAGGCAGAGCCAGGCTGAGCCGGGCACTGTGAGGCAGGAAATAAGTGAAGGGTCAGGAATACAGGTGGGGGCTGTATCGCTCCTCAGCGAGGGCTCAGGAGACAGGAGCTGAATCCGGTGTCCGGGCCCTTTTGAGGCCTAGAAACGGGGACTTTTCGATGAAATAACGTGCACACTGAGAAACATGGCAACGTAACCTTACATAGGCCTGATACTCGTAGCTTTCACGAGAACTGGAAACTGGCATACTAGAGATGGACACAACTGTAATTGCGTCTTTAATCAAACATGGGGAATACATATGCATATTAATCATGCACATACAACATAAGATGGGGAACACGTAGGGACACAGAACATGGCAAAATTTACTTTTCCACAATTTGTTGCAGCTGGTTTGATTTAGAGTTGAACGTACTCACAAAGGTGAGTCGTTCTAGGGGAGCCTTTGGTGGGGTCTCTTCCAATAAGGCCTCCCAGTAATTGTTAGTTGCCCTCTTCAATGAGCGTTTTATCAGATGTTTGGGATAATGTCTGGCTCTTAATTGTTGAGAAAGGCCCTCAGCATGTTTGTTAAAGGTTTCCAAAGTAGAACAGTTCCTCCGGACCCGAAGGAATTGCCCATAGGGCAAATTATCCTTCAAGGATCTGGGATGTTGGCTATCATACAAAAGCAGAGAGTTTCTTGCCATGGATTTCTTAAACAATTCTGTTTGTAAACCCGACGGGGTCACATAGATAGATAAGTCAAGAAAAGAGATTCTTTCATTGCTACTCTCCACGGTGAACTTCAAAAACTCATTCTGGGAGTTTAGCCATAGGTGGAAAGCCTGGATCCATCTCAGGTCACCTCGCCATATCACAAGGATATCATCTATGTACCGCTTCCACCACCGGATGTTAGTGAAAAATGGCTTGGTGGAAGTCAGGACATGCTTTTGTTCAAATGAATGAACATAAAGGTTAGCCAGGCTGGGCACAAAAATGCTCCCCATACTGGTACCTGATGTCTGTAAATAGATGGTGTTCTCAAACATAAAAAAGTTTTCTTTCATGGCAATTCTGGCCAATGCCATGATGAAAGGAACGGGCGTGATAGATTCCAAATTGTTACTCTCTAGGATAGAGGTGATGGCATCGAGAGTCTCATCCTGAGGGATGTAAGTATAGAGAGATTCGACGTCAAACGAAACAAGGTGATCAGTTGCTTCATTGAAATCGATCTCTGGGATTATTCGTAACACGTCCTTCGTATCCTTGAGATATGTGGGCATGGTCTGGACCAGGGGTCTGAGGAAAAAATGCACAAATGCCGACAAAGGCTCCAAAAGGGAACCTTGTCCTGATATTATAGGTCTGCCAGGAGGTGGTCTCTGGGCTTTATGGACTTTTGGTAGAGTGTAAAAGTAAGGTACAGTAGGGTTCTGTGTCTGCAAAAACTGTGCCTCTTGATTAGTGATCCATCCTTCACTTAGCGCTTCATTAACTATGTTATTAATTTCAGATGTCAATCTGTCTGTAGGATCCTCCGTAAGAGGAACGTACGAGTTGGTATTACTCAGCTGTCGCAGGCATTCACTCCTATACACATCAGTGTCCTGAATAACTATCGAGCCCCCTTTATCAGCGGGTTTGATAATAATCAGGGGATCTCTCGCTAGATCTTGTAAAGCCTTTTCTTCAAGTTTGGAAAGGTTTCTGAAGGTATCATTCCTCTTTTGCCAGAGTTTTTCCACTTCATCCTTAACGGCCTTTTCAAAGGTCGCCACTTGTGGTGGTACAGAATGTGCTGGAGGGAAAAAGGAAGATTTGATCCTAAGTCCCGTGTTCTTATCAGTCATCGTGTTCTCATCGCTCACTTTGTCTTTGAAAAAATAGTGTAGACGAAGTTTGCGAAAGAATTGGGCAAGTTCCACCTGGAGTTTAAAAGGATCTCCATTGTCAGTGATGACAAATCCTAGACCTTTGTTGAGAACCACCTCTTCTAAGGCAGAAAGAATTTTCTTACTCAGGTTTACTACCAGACACCATCAGGTACCAGTATGGGGAGCATTTTTGCGCCCAGCCTGGCTAACCTTTATGTTCATTCATTTGAACAAAAGCATGTCCTGACTTCCACCAACCCATTTTTCACTAACATCCGGTGGTGGAGGCGGTACATAGATGATATCCTTGTGATATGGCGAGGTGACCTGAGATCGATCCAGGCTTTCCACCTATGGCTGAACTCCCAGAATGAGTTTTTGAAGTTCACCGTGGAGAGTAGCAAAGAAAGAATCTCTTTTCTTGACTTATCTATCTATGTGACCCCGTCGGGTTTACAAACAGAATTGTTTAAGAAATCCATGGCAAGAAACTCTCTGCTTTTGTATGATAGCCAACATCCCAGATCCTTGAAGGATAATTTGCCCTATGGGCAATTCCTTCGGGTCCGGAGGAACTGTTCTACTTTGGAAACCTTTAACAAACATGCTGAGGGCCTTTCTCAACAATTAAGAGCCAAACATTATCCCAAACATCTGATAAAACTCTCATTGAAGAGGGCAACTAACAATCACTGGGAGGCCTTATTGGAAGAGACCCCACCAAAGGCTCCCCTAGAACGACTCACCTTTGTGAGTACGTTCAAGTCTAAATCAAACCAGCTGCAACGAATTGTAAGGCATCACTGGCGGGTTCTCAATTGTACCAATGATAAAATAGGACCACCATTGTTTGCCTTCAAACGATCTGGTAATATTCGTGATCGTTTGATACACACTCGTCCCCAAGAAAAATCTACGCGGGCTGTGGGCACCCTTTGGAACCTGGCGACTGTGACAGGCCACCATCCTTGTGGCAACTGTTCCATGTGTCAACAGACTTCTAAATCTAAGGAGATAGATATAGGGACAAATCGCCCATGCATTCAGGAGAATTTTTCTAATTGCAACAGCTCTGAAGTCATTTACCTACTAGTATGCCCTTGTGGGAAGAAATACATAGGCATGACAACTAGGAAAATTCGCACTAGGATGTTAGAGCATAAAAGCTCCTTTAGATACAAAAAAAGCATTTCCAAACTAACAAAACACTTCATAGAACAAAATCATTCAGAGACAGATTTCACATGGACGGTACTAGAGAAACCGTTCGTACCTTCACATATGAGGGATGTGTCGGGATACCTTTTTGCAAAAGAGCAAAGATGGACCTACAAACTATCTACTGATATTAGTGGTCTAAATGATGACATTCCGTGGACCACGCTGTGAACACACATCAGCATACGCACAAAGTCCATTATTCAACAAGAGATGATAATAACCTACAAATCGCTATGATCTGTGTGGTTCGTATGTACATGTCTGATTATGTTCTACAATTACCACTGTTTTTGGGTCTGGATACTGTGTTTTTTTTACATTAAGCAATGGCTGAGCACCTGATCGAGCATCTTGCTCCTGTGGCTCTGCACTGAAGTGTTCTGGAATAACGGGATATATTACCATAAAAAACTACCATGACGCCGTATGTGACGTCATTTTGTAGTTTGATAGGTTTTTCCAGTTGAAGTGTACTATAATAGTCCTTGTGATTGCCTTGAGCTGAACTGAATGCACTTCTCGATACTATGTGTAGCGTGCACTGTTTGAACGCGGCCTCATGGATATTGATGCACATGCAGACATTTGGTGATTATCTTTACTTCTCTGAAGGCCCCCCGAGTGTAAGTGTGATGAGGACTTCACTATTCTTAATTTTCAAATTATATTCTCACAATATTTGGGACGCAGTGGTGGACGTCACTTCAGAATCTAGTGACAATTCCTGTTTAAACCCTGCTTTACACTTTTCCCCGTCAGCGAGATACACCACCTTAAAAACTACCATGACGCATAAAGTGACGTCATTATGTAGTTCGACAATTTTCCCAGTCGGAGTTTCGCAATCTATTGCGTGAACTCGCTAGAACGAGCGGATCAGGCGGAATGTTAGGTAGGAGAATGCGGATTATCTAATTTTCCTTTCCTAATAAGTGCCCGCATTGAGGATACTTGGGCCTGACCTGGTTATATCACATTAGCTCAATGCTTCGTTTTTCTCTCCTTCCTTCTCTTTCCGTTTTGGGCCACGCCCCGATTGGTGAAGAGTTGGCCCTTCTTTTGTTCTAAATCACTTCCCCTTCCTTTCCTCGTTGCCTCCCCAATACTCAGAACGAGCTTTGGGGCAACAACGGATAGGTGAGGACCTTATTGTTTGCTTGGGTAATTCTTGTAAAACTTTATTAGGATATCCGAGTAATTACAATCAGAAATGGGTGACTGCCTCCGAGTGAGGGATGTTTTGGGTTCGGTTAAGAGTGAGTTGTTGAGACACTAGGAGGTTTTGGCAAAGGAATGGGTAGTAATGGACTATGCACAATTAGGAAAGCCAATCCTTTTGTTGCTGGATCTAGCTCCCTTTTTTCCTTGCCTTTTTAGTGCGTGGCCCCCCTTTTATCCTGAGCATGGTCCAGGTGAGGTGAGGTCCTATCCCCAGTTACCATAGGTGAGTTATATATAATATATTTTCTTTTACTAATTTTCATACTGATATGTCCAACACACTGATGTTACCAATTATTTCTGTAGGTGAACAACACACCAAGTAACATGGAGGAGTAGTTGTGTATATCCTTTACGGTTTTTCACTCTTTTTTCACTTATAAGTTGTGTGTGTCAATGTAAATGTATTACACGTTGCAGTCGCAAGATTTGTTTAGAACAGAGGCCCTGAAGAAAGCCTTAGGAGTTTGTTCCCGTTTGGCAGAAACATGTCGGCCCCTCAGCAGCTATTTGTTTGAACTGCTATAATTGCTTGGTTTTTAATCTGAAAGACACTGGCAACTATTAAAGTTTAGAGTTGCTGCCTTTTTTCTATTCATTTTATCTTCACTCACTTTTTTGCACTGCACTAGCTCCCATTTGATGATCAAACACATGGTCTTCGAGCAACTTTGGAGGGATATCCCCCATGGAAGGGTAGGAATATGTCTCAATGATCTAGAGACTTACCACCCCGACCATCGGATGACCAGATGATAGTATTGATCATTCACAAGATTTTGATGGGAATCCATCTTTGAAAATTGGGGATACATCTACAGTTGCTGGTGACTATGTGCGTTGGCACAAGTATTGTTTTTAGCTTCCAAGTATTCTTACTTTGCTATCTAAGTTAGGGCATTGGTTTTTTCACTTGTCAGAACACATTTAGTTCTTTTCAGACTCCCAGGTCTTTTTCAGTGTTTTATGTTAGTGAGTAGAGGACATAGCCTGTTTGAGTCTTTAAACTTCCCTGAGACCCTTCCACCCTGATTGTTAGATGACTGTGACACGCTTACGCAGGCAATCCGCTTGGCCTTTCCTTAACAAATTGCGTTCAAAATTTATAAGAGAGACGAGGCGGTAGGAGGAGAGGTCGTCTGGGGGGTGGCCGGTTTGAGAAATAGCACAATTTCTTTATAACGTCAGTCCCCAGGCAGAGTAGCAAGTTCCGTGGCTTCCTGGATGGCCGCCAACAAGTGTGGCTCCAAGAGGTGCATGTTCGGCCACAGGAATTCCATAGGGAACCCAGGGGGGCCAGCGGCTCGGCCAGGGTGGAGCATGTTGAGGGCCCTGGTCAGTTCATCCACTGTAATTGGGGCATCTAATTGCTCACGGAGATGATCAGGGAGTCGTTAAGGGGGAATGTCCACGAGTTCGGCCGAGATCTGTTCCTGTCGTGCATAGAGGAATGTTAAGTGCCTCGCGAATCCCCAGCAAACCCCTCTGGCGTTGTGTGCTGGGACCCATCTATACTAGAATGGTGGGCATGACCGCCGGGGAAGTATCCACCTGGCAGAGTATATGGAGCATTCTACTTGATTTATCGCCCATTGAAAAATTTGGTGTTGTGACGCCTCCCAGATCTCTTTGGCTTCTCCCATTACACACTGTTGTAGTTCCTGTTACGCCAGCATAAGGTTTTGACGAATAAGAGGGCTAGGGTCCGTGTTTAGCTTGGAAGTCAGGCTCATCTGGCGTGACATGAAAAACTGAGCCCAAGGTATTGGGTTCTGAGACCTAGCTTGAGACCGGGCTACCGGCCAATGTGGTCAGACAAAGCCCAAAAGAAAGAAAAGAAAAATTCCTTTCTTGAGTCCCCTCACTCACCGGGGTTGTCCCACGGTGACATGCTTCATCTTTGGGGCCATCCTAGCTCTCTACAAACTGGGGCGTACTATGACTTGTGTGGTGCAAAGTGTAATTGAGTGGGTGTAAGTGATTTAAAAATAACGTGCTCGTGGGCCTAAACAATTTTATTCTTGCTCCAAGGTTGGTATGATTTAAAAATGGGGTAAAACACTGTATGCCAGCCTATAATGGGGATGGAATCAGTGTTTTGGTCGACATGTTTCAAGCTTCCCCTAGCTTTTCTTCAGGACCACACAGGGACCAGCCCTGTGTATGCCACTCCTGTTTTAATCCTAAATAGGAAAACAAATAATAAAGGATAGATAGACGCTGCTACTAAAAAAAGCATGCGTGAAAATACATACGATTTCTATTATTCGCAGTATATCTGTAATATAATAAAGAACAACATTAGAGGTACAAATACCCTCTCTCATCAGAGTTGGGGTACACTACTTCCTTCATGCTGCACGTAAAATATGGGTGATTGATTGCTCCACATTGGTGCCTGCAAACTCGCAGGATCCAGTGATTGTGCTGAGAAAGAAAAGCTTGTGGTGATCTGTGGCGTGAATTCACACAGAAAAACAACACAGGACTTAATATGACAGTATAAACACACACACAGTAATTAACACACATAACGTAAAAGAATAGTTAGTTCCTCAATAGTTACTTGTCAAAGTGCCTAATCGCACTTCATGGTCTGTGGGGGGGCGGTGTCTCCCTTCGAAAAACTACTATCATTTAAGGATGAAATGAAAATACAATTGCGGTTTTCGTTATTTCTTGTTGGGCAGATATGCTCAGTTAGTTATAATTAGTAGCGTTTGGTCTCATTTCAACCTCCGTGAGATGTGGCACCTGTAAGGAAAGAGGGTTCACTTACTTCGGACTGGGGGACGCCGCGCTGGAACACCTATTCTGCTTCCACGCCGGACTGCATCTTAGCATGTCTCGGCGAGGGAAGTTTTAAAATACTTCCGCGTTCAATCATGCCGCGTGTGATTCATGGCAAGACTAGACCGCGAAGGTGTTTGCAAAATGGCCGTCGCCTGTGGGTTAGTGTGGCGGCCATGATGAGTTTATTCGCTGTATTAAGAATATAAGTATATCACTGGGCGATATGTACGGGGTTTTTTGGATAATATATCCAGTTGTCATGATCATTGTTTTACCATTCAGTCTGACAAATGGAAAGTTCTAACTCACATCGTAACGGGTAGGAGACAGATTGTTCATAGTTGATATGCTCCTGTATAGTTGATAACACGTGGATGTAAATGGCATATCAGTGTGATTACATAACACCGTTATTACAATATGTAAGGTTCCTAAAATGCAGAATTTGCATAAGGGGTTAGTCTAAGTTATTTAACAATGGTACTGTAATGGTCATTTTGTTCAGTAAGATGGGACACACATTTACTTTGGGAAGATTGTTTCTCTCGATCTAGCAAGTGTCCCATACCATTTTGTCTGCGCCAAAGGTTTCTTAGGCACAGAAGGTGCCCCAGGGTATGTCATCGTTCAGGCCTTGTGTATCTGTGTGGAGTTTGAACACCCACCGCTGTTCACGTTCATGTAGTGTCCTATCTAGATTGTTCTTATTCTTGATGCACTCTAATACTACCCACCTTAGGTCATTGGGTGTATGTTGTTTTTCGATAAAGTCTGGCGTGACTCCAGGGCCTCAAGTTGCTCCCGGTGTGCAAGATTTTCTTTAGTGCGATATCTAATTTTGGTACTGCGGATAGTCGACTTAAGGGCCTCCCAAAAGATAATCCGAGAAGGGGAAGAGGGACCATAATCTCCCAGATAGGTAATGATCGCTGCCCTGAGCTCATCCTGATAAGAAGGAATCCGTAAGTACCAAGGGGACATTCGCCATGTATGAAACTGCAAGGCGACCGGAGAGTGGCCGGAAAGTCTACGGGGCAGATGCATCATACGTGATAATCTGTGAAGAAACACTACGGGGACAAAAAAATTGTCCAATCAGGACTGCGACCCATGTACGGTAGACAAATATGTGAAGTTGTGTTTTGTGGGGTGGTATTGCTGCCACAGGTCAGCCCAACCCAGGGTGGAGATCAATGTTTGTAATTTAGTCGGGCCCAATAACAGTGGGCTGTCCGAGCTGCATTGTCGGTCCAGTGGCCCCATTGTATCATTCCAGTCGCCCCCTAACAAGGTCATGCCCTCAGGTATATCCCCCCAGACTCCCAAATCGTATCTATAAAGGCTGTCCCTAATGGGGGAGGAGCATAAATACTGCCTATGGTAACCTGTTCCCCATACGTCATGCCCATAACAAAGAGAAATCGGGCCCCCTGCTCAGCCTTGTGTACCGTATGTTGAAACTGGACCCTGCAGTGTATAAGAATAGCTGCTCCCCTGGAGCCCCTAGTGAACCTTGCGTGATATCCATGGAGAAAGCCAAATCGGGCAAGACACAGGGCTTTGGAACCTAATAATTGGGTCTCTTGTAAAAGCAGTATGTCCGCCCCATACGTCTTTGCCTGACGCAACACTGCACCCCCGTTTCACCTTATTTAGTGGGCCGGGGACATTCCTCGAGACCACTGTAAGGTCTCCAAAAGGGGTTACATCACCTGGAACCATGATCACTTGGTTTGAGAACGATTAAGGCCAGGAGATCATCCCAGAAGTGGTCTTTCTGCATAAAACATAAGTAAACGAACATTCTAAAACTACATTCCCCTAAGAAACCGCCACCCCAGACCCGACACTGCCAAAAACTAGGAGTATCTGTTGCGGTGTGAGGAACATGAGGCCTCCAACAGGGGGACCCCCTATTCCCGCACCAATGGAACCCCTCCCACCCTAGAAACATATAAACATGAGCGGTGTAAAAAGTCTGTGGCTTAGCAGTCCCATGATCCAGCTTCCACGCCCACCCAGAGGAAAAAACACAAATAGAGTCTTTAAACAATCACAGATCCAGATAACTTGCAATTTGGTCGCCTGTGGAGGTCTGAGATGTTGCAGGTGGCCGTTAATGACTCGCTGACATCCTGTCCAATCCAGAACCCCGGTATTTTTTTTTACTTGGTTCGCCATGGCCATTGACTTTGTGAGCTGCAGGAGGAGTCTGAATCCACCACAGGTGGAGAGTTCAACCTAAGCTGGGGGCGCTCATCAGTCCAGGCAAAGACGGCCTCAGGAGTGTCTAAAACGAACGACTTGGAGTTGTATTTCACATGCATCCTGGCTGGATACAGCAGCATATATTGCACATTTAGCTCCCGAAACCTGTGCTTCCCCGCAGTGAAGGATTGCCATTACTGTTGGACCGTGCTCGTGTAATCCGGAAATACCATGATGGCTCGGGATTCGTGTCGGAAACTGTCTTTGTGTCCTGGCATAGCGTAGAATTGCATCTCTGTCAGCATAGTTCGGGATATTGGAAATAACCAGCCTGGGAGCCACGCCCAGGGGAGATTTTTGTGTCAGAGCCCTATGAGAACGCTCCACCACAAAGGCTGAAGAGAGGAGATCTTTTGTGTGAGGTCTGTAGGCCACCTGGTAATAAAGCCAGTCATTGAAACGCCTTCGCAGCCCTCTGGCAGGCCCTCAAAGCGTAGGTTATTATGTCTTGCTCAACCCTCTGCATCATCCACCCTAGAAGCCAGTTCCTGCGACACCACCGTGAGCTTGTTTACCTTTTTTGGTGGGTGGACACTGTATCTTCTACTGCTGAGACTCTAGTGTTTGCCTCTGTGATCCGATCGAGAGCCTTGCGCAGGTCTTGGCTCAGAAATGCGACCTCGGACCCAACTGCTCCGATCTTGGCATCTAGCGTGTCCCGGGCATTGTTGATCGCCGCCAGGAGGGTCGCAATATCTGGAGCCGAGCAGATACCCTCTCCGCCCGTTGCACCTCCAGTGTGTATTGTAAATTGGTCAATGGTGTCATGTTTGGGGTCCGACCCCCTTGGCCAATCTTTGCCCATCGTGAGAGGCGGCTTGGGGCATCACAGCTATGCAGGGGAAAGGGGTCGGCAATAGAGGATCAGGCGAACGACCTGGGATGAGCAGCCCCCGTGCAGAAAGGGAGTAATAGAGTCCAGGTGCGTGCAAGCCCGGGCCACAAAGCCACACTGACAAAATGTAGAGGGGCCTCTGGTCCAGCCAGGAGTGTGCAGCACACACAGCAGCCATGCCTCATCTCCTCGGGGCTCGAGGCTAGTCCCTGGAGAGCCCCACCCCTCTTCAACGAGGATCACAACAGGAGTAACCAGCTTTTATAAGGTTTGGGCTGTCACAGATATGATCAGGGATAGTGGCCCAATCGCAGGGCCCCTCCCTGCCACTACCGGCTAAGTGAGGTATCAAGTGGGGCCCCAGGCGGATCGTCATCCCCACACAGTCTCAGCGAGCTTCGGGTCCTCAGCAGGGCGATCTGGGCCCCATCCCCATGGTCATCCAGGCAAGGCAGTCCATCACATATATCCAATCCCCCAGAAACAGCGGACTCAGTTCAGCCCACAGAGCAGCACAGTGTCGCCTTAGACAAGGGAAGAAGAGGGCGCCAGCGGTAACGAGCAGTGTGGGTGTAGATGCGGGCCCGGTGCTCACCTCCTGAGGCTGCGATCCAGCCCCAGCACCACCTGTTCTGGCTCTGGTTGCAGCCCGCAACCGGGCCTGGTCGGTCCCAATGGCATGGATTAGGCGTCAACAGGACCGCGACCACTCAAGCGGTCCAGCTGCAAGGAAAATTCAGGTAGCGGTCCCGGGCAGGCGCAGTCACACTCCTGGCCGGGCGTACAAGGAAAACGGCGGATATCTAGGCGAGGGGAAGGAGCGACTGCATCTCTTTACCATATCCACGCACAAGTGCTCACAGTGTCTTGCAGCACACCTTACCCTTTTATCCGCCATCCTCAATCGGGACTCAACCTTGGATGTTGCAGCGTTGCCTCCGGCCGGGGCGCTAGGGGAGGACTCGGCCCATGCCGCACCAGAGTGTATTCATTGGGAAAACTACAGCTGCAGCTCGGCCACACCAGGTATGGAAAGGTCCCCACACTCCTTGTGGATTTGGACGTCCGCCGCTGCAATTAGTTTCTCCTCCGGGCAGGATTAGTGCAGGATTCTGGCTGGATTATGGCATGGATGTACGAAGCCCGATCAGGCTGTGTCCGCCAAGGTGGCTCAACAAGCCACGCCCCCCATTGTTTTGGTAACTTTTTATCTTAAGTGCAGGTATACAGGTTGTCAGCATTAATTACACATCTCCAATACTTTGGCTACTGGTTTATCTTAATAAATCATATTTACAAGACTTTGACCATTACAGTGATGTGTGCTAAGGTGTAATGGATAACTTGAGGCAAATGTTTAGTTGTTACTTACCAGAATATATTCCTTCAGGTATTCCAAACAAGCACTCCAGCAGCAAGAGGCATGCACCTTCTCCTCCCAGGCTGTAAGGTGTACTGGTGGCACAGGAGAACCACTACCAGCTTATTTTGAGGCCAGGTGGTTTCTGTTGGCCAAGCCTTAACACTTCTCTTGACATCTTACTACCTCTATTTGATATCCTCCATTGTGCGCAGGGTGCTGGCTACTGCATTCATCTTGTTGACTATCCTGTCCCACATCAGGTTTATCTGGGAGATGGATGTTTGTTGGATTTGGGTCCCAAATAGCTGTGGCTGAACTCTGCTGACTTCATCCACATGCACTGTCAACTCAACATCATGGCTGCTTCTTTTTGGCCTTGTGTGTGAGTGAATTAGTGTGTGTTAAAATGAAGGGTTATACAAGAAATTAAAAGAAATTGTGATATATGCAGTGAATGGTGCTATTACAGTGTGTGGGTGAGTGAAGGACTGGCTTTAGTGTGACAGGAAACAGCAATTATCTCAGCCCAACTCTACAGGATTGGAATAGCAAAGGATCATGGTCTGGTAAGATTTTTGTTTATAGGTGGATTGGTAGGTGTGTCTACTTTTTCAATTGACATCAGCTGTGTACTGTTGTGAACGTATACTATGACTGGTGTTGTGATAATGAGAATGTATTTCTCACGTTCACACTTGCCATGCATCCTACAAGCCGCCTTATACCCACCAAAGCATCTGATGCATCATCTTCGGCTCAGTAGTACAACTGATACATTTTCTGAATCGGAATCCGTAACCAACAGCCTTTCTAAACAACATGGTGTGTCACAGTCATTTCCAATCGACGCAGTTGTGTCAGAGTTGTACCCAACCGACACAGTTGGAGAATTTAGTAGTATACATCAAAATAGGGCGGTTAGAGACATTGCGGATTAGTCGGTCGGAATCTCACCAGGACCACGTCAGTCGGACAGTCATTCAATCTGACATCGTAATCAGGCCCACTGTCTTTACTTCTTCAAGGCATTATATTAGTTACAGTGGCTGTTGCATGAGTGTATTAGTTTCTCTCCTTTATGAATTATTCTGTCTTGACTAATTGTTGATAGTCTTCATATCTCAATGAAGACTGAAATCAAAAGATACCTTATAAGCATTTAACAAGTAAGATGTCTGCTTATTCCCTGTAGACAAATGTTTCAAACCAGCATTTAAGCTATTCGCACGGCAATGTCAGTGCACTTCCTTAGGGTAAAAAAGGGATTTAATGATGGCATTCTCAGGAGAGTTTAAAGACGCCTTTCCAAAAGTGAAATAAAAGAATCTGAACGTGTCAAACATCGCTTCAAGTAGAAGTTATCATTTAGTAAATAAAAGTACATTCAGTAAAACATTCACATATGCTACTTGACAACATATTTTGACAGCATATATTGATTGTGCAATGCCCAGTTTGCACATCTTTTTTTAAATAATCATATGAGAATTGCCTTCCTTTTGCCTGTTGCAAAAATATTTAAGTTTAATCCACCTCTTTAATGCCAATTTTAGATTGGGACAGATTGAGGTGGTAGTATGTGTAGATTTCTTATGAAAAGCTCAGTACTGTGGTAGTTCGTAAACATGGATTATTTAGTAGTATCCGCAAATACACGCCACAAAGTCAGAGAATTGCTGGACCATGATAATGAAATACTGACGCTGGATATTTCTCATGTATTGTAAAATTGTGTAAAATATTGTAAGTATGAAGTGTAAGACCTACAAGTACATGAAAACACAAAATGCAATGGGTCTCATTTATGGCATTTTGGCGAAGGGCAGCGCAACTAGGCACCTAGCTGTGCTGCTCTACACCAAAGTGAAAAACCAGGAATGCACTGTATTTAGGCAATATGGTGTATTCCTGTACTTTCTACCTGCACTGCCACTATTTCAAGAGCCTAGCCCCAAAGAAGACAAACTTGGTGCAGGCAGGATTGTTTTTGTGCAAGAAGGGGCATTTCACAAAAACAATGCTTCGCGGCATTTCCCTCTTTCTTTCTGCAGCACACATGGAAAGAGGTTAAAAAGATGAGGAATAATCATATTTCCTCTTGTTTCACCTCACCTCCGGAGGTGAACGGATTTGGCACTATCCCAGGTTTAGATCACTTTGTGCAGCGTCAATTTCCATGTGCGTTGTGTGGAAAAACCCACTGCTACACCCATGGAAAGCCTCCCAGATGCGGAGTAAGGCAACTCATGATTTGTGAGACCACTCAAAGTCACACAGGGTGGCTTTGTGTGGCTTCATAAATCTTTATGAGAGCCCCTTGTTAAGCATATACCCCTTTGCATGGTGCAAAGGTGACGCAGGGCTCTCATAAATAGGCCCCTATCTTATCTGGCCCTTATTACGAGCCAGACTGACTGACTGAGTCACCAATAAGTAATTCCTATTTTTCTCCTGTCCTATAATTACAGTGTTGGGAGTCCGATGATTCTGGTATTGGGATAATGACTGGAATTACAAGTTTTGGGGAATTATATGTGGGAATCAGATTTTCTGTGCTCATGCCTTCATGTTTAGTTCCCTATTTTTTAGTGAATGGTTGTTATACCTTGATTTCCTTTCCCTGCTGCTCAGCCAGCATGAATGTGATGTGTATGTGGAATGTTAGAATGCTGATGAGAGAGTAGAATGTTGGAGTGCCTGGTTGTGTGTACAGAGAGACAGTTGGAGACTGTGGGCTGAGCTGCATGGATGCTGCTCCTGGTGGGGCCTGTACTACCTTAACTACTTAACTGATGAACTGCCATCTTGTAACTACTATCTTCCATCTAAGCGTAAATAAACCTCATACTTATGTTATACCTCAAGGCTACGTCTGGAGTTCCTTAGAATCATCATTTGTAACATTGGCGACGATCTGGAGAAAAAACCCTGCGTGCACTGGCTCCTAGTTTACCTGAGGTAAAGATATTTGAAATTGAAAACAAGCCTACTTGTATTGGAAACTATTAGAACAAAAGGAACTTGGAAAGAATGGAATAGATTGCCGTCTCTAGCCCCACCAGTGTCCTCCACCATCTGGACAGCCTGCCCTTGGCGTTTCACACTCCTTACATTTATGGATGTTCTAATCATAAAAAGGAAAAGTGCTATGCTGTGTGCTTCAACGTTTGACAGCTTCCAGAAATGTGATTGTGTGGCCTAAGGTCAATCTACAATCGTTTCACCCAGAAGCCTGCTGCTATCCATCAGACATTTGGAGATATATTTTACCTTTATTCAAGCAGAGACCTGCAGTGACTGTCACGGCATTTACAGACTAATTCAAGATTTACGCACAAGGAGTTGTTGGGCTTGGATGTTTGCCGCTTCAACTGACCACCCTCCTAGTGTCATTAAGAGTCAACGCACCTGTGATCTGGTACTTTTATTTATTTTAGTAGCCTGGATACCGGTGTTTTACTCTGTGTGAGCCATCCTCGTGGCAGTTGAACTGCTTCCACAGATTCAAAAGACGCCTTGAGCACGCACTGAGCTCGCACACTCTTACCTTTCTCCGGCTGCTTTACGAGACGTCTGGAAGCCCTGCTTGTTGCTGTTGGGTGTATTTTGAGCACAGTGGTGCCGGGAGCCATCTGGTGAGTCGTCACCAGTGTGTGTTGCCATTTTGTGTTTGGTGCACTCCATTGCGTCCAGCAACTTCCAGCACAGTATACTCTGTACTTTTGTCAGTTTCCCTATCAGGATCAGTGGCTCTTCGATGTGAATTCCTGTCCTCTTGTGCTGTACTCTCCTGGCGGCATCCTTGATCTCAACACCCTCGCATTTGATAGCATTTAGCAGTCGGTGTTAATCCCGAAATGTGTAAGTTAAGCACTGCAGCACAATCTATGGACCTACTGAATTGGTGCTCCAATTCTTTGGGCAACCTTTTACTACTTCAACAATTGGACACTGTTGCTGTCAATTGCAAGTGGGTGTCGGAGTGAAGCATTTGTTAGTCTCTGGACTAGAACTAAGGAACCTTGTAACATTTTTTTTTAAATTTTTTTTATTTATTATTCCTGACATATTGTCTCTATTGATGCTGAGTTTGGCTTTTACACATGTATGCATTTGCAGTTAGGTGCTGCTTATTTTCTTTTTTTAATGCCTGCTTTTCTTCTAACTATTACTGTGTGGCATGCAGTTTTTTACGCACTTGCTGCCTTTATGCCATGTACTTTGTTACACCTTTTGCTGTCATCAGTGGTGTATTTCATGCTCATGCCTTTCCAAGCATGTTGCTTAAATGTAAATGTAGTTGAGCTTATATAGCGCACAGCTACCCGCAGTGGGTTTACCGGCGCTTGCTTAGGGAACCCTTCCTGGTATTCCCCTGGGAGATAGCAGGGTATCCACAAGGTGAAAGTCAGGCATCCCGCCGCGAGGGGCCGTTGTGGAGATTAAGCAAGCTATTGCCCAGAGTCGCAGAGTGTGAACCCGTGAGTCGAGGAGGCACCGGGGCGAGAATTATCGAGTCCGTGGAATTTTTTAGCCCAAGACCCGCCGAGGCGGGGAATTGAACCCTGGTCCAGGACCGATCTCAGCTTCCGGGTCTGCTGCCTCTAACCCCTGAGCCACACTTCTCCAGCATTATCTTAGCATTATTAATTGGCTGTGTGCTCACTGCTTTGTTGCCCTGGCTGAGTGATGATGCTTATACTATGTGCTATATTGTGCTTAGCCACTCTGTGATGTTTGGAAGAGCGTTTTACAGAGTTGTTTCTTCTTTCTTCTTGATGATGCACATCGTGTTTTGTGTACAAATGGTCGGGTACCCTATACATTTGTGCTTTTATGGAATTTTGTGCGATGGGTTGTGTACCCTATATATGTGTGCATTAATGGAAGTTTGTGCGATGGGTTGTGTACCCTATTCTTTTGTACCTTTATGGAGTTTTGTGCAATGGGTTGTGCACCCTATACATTTGTGCCTTTATGGAATATTGTGCAATGGGCCATGTACCCTATACTTGTGTGCCTTTCTGGAATTTTGTGCAATGTGTTGTGTATTCTATACTTTTGTCTCACCTAGGAATTTGTTCAGATGTCGTTCACCCCTTACTTAGGAATTTGTTCAGGTGTCGTTCACCCCTTACTTTTGATTATCCTATGGTTGAGCATGTGTGGTGTACAGAAGGGGGTGAGTGATGAGGAATTTAATTTTTTTTATGTCCTCTATTCTCCCAGTCCTGCACAGCATTACAACGAAAATGTGTGTAGAAGGGGGTGAGTGGTTTGGGTTTTATATCTCTTTGATGTCCCCCATTCTCCCAGCTTTGTACAATATTACCACTGCAAATGGTTTCTTCTAGAATCTGTGGTGTGTAGAAGGGGGTGAGTGGTTAGGGATTTACACTTCCTTAGTGTCCTCCATTCTCCCAGTTCTGCACATTGTTACCACTGCGCAATTTCTATTTTCAGTTAATATTGTTGGGAAGTGGATAATCCTCTTATTCTTTGTTCTTTTATATTTGTACTTTTCATTTGTTTATTGAATATTTCTCTTTCTTACTGTCAGAAGGCTCACACCAAGTCCATCGAAGCCGACGATGCTCCCAATGCCCCCCCACCTCAGCCACGGCCAGAAGATCTCTTAGCCGTCTCTGAAATGGAAGGGAAAGGGGAAGTGGATTGAGAAAGAGAGACAGCCCGGTTGAGAATGGTTCTTCTCTGGTCTTCCGCGTCTGCCAACGTCGAAGATACACTGGCACCTGCAGTAAGAGACACACTTAATCTTTTCTATACTATTCAATTCACAGCAAACATTAACCTGTCAGTTGTTACCAATTTTACCTGGAAGACCTGGCTATCTGCTTCTCTCTTTTATAAATGGGTGACTGACTTCTACATATTGGTTTGATTATTCTGTGTCTGCAAAACATACATGAACAGATATTATTTTTATATCTCGCTACTATGTTCTATACTTTTACAGATCTTAAAGTGCTTAATGCTGCTCCTATACTCACCAACCCATACAAGTGTGACTGCCTTAAGTTACCAGTAGATCAATTGGAAAACCCCTGGCAATTCGCTTCAACTGTAATTAGAATTATCCTGGGATTGAAAAGCTTCCTGGAGAAAATACGACAATATGCCCAACTGTCCTGGCGTTATATGTCGAAGTTTCTAGTCTTTCCCCCAGTTCTCAGCAATAAATGTTCCATAAGAAAAAGAAAGCCTTGAATAACTGAATACGAGTCTTTTTGACTAAACTGTCTTCTAGTAAGTTCCAGGAGATGGCACTATAGACCTGTGCCTTGAAACGGAATTCAAAACTCTTACTTGACATGAAAAACAACTATTGTCTCTGCTGCTCCCACGTAGCGCATGCGAACTTGGTTGAAGAGCTGAGGATATCTGTAGGTATCTTGAAATACTGAAGTCTAGACACACAAACAGGTACTTGGAAGAAGGACCTCGCCGAGAACGCACCAGCCTCGGTGCGAATTCAGTTGAAGTGCGTAGTTCCAACGTTCTAATCCGAGCTTCAGCTGTGCTACCAGAGCGCGCTCAAAAGAACTAGACCGCTGCCACTGGACAGCGACCACAGAACTTAAGGCGGCCATGATGAGGGTCGCTAAGTGCCCGCAAACATAGTTTCCACATAAGTTTGGACACAATAAACCCTCTTCGTCCGCGGGGGACTGATGGCACCTTTTTGCGTCTGCTCAACTTTGTTACTGATTTGAACCTGGGGGCCTGAACAGAACCTATAATCCTGACAGTATCTCCCTCCAAAGGGGGCCCTCACAGTTTTGGCTTCGAAGGATTGGTCTGGTGAAATTGCTTAACGAGCTTAGGAGCATGAACATTACTGGAAGGTTCCCATGACCTTTCCTCTGGCCCAAAACCCTTCCACTCGACAAGATAAAACAATTTACTCCTGGAGATTTTAGAATCTAAGATTCTACTGACCTCAAATTCCTCCTCTGACTCTACTCTGATTGGTGCTGGTTTACTTTTATAACGAACCTTAGGAGGATTTTTCTTTAACAACGATAGGTGAAAAGCTGGATGTACTTTTAAGCTACGGGGAAGTTGCAATTTGACAACTACTGGGTTTATTTTCTTCTGGATTTTAAAAGGGCCAATAAACCTAGGCTGAAACTTCCGGTTGCCTTTTAATCTAAGATGTTTAGTGGATAACCAAACCTGATCTCCTACCTCGAAATTTTCTCCTGCCCTCCTCTTTTTATCTGCCTGTTGCTTATAGGAAATTTTTGCTTTTGTGAGGTTTGCCTGAGCCTGTTGATACGATTTTTTCAAGTTTGCTATCCATTCTACCACTGTGGGATTTTCTTCTACTAGTTTCCCCAATGTTATCTTAGGGTGACGGCCATAGTTTAAATAGAATGGGGTGAAACCGGTAGAGGCATGAACGGCATTGTTGTAAGCGAACTCTGCAGACCACAGCAGGTCCGACCAGTTCCCTTCTTGCTCCATTAAATATAATCTCAGGTATTGCTCCAATTCCTGGTTCACTCTCTCAGTTTGCCCGTCAGTCTCGGGATGGAAACTAGTGGAGAAACGAGTGTCTATGCCCAAGCTGTGCATATAGTTCTTCCAGAATCGAGACACAAACTGAGCACCTCTGTCCGAAATTAGAATTTGAGGAATACCATGAGAACGCACCACATGTTGGTTAAATAATTTCACCAACTGTGGAGCAGATGGAACTTTTTCCAAAGGAACAAAATGACTCATTTTTGAATAGGTGTCTACTAACACTAAAATAGCGGTGAACCCTTGACTAAGTGGCAAATCTACAATTAGGTCTAAAGATACTGTATGCCAAGGACCTGGAGCATTTGGTAGAGGTTGTAAGAACCCCTGTGGACTCTGTCTAGAGGGCTTTCCTTTTATGCACAATTCACAGGTTGCGACATACTGTCCCACTTGAGCCGCCATGCCTGGCCACCAAAAATGCCTTTGTAACAACTGCAATGTCTTTTTACTGCCCTTGTGACCCGCCAACTGATCGTCATGACAACTGGCCAGAGCCTTTTCCTGTAACTCTCTGGTGGGCAAGTACAAAGCTTCTTCGTAGTATGGTAACGAGTGCCTTATTGATTTTTTCTCATCATCTGCTGCCCACTTTTCCAATTCCTGCCGGGAACATCTCTTCAATATTTCCTTGGTGAAGTCTTCTAACTGAATTACTCCCACAATTCTCTCTCGTGGAATGATTGGCTCATCTCCGGGAACTCTCTTGTCTTCTGCACAATTCATCCGTGATAACGCGTCAGCTTTGCCATTCTTCACTCCTGGTTTGAAGGTTATGACAAAGTCAAATTCAGAAAAATACAACGACCATCTTAATTGACGAGGAGTCAATGTTTTGGCAGATTTTAAAAATTGCAAATTCCGATGGTCCGTGTACACAGTTACCTTGTGTCTGGCCCCGAGCAGATAGTGACGCCAATCCTGAAATGCTTCTTTAACTGCCAGCAATTCCTTGTCTGCTATTGTGTAGTTAAATTCAGCTTCAGTCAGTTTTCTCGACCGATAAGCCACAGGATGGAGTTGTCCAGTAAGCTTATTTCTTTGTGATAAAATTCCGCCTGTTGCAAAATCTGACGCATCCGTTTCCACAAAAAATTCCTGTGTGGGGTCTGGATGCATCAAGATGGGTGCCGTGACAAATGACCTCTTAAGGAACTGAAAAGCCTCTTCAGCTTCAAGAGACCAAATGAATTCTTTCCCCTTCTTAAGGAGTTGAGTTATGGGTTGAACTTTGGCTGAAAAATTTGGAATAAACCTTCTGTAGAAATTGGAAAACCCTAAGAAGCTCTGAACTTCCTTGACGCTCTTCGGAGAGGACCAATCCTGAATGACTTGCACTTTGGAAGGATCCATAGCCACCCCATCAGCCGACAAGATGAATCCTAGGAACTCCACTTTCTCCACATGAAAAGAGCATTTCTCCAGTTTGACATACAATTGGTTTTCCAACAATTTCTTTAAAATTGCTCGCACCTGAAGGACATGATTTTCAATGTTGTCCGAAAAAATCAGAATATCGTCAATGTAGACGACAGCTACTCGGTCCAAAAATTCTCGCAAAACATCGTTCACAAAGTGTTGAAACGCTGCCGGAGCGTTACTCAAACCAAACGGCATTACTTGGTATTCATAAAGACCGTACTTGGTGCGAAACGCTGTTTTCCATTCCTCACCCTCAGCGACTCGAACTAGATGGTATGCCCCTCGTAAATCCAATTTAGTATATATTTTTGCTCCCTTCACTTGGTCAAGTAACTGCGAAATGAGTGGCAATGGATAACGGTTTTTTACTGTTGCTAAGTTCAAGGCTCTGTAATCTATACATGTGCGCAAAGTACCATCCTTCTTCGGCCGGAAAAACAGAGGCGAGGAGACTGGTGATTGAGAAGGTCTTATGAATCCAATTTTTAAGTAATCATCCAAGTACTTCTTTAGAAACTCGTTCTCTGCTTCCGTTAGGGCATAGATCCGACTGCATGGTAACCTGGCTCCGGGTTCTAGCTCTATCTTACAATCGTACTCACGATGGGGTGGGAGTTTCTCGGCATTACCCTTGTCAAAAACACTGGCCAGGTCTTGATACTCGGGAGGAATTTCTATGGTTTCCAGTGCACACACTTGATGTGTAATTTGAGCCAAATTCCAAGCTGGCGAACCTTCAGTTTTCCGATGAGAAGCGGAAAAACAATATTGACGACAATGCGCTGAGGTCATTTCCACTGCTCGCTGTTCCCAATCGATTTTTGGATTATGCTCAGTGAGCCAAGGTAATCCTAATATTAATTTGAACTGTGGAGCATCTATCAAATTGAAACGAAGAAATTCCCGATGGCCTTGTAAACCCAACAACTCTAAAGTTTCCGTTTCTTGGGTGATGGGTCCCGAGGTGAGATTGGTGCCATCCACTGCTTTGACTATCTCTGGGTGTTTCTTCGTCACTGCCTGAATGCCCATTGCTTTGGCATAGGTCAAGTCACAAAAATTGCCAGTGGCACCTGAGTCAATCATAACTGATACCCCAGAAATTTCTTTTGTACCAAATTTCACAACAAATGAGACTGTCAAATGTGGAGCTGCCGACTGTAGAGTGTTGATTAATTGCTGCACCTCTGGAGTTGAGTTTTGTTCTTTTCCCACCAGAGCAACTCCTTCTACTGGTGGGATTTGGCTTTTAAACTTCCATTGACTTTTGGTTTTTTCAAACAGTCTCTTACGAAATGACCTGACACACCACAATACAGGCACAAGTTGTTGGCTCGCCTTTTTTCTTTTTCTTCTTTAGACAATGGCCCCCTGATGGAGCCAATCTGCATCGGTTCTTCCCCTTGACTGTTTTCTGATCGACTCGATTCACTCTTTACCCGATCCAGGCGTGGGAAATAAGACCTAAAGTCTTTTTTCTTCTCCGACTTTCTTTCTGAAAGACGATGTTCCAACTGTAGAACCAGGTCTATCAATTCAGATATCTCACGTGGTCTCTTGGGTATCTGCGCTAACGCATCTTTCAGCTCATCTCTCAAGCCTCGGTAAAAAATGGCGGAGCGCTTACTTTCTGGCCACTCCGTTTCGACAATTAGTTTGTTAAATTGAGCAATGTAGGCAATTAACTCTCTGTTCCCTTGTTTGAGATCCAAAAGCTCATTATCCGTGGCCTGTTCTGCAGTTCTGCGATCAAAAATTCGTAAAAATTCCCTTTTAAATACATCGAAGTTGTATAGGGCTGGATCATCTCTCGAAATTAACGGCATTGACCATGCTGCCGCATCACCACTCATGTAGGACAGCATGAACGCAACCTTCACCCTATCGTCTTTAAACACTACTGGACGACAAAGAAAATGCAATGAACACTGTGTGAGGAATATCTGGGCTTTATGTGGGTCTCCCCCAAATCTCTCTGGATTAGCCAATGGAACCACTGGAGCTACCGAATGAATCACCTGAGTAGCTGCTTCTGAAGCTGAACTCCTACTCGATCCCGAAGACCCTCCTGCTGCTAGTTCCTCCATTTTTGACCTAATTATATGATTCTCTTGTTGGGACCTTTTAATTTCCTCTCTTAACGCCCTATTATCTTCAACGGACTGCGTCAACTGACTTTGCAGTCCGTCCAGTATACCTGCCAGAGTTTTCAAATCAAATCCCTCTGCCATCGCGGCTTAGATGGAAAGTTGGCACTTCAATCTGTCAGAAGGCTCACACCAAGTCCATCGAAGCCGACGATGCTCCCAATGCCCCCCCACCTCAGCCACGGCCAGAAGATCTCTTAGCCGTCTCTGAAATGGAAGGGAAAGGGGAAGTGGATTGAGAAAGAGAGACAGCCCGGTTGAGAATGGTTCTTCTCTGGTCTTCCGCGTCTGCCAACGTCGAAGATACACTGGCACCTGCAGTAAGAGACACACTTAATCTTTTCTATACTATTCAATTCACAGCAAACATTAACCTGTCAGTTGTTACCAATTTTACCTGGAAGACCTGGCTATCTGCTTCTCTCTTTTATAAATGGGTGACTGACTTCTACATATTGGTTTGATTATTCTGTGTCTGCAAAACATACATGAACAGATATTATTTTTATATCTCGCTACTATGTTCTATACTTTTACAGATCTTAAAGTGCTTAATTCTGCTCCTATACTCACCAACCCATACAAGTGTGACTGCCTTAAGTTACCAGTAGATCAATTGGAAAACCCCTGGCAATTCGCTTCAACTGTAATTAGAATTATCCTGGGATTGAAAAGCTTCCTGGAGAAAATACGACAATATGCCCAACTGTCCTGGCGTTATATGTCGAAGTTTCTAGTCTTTCCCCCAGTTCTCAGCAATAAATGTTCCATAAGAAAAAGAAAGCCTTGAATAACTGAATACGAGTCTTTTTGACTAAACTGTCTTCTAGTAAGTTCCAGGAGATGGCACTATAGACCTGTGCCTTGAAACGGAATTCAAAACTCTTACTTGACATGAAAAACAACTATTGTCTCTGCTGCTCCCACGTAGCGCATGCGAACTTGGTTGAAGAGCTGAGGATATCTGTAGGTATCTTGAAATACTGAAGTCTAGACACACAAACAGGTACTTGGAAGAAGGACCTCGCCGAGAACGCACCAGCCTCGGTGCGAATTCAGTTGAAGTGCGTAGTTCCAACGTTCTAATCCGAGCTTCAGCTGTGCTACCAGAGCGCGCTCAAAAGAACTAGACCGCTGCCACTGGACAGCGACCACAGAACTTAAGGCGGCCATGATGAGGGTCGCTAAGTGCCCGCAAACATAGTTTCCACATAAGTTTGGACACAATAAACCCTCTTCGTCCGCGGGGGACTGATGGCACCTTTTTGCGTCTGCTCAACTTTGTTACTGATTTGAACCTGGGGGCCTGAACAGAACCTATAATCCTGACACTTACTCTTTCTGTTGTTCTCTTATATTTGCAGTTATCACTTGCACTTTGTTAGCTTCACCTCCATGCTTTACTTCTATCTGTATGATTTTTAATTAGTTATCTCCATTTGTACATTGCATATTTCTCTTGTATTGTGATTTTATTGTGCAATGTTCAATCATCTTTATTTATTGTGTTCACAAGGGAAGGAGATGTGGTATACCTTGATTTCCTTTCCCTGCTGCTGAGCCAGTATGAATGTGATGTGTATGTGGAATGTTAGAATGCTGATGAGAGGGTAGAATGTTCGAGTGTCTGGTTTTCTGGACAGAGAGACAGTTGGAGACTGTAGGCTGAGTAGCAAGGATGCTGCTCCTGGTGGGGCCTGTACTACCTTAACTACTTAACTGATGACTGCCATCTTGTAACTACCATCTTCCATCTAAGCGTAAATAAACCTCTCACGTATGTTATTCCTCAAAGCTACGTCTGGAGTTTCTTCGATTCATCATTTGTAACAATTCTCCTACTCACAGCAGGTGAAAAATGTGGCTCTAATACCACTAACCAGCAGTGCACCTGCTAAACTTAAAATTTTGAACCCAACCAGAATAAGTGGGCCACTCAAAATGAGGTCTTTAGTAAGCTCCCTCTCAATGCATTTCTGAAGAAACACATCTCTATTACACTATGCCAATATTTTCACTTTGATCCTTGGAGTCTATCTATGCATGTATAGGTGCATATCTCTGCAATGTATCATTTAAATCTCCTTCTCTCTCCACTTTATCTTTTCATATAACTCTGTATATTTTCAAATAGGGAATTGAACGAATTATACTCCCTATAATACTATACTATACTTGTAACGGAGCCCAGTATTCAGTTTTAATAAGCAAAAAACATTTTCTTTTAACAGATGATAATGAGAACAAAACTATTAAGAAAGCATTCACATGAGCCTACCATCACAATGGACATGCAGCAGCGAAGTCCAGTTGTGTTAAGTGAGTTCAATATTCATTCATAGATGGAGCGGGAACAGGTGACAATTGAGTACAATTCTAACACATGGCAATGAATTTGTGGCATTAAAATTGGCCAAAACAAAATAAATGTTCTCCTCAGAGGCCAAGTCTGACTGGATTAGCACCACACAGCACAATTTAAAACTTACAGCATAGTTGTAAGGCATACAGAAGTACAGTGCATGTGCTAAAATATGCTTTGCTCACTGTGGCAATAGGTTTACTGGATGTGTGGCTTTACTGGACAGCTTGCGATCTTGTTGGAAGTGCTATCAACAGCTCCAGGAGGGTCATCATGTAGTGTAGAAGAAAATTCTAGCTAAATATTGACTCTAAAATATTGTCTCCCCCTGATAGCATCTCTTACGTTTTGTGGCAGATCAGCGCTGGAGGGTTTCTCAGGGGGTGGCGACAGGAGCAAAAAAGGACACACTCGGCATGGGGTCCTCTCTACTTTACTCATCCTGCCTTCCTTGGCAGATATGTGATTCCCACTTACCAAAATTGCACATTCCGGTGCCTTTCTAAGTTGAGTCATGCAAAACAGGGTGGGGGTACACCACCCATTCCGTGGAGAACAACTGGGGAGCACAAGAGGAGGGGACTAGCAGCATGCCAGCACAGCAGGGTCCTTGGGGAAAATTGCCAGTTCTTCTTGTAGCCAGCAGGCCACAGGTCAGCACAACAAACAAGAGAGTCCAATTGCAGTTGCTTCTGGCAGCGTAATAGTTCCTTCAGGCAAGGTGCACTCTGTAGAGCCAGTGCAGTCTGGTTAGAAGTCCATGCAGTGTTTAAAAACATGGGGTCAGAGCCCCTGTACTTATACTTAAAATGTGTTTCATGTGAAGGTAACTTCAAATGAACTTTTAGAATTACACAAAGCCCCCATTCAATCCCAACTCTGGCTCAGGACACCAGTAGGGGTAAACAAGCTTTTTGTATGAGGGCAGGGCCCAGCCTTTGCAGATGTAAATGCTCTGCACATCCCCCTCTTCCAGCCCAGGTAGACCATTCAGTAAGTAAATGAATGCAGATGCAACCCTTTTACACCCAACCCTTGCTGTGTCATGTCTGTCTGGAAAGAATGCAACAAGCCCAGCTGTTACTCTACCCTAGGCGTGGATTGGAGTTATGCTGCAAAGCGCAAAGAATTATAAGCACATAGAAATGCTCCATTTCTAAAAGTTCAATAATAACAATGGGGTATTCCAGTCACGTGCAGAATGATAGTCATGGTATATAGACAGGGGTTCTGTCACGAAGAAGACCATTTTGTGTGTCACTTTGTCTTCACGAGGTAGGACTATCAATTAATGATCCATAGAAACACACAACTGACCATAACATTGACAAAAACTCGTTTGAATTTGAAAAATTGTGTCAGATATATTAGAAAATCATATATCATATGTGATTTATAATAGCCAACAGGACTAATACACAATTTTATTTATTTATTTATTTGCAGGTTTGTACCGCGCTAGATTCGACTCCCCGAGGAGTATCTCCGCGCCTTTAGGCATCTACAACATATGTTTTGGAGAAGGACCAGTTTAGCAGCCGTTCTAATGTTGGAATAAAAACGTCTTCAGCATTTTTCTAAAGGGGAGGTGTTCTACACATAGCCTAAGAGACTTGGTAAGACTATTCCAAAGGGAGGGTCCTGCAACTGATAACGCTTTGGTTCCATGTCTGGCTTTTTTTGCTCTAGGTACGCAGAGGAGGCCTTGCTCACTCGACCTAAGGGTCCGGGAAGGTACATAGGGGACGAACTTTGTAGTCAGGTATGCTGGACCCAGCCCGTTAAGGCTTTTGTGTATTGTACAGCACACTTTGAACTTGGCCCTCTGTCTGACAGATAACCAGTGTAATTTTGTCAGCAATGGTTTGGAAGGCGTACAAGAGGGGACGTTCAGAACCAGGCGAGCAGCCGTGTTCTGAACCACCTGGAGTCTTGTCATGACTCCCTCGTTAGCGGACAGGAGTAGGCCATTACAGTAGTCTATTTGACTCAGGACCAGAGCCTGTACCAACGTTCTTCTAGTTGCATCTGGTAGTAAGGGAAAGATTTTGCGCAACATACCAATGACATGGAAGCAGGCTCCCACCACCAGGTTGCCATGCTGTTTGAGTGTAAGTTCTTGGTGTAAGCGAACTCCCAGATTCTTAACTATTTGTTTGGGCTTGGGTACTGGACCCAGATCTTGTGGCCACCAGTCCGGAGTCCAGAGGAGTTTCACTTCACCAAACAACATGAATTCTGTCTTTCCAACGTTGCATTGCAAGTAGTTGGAAGACATCCAGTGTGCCACTGCTTTCATGCCCTGGGAGAAGGAGTTCCTAACCTTGGTGGTAAAGGACTTAAAGGGAAAGAGGAGTTGAGTATCATCCGCGTGGGATACCAGGATGAATCCATAGGTTCTCATGATGTTAGCCAGGGGTGCCACATAGATGTTAAAGAGCGTAGGGCTCAAACATGAGCCCTGTGGCACCCCTTTGGAGATTTCAACTTCCTCTGACCGATACACACCCATTGTTACTTGCTGGGTGCGGTTTGTTAGAAAACTCCTCAACCATGCCAGCGCTTCATGCTTCAGGCCGATGTTAGCTAGCCTGGCAGTCAGGATGGAATGTGACACGGTATCAAATGCCGCAGACAGATCCAACAGCACCAGGATAACGGAGTGACCCCTATCCTGGTACATATGTAGATCGTCTGCGACAGACAACAGGGCGGTCTCGGTACTGTGTTTAGGCCTGAAGCCCGATTGTGAATAGTCTAGCCCTCCTGCAGCTTCGATGTATTTAGACAAATGTCTATTAACAAACTTTTCAATAACTTTGCCTAGAAATGGGAGCAGGGATATAGGCCTAAGGTTGGCTAGCTCATTCCAGCTCATTCTAGCACATTCAAAGCTGAACAACAGAAAACATAGTGGTCATGACATAAAGAGTGACTGAAAAATATTACACATATCAACAAAACAAAAACCAAAATTATATTGAACATAAATAACACATGAAACAAGGACTTGTTTGTAGCGTCAATTTACACAGAATCACCCTAGGTAGACATGCGATTTTTCATTCCAAACATAAATGCGTCTATTTGGGCAACAACACTTGTTCAGTTAACGTTGAAGTTTTGACCCGCTATATACGTGTGTAGATAGGCAACATCAACATGGTGTCTTCATCAGGAATATAAACCAGTAGTGTACAGCCTGTTGGAGAAAATATCTCATGGAGAGATACTGATAATGGATCGCACACTCTCCCTCAGAGTCAACCAAGGTAACCTCAGAGCCTGGATTCGTTAGACCAAGGACAAATGAAGTAAGGAGCCAGTCAAAGTCATTCTGCTACTGTAGACGCCGCCTGCTTGTCAACATTACTCCAAGGGGCAGTCAGTGCTTCGTTGTATCCTCCGGCGTATCGTGCTCAGAAATATATGGCAGCTCGTCCTATATTTTCTGTTCTGTTTTTAATATGTACATTGTGTATTAGTCCTGTTGTTCATTATAAATCACATATGATATATCATTTCTAAAAGTGGCTATTTTACAATAGTAATAAAAAAACCACTTGCACCAATAAGCAGTATTTATCACCTCTGTTCCAAACATAATAAACATGGCAACACTACTCCTTTCAGATCAGAACTGACCACTGAAAATCATATCAGGGAATTCCAAAAGCAGACCTATGAAAGGAGCACCACTCATGGCAGTGAGAAACCAAATAGGCTGTTTGTCACTACCAGGAAATGCCACACAGTGAAGGTACATGTTCGACCTTTTAACTACAAAGCACAAAAAAAGTTTGGGGATAACCCTGAAAAATGGCCAGGTCCAACAGAGGAGTTGCATGATTTTATTAATATACTTAAAATTATATTGGTAGAAATTGGGTTATTGGTTGACTTGGGTGTTAGTCCTGGTCAAGGCACATCGGCAGACCCTGACACAGTGAACCACAATAGCCACTTAATTAACTTATGCTTAACCCTCTGGTAGCTTGGCACACAAGCAGTAAGGCTTAACTTAGAGGCAAAGTGGGAAGCATTTATGCAGAACACAAACAGTTTTAAAGGGAAAACACAACACATGAAAAATCCCACACCAATTTAGAAAAATCAAATATAATACATTATTTGACATGAAAAACAACATAAATCCAATCAGTAGAACCCTAGCTAGTTTTTATTTTAAATCTAAGGTGGAAACTAGTGCTAAAAGATTAAAGTGGCAACTGCAGAAATCTAGTCACGCAAGACAGAGTCAAAGTCCAGAAACTGGCCTACGGTGTTGGAGTGTAAGTTGGATACAAAAAGTGGATTGGGCCTGGTCGGCACTTATTTTTGGACTTAGAAGAAATTTAGAAGAAACTGTCCTGAGAAGGTAAAGTTCAGTGAGGCAAGGCTGCAGGCAGTGTCCAAGGAGAGAGTGTTGTTGTTGAGGAGCCACTGGACAAAGTCAATTTGAAGATTTCTGCATTCAGACTTAGGCCCAGATTTATGACTGGGTGGCCATGCGAATTGAGTGAATGACTCTGTCTCCATAGTGGAGAGGCCACCCACTTAATTTATAAATGCCCTCAAAGCATGTGGTCAATTATAAAGGGATTAGAAGGAACTGCCATCACAGCAGTTCTTGACGATGCATTTTACTGTTTCCTGCAGGGCAGCGTCAGAAGGATGCAGCTCTGCAGCAAACAGCATTCTTTTTTTATTTTCAAAAAGAAAACACAAAAGAGGATTTGTTTCTGAAAACAAACAAATACAATGCTCCGCACAACATAGGAGCCTTCATTCATAATGGGGAAAGCATTTAAATGATTTTATTGTTCCTTACTACCAGGTTTTAACTTATGGTAAGAAACAGTAAAAAATAACTACATGACCACCCTTCCAAATTCGGCGGACGGACAGGTAGCAATTTCTACAACAGCCCTTACTCCCCAGGGCCATTGGAGAAGTTTGCCACGGCAGAGACTCTCTGCCGTGGCCAAACTGAAGGTCCACCCGCATTTAAATCAGGTGGGCGAACCTTCATATTGGCCCTATGTATACACCATCACAGTTGCAGAGTATAAATACTGCCAATATATAAATCGAGCCGTTGGTCTCCTTTTTGGAAGTTGAAAATCTCCTCCGGGAGGAAGCTTTAGCTGATTAGAGATCCAAGAGCCCGGATACCCCTTTACCAAAGGACTGCTGAACAAGATTTGCTGCTTTGGAAAAGAATTTCGCTGGAGCTGCCACAAAGTTAGGCTGACTAGCAATGTAATTTGGACAGATAGATGAGGAGGTTGGTCCTGGTCTTGTCTCGGTTCTTTGACTAGTCTTTAGCCAGAAATTGCGTAGTCACAAGTTTTGGATTTTGTCTATATGGGCATCTCTAACAACACCACCATTGGTCCAGGACTGGAGGGGTACCCGTTGAGTGCCTAGGACTCAACCAGGCTGGGTCTAGGTGCAGGTTCAAGATGGTTGAAGCCTTCTCAGTCCTTTCTCTGATCAGGATGTCAGCCAACTCACCCTTGGAATCATTCTAACAGTCATGTTTTCAAGTGTAGAAACAGGTTTCAAGCAGCAGGGCAGGCCATTGAGGTTTCAAGGGAGTCTCCAGGCAGCAAGGTCCTCCTTCCAGGTGCAGCAAACCTGTTTTGTGGACAGGCCGCAGGCCACAGCAGCAGGCTTTTCTCTGAGAGACCTTCCCCAGGTCCAGAAACTGAACTGAAGAGTGGGTCTGAGGATACCCCTTTTTATACATGTGCCCTGTTTGAAGTAGAATTAGAGAATTCCCTTTGAAGTGCTTACATTTTCATTCCACCTCTGCAAGTGGAGCTCTGCAAGTGGGGCTGTGCCCAGCTGCACTCTCCTACTTACCAGTTCACGTCCCAATCAGACACACCTAATCCCTCTATTGTGTGGCTGTCTGGGACGAATTAAAAAGCCAAACTGCCAAATACACCCAGTCATTTGACCCAGGATAGACTAAAGATAGGCTAAAGACAACAAATATTTTAGGGCAGGAAAATGCCACCTTTCTGAAAGTGCAAACTGCAATAACAAGGTGATGGATGGAAGGCCTGAATTTTTCTCCGCCACCAGCAATCACTCGGGCTGCATCACAATCCATTGTTCTTTGCCCTCTATGCCACCTCAGTTTGGATTCAGCCATATGCAAACCAGCCTAGACTCTGCTCCAGCCTGAACTGCCAGGCCAGGTCCTTTCTGAACTGAAACACAAGCAACCTACTACCGGTTTTGCCCTGGTTAGGGATCTTCAGCCAGTTATAGAATGGTTCCAGTAGCACAGAGAGCCAGGGTGCAGTGATGCACAACAGCAGTGAAATCCTTGGTCCTGCCTGTTGGAGGCGTGACAAACAAAGCTCAGTCTAGAGACAGCCTGCAAGTATGATGGGCCATAATGGTGCCTGATCGAAGCACGCGGCTAGAGCGGGCCTTGGTGTGCGGTGAATGGTGAATATAAGTCGGATATGTGGCACAGGAGGAGACACAGAGAGAATGGCAGCACACAGTGGGCGGGTGGCACTGCAAGGATGGGAAGTCAGTGCAGGGGAGCCTGAAGGGAAGGAGTGCAGGCAGGAGATTGACCCAGCTGCTGTGGAGGTATCGGGAAGTATATGTGTCAGAGTTGGAGGACCAGCCACAATCTGCAGCTAAGTGGCTGCAGGGGCAGCGGAAAGAGGCTGGCAGGCCTTGCAGACCCTGAGGTCTGAGGTGGCAGACACAAAGGAGCTCAACCTTTGTACTGGTGTGCTAACTGGCCCCTGTGACTGAGAGATAGGAGGGCCTAGTGAACTGGGATGCTTGGCTTGGCAGAAGTGAAACAGCCATGATGCAGAAGTCAATTAGAGGCTGGGGGCCACAGATGCCACAGTGCAGCAAGTGGGTGATAAGCCCCCGATATTGTGAGAGAACCAGACCTGCATGCCCTGCATAAGACAGGGTGGACCTGGGCTCCACAGCTCACTCATGGGGGGGGGGGGGTTGAGAACTTCAGTGAGACAGACAGGGCCTAAGCCAAATACCTTCCCACCCTCATCATCGTGAAAGGTAACACCCCAGGAACATGACCACACAGACCAACATGGACAACTACACTAAGGTGCTGGTGTCTCAGGGTGATGGTGAGCAGGATCCAGGGGTACAGCTCCATGACTTGACTTTACAGGACATCATGAAAGCAATGCAGGACATGCAGATCTCACTGAAAGCTAAAGTGGATGGAGTGGCTAAAGACCTGGGCCTAGTGTATGCTGATCTCTGGAAAGTCACAGGGAGGGTTACACAAGTGTAGCAGCAGCACAGGACACCTCACAACAGGGATGTGGAGATTCTGCTATGGTTGACAGTGGTGCTGCCACAGGAACAATGTCCATCTAGTGGATCTCCCCAAAAGAATGGAAAGAGAATGTCTGAAAATGTATTTGGAACAGTGGATAACAGAGAAGTTTCAACCACGGGGCTCTCCAAATTCTTTTTTTTCGAGAGTGCCCACAGAATGACGGCCAAGCCACCCCCTCAGAGATTTTCACCCTGAACCAATATATTCTGCCTGCTCAATTACAGGGTGAGAGATGATTTTCTGCAAGAGGCACGGAGGTACAAGGAATTGCACATTGGTGATGAGCAAGTAAGTGGGTCCCTGACTGTACACTCCGGGGACCAAAACCATGCTGATCCTTTGAGACAGTGAAGAGGTCCAGAGACCTGAATCTGAATCTGAAATACATGATGTTCTATCTGGAGTGGCTCAAAATGCTTCATGGAGCAAAATCATATTTGTTCCTGGAGCCACAACAGGCATGCAATTGGCTGGAGACACTGGTGGTCCAAGTACATGTACGGCGGAACCAGGGCAATGACTTGCAGGGGCATACAGAGGAGAGTGATGCAGTGAAGGGCAAGTCTAATGACCAGAGTGAACTGCTGCACTGATGAGTGGATGGGGAGAGGTACTGGACTGGGTGGGATGGGAGTGGGGTGCTTAACATATGAACAGTGAAGGCACTGCCCACCCCAAAAGAGAGACTGTCAATGGACATAACTCGTGGGAGCACCCTGGAGGGGAGAGGGCCCTGCACATATTGGGTCAGCGAAAGCAAGTATTGACTGAGAAAAGGGACAATGTGTATAGTTGGAGGCTTTAAGTATTGTTGCCTATCAAAATTGTGATTTGATGCAAAGTACCAAGGGGGGATCACATCAATCAAGGCTATTTGGGCTCGATTTGAAGATCCAAGGTGAAGTACAGTTTACTGTTAAGATTGTTTCTTCACGCACATCAGAGAGGGACAAGGCACTGAATGGGGTGTGGGGGCTGTGGGTCTGGAGGTCTCAGGGAGTGCTTGAATGGCTGAAACTGTTGACATAGTTTCTTGTAACATGCGGGGCTGAAAAAGTATATTAAGCTGGCGAGGTAAGGGCGTATTTGTGCAGGGAGGGGATACACATAGTCTGCATGCAGGAGACTCACCTGATTCAAAGTGAGGCAGACAAACTCCGTAAAATGTGTATAGGCACATTATATCACACCAGGTAACCCCTTAATCTTGGGGGAATTTTTTAAAGAACACCACTCCAATCCCTCATTCCAACCCCATTACGGCAAACAATAATAATAACAACTGGCTCGAGTCTTCACTTAACACAGTCCTTCCAAGGAATGTGACCCAAAAAAAAGTAGAAGCCAAAAAAAACCCTGGTACACCTCTAAACTCCGGGTGTTAAAACCATCAGGCAAAAGGCAGGAAAGAAGTTGGAGGAAGGATTTCTCTACTACCAGTAAAACCAAATACAAAGAGGCGCTAAAACTTTACAAAACTGAAATAAAAGCTGCCCAAGCCTTTTATTACCAATAACAAATTTCATTGGCGGAAAACTCCCCCCATAAAAGATTTAAAATTGCCAAATCTCTTCTCACACCCTCCAGCCTCCCCTCCCCCACTACCTCCGACAACCCTCAACATCGGTGCAATGAGATAGCAGAATTCATTTCTGCCAACATTTTAAATATCTATAAGTCTTTCCACGGGCCACAGACCCACAAACCAGCCCATCAAAAGACATCACAACCCCAAACGCAGGAGCCTTGCTGGAGGAATTCCTTTTTTTGGGCCTAACTTCCTTCCAAAGAAATCTGAGCTAGCTAAAATCTGGTTCACCTGCTGACCCCGTTCCCCCCTCCATTTTAAATCAAATCACCAAAATCGTATCGCCAGTCATACTTGAAGTGATAAATGCCTCACTCAATCGTACCCCCCTTATGGAAACAAGCCAGGGTTAAAGCACTCCTGAATAAAACTAACCTTGACCCCGAAGAGTGGGCAAATTATTGACCCATCTCTCTGCTACCTGGTATCAGTAATTTAGCCAAAAAAGATGTGAATTTTGCCCTTTCTAGATTCCTAGAAGAAAATAATCGCCTCCATCCCACGCAGACAGGGTTCAGAGCCCAACAGGACACGGAGACCACTCTCCTAGCCGTGGTAGAAGGAGCGAGAAAAATTCTCGAAGACGGAGGCTGTGCTGTCCTCATTTTATTAGACCTCAGCTCAGCCCTCGATACAGTGAATCGTCAACTGATGATCCAAAGACTGAGGGAGGTAGGAGTAACCGTAATAGCATTGTCCTTCCTGAGAAATCGAGTTTTCACAGTCTTCGAAGAGGAATTCACCTCAAAGCAAATGCCCCTGACATGTGGAGTCCCCCAAAGATCTTCCCTTAGTCCAACCATGTTCAATATCTATATGAGCTCCCTTGCAGGATTCTTATGTTCAGATGGTGTACAGATGGTCACGTACGCAGATGACCCCCAGCTAGTTGTCTCCCTTAATCTGCAGGACAATTACGGTCCTGGCCTGGCTTCTTGTCTCGAGAAGGTCTCCAGATGGATGGATAACTCATTCTTAAAACGTAATGAAGCAAAGACTGAGCTTATGCTCCTGGGCCACTCAGTCCCATCAAACATAGACCTCTTGTGGCCAAGCTGTCTGGGCTCACCGCCTGTAATCTCAACTTTAAGCAACAAGCTCAAAAAGTCGCAGCTAGCCGCAATGGCCTCCTAAGAATGATCTGAGGGATCCTCCCCCCTGCTCCCTTTTGTGGCTAGATGGCTTCTAGTTCAAGCTTTAATTTTATCATGGCTGGACTATGCCAATGCCCTCCATTTAGGAGCCCCTCAGGTCTCAACCAAAAGACTGCAAACTGTACAGAATTGTGCAAACTCGCCTTCTATTGAACATCCCTAGATGCCTCTCAGTGAAACCTGCTCTTGCCACTCTGCACTGGCTACCAATCCAAGAAAGAATTCAATTTAAGTCATTGTGCAATGCACACGAAGCACTCACTGGCAAGGGCTCGTCAATGATCCATTCCATGATTCAGCCCTAACGACCAAGTAGGGCATTGAGAATGGATCTGACAATAAAGGCTTAATCCTAGTCCCGAAGATCACAAACTGGAGGCTGTCTGCTTTCAAATAACACAGCTAAGCTCTGGAATTACCTGCCGGTCCACATACGGCTCGAACCTAATTATCTGAACTTCAGAAAACAACTTAAAACTTTTCTTTTCCCTTGATCTGCTTATAGCTTAAGGGTGCCACAGACAGCGCTGGGATGCCCATGGGTAACCATGAGCCTTACAAATGCATTTTCATTCATTCATTGATTAGAGTACATATGCCAGAGGGGTGTGTATTTTTCTTACACTGAAGACATAGTTTGACGTACAGCTGGAGCGGATGGACCCTGGAGGCTGATATGTTTTGTTACATCATTGCTTTAATGGCCACCCCCTGACTACAGTAGGACGATAAGCCCCCAATCCCAGCAATCACTCCTTCCCTGGGGGGCAGCGCTATTGGCACTGCCTTACCTGGGTGCTTCAATGCTATGGCTGGGGGAATTTAACTACATGTTGGACAGAGAGGTAGATGGTCTCCCACCTAACCCAACTACTAGCAAAGCATGAGAAAAACACTAGACAAGGCCATGAGGGAAGTGGACACGACCAATAGATCATGGGAAAAACAACTGCAACAGCAGAAATTCTTCTATTATGTACAGACTACAAAAACTTACACCAAGATTGGCCATGTCTTACTTCAACGCCCCCACATACAATTTATATCAGATATTACTTACAGAGACTGGGCACTCTCAGACCACTCACCCAGGTACTTAAAATATTGCTGCTCGAGATGTAGAGCAGCAATACCTACATGGAGGCTATCATTCTCAATATTACGAGACATGGTGCTCCAGCAAGATGTATGAGACACGCTTAGGGAATACTTTGAACACAACACAAATACGGCAGGGACAAGGGGAGTGGAGTGGGATGACATAAAAGTGGTGAGGCAAGACATGGCATTGGCCAGGGCATACATGAGGAAGAGGGAATTAGAGATACAACTATCTAAAGCTAAAAAAACTAGATGAGTGCCAGATGCACCAACGCAAAAAGACTGCAGCCCTGCAGCGACCATATGGTTTGAGGCCCTGCAGTGGCTATATACTTTGAGGGCACTAATCATGGAAATACACTGGAGAAAGAACAGCTGCAACACACACACAGTATAGACAGGTTCTGAATAGGGAGAGAGACAAGTCAGGCAAACTGCTGACCTGGCTGCTCTGTAGGGAAAGGAAGGTGGCGGCCTTTATGGCCATGAAATGTAAGGTGGGATCCATAATCCATACAGTTACCATGCGGTGGGAGGACAGGGATGGTACTACAGGTGAAATCAATAGATAGTGTCGATTCTGATGGAAGTCCATTTATTGGCTGAGGAAACTCGTAGTTTGAGAAATAACTTACAAGGACAATGAAGCTTAACCGCATGGTAACTGAGAGCGCATTTCACCTTTGCGCATGCCCATGCAACCAGCGTCTCAATTGTAAAAGAAGACACTGCATTCCCTAATCACAGGCTCAGCGCATGCGCGAGTAAGCAGCGCCGTCTGAAACGCCGTCGGATTGTGTCAAGCAGTAACGGACTGCCGACTCCGGTAAGCAGACTCATGTTTTCTGCTCATCTCCCCTAAAAAAAACTCGGCTTGAATCTTTTTGCCTATTACTTACCCCTTATTTTCGCTTCAGCCTGATTTCAGCAAATTCCCTCAGCGCTGACGGTGCAAACGAAACGAACCCTCTTCAAGAGTGCTCCATCTCTAATCGGGTAAGAGGCTTTTCGTGTTTGCCCTTGAACATATGCTCGCCCCCTATGCGGTCCAGTTTTAATTAAGTGTTTCCACTTACAGGACAGCCACACCCCCCCTTACCATTTACAAGCAAGGACACAAGATCAATCATCCCACAGGTACCTGCCTTACGAGCATTTGCAAATAAACAGTTGCTCATAATGTTTGTGCATATGGCATCCTAGAATACAAAACAAGAGCTGATATATTCTTTCCTGTTTATATGTTTGTGTCTTTGGATTGATGTCTATAGGTGATTCACTATCTTCCACTTTTCGATCTGCTCCCTTTGGATATATGCTCCTTGTTGGTAAGCAGAGGTCTTTTTGGGCGTTGTAGTGCTCGTTTTGGTTCTGTTTTCAAAGAATTTTTTTTGAAAAAAACTGTGTACATAGGTTCTTTTCTTTCTTTTCCTTGCAGAGTAATCTGGCCCTGATGAGAATCCCTTCAGAACCATAGGGATTTGAAACGCGTAGGCTCCCCTCTTCTCCAGCGTCTGCTTCCATCTGTCCATTGCCTTAGTGTTGATTTGTGGCTACACTTGGTTTTGTGATTTACACACTGATCAATGTTTAGTTACTATAACTCAATGGATTCTAATACAAATTAATGTATGGTGTAAATAATTGTAAATACTTACATTTCCATTCAGCCAGCAGACCGAATACTTAACCTATTGGTTTATTCTTTATCCCATCTAGGTTTAGTTTTGTTATTTTGAATGTATGCATGTTTGTGGTATGACTGTGGTATGATTGACTGATGATTGTATGGTTGATTTTATTGCCCTGGTTTGTGTCCAAACTTTCTCTTTTTCATTTTGTATAGAAAAAGTTTCTGTTCTCTGACAGTACAGATTGAAAGTCAAAATGAATGTACTCTTTAAATTCTATGTTTGTATAATAAAACAGCTATTAAATAGCATTTCCCATTTTTTGATCAAGTGACTTTTTATGGTTGAAAAAATATACTAACTAAAATATCAGTATTGGCATTTCTATTTTGTTGTATAGTTTGCAGGCTCAGCCTTACTGATTAGAGCTTACCCCAGTTGTTCTGCATTGTCCATGGCCGGCATGACAGCCATTAGCAATTATACAACTGTTCGCTAAATGTTTGCAGTGTAGCATGTTTACAATTCCTTAAGATCTACTTATTAAGCTTAAATGGGCACTGATCAGCTTAGTTTTGGGAAGAAGAGATATACGGTAAAAATGGAAATACTGCAATGTACCTATGAACAGTGAGGACTCTGCTTGTCAGACCTGGGTGCTTATTATCTGCCCTCTCAACTACAGTGTACATCAGGCTGGTATGAGATGGAGAGCAGCATTGATTGATCTCAACTACAGGGTGCGAAGATGCAGCTGGAGCTCACAACAGCACTCCACAAGCAGGGGGCTGCATGTATCCTCAATGAGAAAATTGTAAAGATCTCCCTCCATGATATTAATCTTGCAAGCAGATCACAGCACAGGAGTAGTAAGGCTCCTCTATCAGACAATCTAAGCAATCACAACAAAAATGCAGTTTCATGCCAGACGTAAGTAGGAGGTGGACAATGGTGGACAGCTTCAAGATAAACAATGGCAGGAAGTGCTAACACTTATTAGAAAGATATCTAGCAACAGCTGATTCCACCTGATACAGTTAAACTTTGTACACAAAACAAATATAACCCCAGCTATGCTCCACAGGTTGGCCAATACAAAGTCACAACAATGCCCAAAGTCTGAACAAGATGGGGGCTACAAACCATAATCTGACGTAGGCATGTAAAGAAATACAGCAATACTGGGGACAAGTAGCAGGAGTAAATAGCGGCAGGCGCAATTTGGACCTACCGGACACCCCCAGCTCTTACTGCTGGCCATTGTGGTCCCTTTGGCTGGGCGCCAAACAAAGGAAAGGTTTATTGATTTAACCCTGAAGCTGGTCAGAATAAGGCTGGTGATTCACTGGTCAAGTAGTAGTGCCCTCACAATGGAGTGCTGGCTGAGGGACGCAGTGGATTGATGTATGGCTGAAAAAGCTATGATGAGGTTGGTTCAGATGGAACCCAGGCTTGCAAATCAGGACCTGTGGTATGGGCTGCTCAGAGAGGTGCAGTACCCTCCAGATGAGCGCACCCATGCACGAATTGGGGCAGCAGATGGGTGGAAGAGTTAGACAAGAGATGCTTGTCCATGCAAACCAAACTTAATTGGAGATACCTCCATTCACCCCATGGCATCGGTGCCTGGATACTCTTCCCCGCACCTCCAACACCATGTCTAACCCAGGTCCAACCCAGGTACAAGAGATGTGTGATTAGTTAAAGATTGAGACGTCATGTATTGTTTAGATCACTGTTCTAGTAACAATATGTCAGAGATATTAATTCCATGGAAATTGAACATTGTGACAGCATTATGATTGTCTACGGTGCATTGTTGTCACCTGTTACTTGTTGTAATATATAGAATCACAATCAAATATGAAAATACATATTTAAAAAAATATATGTAAACTTTAAGAATTGTAAAGTAATGTTCCATTATGATAACATATGTTTTTGCTCTTGTTATATTTGTGTGCATTTTAAGATGCTTTTAGGGGACAATCATTATTTGTTTTTTAATGTATCCATTATTTAGAAAAACATATATTCTGATATATTTGTAAAATTTGAAAACTAATCTTAATTATTTTTTTCTGATCGTAATACATTTAATGGAATTTTAGGTTTAATAAAGCCTTTATTTAAAATTCTAAAATAGGTTTCTTGGGTATTTATAGCAGCTGTGTGTAGTGAATCTGCCCCCCCACCCCCGCTCCAATGTATGCCCTACCCCAGTGTTTGTTGGATTGGAGTTAGAATAGTAAAAGTGATCCTCCCCCCAATGTCTGTATGTACATTCCCCAAAGTGTGTTCGCACATATTCCATCTTTTATATACAATGACCCCAATGTTTGCTGGAGTGTAGTTAGAATAGTGAATGTGACCCTTTACCTAATTTGTACACACAAATCTGGCACCCACCCAAGCATGCTCATCTATTCCCACCATTAGTTGCACTAGAAATACAATACCACATCTGATATTTCTCGCTAATATTCGTTGGACTGGAGTTAACTTAGGACCTTTGCCTCTTCAATGTTTAATTAACCCAGTTCTTGCTGGTCTTGAGTTCAAATAGAAATTGTCACCACCCACAATATATTAGTTTTTTCCAATACATGTTGGACAGCAGATACACTAGGAAAGCTGCCCTCCATGTATGCATTTTCCTCCATGTTTGTTAGATTGGAGTTTTTATAGTAATTCTAACCCCTCCCTGCCAGCCACAGTCCGTGGAGGGAGTTGCGGTAGGGCAGAAAGGCGGTACGAGGTAGGGGCAGGGTGGGGGGTGCTAAAAACCGGAATATGGATAATTGGAGGTAAGTAAACAATTTAATTATTAAAACAAATTTTGTAGCGCGGGCTGCATCGCATTTTGCGATGCAAGGCGCATTACGAAATTTGTTTTATTTATTAAATTGTTTACTTACCTCCAATAATCCATATTCTGGTTTTTAGCACCCCCCCCCACCCTGCCCCACCACCGTCCTGCCTTTCTCCCAAACGAACAGCCAAGCAATTCAGGCCTTTCGTGGCTGGTTTTAACCCAGACCACTCACCATTCTGTGTTGCAGATAGGTTTAGTTCCTCCTTTTCCTCATTGCCTTCGGTTTGCATAATTCCGTCATCATTCACTGCAACTTTTGGTGCCGACACCCTGAGCGTAAGGCTTCTTGGCAGAACGTGTTTGCCGGCTGCTTTGGACTGTCGGTTGGAGCAGCAAACCTCCAATCTCTTCTCATACATGTAAAGCGGGTGCAAGTCATTATGTAGTTCTTAGAGATAATAACATTTGTAGATGTATTTGTAGTGTTGTGGGCCCCGGGCCCACATTCTACTAATAAAGGACACGGCCACAGAGCAGTAAGTTACTGGAACTGGCCCAGGGCACGTGCGCCCGGCCCCATTTATTGGCAGGGTCACCTGACCGGGTAAGCCTGTGATGGGTGGGCAGCCGCGGCCGGTAGTGGGAGTACCGGCCGGGCAGTGACGTATTTTTATATATAAATAAACGTAAAAATAAATAAAACGAATTTCATTGCACACACTGAGTCGCATTTGGTGATGCAGTGTGTGCAACGAAATTCGTTTTCTTTATTTTTATGTTTACTTACCTTTTAAAGTCCGTAATCCACACATTTACTACCCCCCACCCTGCCCCTGCCCCTGCCCCTGCCCCTCCCCACGTCACCGCCCGGGCCGGTACTCCCACTACCGGCCGCGGCTGTAGGTGGAATACAAACCGAAACACTAGAACGTGTCCGGCAGGACACTGCAATACTGTAATTCTACATTTCCATTGTGAACAGTTTCCTGCCTGGACAGAAAAAAGAAAGATTAAATTAATGAAAGATGAGAAGACGTTGTACCATAGGAAACAAAATCCTGTCCGTTTGATTCTATTACTGTATACATGATCAGCATTGGAATGATCCCGTGATGACACGGTGTCTATCCCTGTATCAGCGCTCTTTTTTATTCTGTCTTTTTCTGAAGTTTCAGGGTACATACAGCAATCTGCATTTTCCTTTCCGCGTGCATTAGCCGCCCTGGGCAGGAGCGTCTGCGGCTCGGGGTGAGTCACCCCTGGGTCCTCCAGCGCCGCTGCTTTACATTCAAGATTGCAGAGTGCTGTTCCCATTTCAACCTTCGCCAGTCAGACCCAGCAAATGTGCAATCAAACACAGGATTACCAAATAACAAGCCCCGAAGCTGTTTATTCAGTTATTACATTTGTGTAAACGGCCGATGATTTTATGGAGCGAAGAACAAATAACACCAGAAAATGTAATTCCTGGACTGTTAAATGAGCCAGGAGGTCAACCGTGCTAAGCTTTATTTTGTTATTGACTTTGAACACGGATTTCACACATGTGCCAAGAATCATTAGAACAGTGATGCTCAAGTGTTTTTGAAAGTGGCACAACCGAAAGAAATACTAGATATTGGGACACTGAGAGGATCAGTGCTGATCATGGATGTGATATCCGGTCTGTAGGGTTAATCTTTGTAATTTCCATTCGGAATGATGCTGATTATTTTTTGCTTTTCATTGAAGTGCAGTTCTCGTGCTGTTGGTATTTTTGTATTTTACTTTTCCTACTGTTTTTTCTGCTCTTGTTTTTGACACCGTCTAATACCCACAGAGATTGTTACAATGATACGGTGCTGGCTGGGTGCAATTGACATCTGCCTCTGCATTTACCAGAAATCCTGTCTTAATATGTTTTATAACGTGTCATATCAATGAAAGTCTTCTCATTTAAAGGCTGGCACAGCACGGATAAACTGCGCCTAGACTGCAATTATGCCACTGTTCGTAGTGGTGCATTGAAGGTGCCTGGGTACTAATGCAAGCAAGGCAAAATACCTCCTTCTACCAGCTGGGTAGTAAAACATGACCATTACTGAAGTAAAGTGGAACCCTGGCCTCCCTATATCCTGGTTCAATTTCACTTGCCTCACTAGTGATGGATATGCATCCGATTGGTGCCAGTACCGTGCAACTAGGGTCATGAGTAAATGCCATGCAGCTCGCGATGCATTACATATTTTATTCTCCCTTATCGCACATGCAAATTCCATTCCTGGCACTGCGAGCATGGGTGTTAGTATCAAAGATGGCAAACGTGAATTTCCAATTAAACCACTCAATCGTGGCAACCAAAAACTTAAAAACAATAGAGATAAATATATCCAGGCAGGTCAAGTTCAGCAAAATAGAATTTAAGATGGTTGTGACACACGTGCCTAATGACCCCATACATATTTAAGCGATGGTCTATGACACCATTCAACAAGCAGATAGTGATATATGTAAAATAAGAAAGGCCAAGTTCATTACTGTGGAATCCACAATCAGGATAGAGGATTTTCACCATAAGGGGTGGTGTGAAGCTAGGTGGGAAGTCTGTGAGACATTAACTAACCACTGAAGGCAGAGCCCTGTCACTGGCAGGGGGACGGCAGATTAGCTCATTGTTCTAAGATCACTTATGCAGAAGGTGAAAGAAAGAACAGATCCAGTAAGTGTGAGTCGACTAACACAAGTGTACACAATAAAACAGCAACATACCTCCACAAAGAAATTCTTCAAACAAATTATTTGCCATATTCCCTTAAATCAACCTATCTGAATTTTCAGATGACACCCAACGGAGAGACACTTGAACAGAGAAGTGACCAAAAGGAAGACCCACCACACATACAATCACATATTCTGATCAAGCTAAAATAAATACAGTTCCCATGGTGCTGCGCACACCCGTTAAAAAACATATCACTTTGTAATGTAATCTATCGCCATTGTCACACCTCGTGCCCCACACATGGACCCGTGAACACATAATTTACCATGTCACAGGTATGACGGTACATTCAAAGCACATGAAATGCCTAGACAATGATATTAAAAATGCCTTTGCTTTCATATGTTTCTTAACCACTTCTTTATATACATTCAATGAAACACATTAGCATATGCTTTAAAAAATGTTAGAAATTCCCTGAAAAATAGACAGTATATTGGAGTTATGTTGGGGAGTAAAACCCTTAAACAGATTGAAATTTGGCTGTTTACATAAGACATCAAAAGTACATCATTTAGGGCATTACATGTGACATCTGCAATAATATCACGATTTCACAATTTTACATCTGTTGCAGAGAGAAGGAATTCAGCCTTCATTCTTTATATATAGTCTACTTCTAGTTGCTGGCAGTGGTACTCCAGCTGTTTGGGTGTATTTATTCTACAGGATTAAATATAACATATGTGTAGTTTGTGCTTCTAGCTTCACATCATTGTGAATCAAACCTAAAGTTAAGATATCTTATTGGTTCATTTAGAGAGAGAGCAGTCAATTGGTTAGGGTGGTTAATTTCCTATTACTTACCGGTAATCTTCATTACTCCGGGTCCCGTAGTCCTCGACATCTTCATAATTACAAGTGGAGATAATCATCTCTCGACAGAAAAAAACAAGAGGAATGCTGGGATACTAATACTGCCCCTCCCCCTGGGAGTACATAAGCAGTACTTACCCAGCAGCCCTCCTGTACTACCAAGCCCAGACAGGAAGGCGGCCGCCCGGGAGGGAGGGAGGGCCGTATGAAGGTGTCGAGGACTACGGGACCCGGAGCAATGAAGATTACCGGTAAGTAATAGGACATTACCCCCAGGTCCCTTCGTCCTCGACACCTTCATAATTACAAGTGGAGAATACCAAAGCAGAAAACCCGGCCTTCCGCACGCACAAGCACACCCAGGAAACCACAACAAAAGCAGCCACCCAAGGGAGCACCGAAGAGGAAAGGAAGACCGCAGGAAACAGCCGGCCCGCAACCCAGAACAGGACAGCAGGGAGAAGGACCGGAGACGAAGAAAAAAGGCCAGGGCTCCTAAGAAAGGAGGCCGCCAACCCGAGAAACCGGCAACCGGGACCTGGACCAGGACACCAAGACCAGCCAAAACAACCCACCTGAGAAGACCGCCAAGGACAGAACCAGCCGGAAGGCACACAGGGCCAGGCAGACCCACCAGGAAGACGAGACAACCCGGAAGAAAGCCAAAGAAAGAAACGGCCAACAGAGCGCAGGCACAAGCACCCAGCCCAAAAAGGAAGGAGAAGCACAGGCCAGAAACCCGGCCAAATTCCCAAAAAGAAAGGACTCGAGCCCAAGAGACCCGAGGAGGAAACCCGGCCGAGGAGGCCCAGGAAGCAACAAGCACCCAGGAGCCGACCAGGATCGAGAACCCGACCCAAAAGACAGGGATGGGGAAGAACCCCAGAACCCAGCCGAAAGCCCACCAAACAAGGAGAAGCCAACAAGACCGGAAATCAGCTACAAAGAACACTCAACCAGGTCGGGAACAGAGAAATCGACCACAAGCCCAGAAAAACCCAACCCCAAAGGGATGGAAAACAAGGCAGGAGGGGAGCACAGAGCAACTGGGAAACCCCAGCAGCCACCCAACGAGGCACAGAGGGCAGCACAAAGAAGGCGCCCAAATGACACAGGACCGCCCAGAACCCCACACCCAGGCCAGGCAAGCAGCAAGGGCAAGAGCAGCGGGAAAAAGAATGCCCAGGGAGCACAGCACCCAGACCAGAACCACAAGGCCCCAATCCAGCAACGCCGGAGAGGAGCCAAGCAAACCGCAAAAAAGAGGCCCACAAACGCCAACAGAACCGGGAAGCCAGGACCAGAGCCAAGCAACCCGACCACGCAGCAGGAACAGCAGGCCAAAGCAAACCCCAGAAGGAGAGCAGAGGACCAAGCAGCAGGAAACCACAGACAACCCGCAGCCAGGAGGGAGGGACCCGCAGAGGCACGAGCACCACAGAACAGCACCTCAACCAGAGAGGGAGGTGCACCCAAACAGACCCACACCGGGAACAAAGCCCGGGAAAGCAGAGGGGAAGGAGCGAGCCAGGACCACAGTACCAGGAAAGAACCCGGAAACGGCCGGCAACAAACCCCCAGAGCAGGCCGAAAAGGGACAGCACAGCCCGAAACCCCAGGAGGCACAGACCGAGGCCACACACAACCAGTAAGAAGCCGGCAGAACCGGAGCCACAGAACCTCACACAGGCCCACAACACCGGGAAAACAAGCCCGGGAAGAGAACCAACAGCAGGAGAAGGCCCAGAAGGAACCACCAGGAAGCGGCCCCAATGCAGAACACCCCGCCAGGACCCAAAGGGAGACCAGCAAGGAAGCAGAGCCCAAAAAGGAGCCCAACATGCAGGAGTGGCACGCCCTAGCCAAAACCTCAGCCAGGCACCCACCAAGGAAACCAGACAAGACCAGAACAACTCAGGGAGCAAACACCCCCGCGAGCAGAAGGACCAAGAAGCCAACAGCACCCAGCAGCCCCAGGAGGCCAGGCAGGCACCAACCCGGCCCGACCAGGCACAACCACCGAGCAGACAGCGGAGCATGGGGACAGCACACCACACCGGAGAACAGGTGGCACGACAGGACACGGCAGCAGCCAGGAGGCCCCAGCCAGGAACAAACCAGGCAGGCACCACGGCAGAAACAGGAGGGGCGGCCAGGAAACAACAGAAGCAAACCAAAGGCAAGCACGGGGAGAGCCAGCGCAGAAACATCCAGGCCAAGCCCACAGAAGGTCCCGGGACAACACCAGAAGGCCCAGGCAGGAGCAAAGGGAAGCCCACAGCACCAGGAAGACCCAGACGGGCGCCCAAGCAGACACCATCCAGGCCAGACCCAGCAAAACCACAGGGAACAGACAAGAACAGGCGCAGGCAGGGCGGAACAGCACAGAACAGTCGAACCCAAGGCAGCTCAAGCCACCCAAGCGCAGGTAGAGGGGACAAAGCACCCCAGAGAGCCCCCGGCACGACACCGGCAAGCATCCAAGGACAGGAACCAGGCGCAGCCCAAACGACTGGAGGAACAGAGCCAGGAACCAGGAGCCCCAAATGCCGACCAACCCCACAGAAGCCAGGAATCGGAGTTGAAGAACCAGGGCACACAACAGGAGCAAGGCCACAACAGCCAGCCCGCAGCGGAGGCAAGGCCACCCACGGAGAAGGCAGTTGCCGAAGAAGCGAGAAGCGACACAAACAGAAGAGTAGCAGAGGGCAAGGTGCAAGCAAGCAGGCAGGGAGATCCCAACAACACAGAGAAAACCCAGGAGCAAGCAAAAAAGGCAGAGAGCCAGCGAATAAAAAAGGAACCAGGCCCCACAGAGGCGACAGGAACCCACGCCAACCCCGGAGGGGAAAACCCCCAAGCTCGAGCGGCCTGGCTGTGCGGGCACAGGGTTCCCTGGACTGCCTCCTGGCCTGCCGGGCTTGCTGGGAGTCAGTCATTTTTGGAGCTGGTGTTCTGCTGTGCATTTCGTGTGCCACCACTTCCAGGACCAGCCCACGAGACACCTAGAAGAAGAAGGGGGGCGAAACAGCCTGAGCAGGGGCCAACAGCACAACAAGGCCCCCACCGGCACAGGGAAAAAACATCACAGACCCAGAGAAGGGCGCAGGCGAAGCCACAGCCAAGCTCGAGCAGCCATAGAGACCCCAGGACACCGACAGTCAGGCGAGGGACAGGGAAAGGAACACGGCACCCCAGCGCCCGAGACCACCAGCCATAAGTCGTCCCAGCAGCACACCAAAAAAGAAAGGCATCCCAGGGACGCCAACCCCTCGAAACCCAACCGGCCAAGCACGGAAAGGCCAGGGCCAAATGGACGAGTCACACAGAGACCCCAGAAGAAAGTATAGCGCGGGCTCCAGCCACGTGTGTGTCCAGCAGAACCAACACCGAAGCCCCCACCAACGCAGCCACCATGCCCAGGAATGAGCTGGGGGCCTGCCCGGAGGACGGATGGTCCACAGGAAACGAACCGCACGGGACACATCCACACAGAAAAGCAGCACAGGTAGTAAAGGAAATGTACACCATGAAGGGCATCATGGAGATCCCAACTCAATGGCATTCATTCCATCGAACGGAGAAGGAGAAGAGGCTGAGTGGACTGTCAGGAACCTGAAAACATCCACAGTTCCTGAGCCTGAAGCCCGGTCCCCAAACTGTAGCCCCAGCAAGAACGGGACTTTACATCCACAGTGCCGATGTAACCCAATTCCCAGGCGTGCCATAAACAGAGGGGCAACCGGAGCCCCAGGACGGGTCAGAGGACTCCCAGCTAAGGCAGGGGAGCTGCCGGTGTTCCAACTAGAAGATCTCCCCCATAGATCCGGTCTCCCTGTACATCAGAGGGGAGCATACAAATACAGCCACAAGCCAACCAGTTCAGCTCCCCCAACGGTTTGGTCTCCCCCTACGTTGCTTCGTTGTTCCCGGTTCTGAGGCAGCCCAGAAGCAGGGAGGGGCTGCAGAGGCACAGAGCTGAGCTGACAGGACATTGAACAATTAGCAAGCACAGTGCATGGCAACAGAGCGCCACACAGAATCAAATGCCAAGCATGGGGAGAAACTAACACGAACAGCGTCTTCGCCGAGACTCGAACACTGCACCCCAATCAAGCCGGCTGATTGTCTCACTGAAACGCATGTTCTTAGAAAGAAAAACACCGCAAGCGGGACTCACCCAGAGCGGGGGCCCACCCCAGGAACAAGGCCCCCCACTCCACCGCCATCACAGCCAGGAACCGCAGGAGCACATCCAACTAGGCACGACCCCCCCGGCCAAGCTCGGGAAGACGAGCCCACGACCCGGAAGCAACATCTCGGGAACTCCAGCCACAGCCGCAAAGGACCGGTAGGCACACGAAGTGCACAGCAGAACACCGGCTTCAAGAATGACTGACTCCCAGTAAGCCCGGCAGGCCAGGAGGCAGTCCAGGGAACCCCGCGCCCGCACAGCCAGGCAGCCGGGCGGGGGGAAGAGAGAAGCAACGCCACTCCAGCCCAGCAGGAGCAGCACCAGCACACCATCCAATCTGTTGACAGACAGAAAAAAAGAACAGGAGGGCTGCTGGGTAAGTACTGCTTATGTACTCCCGGGGAGAGGGGCAGTATTAGTATCCCAGCATTCCTCTTGTTTTTTTCTGTCGGGAGATGATCATCTCCACTTGTAATTATGAAGGTGTCGAGGACGAAGGGACCTGGGGGTAATGCACCATATCTGCTACTAGCTGCAATCCATCTGCTGTATTTAGGCATCTAGGCTTCCCCGTTGAACAGGAGGGGAATTTATACCAAATGTGCCTGGCCCTACATGGCCAGAGGATTACATCCAAAATTTTCAATGCTGCCAGACTGTAATTCCATAGCAAAAGGATAGACCAACGACATTGTGTACATATTTTAAAGACAAATATACACAGTGGGGGGTTGTTTATGTAAAATATAAATGAAAGGGTCCTGAATCAAAGAGTTGGCTCCCTGCATGTGTTTTTTTCCTGTTAGAAACAGCCATGAGGTGCAATGGCCCAATAGTCTTCTGGGAGCTGGTGCAATGGGAGTGAGTTTCTTATGGTGGAGTAGGCTACGGATCCTACATTGCAAATTCAGTTGTTCTCCTGCCTCTCATTCAGGCAGGGGATCCCAAAAGGGCGATGAACCAGGATTCCCCCAATTTTTGGTGTATGTCCATTGCCACCCATCTTTAAATGATACCATTAAACTCTGTGAATGAATTCGGCAGGAACGTGTAGTGGGTGGTGGAAGCTCAGTATCTTTTCCCTGGTCTCTACCAGGGAAAAGATACATTTGGATGAAAGAACAGATTATTTCATAGAAATTAGGTGATTCTAGGTCTGGACAGAATTTTCATGACACCGAAGTAACTGGCAGAATTTTAACAATTTTGTGTAACAAAATGTAAGCAAAATAACAGAGACTATGGCATTTTGCCACATCTTGTAATTTTATGTAGACTTTATAATCCGAGATTTTGAACAGGAGCGGCATTTCAGGAAGAGTTTTTACATGAGAGGACCATTTCCAACAAACTTTTCAGGTAGCATTTTTTACCTGAGCAGATTTATGGGATAATTCTTGGGCACAAAACTCCAAATTCAAATGCAAGCCAAGTTTTGAATTAAAGCAACCAAAAATCAACTCAAAATTACATTTTTGAGTTACATTTTTACACGAATGGACCGGTCGGGCAATTGTGAGTGTGTGATGCATATTGCATAATTTGACCTAATGTTGATGTAATTTCACATAATGACACTAGTGTAAATTGCCCTGAGTGACACATACTCAAGTGGTGACATATCTATATTTGAAGATGCAGTGATGTTTGCAAACCATTCTTGTTTAGACTGTTTACATATGTTTCAGGGGCCCATGGTATTGAGGGTGGCAGATGGCAAAACAACTTTCTCAGACTGGCTCCAAGGTAGCTTATGCTCAGCTTCCCAGCTGAGATTTAGACACATAAATCGACCCAATAAATTGCTAGCTCCAGGTCTGTTATGATTATTATTCATCCGTGGGATATGCATTCCTTCTGGGTAGGTTCTTTTTGTTGGTTGTCACTTACTTTTTTGTGTTATCCAAATCTACTGCAAGACCCACCTGAGTACTCGTGATGCTGAGGTATTTGATTTGTGGTCACACAACATCCAGATGTCAGATGCGTCATAAAAAATAACTAACTCTGGACAGGAAGTTGACTTTACAAAATCACAGTTTGCACAAGTCTTGCATCTGTTCACCTCTCAATCAGAGTTTGGTGCATGTGACTTTACAGTTTCAAAAGGGCCCTTCGCCCATTACACAATATCTAGTCTGGTGCAGTTTTCCTATCGAAATTATGCTGCACTAGCTGATACCTGTGTGATGCCAGTCACTGCTAGCTAAGTGATGTGCCTATCTTGTTAGGTGAGTCACTACTGACAAGATTCCCTGTTGCTTTGCTTTGTTCTTCTTAGGGACAAAGAAGTAAATGGAATGGAATCATGTGGCCTTTCTTCCATGGGTATCAAATCTCTGACCCCCTTATTCACTAAACAAAGGACGTAAATTTCCCAAATTAAGGTATGCCAAGGTAGAAGAAGGGTAGTCTTGAGGGAGGGACAGGATGGGTAGGGAATTGCCTTTTTGGGTTAGCTAGATGAACCAGTAATCCCTGCTGATCTCCTACTAACTGGTGAAAAATGGGAGACCCTCCCTCTTCTGGAAGGTTACAATGTGAGAGGGGAATCTGAGGGATTGTGAGGCAGAAGACCAAGCAGATTATGCTGCTGCTGCTGCTCTTGATGATTGACCTCTAGATCCATTCCTGCCCCAAATGTGAGATATAACTGCTGGGGTGTCTGGAAGGACTGAGAAGATTGTCCTTAAAGGGATTGCATCACTTTGGAGTAGCTGCAGATCTTTCTTTACAGTTTGAATAAATGTCATGCTAAGGAGGCTTTTGAAGTGCTCCTGCAGGAGACGGATTTGCAATGTCCATGAGTTCACCAATAGGAGAAGCCAGTGGAATGCACCCAAGTATGCTAACCTAGCATGACAGCTGTACCTATGGATCGAGCTAGAGTGTCCACAGATTCCAGTCTGCACCTCAAAATCTGTATGGATGAATCCAATCCACAATTGACCAGGTCTGGTCTCTTAGAGTGGTCTGGAAACCTGGTCACTGTCAGTTTAACCGTTTCCCACAATGCATTTGCAAAGCAGCCCAGAAGACAGGTGACATTAGCAGTGTTGGGGGCCAGACTGTTAGATCCAGAAACCTTTCAACCCATTGAGTCACATTTCCTTAATTCTCTGGAAGCTCCTTCAGGAAGACATTTGGTTTCTGGTTTCTCGAGTACACTTGGAGAACCAGACTCTCAAGTGACACATGGGAAAGCACAATATGGGGATTGTCCAGAACAGGTCTATTGCATCTGGCTATCTATTTGTTGACATGAGTTCTCCCAAGCATCTATGACAGGACCAATTAATTGAATGGAAGCAAAATAGCCACTGGTATGGAGGAGGGTTGAGGATCTCAGTCAAAATGTTAGACCACCTCCAAAGAAGAAGGATGTAACCTTACGGCTAGAGCTGCCGACTTTGGATCTGGGAAACCTGGTTCGAGCCTCGGCGTCAGCTCAGCATCCTGTGATTCTGGGCAAATCACTCAGTCTCCCTGCGGCTACCAAAAAATGAACGTGTCCTTGTGTAACGTAACTGGTGCTCATGCAAAGCGCTCCAATACCTTTAGGTTGAGTTCGCGCTATACAATTCTGCAAAAAAACAGAAGGCAAAGTCAATTCCAAGCCTGCAACAGCTTTTTCTACAACATTCAGAATTAATGAAACTTCTTCTGAATAGGGGTGGGATGGATAAGAGATGCCCCCTTTCAAGTGAAGTGTTCAGGCCAGTAACATTTTCAAAGACCCGATATAAACAAATATCTCTATATAATACAAGGAAAGGAGATGATCTTACTCCAAATTATCATTCTCCCTAACGCCATAGTCTTTAATAAGCGTTATAAGGGCTTCTCAGTTGGACCTGAAAATCTCCTCTGGGAAGGCAAATCTCTGAGCCCTTTGGAGGTGCTCTACTAAGATTGTTGAAGTTTGATTCAACTGTTGCCCTCGCCACATGGATAATTCCTCTGATGTTTTCATCTTCAAGAGGGATGCTTACTTTGTTGTGTCAGTGGTGTCCATGCTGAATCCAAAGAGGGCTATGATGAAATGGGAAACAAACACCTTGGTAGGGCTTAGCTTATTCTTAGGCACCAGGGCTGGAATATTGGAGGTGAAAGGAGGAAACATGGTTGGAGCCACTAGGGTTGCAAAGGATTGTCCTTTGTGCAGATACGGCACAGTGCACTGATCTAATTTTTGTCAATATTTGGATCTTATCCAACAATGAGGAAGAGCATGAAATAGAGAAAGAGCATCAACATTCCAAATGGTTTACGGGAGTGGAGTCATTTTCTGTGGTGTATTTTGTGTTATTTATGGAACCATATATAGATTGTTCCCTTACAATTGACTAGCCTGTGGGAGAAGTTCCCTTACAAGTGACATACCTGTGGGAGAAAGAGATCACTTTAGGGCCTGAGTTACATCTCGGCAGATGGGTTACTCCATCACAAAGATGAAGGATATCCCACCTGCCGAAATGGTAATCCCATTTAATCCGATGGGATTTATATTTTGGGGATGGGATATCCTTCACCATTGTGACGGAATAACCCATCTGCCGAGATCTAAATCAAGTCCTTAGTCTTCTAACTGGGCCTTAGCCAGGAACAACTAAGTCTCCCGCTGCTTGGTGACTTTCTTATAAATGAAGGCAAATCAGACACCATGTCATCATGCTTCAGTCTGAAGTACCAAGTGTAGTTGCCATCTGTATCCAAAAGTGACCTGTTTCTGTAGCATCTGCAACAACAAGGCTTAAAACTTGAACATTTTGGATGAGACTTTCGACCTACTGTTTGTCCAAATTCAGAATTTTTTTGTCTGTGAGGCACTGAGATAGATGTATGGACTGATAAACAGCAAATTATGCCATTGTACAGATCAACGCATTACATTGGGGAATCGTTTGAAGGGTCAAATAATAAACATTCCCAATTGTTTTCTATACATTTGTGTGATATGCTGGGAAAACCTTCCAAAATTGTGTTACTTCTGAGCTACATATACCTCCCTCCGGCAGTCTGAACTCTCTTGTAGACATTTCATCTTTTTTGATTATCATAATTCTTAACATCGGGAGGCTATTCTATTCCTAGGCCCCAAACAGACACTCCAGTTACAATCAAAGACTCTTTTGCGTAATTATGCGTAATTTCGGCAAAATTACATACAATTATGTGTAATCACCCAAAAGCAAATCCATAATTTAACTTTATTTTAGTGCAAAATGCGACCTTATTTTAGACTAAAGAATGCATTTCGAGCTAACAGAAATTGGGGAAAGAAAGCACCGTGAACAAAAGCTACCTGTCTTTATATGCAAATAATGAGTTTGCTGCAAATTTTTTATCATAAATGTCATGTAATCATGTAAAGTGGCATAATGACATAATTTCAGGTATTTCCCATAATAAGCATCACACTAAATTCGTGCAAATTACTCTCACATAATTATTTAATGAATTCATTAATGAAAATGTACCCCAGGTCTAATTTTATTTAGAACATTATGGGTACATTTCTGTTTTATTATTGTATTTTCTGATGTGTGGCGAAAGCATTAAAGACAAGAGATATACACACAAATCAAATCGGGCTACTACCTGGCTATAGAAATATAATGATAATTACAACGAAGTCTACTAAATGTTAAGCAAATTGTGCAAATGTGATACAGCTATAAAAAAGTGCAACAAATAGGACATTATTGTAAAGCATGAACACATTCAGTGCTCTAAAAATAGCTCAGTACTGCTAGTTTATGCACTTTTATAATATTTCTTTGTTGTGCTTGTTTGAGCTTGAGTCCTGTGCCATCTCATATCACTCACAAGACATTTTTTTAACCAAATATTTCCCCACAATATGTGTCCTCCTCACGAATTTGACGAACAGATATGAGGATCTACAGGGCTGGGTAAGGGTAGCAGTGTAGGTCAATTTTGAGTGTCTAATGCAAAACATGACACATTTACCATAGATTAAGGAAGTAGATTTATATGGTGAGCCTAATGCACACTCTGTAAGTTTGTCAAGGGTTTGTCGTGCTCCTACTCAGTAGGGAATGATGTTTATGCTGCAGTAGCAATGTGAAGAAGGCTCCATTTACAATGAAAAGGGTAATGCTTATGTGTCATGGATGCAGTTGACTTAACATATCATGGAATTTGTTTAGTTCATTCCGAAATCTTTATTCGGCTGTGTTCCAAGCCATTAAAGAATACTTTATAAAACAAAGGTTTCTAATTTAGAAAAATAAACAATATAAACAATATTTCTTGAAAAGAAAAAAAGAGACAATTCATATCACCGCCCTGGACACAACAGTAATTATACTGAGACAGAAAAGAATCTACATTCCTAGTGCCATATGGCAACATTTTTAAGACAACAGTATATATATACAGTGCATTGATAAAGTGCAATATAAGGTCATTTCCCAACAATATTTCTAAGTCGGACTGAAGCGGAGATATATCTTTAAACCATCAGACAGATACATTCATCCTTTAAAAGCTAGAGTTAGTGCAAAGCTGCCTGACACCTTCTTGTTTTCAAATGTTTTAAAAGTGGTATTAAAAAAGTGCGCCTTGGAGTAATATAAAGATTGCAAAAGAACATAAAGTGCAACGTGCACTGCTTCGATTTTGAATCACATGGGCAGACATCCAGACCCGGCATCTGTGTAAGCGTTTCGTGGATATGAAACCAACAGATGTGAGCTCCCAAACCTAAACCTTATAAGGTAATATAATTTGGCATGATTAAAATAAAAAGAAAGGTAGGGCTCAGTCCCCATTGAGCAAACCAAAAGTGAGTGGTCAAGAACCCTTCTTTTACCCATCTCCTGCATATCTCTTTCCAAGTACAGATACGCCATGTATTCTTTCTTTAACTTGGCCCTTGGAATTTTAGCAGTTTTTGCTGGGTTGTCGAAACAATCTGACAAACCCAGGTTCCTCAGTTGGGCTTTGACATAGGAGAGCCAAGGGATTTTGCTTGCCCACTCTAGTTTTAAGCAATCTACAATAATAGCACGATTCAGGACTGTTTTTTCTTTTGCCCAGATATTGTGCCACAGTAAGAGAGTTGCTAGTTGCGTTCGAAAGCATAGGGGGATCACACCGAGTTCGCTATGGCACATGGTGGCAGGGGTGCTCCATGGAAGTGTCAGTAGGCATTTTAAAAATGAGTTTTCCGCTCGCTGAAGACCTAAAGTATTACAGGGGCCCAAAACTCCTGCGCCATATAAAGCGGCAGCGCATGTGCAAGCTTTATAGATCTCTATTATTGCATTTACAGGACGTGAGCCTAACTTTTTACTAAATCTAAAAATAGCTTCTAGGCTTTGATTAAAACCCCTAATCCTTGTCTCCATTAACTGCAGCCATGTGCTTTTTGAGTCAAAGATGACTCCTAAGTAGGAAAAAGTGGACACCTGGATCAATTTCTCACTGCCTATAAAAAATGTCTTTACAATGGTAGGATGTTTACCCAGCACCATAATCTGAGATTTTGCAACATTAGTCTTGAGGCCAAGGTCACTCATAAAATTGTTAAAACCAATTAAAAGTCATTGCAGCCCCACCCCTGTTCGAGACATTAAACCACAGTCATCGGCATATAATAAAGCTGGTAATAACCTACGGCCCACCTGCCCATTTATAATAGACGTTTCCAGATCATTTATGTACAAACAAAATAAAAATGGGGCAAGCACACAGCCCTGGCGGACTCCACGACTCATTTTAATTGGCGCAGTGAGCTCCCCTCCTAATCCATATCGGACCGTCCCAGTGAACTCCCAATGAATAGCGGCTCTAAAATTCACAATTGGTGGTTATATGCCCATCTCCAACATCTTCTCCCAGAGCATTCCTCTCTGCACCCAGTCAAAGGCAGATGTCAGGTCCATGAACCCTAAGTAAAGGGAACCCGGCTTAGCTAAGGTATATTTGCCTATGACCAGGTGCAGATTAAGGCACTGTTCGACTGTCCCCAGGCCTTTCCTAAATCCATATTGAATATCAGAGCGCTTACCATTCTCTGTTACCCAGGCCTCCAATCTTTCTAGGATTACACTGCCCATGATCTTACAGGTGCAGTCAATCAAAGATATTGGCTGGTAGCATTTTGGGTCAGCCCTATTACCCTTTTTAAAGATGGGGACTATTGTCACAGTTCTCCAGGAGTCAGGGGGTCCTTGAGCTGCATAACAACCTAAAATATTTGTTAATAGTGGAAGCCAGAGCAATGTATTGGCCAGGAACAAATCTGTGGGTATGCCATCAGGGCCAGAGACCTTGTTCCTCACTGTCTGGTTTAAGGCCCTTTCTACCTCGTAAAGTGTCAGAGGTGCTATACTTAAAGTCCCAGAATTAAAATTAATGCTAAAAACAGGATGACTAGTGGTTTTGTATAAATTTGAGAAATGCTCAACCCAAGTCTCAGGCATAATTGCCGTATCAATTTTGCCCCCGTTGTTCGCATTGAAATAATCCTGGTTAACAGTTTGCCAGAAGACTTTAGAGTCTTTGGTCTGACAGGCTATGTGTAGTTGTCCCCAAGCTTCCTGTCTAATTTCTTGCTTGCGTTTCTGTAAAGCCTGCTTATAGTCAATGCGTAACTGTTTTACCTCTATTGGATTTCGTTTTATTTTCTTCAAAGTCTTTATTAATTTGTTATGGCAGCGAGTGCAATCGGCATTAAACCATCTTTTGGTATTCCGTGTACTAGGCTTAACATTCGTAGTTAAAATGGCATTGACAGTCTGAATTATTGCTATGAAAGATGTTACCATAACTGATGGGTTTATAGTATCTTCCAGGCAAGCTAGAACATCAGTCAAGTTTGCTGTTATAATATGATGTAGAACCCGATCAGGATTAATAGTGGACCACTTCCTGAGTAGCCCTTTATTGTTATCGTAAATTAGTGAATCTGACCTAATAAGTGCGGATTGCACATCAGTTTCAGTCACCATCTCAAAAGAGATGGGATAGTGATCGCTATAATACATTTTGTGAATAGTATAAACCAGAGAGGGGGATTTAAAATACTCAGAGAAAGCGATAATATCAATTAATGTGCCTTGGCCTCTCCCATTATATGTTGACATATCAGTTTCTGACGAATCCAATAGCTCCACAGTGAGAAAAAGAGAAAATTTGGATAATATTGAATTAAAAATATTCCCACATGGATTATGATTAAAATGACAACTACCCTCTGTATTCCCAGGTACCAGATGGCAGACCCCCTGTTTTGAAAGGGGGCATAGTTTACAGTTGAAATCACCTCCCCACATCACTATGAAATCCGTTTTTATCTCCTCAATATGACTAGACAAAGCATGTTCCTAGTCTAAGGCAATACCTGTATTCCTAACATTAAAATTATTATGATAGAAATTTACAAGTATCAATATCAGATTGTGCTTAAGGGAAATATTGATAATCGGAAAATGCAGAGAATCGCAATTGATTTTGCCCATCCTGCCATTCATTGTTGTTGAAACCAAAGTTAGTAAGCCACCTTTGGCATGCCCGCCCAAGGAAACCGTGGCGGGCGTAAAACTTGAACAAAAACCATTCAAATGGACAAAGTCACGTGACCATGTCTCCTGAAAGCATACTATACTATAGTTCTCAATAAAGGCAAACCAATCCTCAATTGCTGGGTTATTCGACAGACCTGCAATATTTTGTTTATATGAACGTGTCAGTGGGTACTGATCATTTGTAACATTGCTGCCCAGGTTACATGGATTGCTGCTCTAAGGTCACTGCTGCCACTCTTTCTTGTACCTGGGTCACACCAAGACCTGCTTATGGAGTTGGTGTTTTGTGATAGTTAATTTATGTACATCCTGTGATTCTGGGCAAATTACTTAATCTCCCCGTGCCTAACAAAAATGAATGTGTCCATCTGTAACGAAACTGGTGCTCATGTAAAACGCTCTCCTACCAGATATATGCGGGTCTAGTTCGCATTATATAAAACTCTTTAAAAAAATGTATATGGTATGAGGCAGGGCAAAATAATGAGTGGGCGGGGTTTGGACGCCCCCTGCTGTACTCCGCACATGCCCACTGTGACGTCAGACGGATGAGGGCTGTCCGACGCATGGAACGGGTTAAGACAATGACTATAGTGTAAAACATGTGAGATTGGATCTATTGTCGAGCACAGATTGCACATTTTAAAGACCGAGGGTGATTTAGTAGATAGCCTTACTCTTATTGGCAACATTTTTGAGGGGGTACCTTTGGATCATGGGTTGAAATCCTGAGTGTGGGATTTTGTCATGTTAAGGGGTATGTTCCAACTGGCAGGAAAGAGGATCAGTCAGGTTGGACCAATAAACTATTATTGTGTTTTTACAGTGTTTTTTTATTGCTGTCTGTCACCACCAGGTGAGGATTTGCATGATGGTGACAGGCAGCAATAAAAATAGCATAATGCCATCCACTCTAAGTAGGGCGTACAATGGCATGTGTTAACATCCGACGGCTTGTACTCCATCGGGCCAGCAGAAGAATATGCTGGTAATGGAGCCAGAGTAGGCTTGATCGTCGTCATTCTTAAAGTCCATCACTAAATCCGGTGTAGAGACACTAAATTGGTGGAAAGGGTCCTCCATTACTGTTGTTATGGGCTACACTCTCTGCCAAATTCTAAATCCTTGTCTAAGGCATAAAGAGAATAAGCAGAGAAGAGTGCTCCCATGTCATTGAAGAAACCATTAAACAGCAAGCTCTCTAGCATTTACCTCTAACTGACACTGTGATACACTTCAAACAGTACTGAATTCCCCCTTGATTCCGACATTTAACACAAGATGAATTGTATATGTAAATGTAGGTGTAATCAGATATGGCTCCAGAAAGGCATCTCTTAACAGAGCACCGTCGATATGTGGCATCAAGATCTAGGAAAGTCAAGTGACGATGGACTTTTATAATTGGAAATATTGTGAAATTCATTAAAAAAATGTGACACCCTGTTTTATTGTGCCAAGAGAACCTCTCAAGCCCTCCTGCCTATGCACAATAGCACCTTTCCTGACAAATGGACTGTTTATTGTATAAGACATTACCGCACAATTTATCATTGCTAAGTAATGAAGAAATTAGTCAGTACTTAATTGGGGTCCGTCTATTATTTTTCTACTTTATACAAATTATTAAAGCCTGAAGCCAATCACGAAAGATGGAATCAGTGTTGTAGTTATAAATAAACAAGCACCTCAGAAGCGTAACCCCATATATAATTTTTCCGAAACATAAATCGATCAGAACTTCATCATTTCCAGGGAGTTTTCTTTTTAGAGTCAGCTCCCATGCTAAGCCAGAGGAGCGTCTTTTTGTGCAGGTTCGTGGCTGGGTCAGGGTGGCACAGGGTGGGGCTGGAGGCACAGGGGGAGGAGTGGTTTGCACACTCCAAGTGCACATGACTATTTGGCTCGGCCAAACAGTCTGGCGCACTTTGCATGTTCCCCACCAGGCTGCATTACACAGACATGCCCAGGCCTTGAGGCCCCATCTGAGTGCCATTCAGGTGCTCAGACCAATCACAATGCTGCATTGCAGCATTGAGATTGGCTATGGGAGAGCCTGGGTGCTTCCTGGTTCCGGGAGTGCCGCAGAAGTGGAGGAGAGATGCGGCCGGCGGAAGAGGTAAGTGGTTTTTTTACATTTTATTTTGTTTCCCTGCCATCCCGCATCCCCCTGCCCCTCCACCCTTATTCCCTGCCAGCCGCTACTGCAACGAAGGCTGCCTGAGTGATCAATAAAGTCAAATCTGAGGAGAGAGCTAACACATCATGTTCTAACCCTTGTTTAGATGGCACAATGCTTGAGAGGGTGTCGTATTTTCTTACCTAGGTGTCACCTTGACAGAAAATCTGAAGTGGCGGCTGCAAATGGCCAAAGCAAGTCTCAAGTTATCCCAGACTGTGGAGGGAATTGCACAATTGTATTGAAACTTCTCCTACAATTCAGCTGGGCCAATAACAGAGATTTACAAAGTGCACGCAAGTGGTGCGACAATGTATGGGGCCGAATTATGGGGTCATTGTTGTTCTGGTAGTTTGAGTAAAATAGAGAACAATGTTAGTAGTTGTTGTGCCTCCCCCCTAGTACCCCCTTAACCCCCTAAGACGGGAAAATCAAGTTTATGGAGCAATCCAGAGGAATTATGTCCTGTAATTTTGCGCTCAGGATTGGCAAGTTCTTTTAGGATGCACAAACTTGCAGATATCCAGGGGAGGACATCTGGCAGCCAAATTCTTGAAATTCAAAGATGAGTATACATTAGAGTCTTTTCTGGTTGACATCCAACCTACCCTGGCAAGGAAATTGTATGTTCAGTTTAGATTTGGTTTCGCTAACAAATGGTCAAAAACAACATTTCCAGGGTGCCCTGCCTGCAATTGTGAGCTAGAGCTTCACGTTTTTTCTTCTGCCCTGGCTATAAATTAGTGCGACAATGGTAGCTTATGCAGGAATGTAGGGGTTGTCCATTGAGAGGAGGCATTCAAAGTCCTAAAGTACAACACTTTTACACCCACTGTTTTTGCTGTATCTAGATTTCTAACTTCGATGTTGCGTGCCCTGCTGCATTATCCTCAATTCGTTACAGTGGCCTTAAACTATATATTGGCTGCAACTTCTAACTGTTTTCTCTGAACCTTTTATTCTTTTTAATGTTTTAACATCAAGTCCACTGATGAAATGAGTTTTTACTTTGGCAAATTACATGTACAGTTATTATATCCCATGTGCCTTTTACATATGGGGAAACAGAGATGGTAGCTGGATGAGGGTGGGTCGTTGTTTTGAATTGCCTGGTTCTACCACCCTGTGAACCCTGCGATGCACTTTAAATGCTGTTAATATATTCATTTGTATGGCTATTTATGGTGATGTTTTATAGTACATGGTTTTACATGTGTTAACTTTTTGTGTATGCACTTTTATGGTCCACGATGACCGAAATAAAGTTTGTTGGATTGAATTGGATATAAAAATGAGTTTAACCACTCCCCCCCCCCAGTATGTGTTTCTCTGTGGGTGCCTGCTGTATTCTTAAACCAGAGGAGAAAAGGTTATAAAATGTAACACAATCCTTGGTGCCTGTTGCTTCTCTCAGTTCTTCCCATTTTGAATCAATATACGCACATATTTTAATTCAGTCAGCCCTTAAATACTCAGCTCTCAACTGAGGCAACATTCCTTTATTAAAATCAGTGCTGGGACCAGCATGAAATAGTGCTATCTCATTGGTCTCATGTCACTCCAGATCGCATCTGTGCGGCTTCTTTGGCATGTTTGCTTTGCAAGGATTTCAATCTATTTATCATAAAGTAGAAACAGAATGATGGAAACTTACAAAAGTCGAAAGATATTGGCACAAAAATCCAATCCAATCATAATACCATAACACTCAATAAAGATGCATTTTTAAAAGTATATTATACATTTGCCCCCCAAAAAACTCTATGTGAACAAATAGTGAAGACCAATAGACCAACAAAGCAGTGGAAGAACAAGGCAAAATAGGAAAAGATAATCTAAATGTTAATTGCTGAACATTGACTCAGACCCCACTTACAACTCCTGAGAGGAAAATACCAATAGACCATTAGGACTGAGTCATGAAACCCTTACATATTACAGACACCCTTGCACAGGATATAGTAATTGCATATTACTCAATTATCCAGCAACAAAATTCAGGTTTAGAAAGCTTTTGAAGATGCAGCTTGTGTGAAGATAAATTTACTTCCTTGATGCTCTGCTTTCAGGCTTCCTGGGAAGCCCAACAAAGCCACCATGGTCTTGAGATTCTCTTCATATGAGATTTCAGTTCCGGTTTTGCAGCAGAAGAGAATCCCACACCTTCTGATGAGTCCTCCATCATCTTTGGAGGTACCTTTTTCTGGTCTTCTCCATGTGGTAGTAGGTTAAAGCATGTTGACATTTGTAAATATAAAAACTCAGCCAATTATATCCTAGACTCTTGGTGTTGTTTGATGATGACCCATAAGCAGATACGAAGATTAGCACCAGTTGGCATTTACTCTATTCAAGAGCACTAAACAGAGCGGTTCAATGTTCACTCATGAGGGCACAGGTTGCTTCCTCCAGCACAGTTTTCCATCTACTTGGCTACCCAGCCTCCGTGACAGACCTGCATGGGTCCAAGTTAAACCATGGCAAACCTCAACCATTTGCTCCTTTCTATCTGCTCCAGCATCACCAGAGATACTGGTGCATCCACAACCACCCTCAATTCTCAATTTTAGATGGACGTGCAGTGCAGATCCTTTAATGCACAATATCAATTAAAGAACTTCACTGATAAAACCACTATGTCTTACATGCAAGAGATCTTGTTCACCTCCAATTGAGGCCCCACCAACCCCCCCTTTTGCTGTGCCTTTCCATTATTTAAAGGTCTCCCAGAGCACATGAAACAGTTGAGGAGTCTGGCCAGTTTTGGAACTTAAAGGAATTGTGGCCATCTTTGGGTCACACTGGACTCACCCCACATATTTGCTCATTTGTAGGGTTCAGAATTTAGGCTATCAATTAGTCCCAGAACAGTTTAGAAATGATCAAAATCTAATCCTATACATTACAATGTGGGGTAAGATGTTATCCATAGCAATTAAGTATATAAAGTATCAGGCACCTGGATCCCATTCACCCCTTCTTCTAATATTTGTGGCCTGAAGCAAAGAATAATGTGTAATGACTACTAAGGGGCTGATTATGATGTCAGTCAGAAATTCTTCCAATCGAATTGGCTTCGGATTCGTTTTTGACCGAATCGGGTTCTGCGAGTCCAACCGACCGATTACGATGCTTCCCTACACCGTTCGGTTAGACACGCATTGATTTCAATGGGAGCCTGTGTTCCAAACGAGAACACAGGCTCCTATTGAAGAAAGGGGTGGTTAAGGAAGGCCTTGTACCCTGTGGCAGGCACCTCATGGTGCATGCTACACTGTGTATTGTTTAACATGGGGCGTTCCTTAGGTACACCCATGGTCCACAACCGGAGGCCTAAAGGTAAAGGGGGCCTACAATGGGCCCCCAAAGTCAGATTCCACCAGCCGTTTTGTGTCAGGCAGACCGAATCGGAACAGCTGTCTGAATTGGTCATCCTAATCACTTGCACGGAAAACTTGTCCATAGACCTGTACAATTCGGCCCAAACTACTCAGGCTGTCCGAATGCCATTCGGAACCGATTCGGACAGCCCAAACGCTTTACTTGCAGTGTAATTAGTCACCTGGAAAGGTGTCTGATTCAGTCCGAAACACAGGTTGCGTATCGAATTTGCCGAATCCTGTTCAGAGCCTTTCTGGACGGCATCTTAATGGACACCTTAGTTGGGATTTGGACAACTTAAGTGTTCTTGCTATTTAGGACACCCAATTTATAGCAGTTCATTTTCTGACAATCGTAGCCATGTACATCACTACTTAGTACTCTGAGAGCTTTCTTGGGAAATGAGATTTCAAAAACCAGAGACATGGTCATGTTTTGAGGTTATACAAACACAAATGGTGGCTATGCTCACCACAATTGCACATCCACTATTAGCACTCTGTTAGAGATGTTGTATTAAGCACAATATCTTTCCATGTTGAGTAGAGGTGCTATCATGATACTGCAACTTCCGGGGGTCTACCTGCCTAGGACAACATCCTTGGTGTTAACTATGTAAAATAATAAGTACCAAAGCACACAAGAGGTCCATTCAATTGAAAAACATCAGGTGGAAGGGTTTCTTTGCATGTGGATGTGGGAAAGCCAAAAAGCCCTGTAGCGAAACTTAGCACCACGGCCAGATGGAAACCAAAACCAACACTGGGAAAAATGTTGAAACCAACCCTAACTGGTGGAGGATGAGACAAGAATGGGGCAGTATGAGGCCTGGTTCACTCATTTAGCAGCACTTCCTCTCTGAAAGCAGCTGCCTAACTGTAACCGATCAGGCAAATGCCAGGGTGGCAGAATTACCAGAACCCCCATTGCCAATGCCAGGTAAGACAGCTTGGTGCCTGTGGGCAGACCCTGCAGCCAACCCCTCACAGGAAAACAAACCCACACTCAGCATTAAGCCATGCACTGGATTGCTTTTGGCTGCAGGGCCTGGCATTCGGTCAAGCCCAACAAACGACCCCCATGGGCAGCCAACCCCAGCCATGCACAGACTTTGGCTGTGTGGCGTGAGGTTGGCAGCTCACTCCCTTCTGGGGGTGGGGGGATTGCATGGCCCAATTTTCCCAAGTCACTATTGGTTCCAGGAACCCATCCTCCTGGGCCAAAAACATTACAATTGCAGGGCATACTGCCCTCACCCCAAGCCACAACTACCCCTGGGGACCCCCTCCCCAAAGGTCATAGACTAATTATAATTGAGAGTGGCATGTGGCACCCCTCCCCTAGCCTTAAGGGGCCCCGGAGACCCCATGCTCTGGTGACCAAACAAACTTATGTTACGAAAGGTGTGCACATGACCCCGTCCCTAAGCCCAAAAGGCCCCAGGGATCTCTGCCCCTGGGGTCATAAATTAACTATAGTGGAAGAAGTGCATGACTCCCTCCGAGCCCTTATAGGCCCTAGGGACCCATCCCCATGGGAAAAAACAATCATTTTGGGGATGGGGGCATGTGACCCACCTCCCTGAAGACAAACAGACCTTAGGGGACACCTCCCCTGATGCTAAAGAATAATAATAGGGGAGTGGGACACATGACTCCCCTCTCTGAGCCTGAGGAGGTCCTGGAGACCCCATCCTACATGGCCCAAAAAACTATTTTTTGGGAATGGAGATTGTGGCCCCCTGCCAGAGCCCTAATGGGCCCTGCAGACCCCTTCTCCTGGGGCCAACCAACATTAATACAGAGAGGGGCATGTTGCACCCTTCCAGAGCATTGGGAGTCCTCTGTTTCCCCTCCTGGGGCTAACCACTAATAATAGGGAAGGGGGCATGTGCCCCCTTCTTCTAGCCTTAAGTGGCCCCAGGGACCCCATCCCCTGGTGTAAACCACTTATAATAGAGAAAAGGGTGCACCACCCCTCCCACTGAGCCTTAGTAGACACCAGGGACCCTATCGACTGAAGCTGTATTACAAAAAAAAGGGAAGGGGACTTGCATCCCCCCTCCCCATGTCTTCTTGGGCCCCAGAGACCCCATTCACTGGGGCCAAATAACATAATGAATGTAAGAGAGCCACATAGTCTCCCTTCCTGAGCCTATTGTAGCAGCAAGGACTCTATTCCTAGGGCAAATTGCAAATAAAAAAGGGGAGGGTGTACCCCCTCCCTAAAACTTATTAGGACCTAGGGACCCATCCTTGGGGCCAATTTCTATTATTAAGGGGAGGTGTGCCGCGTAGCACCCCCCCCCCAAAACTTAATAGACCTTAGGGGACTCATCACCTTAGCCAAAAATTTGAGGTAAGTTGGCTTGGTGCCCCCTCCACAAGCCTTATGAGGCCCAGGGTACCCCAACACCAGGGCCGAAAGCAATTTAAAAGTGGAGTTGGGCCATGTGGCCTCCCTCCCCAAGCCTTATTAGGCCACAGGAACCCCATCCTTGAGTGTAAATTGATTAAAATAGGAGAGGGGCACGGAGCCCCCTCTCTGACCCTTATTAGGCCCCAAGGAACCCATCTCCAAGTGCCAAATTCCATAATTAAGTGAAGGGGGTATGCATACCTCCTCTTAAACGTATCTTGGGCCATGGGGACTCAACACTGGTTCTGCCCAGAGGGTGCAGTTCTCTTTGCTTGCACACTCTGTACAGAAGCAATTTCTGTTTCCCAGCCTGCAGAAGGACAGAGGTCTGCTCCCACCCAGCAGGAGCATGTTTAAATCTCCCGCTGGCTGGGAATAGACATGCCTTCATTGCCCTTGCTGCTGCAGGCAGTGAAGGTATGCTTGCTCCTGCCTGATGGGAGATAATAAAAGGCTCCCACTAAATGGGAACAAAAAACTCCACTCTATCTAGGGAATTGGCTTCCCAAAATAAAGTAATTGAGCCATGTGCCCCCCATTGTTTCCAACAAAAAAAAATCGGCATGTGCGTTTGGGTCTCTGGACCATTAAAGGCTTGGGAGGAAGGCCACATAGTTCACCTACCTTTTAAAAAAAAAAATGAACTGATCCTCGGATGGGGTCCTTGTGGCCTTTAAAAGCTTGGTTGGGGTGGTGTGGTCCACCTCCCATTTTTTTTAAAAGGAAGTGGCCCCAATGGATGGGGTCCCTGGGGCCACAAAAGGCTCAGGAGGGGGGACACACAGACATCCTCCCCTCTAATATGAAAATTGGTCCCGGGAGATGGGGACCCTGCGTCCTACAAAGGCTCAGGGAGGGGGGCGGCATTTCACCTTTCCTTTTTGTAAGAGTTCACCCTGGCGAATGGAATACCAGGACCCAGGACCCACACCGGCACAGGGAGAGGGCCCCCACTCATGCCCTCTCCCCAAATATTTTTAAAAAAATCACAACCAGTCATTTTGAATGCCGCATTCCTGCAGGAGTCATGCAGGATTGTAGTAGAAATGTCAGATTTGTTTTATCTTTGGCTCAGGGAGTTTTCACTGCCCCCCTACCACAGGGCCTCCTATATTTTTTGCGTCGTCGGAACAGGGGAATAAGTCCTTGAGTACTGTAAGGCTTCTGGTAAAACTTTGCTCCATGTTGCTGGCAGCTAATGAAAGCGCTCGCTCCCGCTGAAGTCTAACTCCCATGAGAGCACATTGACCCAAGTGAAAAAACCTCCCTTAGCCAATCAAAATGCTATATATTTTTTTTAATTGGGTTCGAAGGACGTACACAAGAGTCTCTCGAAACCAACATTCAGATAAACAAATATTTTTCCACCTCAATTTCATAAAAACGACTGAATGGAATTGGACCAAATTACATACAACATGCTTTCCGGACCAAGAATTAGCTTACTTCCAAATTTGGTCTAATTCTGTTCAGCAGATTTTGCAGTAGCAAATCTATGGAAAATGGATTGGGAGTTTTCATTTCGAGGCCCCCTCTCTTTTCTCGGCCTCTGCTTGACAGCTAACCCCAAAACATTCAGTGTGCAAACTATGCAAAACAAGCATTGGAAATGCAATAGGTCTCGCATTAGAAAAGTTGGAGCTATTGGTCTTGTAAATGTAATAATTTTGTAAGTTATGTTTATGTTTTTATAATAGCAAATGTATTAATTTTGTTATTGTAAATGCCAATATTTATAGAATTTGCAAATGTGACACCTATAGCATTATTAAAGCTACATGTTTAGTATCCCCCTGTCTTACATGTATTGATATGACAAATCTTAATGGCTTATACATTTTATATGTAATTATTAATTAATTTGTAAAAAAAAAATGTGAGAAGATTATATGTTGCGTATGTTATATTTTTTAAAAATCAAGATTAAAAGTGTAATATTAATTTTTTTGTACTTTTGTAATAAAGCTTTAAACATTGATACATTGCATTTTTGCTGAGAACTTCGTAGAGTGAGGGTGTGAGGTGGTAGAGTGAGGGAGGTAGAGTGAGGGTGGTAGAGTGGTATAGTGAGGGCGGTAGATAGAGTGAGGGCAATAGATAGATAGAGTGAGGGTGATAGATAGATAGTGTAATTATGTGGTGTGTAGTTATGAGGCACTGAGTGGTATTAGGAGTGTATGTTGCGTTGAGCGCAGTGTAAATATGTAGCATATAAATATGTGGCACAGAGTGGTATTTGGAGTGTATGTTGCATTGAGTGTAGGGTAATAATGTGGCATGTAATTATGTGACACTGACTGGTATTTGGAGTGTATGTTGCATTGAGTGCAGTGTAATTATGTGGTGTGTAACTATGTGGTAGTGAGTGGTATTTTGAGTGTATGTTGCGTTGAGCGCAGTGTAAATACATAGCATAAAATGTTGTTGCACTGAGTGGGTGTTGTAGTGTATGTTGCATTGAGTGCAGTGTAATTATGTGGCGTGTAATTATGTGGCACTGAGTGCTATTTGGAGGGTATTTTGCGTTAAGCGCAGTGTAATTATGTAGCATTTAATTATGTGGAACTGAGTGGTATTATGAGGAGTGTATGTTGTATTCAGTAGAGTGTAATTGTGGGGCGTCTAACTATGTGGCACTGAGTGTTATTGTTTGGAGTGTATGTTGCATTGTAATTATGTAGCATATATTTATGTGGTATTGTGTGGAGTGTGTGTTGCATTTAGTAGAGTGTAATTATGTGGTGTGTAATTATGTGGCACTGAGTGGTATTCGGAGTGTATGTTGCGTTGAGCACAGTGTAAATATGTAGCATATAATTATGTGGCACTGAGTGGTATTGTGTGGAGTGTATGTTGTATTCAGTAGAGTGTAATTGTGTGGCATGTAATTATGTGGCTCTGAGTGGTATTGTTTGGAGGGTATGTTGCATTAAGTGCAGTGTAATTATGTAGCATTATGTAGCATAGGAGGGACATAACAAGATAGTGCATAAACATGTAGGAAATATAAGTAAGCGGGTGCGGAAACGCGAATTATAAGCAGTTAACCCAAAAAATTTGGGCACATTCAACAGCTACAAGGAAGCTGACTGTAACTGTCACGCTTCACAGGGAGAATAACGGTTTTGTAGAAATTAACAGTATAATAAGCAGACGCCGTGAGTCGAACATGGTTCAACAGATGTGTTCATTACGCCACATCATAGATAAAAACTCTAAAAAAAATTGTTTTAAACACACATCAAATATTGTTCTTCACGGTGTCTGCATTTTAAGAATCTCTCTAGATTTTGAAGATATGTATGCTTAGAAGTGTCTCAGTGAGTTCTGCACCAGTCACGACAGTCGCAAGTTGCACTATATGTACAAAAAACAGGTCAACCAGCAGTTAAAATATAGAAGACGCTATATAATGAAACTTTAAGTTACCAGCATTTGTAGATAGCTATTTTTAAGTATTTCAGAAGTCGGAATTGAAGCATTTTAGGCGCTTTACTCACCCATTCGACGGGACCTTCACCCCCCTTACCACAGTGCTCTGTTAACACCACTGAGTCAAGTGCTCTTAAGTAACCAGAAGTGCACACGCAGCGCTTTGTAAAGCTCCTTTATGATGAGTAAATAACGGACGCACTTTCCGTTCAGTTGTGCGAATCGCACAGACGGGAGCCACGGTGGTTTGATATCTCTGTGTTTGGTTAATGAAAAATTAGTTTGTCCTGTTGCCACCTGGATGACTAACGGCTCTTAAAGGGCTTCCGCCGCCCACAAGCATTGGCAAAGCCAACAGCGCTTAGTTTAACCGCATGCGCGCTAGCGAAATTCCGCTCCTGTGCTGAGTTTTTTAAAACCGCACTTTACATGACGAGCTGGGCTCGTCATGAGCGTGCGAGGAGGCTACCTCATGACAAGCCCAGCTCGTCATGAGCGTCGAAGGGGTTAATGTGCTAATAATACACGCCTATAGAAGCACGCACACATTTTATGTATATGTATAAACACATTGAAGCCGTGCAGAGGCAGAGGAGAGACGGAGAATGAAGGGTAGAAAGAGAAGGGAGGGGAGAGACAGCGAGAGAGAATGTAGGAGAGAGAGAGACAGAAAGAAGGGGTTAAAAGACTGGAGGGAGACAGATTTGAGGAGAGAGTGAAAGAGAATGTAGGGAAGTGAAAGAACGAGAATGGAGTGCAGAGGGATGATATCAAGGGTACAACAAGCATCTAGGTTTCTGCAGCTTAGGGGGCGGAACGGGGAGAGCGGCGATGAGGGAGAGACGTGAAGCAGCAGGGGCCTTTGAAGTGAAGCTAAGCTTCACTTCAAAGGTGTGGGAGGTGTGAGGAGTTGTAAAAAAATGCGTCTGAGGCAGAGCGCAGGCTGGGGGAAGCTTGTGGGGCAGAGCGAGAAGAGCTGCTGGGGAACAGATGGCTGGCGATTTGATGCTGTGCCCGCGCATTTTAGGTCAATGCGCTTGCGCATTGACCTAAAAGCGCACGGGCACAGCATCAAATTGGCAGTGTAGTTAAAGTCTGTTTAAGCCCCTATAGTCTGGCTCCGCTCAATGCGCATGCGCATTGACAGGCGAGACCTAAAAAGGGCAGAAACATAATCTTAACTATAGCTACCCAGTGGTGACTGCCACGCAGGGACAGACAAAAGGGGGTGACCCATAACGGATTTTCCCCATGCAATTTCCCATAGGGATTTTAGACACTACTACAGCCTGAACTGCTGGATGGAATTACACCAAATCTTGCAGAAGGTTAGCTCTTGGTCAAGAGAGAGACGTTTTTGTGATTTTGTGTATATCCCTTCTGTAGTTTTATAGTTATTTAAGAAACAAGAAATATACATATCTGGACAAAACCTAAGCATATATCTCATGGTGAGATCTGATTGGCAGCCAACACTTCCATCGGGAAGTGTTGGCAGCCTTTGGGACTCAGACGAGTGCCAAGAAAAAAGTGTTTTTTTTAAATCAGAGGGGGCCACAGTAGAAATAGTCTAACACATAGCCCTGGTGGTGGGGTTGCACTTGTTTAAAAAAATAGATTTCAGCCCCAGGGACTTCAAAACTCAGGGTCCAGCCTTGCAACTGAGGTGAGAAGCAGCTAGTGGCAGAGTGAGCACGGAAATCTTTGCATGTGCACAGAAGCAGAGCAGCTACAAACCAGGTGGGAGAACATCAAGAAGTCGGGCTCTGTGAGGCAGAAAAGAGAGTGGGATGCTCCCTCATGTCTTCTAGGACATTCAAAGTAACATAATTTACAGGAAAGCTGGACAGTGCTTACTGTTGATTTGGTATGGTACTATGTATGTAGTCACTAAAGGACCCTCTTAATATATTGTCAGTTAATGTGCCCTGTCCCGGTTAAAAACATTTTCCTGCACAACACCAGTTGTGTTGTTCTATGAGCCCCGTCCCAGTCCATTAACCTTGTATCACTCTACAAGCCCTGTGCTGCTCTATGAGCCCTTACCCCTTTTGTCACTCTACGAGCACTTGTGGGGTTACACTGGGCATTCCTGATGAATGGCATGCCCCTGGGTCAGCACAAGCCTTTTAAGGTCCACACTTGTGGTCCGGGGCGGGCAGATGGAGCAATGTTATCACTTGTGGATATTTTTTCTGCCTGGTACTGAAGAGGTGTACATGGCCGAAAAGGAAAACAAAATTGCCGTAGACAGGGCAGGCTTTCCAGTGTGCTAGCTCTGCAGTGAAGATTTTCCTTTTAGGAAACTTGCCTTCCTGGCTTGCTGAATGGGTAAAGGGCGGTAAGAGGTGGGCCAACAGGGGAAGGGGCAAGTATTGCTACCTGCCACGTATGATAACTCCCAAACAGCATACTTAGGTCCTCATTTACAAGTGGAGTGATAACTTCCATTGAAATTGCACCACCAGCAATCACAGGTATCTCCAGGCACAGAAATATATGGCTTGTAAACGCCGGGCCCAAAACTTCCTGGACCAGGGACACTTGTTCTGTCATCACTGCTGCAGGGGCAGAACAGACTAGCCCCTGCCTGCCCCCTGTAGCAGCTCTGGAGGAGCCAACAGCTCCCTCCTTGCCCTCCAGACAGACACACATCCCCGATTCCTACACCGCCACCGCCCCACTGGCTTTCTCACTGACACTTTCCACAGAATGAAGAACAATGCACAGTAAAAGGGCCTGATGTTTTCTGTTGTGTGCAGTTATTCCCCATTACCAGGAGAAAAGTCAGAATAGCCTAACTTTTCTGCTGGAGTACTGGACTGAAACAGTGATTCCACCCCATGGTATCCTCCACCAAATTAACATCAACTCCTAATTAGGATCACAGTCTCCAGAGCTGTCATAGATTTCGCAAAATTGTGTTGGGCCCACACCACCCAGGCTTCAAGGAAGGATAATGCATTTGGCATTTCTTGTATTCAATTTCAACACTCATTGCTCTTGAGGTGGAATCCGCTCAATGCAGGCATAAAGTGCTTACCTGAAATAGGCACCAGATAACTCTATGTGCAGCGGCAGGGAGCCTGGCACAGTAAACCCTGGCATGAGTGCCCCCAAGCAGGGACTATGTCTAGTGCATTCTGATCTTGGTGACCAGGTATAGAAGAACCAGGCAGATGAGGAGTCAAGAGGCCTTTGCTCAAAGGAACACCTTAAAGGTTTACCCATAGAGCAGGAATCAGGCTTTGGAAACAGCTGGTGTGGTGATGCCAAGCCATTCCCACTTAGCACGCAGGTGGTCTCATTTCACTCCCCGGGTACCTGCACTACATCATTGCCCTCCTGAGATATCTTAGGGAAGGATGCGCTGTTCTGCTCCAGCATCTCCTACTTACATCCAGCAGGTGATATGGAGAGGCCTTTGTTTGCCTTGTTGCCAGTAATGACTTCACAGCACTCCCCTCCTTCCTTGCTGTCTCTGCAGTTAATGGGTTAACACAACCAGCTGCCAATAGGTGTGCCCACTGGGAAGTCATGCCTTCTCTGCTATCTTCCCAGGTATAGAGGCACGTGTTTAGAATCTCCAAAACAAAAAGCTCTGAAACACCTTCACATGTGCCTGAGGCAGTGTGTCAGCATCCATCAGAGCAAGGGAACTTCAGTGTGTCTGCACACATGAGTGTGCTGGGGCTTCAGTGTCTGCACCAGTGTTCCCAGGAAGTTGCGCGCAAGTGCGCGCGCTCACATCTTTCACTCTGAGCGCGCAGTCTCGTGTTTGAAGCGCACACACAGCAAATCCCTCAAGCGTTCGCATCACCGGGACTGGCAGGAGAAACGTTTGCTTTTTTACTGGCAGCCTGTGCACGCATTCAGCAGTAAGAAGCTGATGCACTTGCTGCATTTCATTTCCTAATGGGGCACGGCTGGGGGCTGATTGTGGTCCATTGTGAAAATATTTCTGTTAATTGCAGCGCATGATGGTGCTGCGATTAACAGGAATACTTTCACAAAGGCCCACAATCAACCCGCAGCCGTGCCCCATTAAGAAATGAAATGTAGCAAGTCCAAAACCACGACGTGTGCTTTACACGTCGTGCTTTTGGACTTGATGCATGTTTTTGTGTTAGTGGAGCGCTGCCGCGGGCTGATAATGAGCTTTTGTGACAATATTCCTCTTAATTGTAGCGCATGACAAATGGTTGTGTGACAGCCAATCATGTTGTTTCACGCTCGTTAGAGCATGCGTCGCTGTGCTAGAGTGTTTGGGACCAGCAGAGTGGTTTGTGGTCATGGCTCCTGCACGGTAGTGTATACCTGGAGAACGGTTGTGCAGTCTTGACGACTTTTACCCTGGCAGTGGGACATACAGCAGACGGGTATATTTATGCCTCCCTCTCGGGGTATGTGATGAAGAAAAGTGATAATGGAATGTTGCCTACGGTTTCTGTGGTGAGAGATGCGCAGTCCCTGCTCCTACCTGATGTGGGTGCATTTGTCACTTGTAAGGTGTGTAGCATTAATACCCGCTTTGCCTAAGTTCAGATTCTCTACATTGCATCCACTCCATTGAAGAATATATTCAGAGGAAGAACACGAAAGGAAGATATTCGAGCCACTGAAAAAGACAAGGTTGAAGTGTACAAGAGTTTCCGACCTGGTGACATCGTCCTGGCAAAAGTTATTTCACTTGGTGATGCACAGTCCAACTATCTATTGACAACTGCTGAGAACGAGCTGGATGTGGTGGTTCCCCACAGTGAAGCAAGAGTGCAGATGGTGCCGATCAGCTGGAGTGAGATACAGTGCCCGCAGACGCACATGAAGGAGTTCAGGAAAGTGACCCGGGTGCTGCCAGAGTTTCTACAGACGTATTCCACTTGAAATCTCAGAAGAGACTATAACTGGCAGTAGGGAACATCACACCCTGGCACGCAGCACTGGGCGAGGCCCTGGATTCTAGTTGTCCAGTAGATCATACAAAAATTAATAATGTTAGAGTATGATAGATGTCTCCAATATTCAAGAAAGTGCATCTTAAACACGCAGAACCATTAACTTTAAAAATCAGATTATTTGAGAAGTACTTATTAAAAGTGTTTTTTTTTAACATAAATTGAGAAACAGTACTGCCTCCGCCTTGATGATTACTATCACTGAACGAAGATGCAGGTCAGGGTACCCGTGCACCCTATATGTTGATTATATTGTTATTATGGATGGAGCATCATAGGCTATTAAATCAAACTCAGCACCCTTTTTTTGCACAGTGCACATCCCGGACTCACGTATTTGAAGGTCCTCTCATAAGTGAAACGGGGATGAATGAGGGTTTCAGGAATGAGGGTCCTAGAAAATGCTGGACTGTTGCTGCTTGCAGGATTCTCTGAGATGGTGTGCCTCTAGCAGCCGCATGTTGCCTGGGAGAGGAAGATTTGTAGGCCCTTCGAGTTGAAAGGAGGAAGCAATCCAGAGCGTGGTCTGTCTGCAAAGCACAGCAACTCTGCTTGACGCTTACTGTGAGCTTTGTCAAATGACAGCCACACAGATAAGGGGGCTCTGAGGCACTGCTGGGCACTTCATCTGCTCCTCACTGCCCCTACAGAAAGACAATGGTGTAATGCAATACACGTTCCCATGGCAGCTGGTTAACTTCTGTGGTCAGGACTTTTATTTGCTCACAGACTAGTTTAGCTAAGTTACAACAAGGACTTCTATGCATTCCACATTGCTGCACATACGATGTGGTTAAGGACTGGATGCTAACTCTTCAGCAAACCCTTTTCTTGGGTATAGGTCCACCAGTAGCCACATCACTCCTGCACAGTGTCCCGGAGAAGAACCAGGTAGCTATGAAGGGATCACTGGATAAGAGCAACAAGACATTAAACAAGCATTGAAAATGCAATAGGTATCGCCTTTAAGTTAAAGCCATTTGCTTTGCTATACAATACCATTAGCAAAGCAAATGGCTTTAACCTAATGAAAGGCAAGACCTATTGCATTTTTAATGCTTGTTTTTTTTACAGATACATGCAGACAGAAAAAACCTTTTTTTTCAGTCTGTGTTTATGTTTAAATATGGAAGGATACAGAAAACAGATTTCTTTTGAATGATTGTCACTACTGTCAGTCATGTGTGTTAGGTCAATAGCTATGTGCATTGACACTTAGGGGAGTTTTAAAAAAAGAAAAAAAAATCACAATGAAGCTTTGACACCTGCAGTTGTTTAAGCTGTTTTACACTACAAATGATTTCATATAATTGTACTGTAAATGGTGCCAACTATGTTTTACTCTCCAAATATGGTTTATGCCATGATTTTTTATTTTAAAAAGAAAGCATTTAAAGAAAACCAAGATACACCTCAGAATTCAATATTTTCTGGCCAATAAATGCTACTTCTGTCAACAGTCATGCTCCCTCAACCAATTGATGCTTGTCAGCGCTAAAACCAGAACAGCCACTCATGGAGACCATGCTGTTTGTACAGAAGCAGCCAAACTGAGGAACTCTCTTTTTTGAGTTTGGTTAGCAGGCAGAAACAAACCTACTGTTTTAGTCACTAACTGAAAACCCAGATTTTTTATAATTATCTTCGGGCTTTATTTCTCAGACACTGGTTTTATAGCTGTCTCTAAAACCAAGAAGCATCTTTGTGTGATAACTCTACAAATAAACGCTACCATAACATAGAAAAGAAATTACATTGATGCGGCGAGGCAAATAAATATTGAAAAAGAATTGTGACTGTTAGGAGAAGTTTGTTTGTAGTATGTGTGGCTGTAAATACACATGCACTGCATACTCCTGCTATCTAGTGTTGGGCTCAGACGTTTGCAACAATTGTTTCTTTGAAGAAGCAGTTCAAGTCATGAGGTATACTGACTCCTCTTATTGGGCAGGGCACATGGGCACCAGCTCTATTGCTGGATTGTTTCTTTCCGGCTGCTCCAGTTCAGAGGCAAGCTCACACTCCAAAACTGAGGGGCAGCAACAACAATATCACCAGCAGTCTGTGATAATTATAAAGTAGCAACAATGGTATGGTCTAAAGGGTGGGGGAGAGTCGCCGCAGGTGGGGCTACGCTTCTCTTGCCTTTAAAAGGAACCGTCCCTGGGGGTCACATTAGATACAGTGCACTGAGGGCCTTATTTATTTATTTAATTCACAGCATGACCACATTCACTTTAGAGGCCGTGCTACAAAAGCTTTCTTTCTTTCTTTTTAATACTTTGTGTAAAAGTGCCCCATGCGCACTTTCACTTTAATGTTGGCCACGCCCCTTTCTTTAGACACTGCACCCACATGCGTGGTCTGGTTCCTGGCGCACATAACCTTGGCTGCAGCGCACAGAGACCTTACACTGCCGCACACAGAGGAAAACAATTAGAGGGAACATTGGTCTGCACCCATCAGTGTGAGGGAGCTTCAGTGTTTCTGCATACCCACCCATACAGCTACTCATACACCCAATCTCAGACCCATACAGCCACTTACACACACACTCACAGACCCACACAGACACTCTCACGCCTTCTCACAGACACATACAGCCACTTATACACCCACCCACAGGCCCACACAGCCACTAACACACCCACTCACAGACCAATGCAGTCACTTACAAACCCACCCACACAGCTATTCACACAACCACTCATAGACCCGTATACCCACTTCCTTACAGCCACTTGTAAACCCAGTCTCACATCTACACATCTACTCACACAGCCACTTCCACACCCATACAGCCACTCACACACCCACTTGCAGACCCATACAATGACTCGGAAAATTACTCACAAACCCATACAATCACTCCTACATCTACTCACACACCCACCACATCCACTCACACACCCACACACAGACCCAAACAACCACTCACACACCCACTCATAGACCCATGCAGCCTTTTACACACCCACAAAACCACTCACTGATCCATACAGCCACTCACGCATACTCACAGACCCGTACAGCCACTCAACACCCACTCACTGACCCACAAAACCACTCACACACCCACTCACAAAGGTTACAGGGATGTAATAGTTAGGAAACAAAATGAAAAAACCTTAAAAATTCTCACAAAAACAAAGGGTTACAATGATGTTATTGTTAGGAAATAACATTAAAAAAATAGAAATTCACTGGAAAAAAAAAAGGTTAAAGGGATGTTATAGCTAAGTTCAGGTTTTACACACAAAATCATAGAATTCAGCAGTTAGTTACCTCAGCTAACTATAACTTAGGCCCCTGCAATGCACAGCTTATCATCCCACCTGTTACATCACTCATGACATGGTCAGCGGCATCACTGATGACATCTCAAATGACATAATTGATGACATCATACCGCAAAGGAAACTTCAATATACTTCATAAAATACCATTTAGATTTTTTTAAAGTAACAAGAAGACACAAGTGTCCTGCAGAGGATATATGATCTCCCCCAGGAAGGGGATTACATCTTACTTATAGTAGACGTCACAACACTATACACCTGCATACAGCACCAAGATAGAATGAGAGCAATGAGCCATTTCTTGGGTGCAAGGCCGCTCAATCTGTGGCAGGAGATCAACATGCTGGTGGTGGAAAAAGGAGCCTGGCCTTCAAACTCCACTAAGCATTCACTCTGTATGGGACTTATTGTAGGTAACAGGAGGACTTGTTGGACCCCAAGCATTTCCCTGTGAGCCAACTATCCCTTCTGTTACCTTCAGGAAGTCTCACACTGTGGGATTAGCGAGAGGTCTTTGTGGCCCATCCCCTTTCTCTTCCACTTGGTAAAAACACCTCCTGGCACACTACTAGTTGGGGGATATAGTCCCCTTGACTGCTGAGAGTCCTTATTGGTTAACAACCCCTCCAGTTACCTCCAGTGAATCCCAGACAGCAGATTTGCTAAGAGGTCTTCGGAGGCCACTCCCCGTTTCTCCACCACTCTGCAAACGGTTCTCTTGGTGCACTACTGGTCGGAGAATGAAGTCCTCTTAGATGATGAGGAACCTTGGGGCCAAGAAGACCTCCTGGTACTTTCTGTAAGTCCTACACAGCTGGATTTCTGAGAGGTGGTGATGCTCCCCACCCCCTTTCTCCATCACTCTACAAACACCATTACTACTTAACCCCTTCTACGCTCATGACGAGCTCAGCTCGTCATGGGCGTAACCTGCGCTACGCGGGTGACGAGCTGAGCTCGTCACGTAACGCGGGGTTTTTTAAATCGCAGCGCGCAGCGGGAAAACCGCTAGCGCGCATGCGGTTAAAAACTCTTCGACATTCACAGAAAAAAGCAAAGTGTATAGGGATGCTATAGTTAGGCTCAGGTTTCACTCAAACAAAACCAATGAAATTCAGCTGTTAAAGTCAGCCAAGCTACCTATAACTTGCACCCCCGCAATTTACTACTTATGACCTCGCGCATTACATTACTCATGACAGGGTCAGTGACATCACTGATGACATCTCAAATAACATCACTGAAGACATCATCCACAAAACCACTAATGTACTCACTCACAACCCTGTAGAGCCTTTCATACATCCACTCCCACACAACCATTCAGAAACCCATTCACAGACCCATAGCAATACTTACACAGCCATTAACTGATTCAGCCTTAATCACTGGAGAACAAAAATGAAAGCAGGCTCCTTTGTAGCATTTACTGAACCTTTATTGTCCACAATGCACCACTGAAGCATATTAAGAATCAGTTCAGACTGCAGTGTGTCTCTTTTCATTGAAGTCATCTGTTAGAATCCACTTACTTCCAAAGTGTCTGCTATTTACACTGAGCACCAATGGTAAGTTTAAAAGCATACGTTTCTAGTGTCAGCCTGAGGAGCTTCAATACTCCTCTAGCATCCCTTGCTCGCCTCAAAAATGAACTCCTTAATAGGTTAAACCTTTTACTGTCATCAGGAGAGATGAGCGTGTCAAGGTATACACCCGTTACAACGGATCTTTTACTCCGCAGACCCATTACAACGCGACCATTACTCCGCATACCATTACAACGCATTGCGCTGGGGGGCGCTCTAGGATAGGGAATAAGTATAATTTACTATCCAACACCTTCCCTAGGGTCCACGGGGACTGGAGTTAGAATAGTAAATTATACTTACCACTATCCAGCGCCCCAAGGCGCTATGCGTTGTAACGGTATGCGGAGTAAAAGTCGCGTTGTAATGGTCTGCGGAGTAAAAGTATGCGTTATAACGTCATACATCCGTGTGTCAAGCCCCCACACTGAAATACAACACTGCTTTTTCCAATATGGGGGCCACCAACAATGGGAGGGTGGCCTCAGCAACATAGGAACTTGAAAGCCTGCTGTAGCATCAACACCAAAAGAATAAGCTGATGCCCAGCTCTGGAGACACGTGTGCTTTTATTGGTTCAAAAGGTGGCAGTTCTTAATTATTCTAAGACGTGTTTCGGCTGTTGAATCAGCCTTAATCATTAGAAAGCAAAAATGTAAGCAGGCTGTGTAGCATTCACTGATCCTTTATTGTCCATAATGTACCATTGAAGCATATTGAATATATATATATATATATTTACCCAAAAAAAACATAGGTTTCACATGGTAAACATCACTTACAACGAAACTTTTACAAGGCACTACCATTACAATGCGGTCATTACAACGCAAACCATTACAACGCATTGCGCTGGGGGGCGCTCTAGGATAGGCAATATATTTAATTTACTATCCAACACCTTCCCTACTATCCACGGGGACTGGAGTTGGAATAGTAAATTAAATAAATCACTATCCAGCGCCTAAAAGCACTATGCGTTGTAATGGTATGCGATGTAAAAACCGCGTTGTAAAGGCAGGCGTTGTAATAGCCTGCGTTGTAACGTCATACATCCGTTTCACACATCAATCAATCAAAAATAAGTTTATTTTGACCATTTGGCCTTTAAACTACAAAGACATTTAGGTTTCACACATGTTATAGTTAGCTGGACATTTCACTCATACAAAACCATTGAAATTCCCCCGTTATAGTTAGTTCAGCTAACTATAACTCGCGCGCCTGCAATCCACTGCTGATGACGTCACATATTACATCACTCATGACATGGTCAGTGACATCACTCATGACATCACTGATGACATCTCAAATGACATCACTGATGACATCATCCAGTGAATGTGTGTGTTTCTGAAAAATATATATTTTTTATATATGTATATCTAAAGATCGATGGAAGAATAAATGGGTAAATAAGTGTCTAAATGGATGTTTTTTTTGTAAAATTGATTGTATAACTGACTTATTAAGTGTATCTTAGTGAATACATGTATTAGCGAGTAATGTTTAAATAATTAAATATCTGTTCAGTGTCTCACTTTGTGTATAAGTGACTGCATGAGTTGGTGAGTAGCTACATGAGTGTGCATATGGGTTATTAGTTGATTTTTAGAGTATCAGTATGAGTGTCTGTATGGTTCGGTGGGGGATATCACTTAGCGAATAAATGCATGAATGATTGACTCACTGTTTGTATGTGTTTTGAAGACAACATGTGTGCTGGACTGTATGGTGGATGAGTGTGTGTATGGGTGTGTTAGTGAGTGAATGACTGTCTCAATAGTGTCTTTATGAGTAAGTAGATATGTTTTAAACTAATATATGTGAGTATTGATGTATATAAGTGAGTATATATGAGAGTGAGAGATTGGAAGAGTTCCTGTATAAATAAGTATGTGTTCCTATAAGTGATTGTTTAACCCGTTGCGTGCTCATGACGAGCTCAGCTCTTCATGAGGCACGGTTGAGCTGCACTCATGACGGTGGAACATTCACACATGGGGATAATTTCCCCACTGTGCTGAACGTTCCAAAACGGGTGTGGTGGTGACGAGCTCAGCTCATCATGAGTGCAGCTCCACTGTGCCTCATGATGAGCTGAGCTCGTCACAAGCACGGCGGCGGCACGCGTGACCCCCGTCCCCCCGCACAGCAGGTGAAAACGCCCCACAGCCAAGGGGTTAAGAGAGTAAGTATGTGTACGTATCTGTAGAAGTAAGTGTAGAGGTATGTGTATAACTGTAAATGCAAGTAAATGGATGTTTCATAGTTTATTTGCATGTGTGAGTATGTGTGTGAGTAACTCTATGTATGAGTGTAGGTGTCTAACAGGATGTATAGATCTATGAGTACATATGATGAGTGAGTACATGCATGAGTGTTTATATAGAACTGTTGGTGAATGAGTGGATGTGTATGTAGATGTTTTGAAAATTTAAGTTTCTATTTTTCAATGTGTGTATCAAAGGTTATATTAGGGTGAGAGGAGGTCTGCCACTCTTTCACGAGGATGATGTCATGAGTGATGTCATGAGTGATGTCACTGACCATGTCATGAGGGATGTAATATGTGACGTCATCAGCAGTGGATTTCGGACGCTCGAGTTATAGTTGAACTAACAATAACGGGGGAATTTAATGGTTTTGTATGAGTGAAATGTCCAGCTAACTATAACGTGTGAAACCTATGGTTTTTTCAGTGAATTTTTAAGGTTTTTTTTAAATGCTAATTCCTAACTATAACGTGGCTGAAACCTATGGTTTTTTCAGTGAATTTCAAAGGTTCTTTAAATGCTAAATCCTAACTAAAATGTGGCTGAAACCTATGTTTTTTTCAGTGAATTTCATAGGTTTTGTAAATGATAAATTTGAAATGTATTAATTGCTATATTTTTTTATACTGATTTACTACATTGTTTTAAACTATTTATTTTTAGATATTTTATTTTTTAAATTACATTACATATTTTAATATAAATTGAAAAAAAATGTTTTTAATATTTTTTTTAATTTATATAAATTTTATATAGCAGGCAATGAGATCCTATGGATGGAAGTTCAAGTTACTGTAAGTACAGTTAGAATTACTTTTCAGGACCAGTAGTGAGCTGAAAGAAGCAGCACTGAGGTCACTCCTGATAACAGGTGAGTAAATCGGAATTCGTAGTTCGGCTGATTTTAGAGGAATTTTTTAAAGTTCCAAAACTCCACACTTAAAAGAATTTCCAAGTAAAGCCATTCAATGTTACCCAAGGAAGGAGATTCACTTAGCAGGTAAATAGTGTTATCATTACTTTTTCTTACTCAGTGGCGGATCCTGGATCCAGCACTGGTGCATTTCCTGTAAACAGTTGAAAGAATGCGTTCAAGTCATAAGGGCGATTTTTAAGGAATATTTTTAGTTTGTGAAAATAGACACTAAGGGGCCCATTAGGATGTCGGGCGGATTGCCCCCGCCAGGCTGGCGGAGGCTACCCCCAGCCTGGTGGGGCAATCCGCCTGACATCCGTATTCGAATTACCCCCGCCATTGCGGCCGGGGCGGAAAAGGATTAATATGGTGGCGGTGTCTATTAGACACCGCCAGGCATATTACAATGGGCTTAGGGAGATGCCTTTCCGTTGCGGCGATGCCGCCACGGAAAGGCATGTGGTCTTCACTCTGTGAAGGAGAGGTGGGGTTGCACACGGGGGAGTACCTGTGGTACCCCCCTGCATTTGCATAAACAAAGCGGCAGGCACCGCGCGGTGCCTGCCGCTTTGTTTATGCAAATGTAAAAGTGCATTTTTAGCATTGTGGCGGGCGGTGCTGAGAGCACCGCCCGCCACAATGCTAAAAATACAGGATGCACCCGCCACAGTGGTGGAAGCATCCTAATACCCCCCGCGGGACCCCCACCCTTATGGCGGGCGGTCCCGATTACCGATGGGATGGCGGGTGGACTAAGTCCGCCCGCCATCCTAATGGACCCCATAGAAACCTTTCTGGTGAAAACCAGACAATGGATTCCTATGGAAAGAAATACAAGTTCCTGGTGAGTACGGTTAGAATTACTTTTCAAGGTCAGTTCTAGGCTAAAAGATGCAATACAATATCCCAATAGGTAGAATTCAAAAGACAATTTTTGTTGCATGCACAAGGCATTACACAGAGCAGAGAAAAAGGAGACACTTATTCAGGTGATTTTCAAGTCAAAATTAATTTTTGTATTTTTAGTATTCAAAAAAGGGGAAGAGGAAAGAATTCAAGAGGGAGCAATTCTGTACAGCACAAGGTAAGACAATTCATATGACAACCGACAAGACTTGGTGCTCAATATATACAAGTGATCTTTGGCAACGTAAGTGTAAGTGAACAGCGAGAAGCGGCGCAAAGTGAACAAGGTGAAATATTTACAGTGAGTGGCTCGAAGTGTGACAAAGTATTAGTGACTTTTTTTCACAATTCACAATTTCAATTGAGCCACAACAAAAGATGCGCCTATAATTGCGCTGTGGGGTCGACAGCTTTACGGTCCTTAATCAATGTAGACCATCTTCAGGACAAGGTTGTCTCATTTTCAGTGCTGGTGGGTGGCAAAATATCGACCCGGTCCAATGGATCCGGCGAGGTGCATCTGACCGCCAGGGGACTGAATAGTCCGGTGGGCCGGAGAGGGCGTCAGGCTCAGATCGTGGCAATAAATTGAAATCCGGCGGTAGGGAACCTGGAAAATACAGGAACTGTTATCGATCTACACGCAAGCCGCCGGTATCCTGACCCTTGGCTGGTGTACCTACTACGATTTACTTTGATAACAGTTCCTGTATTTTTCCAGGTTCCCTACCGCCGGATTTCAATTTATTGCGGCGATCTGAGCCTCGCGCCCTCTCTGGCCCACCGGACTATTCAGTCCCCTGGCGGTAAGCCGAAAGGCAGTATATGTGAGTGTTGCAGTATCTAAGTATTTGTTAGTATCAGTATCAGTAGTGAGTGTGTGTGTGTTTCTGTATGAATGAGTAAGTGGCTGTGTGATTGAGTGTTTGGGTGAGTGAGTAGGTGTCTGATTAGCTTTATGGATGACTGATGGTGTATGAATGGCTATATGGGTATATGACTGGATATATATGCAGCTGTATTGATGAGTGACTGGTTGTGTGAGTGGCTGTATGAGTGACTGAGTGGATTTGTGTGTATAGACCTATGAATCAGTGAGTGTACATACCGGTATTGTTGTGCCAATGGTTTTGAAAATGGTAGTGTGGAAGTTGGAGTGGCTGTATGACTGGTTATATATGGGGTGTGAGTGGGTGCATCAGAGATTCAATGGATGATGCCATCAGTAATGCCATGAGTGATGTCATTTGAGATGGCATCAGTGAAGTCATCAGTGATGTCACTGATCATGTCATGAGTGATGTAATATGTGAGTTCATAAGCAGTGCATTGCAGGGGCATGAATTATAGTTAGCTCAGCCAACTATAACTGCTAAATTTCGCTGGTTGTATACAAGCAGAACCTGAGACTAACTATAACATCCCTGTAACCTTTAGTTTTTTCAGTGAATTTTTAAATTCCAATTCCTAACAATAACGGCCCTTTAACCTCTGTCTTTTAGTGAATATATATATACATATATATATATACACAGAGAGAGAGAGAGAGAGAGAGAGAGAGATATGGTGAACATGATCAGAAATTGTAAAAATAATCCGTATATGAAAACATCTACATTTTCAACAATATTTTGAAGGTTATTTACAATTCTAAAAAGATCTCTAACACATAAATCAATACATAGATCTAAAAACATCCATTAATTAATTTTCAATTGTTCGTTAAAAATGTATAAATGCAACTTTCTTTCACCTTTCAGTGCGATGATACTACCCCCTCAAAATATTTTATCATCTCCTGCAAATCAGCACATTCTTTTCTCACACCTTATACATTTTAATGCTCAAATATGAACATAAGGAGTTATTGAAATATTGGAATTACGTCCCATTGGGAAAAGGTAAATAATGTAACTACTTACTGTATTTAAATTATACTCATCCACTCACTATATGTACTATATTCCTGTTCCCGATTGTTTTATTCCTTGACTGTCAATGCTTTATCTAACCTAATGTGACATTAAAAAGCCTTTGCACTTTAAACCCTAATGAATTATAAACTTGTAAATGTTTCGGGGAGGGGGTTTATTGTCCATGAACTCAATATACTAATGCTAGTTGCAGGTGTGTGTGTAGATCTTCTATTATGTTAACACCTCCCAGGGTTTTAGTTTTCATTTCAATGATATATCATTGTCGTGTAGTTCCTCCAAACCTTTAAGGATCTGCGTGTTTAGACAACATAGACTGTGGCATTTGTGTTCAGACTGATTCCAGACACCCCACCGGGTATGTTTGCCTGTATACTGGTTAGCTCACAGTGCCACTCTAAACTCCTCTTACCAGGGAGAGAATAGTTCTTGGCAAGTATCGAACATGACAACTCTGTCCCATCAAGGATCATGGAAACAATACAGTACCTTTCAACCAGTCACTCATGCTCAGTTTGTCTCAAAGAGGTACACAGAATAAATGGTGGTGATATTTCTCAATAAGCATTTATTGAACCAGCGCCATTCTAGTGTAAAATTGGTGTGTTGAGACAACCATAAAACAGAAACAGATATAAATGATTACAAGCACCAACAGAGTAAAAGGATGGTAGATTCCTATTGTAGTGCTAAAACAATGAATACAGGCAGGTATATAAAGACATGATAATAAAATGAGTGCTCCTTCGATGCAACCCTAACTAGATGTACCTAAGTGTACCCAACATGTATGTAGGTGTAGAGCCAAGAATCCCCATTTTGAAGCCAATACGATTACCTGAAGTTAAAGACTATGGGACCCTGTCTTGGTCTCGAGATGAACATCCTGCAAAGGATGTCAGACCACTGCGAGCTGGAGTGTCTGCGTGCAGATTCCTCAGAGTCTTGCTTCAGTGTATCAGCATGGAAGTCCTTGTTCTCCACTCCCTGCCTCAGCAAAGATATGGTGTTTATATACCCAAAGTAGCACCCTCAGGGGATCTACCTTGCTGTGTCATATCAGACTAGGATGACGGAAGGAATGACCCTTCTGCATAGTTATTATGCAGGAGATGGTAGTCCTGGTGAGAATCCAAGACTCCTCATGCATAATGAATGAGGCTAGTTTTCGGAGAAAACTCCACACCATTTAAGCAGTACCACGACTAGGTAAAATGACAGTACCAAGAACCATTATGTAGTGTAATGGCAGAGGAAATATAGGTGAATGGTCTGGTAACTACCTGAGCCTTTATCAGGGTACCTATATGAAACATAACATCACAACTCCAATTGCCTCAGCTAACATTTTCTATCACCGTCTCATATATTTACTGGTATTGCATCCAGTACACAGTATGTCAGTCCCGCTATTTCCCCATTATGATATTCCTCGAAGAGTCAGGCTACCAGATATGTCCTATTTTGATTGCTGATAGCTCTAAGGTGCTTTCAAATATTTTGTGTACTGCTAAGATAGTTAGGAACTAGTTTTCATAGGATGAGCGTATTTTTAATTAGCCTATAACTTTAGCATCGTTTGATGGAGCCTCATCAAATTTTCAAAACTAATTTGCAAGTCACTTCAGCTGGTGTCTTGAAAATGTCGGGGTGATCCATCAAGAGGGAGTCGAGAAAAGGGGGCGGTCAGAAAACCCCTTTTTCTCATGTCAATGTCCATAGGAAACTTTAGACATGACTACAGCCCGAACCGCGAACAGAAATACACCAAATTTAGCAGAAAAGTAGCTGTTGGTCCAGAAAGAGTCCTTTTTGTTAAATGGTGTAGATCTGTTTAGTAGTTTCAGAGTTAATTAAAGAGATTTCCAGTTGTATATATAGGGACAGGAAGGATCCGCGACTGATCTCATGCAGAGATCCGATTGGCTGCCAAAACTTCAAACCAGGAAGTGTTGGCAGCCATCTTGTGACTCAGTTAAACTGAGTCACAGGACAAAAACATTAAAAAAAGAAAAGGGGGCAGAGTAAAAACGCACTGACCTCCTAAGCATCTTGGGGGGTCCCAGAGGGATCCAGCAGTGCAAAAAAATCCATTTATTTTTATTTCAGCAGGATATGCGGATCCTGCCGATTTTTTAAAAATCTTTTTTAAATGAAGAACGGGCCTGCACTGCATTTCTAATTGGACCCGGGTGGGCCAGGTCCCAGGGACATTGAATGGAACCCTCCTTTCTGGGGCTCATTAATGCACAGAGGACCACCCCCTCTGCGGGTCTTATTTTTAAATAAATAACCACTGTTCCCCTGGCAATTGCGCAGCGGTCCTGAGGCTGCAATATGCTTGGCAGGGCCACTACGGCCTGCAAAGCATATTACAAATGATCTCACTGCCACACTTTTCAAAAGTGTGGCTTTGAGGAATCCTGGTGCCTCATGCCATATGGATGTGCATGCCCCCTGTGTGCATGCCCACCAGTACCTGCGCGGCATGGACTGCACCAGCATATATATATATATATGTATATATATATATATATATATATATATATATATATATATATATATATATATATATATATATATATATATATATATATATATATATAAATTTCCCTTAATATTCCAAAAACTACTGAGCAAATATACACTAATTCACTAAAAGGTTGCTTTGTAGACCAAAAGCTACCTTTTAACCAAATCTGTTGTTATTCCGTTCAGCGATTCGGACTGTAGTCATGTCTAAATTCTCTATAGGAAATAACATGGATAATTGCATTTTGAAAACTTCCCCTTTCCTCGGCCCAAGGCAGGACTCAATGTCAAACCTACTGTTGTTCAGAAGAATGCTGCAAGTTTTTAACTAATACGAGTAGGAAAATATTAATGACTGTAAAAATGAGGTCAAGGTATATTACTTAAAACAACTCTCAGCCATTTAACTTTTTTCTATGCAGTATTTTACAGGCATGGTTTGGCTCCTGCCGTCACAAGATCCAGAGAAAAATAACATTGAAAGGAATATCGCTTTATGGAATTAATATGCCATTACCTATCTCTGATGCCGCACAGATCGATATGTAAATCACTGTAGTTCCCCAGGGATCCTTGCTGAACCAAGATGAGGTCCTTGGGCTGGTTATCAATAAAGATGAGCCTCATGCAGCCTTGGAAAGCAGTGATGGGATTTAAACATTGAGAACCAGTGGAATTATTCGGACACCCTGCGGAAAGAAAGAAGGCCATTAAACTGATGATAATGATATCTTCTAGCAGCTTCTGTTCCAAGCCCCAGAGGTCTCAAAATGCCTAACATTTCATACGTTGCAATATTTTTTGTATTATATTTTAGGTTAAGATGCAAAAGAATAGACAATCTAAAATGTCACACACAATATGATGCTGTAGCAGGCCAGTTCTTTAATAATATACCAAAATTATCTAAATCTATTCATTTTCAATCGTAAAGTAAAGAAAATAGTTTACTATGCATCTATTTACGCCAATTTATTATTAAATATGAGACAAGTGTCTTCAAACATTTCAGCTTTCTGTGTTTGCAAAATTGTATCCTATTATAATATTCGGGCTGCGACAGTTCATTTGTTATACAATGCACACTGGATAAAAAAGCATCAGAGGCTGTAATTTGACCACAGTGCGCAGAACAAAAGGCACTGTACAAGTATTCTTGCTGTTACAGAAAACCAAAACACAGGGACACCTTAAGGATTTTAGGGGCCCCAGGCCAACCATGATGTTGAGGGCCCCTCTTACCAGTAACTTTGAATTTGTGATCTATTGTTCACTGATGGAATTAGACCGTTACATTTCAGAAATGGTAAAAGAAAGTAGACAAATGAAAGGCAATTATTTATATAAAATCTGCAAGGACTCACCCATACATTTTAACATCCCTCTTTTTTTAAGCTGCCCCCAGCCTTGAACCACTTACAGCACACAGATCGGCATGGAAGTGGAACATTGACAGCCCGGTTTGATGCTACTTGCCCACATTCAATGACCAAAAGAGGTACAGGAAACATCATCACATGAACTTTAACCTGAACATGACATCCCAGGAAATGACCACGCAACACAAGACTTGGAAGAGCCTACAGGAAAAGACAATGTGGCCTTTGACTCTTAGGTCATCACTTTGGGATGGAGGGGCTAGGCTAATCTCTATGGGGTACTGTATTGTGCACCATAAAACAACATGGTAGCAGATGAGGATTCTAAGCCCCATCCAGTCTAGCTCTTTGCTACCCAGTGATATTTATTAACCATATGTGGTCTTTGGTCATACCCTTGCCTTTTCAGTAATATTCATACCCTACGTCTTAGGGCATGTAGTATAGCCTTTACAGTCTTTTCCGCACACTCAGACTAAAATGGTCTCTAGCTTCAACCTTACTCACTTAACTGAAGTAACTCTAATTTTCTTTTCTTAAGTGCCTTCAAGAGTAAAGAGGAGGGAGAGAATGAGCAAAAGAAGAAATGAGACAGGGATGGAAAGATATTGGAGTGAAAGAGGAGGTAGCATGGTAAATGTTTCTAGAACAGAATAGATGAGAGGGAGAAGAGAGAAGGGATGAATTATGTGGTTTCATAAACTATACATGCACTTTTTCTAGTTAAATAGCGTGGTGTATGAATACATTTAAAATGCCACTTCACTAGTAACTCGCAGAGGGCTACTAACAGTGGCTGGTGCAAGGCTTCTCTTTACACTAAAATGGCGTTTGTCTGTTCACTCACCTCCAAAATAGTATCTGTCTCCCGAGTAAATCTGCAGCAGGTTGTTTGCATCCACAGGAGATGGGACTCCATTATCTAGAGTAAGAGTTATTCGCTGTCTTCTGGCATTTATGATAACCATGTGCCACAGCCCATCATTGAGATCCACACCTAGAAAACACAATAGTTAAGAGCAATTAGCTAAGAGGGGCGACCTTTCAGATGATCAGGCACACATGGAAAATTGAAAACAGTTAAAGTGTATTGTTTAGACTCCATTCTGCAGAAATGCTTAACCTTATACATTGTACTTGCGTAAAGAATCCTAATATTCAATGGTGATTGGTGAATTTTAAAAATAATGGTGTGTAAACACTCTCCAAAAATGCAATACAATGCAAACAAGTAGAGGTGCACACCTGACGTACTCTATAAGGGCCCATAGGAGGTGTCTCCACACAAGAAATATAAAAAACTGGAGCAAATTATACATGTTATGCCAAGATCTAAACACAGATTTGCAAAGAAGCCATAGGCTTTAATGAGACGCAAGAAGCCCATAAGGCTCAGTTTTGAGTCCCCTGCTGTTCAACATCTACGCCCGCAATCTGGATGTAGTGGAGAGATGTGGCTTGACCCTATTTTGTTATGCAGATGACACGCAGATCATCTTTACATTGTTATCTGTACAGAATCATGTACCCTTTGATCTTCTCATGGGCTTCAGTCTCATCTCCTCGTGGATGAACAAAAACTCGCTCAATGGGGATAAAACAGAGGTAATGATACTGCGCAAGGGCTCCTCTCTCTGAGGCCCACAACATTGGCCGGGCTCTCTTTGGGCTCTGCTGACTCCATCCGCGAAGGTCAAAAACTTAACTCGAGCTTTAATATCTATGAATCAGGCTTTGTTTAATGTCCCCAGATTCTGTCTAGCCTGTATTAAAGGGCGCTCTTTCTTACTTAGGCCCAAAAATATGGAACTCCCTTCCAGAACCCCAGAGAACTTGTACGTCATTGCATGCTTTTCATAAGGGTGCGAAGACCTGGCTTTTTTAATCTGCGACTTCTTAAATTATCCACCTTACTGCTTCTGGGTCTGAAATTCCCTGGGGGTAGCTGTGCATGTCACAAATCTTTTAATAAATAAATAAAATAAGAAATAATCCTCTACTTCACGCTGTACTAATCAAGCCCACCTCCCCAATGGTACTGGGGGAATCAACTTCTCTAAAACAACTCTAACAAAATAATGATAAATCAGTGCATTTTAAGTACTCTTCATTAAAAGGGTTAGCTAAAAAGCCATTACCTCCTCATCTTCCTTACTCATCCCATTCCTTAATAATGGAGTGACTGTGCCCATTCACTCCTATATCCCACCCTTGTAAAGCGGTCTTCTCTATGGAAAGAGCTTCATGGTGTTTAAACCCCTCCTCTTCCTCCAACTTCCTGTTTTTACTTTTGTGTACCTCTCCCTTGTAGGGCTCTTGAGGCATTTGTGGTGGCCACTCATGCTACTGAACGTAAGCCATATTTGTTGTACATGTTATTTGTACAGGAGCATGGTACTCTCTCAGTGGTTGCTTGGACAATGCATGCTTGCTTACCCTCGAGAGTTGCTGGCAGCACTTCTGTTCGGATAGTTTGACCGGGTGTTTTAAGGCTGCCTGGGCACCATTGTTTATTTGCCTTTGGTGATGGAGCACTGCAAACTATTTTGGCCATTTTCCCGGAGCCACTTGAACTGGGAACTACTCCTGATTGATTTTGGGAGCTGCATGGCTCAAGAGGCAGTCTATTGTTGTCCCTGGATGCCGTGTGAGTTGCCATGTCTCACTGAGATCAGCTTTAATTTTTGGGAGCGAGTGCTATCTCTCGCTACAGAGGTGGACCCCAGGGGCCAGTGTCTGTTGCAAGCTGATTTCTGGGGAATAAACTATGCATGTGGGAGTTTGCAGGAATGCAGTACACACTCTTACTTTCTTTTGTGTACCCACATGTTTCTGAGTGCGGCTGCCTCATTCTTTAGGCTCATATTGGGCAGTTGTTTGCTCATGTATGTCACAATTGGAGACCTGGGAATTACAGAGGCCCTTCCTCAATTTTTTTTCATTCTACCTGAACAGTCTATTCTCTGTCTGATTTTGGTACATTTATTTGTTCGGGCAATTATATAGTTTTTTCTTGCATAGCCCTTGGAGTATTTATAGATACCTGTTTCTGTCATGCTTTGTCTCCTTGTGGGCTTTTTGCTGGATTCACCATGGGCAAGCACTCACAGAAGACACAGCATGTCTCTTCTGATAGACTACTTCAAGGATTTCAAGTGGATAGTTATAGACATCATTCACCTTCTATGTCTGAGGTGCATCTTAAGGAGATGGTGCAGAAATCATCCGGTGCCTACAATAAAGAGCATGGCAAAAGTAATTTGTCTCTTTCTCCTAGGTCCTCAGAGGGATCTCTTTAGTTGGTCTCCTCTCCTTCATCTGTTTCTTGTTGGGCTTCCCAAGATTATGATGGAAAGGAGGTAGTTTTTCCCTCAGAATCTTCTTCCAGATGAAAATACATTTTAAAGGAGGACTGGGAGCCTGCCATTTCTTACCTTTCACCTAGTCTCCAGCTTCATCAGGCTAATGATCAGCCCAGTACTGGCAGTGACTGGTTCAGGCTATTCCAGAGACCATTAGTCCCTAGAGGTACCTGTAATTCCTTCTATCCAGAACCTGCTAAAAAGAGAATGGAGACATCCTGAAAGAGTCTCGTGCCTAGGTTCAAGGGGAGACTTTATCTGTTGGCACATGGGACAAGTGAATTGCAGCAGGTCCTGAAACTTGAACCCCCTCCTTTCTAATCTCACTGGGAAGCCTTCTTTTCTTACTGAAGATATCACCTTAACTGATCCTGTGGATAGAAAAGCAGCGATGGCCCCAAAAAGAGCACATGCTTGTCTCAGATTTTCTTTACAATCTGAAATATATGCAGTGTATACTTCTCAGCCATTGGTTAAGGATTTCCAGTCTCTTTCTTCAGCAATCCAGGAAGGTGATGATTGTTTACATTTCTAGGGCTGCATGGAGATTCAGGCAAAGTTCCTTTTGGATATCACTTTTGATCATTTAAGGGCATCTGCAATGACCTCAGTAATTGCAGTGGCTGCAAGACGACATTTGCATTTACGAAATTGGAAGGTGGATGTGGCTAAAAAAACAACTTCTTATTAAGGATGCCTTTCTATGGTAAAAGACTATTTTGTGATGAATTGGAGGATGTTCTCAAAAACACATTTCAAGAGCTAGAAGCATGTCCAACCGTTTCGACCAAAACAAAAGAACTGGGATACTCTCAGAAAAAGATCTGATCTCTACAGGAGGACGTAGAACAGATTTCCAAAAGAGGTGGTCTTAGCTTCAAGGCAAGCAGTCTCAGGCTTCTGTTTCCTAGGGGCCGGCCCTCTCCTTTCGTTCCTTTCAGGAATTATGGAGGACCTCGATTAACAACAGCTTGGTAGTACAGGTCGTGTCACAGCATTATGTACTATAAGTTTCTCCAGGGTTTTGAGAACCTAGCTAAAGAGGGCGTGCGGTTGTTATTCTCGAGTATTCCTGGTCAAGACAATAAGGGGTGATTTTTATATGATTATAGATCTCGGTTTCCTAAACAAGTGCAATCAAGCCATTCACTTCAAGATGAATACTTTGCAGCAGCCGATTCTTGTAGTCTACGCAGTTTTATTTTTTACAAAGACAGAGCCCCAGTATGCTTACCTGCTTGTTCCAGTGGCGGGTGCTTCACAGAGATTATGCAGATTTGTGATTGGCTCACACTACTTGCAATGTTGAATGCTTCCCTTTGCCTAAAGTAATCTCCTTGGATTTTTTCAAAGATCCTTGCTCCAGTGACTCTCAAGGTGTTTAGTATACACCCATATCTAGATGATATGTTGCTCCAGGCTCCATCTCATCAGAATGCCCTCTCAGACACAACCAGGACTGTGGCGACTCTGCAATAATTCAGCTTTCTTATCAATCACCTGAAATCCCTGCAGGTTCCATCCCAAACAGTGGAATATATTGGGGCATTCTTCGACACACGCTTACGGAAGTTTTTCTCCTGAGACTAGGCTTTCCAGACTGAGAGCTCTCATTCGGACCTTTGTCCAGAAACCAGAGGCATCAGCAAGGGACTGGCTGCGACTTCATGGGCATAAGGTGAGCACTTAGTCTTCTTGTGGTTTGTTAAATGATATGATTGTGGCCTTTGATAAGTAGTGTTTGTTTCTGTTTCCAGGCAGCAACTTGGGCCATTATACCATGGTCTCGACTTTATCTAGGCAATGTGGTTCATCATATTCTGATCAACTGGTATCCCACACAAGAGCATCATAATGACATGATTCCAGTGTCTACTTCAGTCCATCAGGAACTCCAGTGGTGGTTGACCCCTCCTTCTTTTTTAAGTTAGATTCTCAAGTTTTTCTCCAGATCTGCAGCAAGCAGGGGCGTTTCTGTAGTAGGTCTTTTTGCCTCCTCCCAGAACACCAAGTCCCTCTACATTTTATACGGTTTCAGAGAGGAGGGGATGGGGGCACCAATGCTCTGACCAGTCCTTGGCCTCCAGGCTCCCTGGATACCATCCCTCCTATCAGCCTGATTCCCAAGTTTTGGAGCATCTGCTGAGAGATCCTGCAGAGGTGATTCTGGTTCTTCCTCTTTGGGTCAGGCACCCTTCGTTCCCTGTACTTCAGCTTCTGTCTCTGACCGGAGAATGGCTTCTCCTTTTGACCCCTTCTCCTCTCAGTCTGTCTATCCTTCCAGTACAGACCCTGGCCAAGTTTAAACTCTCAGTTTGAAGGTTGAGAGGGCACGTCTCTTACAGAAAGGTCTCTCTGTATCAGTATCTCGTTCCCTTCAGTTATCTAGGGGACCTTCCACCAATAAAGCAGATGAACATTACTGGAAATGTTTTGACCATGGGTGTAAGGAGAAGTCTTTGCCCCCTATTTACGTTCCCACTGAGGATATTTTTCAGTTCCTCCAGAAGAGGTGTGGCAAGGGTCTGTGTGTTTCTACTCTCAAACTCCAGTAGTTCTTCATTAACATTTTTAGATGTCTTTCGGTAAATTTGTCATCTATTGAACTTCTGGCATCTAAATTGTTTAAGACTAATCAGATTTTGATGCCTTTGGTTCGTTCTGCTTTTTCTTTCTGGGATTTGCCATGACTCTTTTCCACCTAAAAGGGGGACCTAATGAGACTTTGCAGTAGGTATAACTCAAATGTATCACATTTAATGTTTTCATTTTGGAGGCCATCATCTCTGAAAGGCAGCTAGGGGAGTTAAACCCTCTGGTGTGCTGTCCCCCATACTTAAAACTCTTTGATGATATGGTCGTGTTATCTCTCGAGCCAAAAGTTCTTCCCAAAATCAAGTCTTCTTTTTATCATAACCAGGAGGTTGTGCTGGCAGTTCTCCCTCAGGAGGCCTCTGCTTCTAATTCTTTGCTCTCTCTCCTTGATGTTGTGAGGACCCTTAAGATTTACCTTACCTCTTCAGCTGAGTTTCGACAGTCTGAATCTCTGTTTCTGAACTTTGGCCCTGAAAAAGGGGTAAGAAACTGTTTTCCCTGATATTGGCAAGATGGGTCAAGTCTGTTCATTTGTTCGCTCATGCAGCTGCCAGTGTAAATATGACTGGTGGGACCAAGTCTCACTGTACCTGAAGTATTGTGGTTTCTTGGGTGAAGTGTTCTGGAATTTCAATTAGAGATATATGTAAGGCTGCTATGTGGACATCCCCTCCCAGCTTTATCTCTCATCATAGGCACCTCAATATTGCACAGTGGTCTGAACTTTTGTCAGCTCTAATATCCTGCAGGTTCCTTTGAATAAGTAAGGTGCTACAATTATGATTATTCATGAATGATACTTTCAATTTCTATATCTAAGCATTGTTACAAATAGACTGGATCAAAATAATAATTAATTTCTTTCTTCTATTGCTGCTGTTTTGGTGCCTTTTTTATTTTACGGATGTTGCTGAGAGTTTTTTTGCTAGGGCATTTCTCCATTAGTAAGGAATGGGACGAGGTTAGGAAGATGAGGAAGTAATGCCTAGATTACTTACTGGCAGCCTTCATTACTCTGATTCTTCCTTAATCGTCCCATTCCTTATACCCCTCCCACCCACATTCCTTATAGCAGCCATCTTGGGTTTGTAAAGAAACTGGAAGTTGGAGGAAGGGGAGGGGTTTATACATGGTGAAGTTTTTTTTCATGAAAAGAGAAGACAGCTTTACAAGGGTGGGATAAGGGAGTGAATGGGCACACTCACTCCATTAGTAAGGAATGGGATGAGTAAGAAGAATCGGAGTAACAAGCATTAATGGTAAGCAATCAAGGCATTAATATTGCAGACAATTAAAAAATCATCTTGTTCTGCAATCTTGTATGACATATTGTGTTTTTTAAACTGTAATAAAACTCTGCTTAAATACTAAAAACCACTTTGAATAACGTTTCCCATTCAGCCTTTTCAATGTAGATTCATAGTCAAAAATTACGAGTCAAAATCTTCATGGAAGTGGCAGGGTGGGAAAATGATAAATCACATAGAGCATGCTGTCTAATGCCATAGATACCAGATGTTGACTTGGCAGATCTTACAATGTTAATTCCACCCAGGTTACAAAGACTTCACAGGTTCAGAAAGGTTATAGGAAATGTACAGTTTTAGACCTCTGGCAGAATAAGTGACTAAGGGCCATTTGTAGGTAATCTACATTTACCGATTCTAAAATACCGAATTTTACTGATTCGGTATTTTAGAATTGGTAAATGCTATGTAGGAAATAATTTGTTAAATGTTACAGAATCAGTAAGATTCGGTATTTAAGAATCGGTATTTACCAATTCGGTAATTCCAATTCATTCCTACGGGCCTGGAGGCCCGTAGGAATGAATGGGAAGCCATTCACTATTACCGATTCGGTAAATACCGAATCGGTAATAGGGAGCACATATTCAAGGGTGGCAGGGTGTCACATTGACACCCTTTTGCACCCCTGAATTGTGCATGTGTGCCCATGTGGCACACATACATGCCCTAAGGGCATGTATGTCTGCCACATGGCACTGTTACAAAAGCACAAATTTGCTTTTGTAAAGGTTTTCGATATTTACCACCAACTTGTAGTTGGTGGTAAATAACGAATCCTTAAAGCACATGAGCACTCTTAAATGTGCTTCCTACATACCATTTACCGATTCGGTAAATACCGAATCAGTAAATAATGATTCAGAAAATACAGAATCGGTAAATACCGATTCTGTATTCACCGAATCATCACCTACATCGGAAATGGCCCAATACCGGTCAGTAAGCCTCAAATTTACCGAATTTTGGGCCATATGTAGGGAAATGGCATTTACCGTATCGTAAATACCGAATTTTACCGATTCGGTATTTACAAATCGGTAAATGCCATGTAGGTAATTATTCTGTAACAATTACCGAATCGGTAAGAATCGGTAATTACCGATTCGGTATTTACCGATTCTTTAATTGCCATTGATTCCTATGGGCCTTAAGGCCCGTAGGAATCAATGGCAATTACCGAATCGGTAAATACCGATTCGGTAAAATTACCGATTTGTCAAGGGGGACAGGGTGTCACTTTGACACCCTGTTGCACCCCTGATTCTGGCTTGTGTGCCATGTGGCACACATACAGGCCCTTAGGGCATGTATGTGTGCCACATGGCACAGGTGTACATCCACAGATGTGCATGTACACAGGAATTCGTTATTTACCATGCAATAATATTTCATGGTAAATAACGAATTCCTAAGGGCCTGTGGCACTGTTTCCAGTGCCACCTACATCCCATATTACCGATTCTGTACATTTACTAATTCGGTAATTTACAGAATCGGTAATATTTTGCCCACCTACATCTGAAACTCAAAATACCGGTCGGTAACGGCCGAAATTGGCCGTTACCAACCGGTATTTGGCCACCTACATATGGCCCTTTGGGTTTACAGACCGGTAATTAGCCACCTACATCGGGCCCTGAGTCATAAAAAACATGGCAATATAAACTAGGAATTGCCCCCACACAATTTGTGAATTAACAGCAACAGAAGTAAGTGCCTTTTTTGTCACTAAGGAGAGAAGTAGTCTCTTGAACTCAGAAATTTGTTTTTGCTCCAGTATATACGTTACCTATATTTTTGAAAAAACGATCATTCTGACTCCAAACAACAGCCTATGAGTTTCAAATAAATTCACACATTTTGCCATGTAGAGCATGATATCATTTATTGATAAATAAAATCACAGTAACAAATTTTGTGATCTAAAACAAAAGGTTTTGGTTCTGCAATTCCGCCTCACATGTCATGAATTAACTGCCACTTCAGCAAGTGCTCCATGATACCAAGGGGGAAAAATTCACCAATATGTTTTCTGAAATCAGCAAAAGTTATCATACATAGGTTGCATAACTTGGTTTTAAGACGTGGAAGAGCACCTAGGTAACCGCACATCGCACTTTATTGTACTTTCATCAGCACATAGCACTTTACTGAATAGTTTGTTAGCACTTAGCTATGTTAGCGCACAGAACATAGCTATCTGAATCCAGTGTAAAGAGGTAGGCCGGCTTGTGCATGTCATACTGTAGTAAGCACTTTAAGTGTCAGTTTTATTCCTTACTTTTATTCTCTCTGTGAGGTCTATTTTTAATATAACTTTGCAGGTATTGATTTGAGCCCTTCAGCTGTTTGACTGCTCCGATGTTACATGGGGAGCTTTTTTTTCTTAGCCTCTGCATGTTTTTAGTGTTTTTTTCTTATTTCAAAATGTGTTTGTAAGGATTTTAAGTAATCATACAATAAAGATGATGCTAATAATAATATTAAACAAATTTATAAAGCGCATGGCTACACTCACTAGTGTGTCACCGTACTGCGGCATCAAAAACTCGTCAATAGCAGAGTTATCACTCAAATATCATAATAAATTATTTGTATGACCATTGGATTTTAACAACTGAATATTTCAATTAATAAAGAACACGTTTTTCAACCATAAAGAAAACTTTGGACCTGCTATCTCCATTGACTATTATGGACATTTTATGACCTAATGAGCTAAAAATCTATAATTGATGTGTGCTAACTCCAAATCTCTTCTTGTCACTCAAATATCAGTTTCAAATATATTTTGCAAATGCTAATTTTGTGGTTTGAAAAAAAGCTTTGACAATGTTTGAAAATGTGCACAAATATTGCTATATAATATTTATTTTGGAGAAAAAAAAGTCCGCTCAAAAACACATACTGTAAAATTAAGTATGAGATTTTCTTTTCAGTATATACATGTTGGGGTGCCATATTTCAACCTATTTTTACCATTTCAAAATTATGAAGAAATTCTGTCTTATATGCCAATATAGCCATTCACACCAAGAATGCATTCATAAGCCAGAGATAATCACCTCAAAGCCAAGGACAATTACACGTATGTATTTGTGGAATATCCACACTATACCATACATCGGTGCCATTATGCAGGACTGGACTGGGAATCCAAAGCTGTCCTGGCAATTTTGTGGGACTGGTGGTTGGGGAAAACCATGCACCCTGTGATGGCAACCCCATAGTGCCTGCCACACTGTGCATGGTGGTAAATAGGGGTCCCATGGATACCTAGTAATGATGCTGAGATGGATTATCAAAATATTTTAACCACCGCCGTTTGCACAACATATGAACCCTTATGCTCAACATCCCCAGTTCTTTGCAGACCCGTCTTTTTTAGGACGAGGCCGGGGACAAAACCGTGGCAGAAGAAGAGGACAACAAACTGTCCAATGGGACACGGATCCATCGTTCCCGAACACACGGAGCAGGAGAGCGGCTCAACAGAACAACAGCACAGAAGCGACCGGCACCTAACAGTCAATCTGAGCTCTCGCATTTTAACACCAATTGAACAGACAGTCTTGGAAAAAGGACTTGGCTTTGTTCCTACCAGTAGAGGTGATCCATTCCAGATCAGAACTGAACTTGAGAGATTCTTTCGTAAAGTGCGCCTACATTTCTTTTTCAAGGACAAAATTGACCTTGACAAAACTTTGGACGACCATCTTACCAATACTGGATTACGTCCTAAATCCACATTCACCCCCCAGAGTCACCAAGTTCCAACACAGGTGACCACTTTTGAGGAGGCAGTCAGACATGATATCTCGGGCTTACAGGATGCTGATTTTCAGAACTTCCATAATTTTTCCAACACAGAAAAGAAGGCCTTAACCAGCCTGACAAAAGATCCGTCTATAATTATAAAACCAGCGGATAAAGGGGGAGCTACGGTCGTCTTGGACATGGTCCAATATCGACAAGAATGCTTAAGACAATTGGACAATCATCAATTTTATCGACGGCTGTCTGAGGATCCTACATCACGACTGCTCGCTGAGAATAGAGCCTTGGTGGACGAGGGAAGCACCGAAGGATGGACCACTCCTCAGGAGGCAAAATTTCTGGTGACACCGAATCCTGTGACACCAGGGTTCTATTGCCTACCTAAAATCCACAAAGCCACCAGACCACCACCAGGACGCGCCATTATCTCGGGGATTGGCTTCCTCCTTGAGCCTCTTTCAACATTTGTCAATTTTTTCCTCAGACCTATTGTCAAAAAAATGCCTACTTACCTGGAGGACACAGCTGATGTCCTCAGATTGTTACCGAGTATAGAGTTCAACGTCGAGACAGACTTATTAGTTAGCTTTGACGTTGAGTCTCTTTATACTTGTATACCGCAACAGGAAACTCTTGATACCATAAGACACCTTTTATCTGTAGAGGATCTTGACAGCATCACTCCTGTTAACTTTATCCTGGCATGTGCAAGGATAGCCATGATGGATAACTTTTTCAAATTTGAAGACCAGTTCTTTCTTCAAATCTCCGGGACATCGATGGGGAGTATTTTTGCCCCTAGCCTCGCCAACCTCTATGTTCATCAATTTGAACAGGATCATGTTCTCAACCATAGTAACCCGTTTCTCCATCAAGTGGTACTATGGAAGAGATACATTGATGACATCCTGGTGGTGTGGCGAGGCTCTCATGATGAGATCAAGTCTTTTCATCAATGGCTTAATGATCAAAATCAATATCTTAAATTCACAGTTGAGTGAAGCCATGAGAGACTCCCCTTTTTAGATCCATCCATCTTTCCTGAAGCAGGGGGATTACAAAGTGAACTCTTTACTAAATCCATGGCCAGGAATTCCTTGTTGCTATTCAATAGCCATCACCCTCGGTCTTTGAGGTAAAACTTGCCTGTAGGGCAATTCCTCCGACTCAGGAGGAATTGTTCGTCTAAAGAACTGTTTAACAAACATGCAACCATCCTTTCTGCTCAATTGCAGGAACGTCGATACCCCAAACACCTTGTTAAAAAGGCATGGAAACGTGCCTCAAATAACAATCGCGAGGCACTTGTGGAAAGACGTCCCCCTAAACCACCATTGGTCAGGCTGACATTTTTCAGCACATTCAATACACTGTCCAATAGAATTAAAAAAACTGTACGAAAACGTTGGGGAATCTTGAACATCACTGATGCCAATATCCCTTTGCCCCTTTTTTCACTCAAAAGAGCACCGAGCCTGCGTGACACCCTGGTCCACACGAGACCCAGGATACAAAACCCTGTAAGATCCATGTCCCTTTGGGATCTTCCACCTGTCTCTGGCCACTATCCTTGTGGGTCATGTAGCGTGTGTCCTCAGACAAGTAAAACTGACAGAGTCGATTTGGGAACGGGCAGGACGTGGCTCCTAAAATAACACACAAACTGCAACACCGACAAGGTCATTTATATGATCACCTGTCCCTGTTCCCTAAGATACATCGGCTAAACCACCCGGAAAATTAAACTGAGGATTGGTGAACATAAAAGCACAATCAGGTGCTGAAAACAATCAACGAGGCTGACCAACCACTTCTTAACCTCCAAACACACAGCAGATGACATGAGGTGGGTGGTCTTAGAACACCCTTACATCCCCCCTCACATTAGTGATGTGTCTAGGTTCCTGTTCATTAAAGAACAAAAATGGGTTTTTCATCTTAAAAGTGACAGCAAGGGCCTCACCCTGGACATCATTATAAATCATCTATAGAGGGTTCTATACGAGTCCAATGAGATCTGTATACACAAGGTTGAATAGTGACTTAGGGATAGTAAGAGTACTGCACATTTTAGCCACTTGCTATCATCATATGATTTCGTTATTTCACCGTCTGGCTGTACAGCCTGCTTACAATACATATCCCTACTACTTCTTTTCCCACAATGTAGCTCTGGCTGTGTTGGTTGAGTTTTCCGTTATTACTGCTCCACAGAATCATCTGATGGAATTAGTTTATAATAACAATCTGGCCTATGGTCAAGCGGCAATGGGCAAAACTCGATCTGAATCGTTAGTTGAGTCAAAGCAGACACCTCCTGTCATTTTACCACACTCGCGCGTATGCATTGTTTTCATGCGCACGCGCGGTAGTAGATTCACTATATTGTTGCGCATGCGCGACTACATATATCATCTGCGCATGCGCGACAAAGAGTAGTGTACGGTTTTCCGCACGACCGCATTACGCGACATTTTGCCTAGGAACGACATCATTAGAAACGAAGGTGCAAGCAATTACCTAATTATTCCATCACAACAGCGCTTTAAAACATGCGGGAAGGAGGAGCCTGTTACCTTCACTCCTACTCGGACGCTGGTTTGAGGCACCGACGGATAGGTAGGCTCCTTGATAGTGTTTGTGTTTTAAACTGTTTTCTTAGAGCTGCTGTAATATTCGGTGCTCTGTCTCTTTTTTAATCTGTGTTCTCTCTATATGAGAGCCTGTTATATGTGGGCTACTTTGCATGAGAATGCACTAGAGACAGTGTGTTAGCTCTATTTTTGTTCAACTATTTTTGCTCATTAATTTTCTCTCCTCTCCATGCAAAGTTGAGAGTCAATTGGGTCCTTTTTATAACTGGGTCTTGCCATGCCTAGTCTCAGTCATTTCTGTTTGTTTGGGTCATAGTCTTTTTATGAAACAACTGGTATATGTTGGAAATTATGGAAATGAGGGAGCAATGTATCCATACACCCCTGAAGAGCTTCTGAGGTGTTCTTTACTTCATTCATTTTTTCCATTTCCACTCTAACAGAGCGGGGCCTCATTTCTTCCCGAGCGGGTGCCGGGCGAGGTGAGGTGTCTTCCCACAAAACGCTGGGTAAGTGATATATTGTAAATACTGCTTTATTTTTCTTATAACTGAATGACCAGGAGAACTATATGTCTTCTGCGTGGCATTGAGACTCTTTCTTCGCCCTGTTCGTGATGTCTTGTTTTGATTTATTTATCATTGTGGTACCATTACACATTATAATATATTTTGCTTTTGTGCACTATCTTTCTATTTATAGGAAAGGACACATGATTAAATATCCACCAGCAAACATTGGGGATCCAAGTTCCTGGTAGGTATAATTTATTGTATTTGTGCATAATTACTATTGTTATCACATATTTGCAGTCGCTATTTTCATTCGGTCCTGAAGAAAGCTGGACAGTTTGTCCATTTGAGCTGAAACATGTTGACCCCACTGCACTGCGCCTTTGCATAGTTATAATTTCAAACTATTAGGGTCTGTTTTAAACTTTGACACTAGGTCAATACCTATTAAACATATTTTTTGTCCTAGTAGTCAATTTTATTTCCACTTTATTTTCACGTTATTTTCACTAGCACTGCACACCATTGGCACCATATGGAATACACTGTGGTTAGAAAAATATTTTGATAATCCATCTCAGCATCATTACTAGGTGCGTTGGGCGAGATTTGGATTTACTACTCGCACGCCACATGATGATATTCCGCCACAAGTGTGGGCTGATGGGAATTTTTCAACCCAGTGTCATTTCTTAATGTGGCTATATGGTCCCTTTGATTTTTAGTCTCAACAAGACTCACAAATAGCTTTTTGGACCAGACATCTCTATATATTTATTCATTATATAGTTGGGTTTCGAGATGTCGTGGTCGTTAAACAACCCTACTTTGACCCTCCTTAACCTTTTTTCTTAGTCCCATGGATACCCCCACGGGCCCCAGCCAGAGGCCTGCGGGTGGAAGGGGGTCCCCAAAGTCAGACTCTGACAGCAGTTTTGTGTCGGGCAGACAGATTCGGCTGTCAGAATCAGTCATCATAATCTCTTGGTCAGAAGCCGTGTTTATAGAGCTGTACGAATTGGCTCCGAACGACTCGGGATGTCCGAATCCCGTTCGTAACAGGATCAGACAATCCGAACAGTTTCCTTGCATTGTAATTGGTCATTCAAAAATCTATCCAATTCGGTCGAAAACATGGTTTCTGATTCGGATTCTCAGATTTCGAATCACTGTGCAGAGCCTTTTTCGAAAGACATCATAGTTGCCCCTATGTCAAACATACTGACATATTATATATTTAAGCATGTACACAAACATAGGCACTTAAACAAAGATACAGTTGCCAATGTATTCATATATCACACCCCAGCTTCCCAGTCTTGCAACATTGTATTTCAATGTATGGGTATCTCATCCACTCTCATAGGCCTTGGCACTACTGCTCTTGGTCTTGTTTATTTGTTAAGATCGCTACTATTGTCATTGCATGCTGACTGTGCACTTCCGCTCCTGCCATGGCATGACAGACTCCTTTCTCACACTTAATGTGCATAAAAAGGTAGAGCCTTCAACTTTGCCAATAACTACAAAGTAATAGTGCACGATGATTTACAGTATTTCAGGCCCTAGACTATAAATCAAACTAACTGCGACATTCGGGCCGTGCCATTCACTGGCTGGCTTTTTGAAGCATGGGTGAACTGTAGACTGATGACAATGTACTAACCCATGCTCTGTAACAGAAGACTTGTGCCCATTAAAGCATAACACTGCATTTGTGATGGATGTCTTGGTCTATCCTGTATGCACATCTTAAATTGCATATTCCTGTCACTTTGAGGGCCTGGAGCTACTCAGTACCCCGTACACGCACTGTTCACATCCATCAGAGCAAGCTGGTCAAGCCTAAAATGCAACAACAATTTTCTGTCCTCAGTGGAAAATGATTCAAAGGAACAGAATTTAACATCATACAGCAAGAGTGATATATATGGAATAGAATTACTTACTCTTTTATTATTATTAGTATTATTATTATGTATTATTATTATCATACACAGTATGTATTTGTAAAAATGCATTAACTATGTATTATGTTATTTTTGATAAATGTAGATTAAACTATCCAATTATTAAGGAATGTGGAGACCGGTGTACAAATGTTTTGTGATTCATTGATCAGTCGCAAACTGATTAGCTAATTCGAAATGTGTGTTTTGCAATGTACAAAAGCAAGGCATTCATGCTTTCAGTAATTCAACTCCGTGAACTGAATCCACGGCGAATCAGAAGTAAATTAGCGAATCACAAGCTGTAGTTTTTAAATAGCCATCCAAAAATAATATGACATATTTCCAATTAGTGAACAGTCGCAGAACATGTGCAATTCAGCACTAAGGGGCCGATTCCCATCTGGGTCAGAAAGCTCTCGGACCGAGCCGGACCCGGGTTGTTTTCCGACCGAGCAGGACTCCTGCAGTCCGACTGAGCGAGTACGATGCAGCCGCATGCTGCTGGACTCGGTTCGGTCGGACTCCCATACAAGTCAATGGGAGCCGGTCGTACGACACGTACATGGGCTCCCATTGACTGAATGGGTAAGTCTCGCACAAGGGCGCCCCCTACAGTGGATAGGAATCGGTGCCATCTGCACCGTACATGCCTGTGTTGGGGAGACCCTTGGGTCTCCCCCTGTGTCCGAGTCATAAGGCTGCGGGTGACGGGGGTCCAACGCGGACCCCCAAAAGCAGCTTCCCGGACGATTTTGCGAGCCGGAAACTTCGGCTCAATCCGTCTGTCCAACAAGTGCATCGTACTGGCTCGGTCAGAACTCGCCTCCATTGCACGGTGTGGTTCTCTTACGGACAAGGCGTATGAAGCGGTTCGGACCCGAAAACAATTCGGTCCGCAATTTAGGGGTTGTCGCATCGCACTTGCCCACTCGTACAGCTGTACGAGTCGGGCGGAGAACCCACGTACAGCTCGTACTTTTTACGGCTGCATCACGTTCGGAGACCTTCCAAGCGAGATCGGAATCGGCCCCCAAGTGGGAGCATGTAATAACCAATTGCAGAGTAAACAAGGAAGCCCACACTGGAGTTCACCTCTTCTGAAAGGTAGATCCATGTGCAACGTAGAGGTGAAGGAGAATTTTTATGTCACAATAAAGGAGAATGAGGAGGAAGGAGAGCGTATTGAGCCACAATGTCACCCTCTTTGAACAAATAGAGGAGGAAGTATACATTATGTAGCCAAGTGCTGTTGATTTTAATTGCCGAAATGAAAGCATATCTGCCTAGAAATACCAAATGTAGTCAGAATATTGCTGTTCATGATGCCAGACATGTGTTCCACATACCTAGTGACCTCTGGAAGTTGCTAAGGCATAGATGCAGCAGAGTATAGAATACCACACAGTGCATTTTAATATGTGTTTACAGCATTCATTGATGTACTGTTACTTAGAAAATGTGGTAAAATGTTATCATGCACTACAAATCCCACAAGTTATCGGTTATGTGGACGGTACCATTGTAATACGTCCAGCATCAGACACTGAATACCTGTATACAAACCTTAAAAGTTACCACTCACTTAACATACAAGTGGGGTATAATTCAGTGTCTGATCTCATGACTGCTGGCAAAAGAATTCTGGAAGTACCCATGATTACTTTGATTCCAACAGTGTGCCATGCATGAATGTCTGGCAAGAGGCGAGTATAGAGCTTTGTTTCTGTTAGATAAGTTATACAATTTTACACGGGTGAATATCCCACACCCAAACTTATCATAGAGGTTGAGGTTTGATGATTTCCCTCCTAGGAGGGAATGTGTATGCCATCAGATCATGGCTTCTAACCATCAGGGAAGGAGCCGAAATACAAGACTGATCACAAAAACTGGGTCCATGGGTGAACGTAAATCTATACTGTTGAAGAGAAGATAGAATTATCTTCATAACTGTGGTGGAGCTCTGCAGAAGGCACCTGAGACCTGATGCAAAATGACTGCTTGTTGTGCTATTTGGCATAGCATTGCAACAAGATGAGGACTACTTATAGATCCAGACATTGATGACTGAGGGTGAAGTTTCATTGTCATCATTCAGTGATGCACGTAGTTACGGCATAGTCTCCATGTGTATTTTAATTTATTTTGTAGTCTCTAACTGCTTGAATCCTTTTCTTAAATGCACTTTTTATGCTCTTGGCTTGCTTTGCTAGGGCCCACACATGTTTCAACTGTCTGAACTGCTGACATGTCAAAATAGAACCCTCCACAATGCTAGGGGTGATGATATACTCCCATGGCCGTCTAGTGTTACTTGCTCTGATGGCGGGTCTGCCCCTTCTCCTATCTCTGAGCTGATGTAAACAAGATGCCAATGATGTCTGTAGCCTTGAAGGTTTTGATATTTTCGCTCTGTGTATATGTTGAACTCTTAGGATACAGTTGGAGTCGTCAATGGGCCGGCAATAGATGCATCTATGCTTGTGTTGCACAAAGCACTTCCCTCAGCTCCAAAAATTGAACTATCCTTCTTCTTGCATAGCTTCTACTGTGGGTCTGTAAGGAAACCCAGACGTTAGTGTCTTATAAGGAATGCATGCATTTAATACATATTTATTTTTGGAGCTTTGACTAAAATGTAAAAGTTAAATTACTTTATTCAATCTAGTGTTTTGAAAATGATCATTGAACATGTGGAATATTCAAACAAAATATGTTATATTTGCAGATGAGCCACTGAACCACATGTTCTGCTTTCCAATATTCCAGTTACATGTATAACAGGGAAAGAATCATTGGACATAATGTACTAGTATTTTAACGTTTACTAAATGCTGCAATTCGATGGTTTTCAGCTGTTAAAATGTTTTTCATACTTACTAATCCCATTTTAATAGATTGAAACGTTTTCCCAACTCCTAAAATGGCTCTCTGAATGGATACTGATCAGCGTCTGGAAGGGATGTGTTGTAGGATTTACTTTCAAATACCAAATCGATATCTAATGTATAAATGTTATACCACCAAAATCAAGTGGCAAAGCATTGATTTTTTACTAACGTTTCATAGGATGTTTCAACTGGTTAAAAAATAGAAGGGGTCACCTCGGCCTTCCCTTTTGAATGTAAAAAAAAAGATTTTCAAAACAGAATTTTAGCTCCCAACCTTGCAGTGCATAGTTTGTTTCTTACATTTCTTTACTGATTGCATAAACACTGGCAAATTGCAATCAGCATTTTGTAACCAGTAAACAGTACAATGTAGAATGTGCGATGTATGTTAGTGTATTTGCAACATCTCACATATGTAGCTGTTGTGCACATGGTACACCAAGAACAAACATTCGTTTTTACAGGCAGGGAAATGGGTGAGGTAGGTGGTTGCGTTGTAAGGGAATGCGTGGTAATGGCACATTTGTTGTATTGCCCCGGTTATAAAGGCATTCATCCGCTCATACTCCTAGACGCAAAAAGAACAAATGATAGACGGAATGCTGAACAAATCAAACGTTCACCCCAGTCCCAACTCCGGGTTTAATCAATGGATTTTTGCTCACCATGGCACCCCGGTTTGGACCCAGCCATATGTAAATCAGTCTTGATACTGCTCCTCATGGGAACAGTCCAGCCCCGACTGCAAGGCCAGGTCCTCTCTGGACTGTGAACAAGCATCCAGGATCCGGTTTCAGGATATCACCCCTATCAGCCGGGCTTGCTTGAATCCATTGGCACAGTGAGCACGAGACCCATGTCTGGGAATACCCTTCCCACTTAGGTTGACAGAAGCAACAAGAACACATTATAAACAGAATGCTGAACGAATAAAACATTCACCCCATCACAGATCTAGGTTTAATCCATTGTTTTTTTGCTCACCATGCCAGTCCAGTTTGGACCTAGCCATACGCAAATCAGTTTTGACCCTATTCCCCATGGAAACAGTCCAGCCTGAACTGTCAGTCCAGGTCCTCCCTGGACCGGAAACAGGCATCCTAGGACCAGTTGGCAGTTTGGGTTGGACTGTTCCCATTGGGAGCAGGGTCAAGACAGATTTGCTTATGGCGTGGTTCCAAACTGGGGTGATGTGGCAAGCAACATAGCAATGGATTAAAGATTAAAGCCTTATGGTTATTGCTATCTGCAAGATCCAGATTAATTCACCACCTATGTTCCTGTCTGCGGTACAGCTTCCTGAGTTATTTCAGCTTATCCATAAACCAAGGGGCAGAGAATGTATTCCTATTGGTGATTTGTTTGCTTTTATGGGGGCTACTATATCTAAAGCTGCCTCCACCCAACTTATAAAATATTCCGCAGAGCGACTGGTGCATGCAATACCACTATATAAAGGACATTCTGCATGGCATCTGGAGAAATCCTACTCCAATTTCTGCAGACCAGCAACTTGCTCTGTGCCCCTATAATGCTTGTCCAAGGATATCCGGGCATATAATAATTTGGGTATCATTATTTAATTTATTTAGGAATTTTGAAGAACATGCCAATATTATTAGGGCATCTTCAGTGGAACACGTGAGCTTATATCCATAGAAGCAAATGAGATGTGCCACTGAGAGGACATAAATCTTATAAATAGAGAGGCTCATGGAGAAGCCCTGCAGGACTCCAATGGTCAATGATTTGAAGAGGACCAGGTATGGTGGTAAGAACATGGCCCGAGTACAATTAAACAAATACATGGAAATCTATTTGAAAGCCTTATCACCCACTCCCACTAGAAACAGGTTGGAGTTATAACTCTTGAGAAATATTTTCAAATAGTGCAGATCAATGTAGACAAATAGAGCAGCAAGATAGGCCTATAAAAATGCTCTATACAGTCTCATCGGTGGAGGATTTTCTTTAAAACGTACAAGTATAGCATATTTCCAGTCTCTGCCAGGAACGCATATATTAAAATAGGGAGTCTAAAGTAGTCTACAGTCTCATGAGCCTGGTTCAAAGGAGGATATCACCTTGACCCCTCAGACTACGTCCTGACTAATGGCAGCTTGAAGGTTTATGACCTCAATGCTTTGCTTTAACAATATGAATGTCTCTTTGGTCGGTTTTAGTGATTGATAGAGAAGCAGGTTGAACTGCACTTAAACTTAGATCTTGTTTGCACAGGCATTGTAATTTTTAATCATGGGATAATTAGTGGATATGATAAATATTGCACCCCACAAATGTACCTGAATGATTTCATCAGGTCAGATATGTATACGCCAAATAAAGCCACAACTACATACTTCACTGATGTAGGTCAGTGGTGGTAAAACACTTATGTGTTGGTGTCTCTTCAACTGCCAAACAAGAACACAATCCAACAGTTGCTTAATGATCTACTTCGAGTCAATTCCCGTATCAATGTAATTAGAATATTTTCAATTACATCAAAAAAGCTCCAGTTAATCTCAAAATCATAGGCTGCTTTGACTAAAGTAAACATGTGGAGTTTGTGGCTACTGCAACCACCTATGTGGAGGTTAGATATTATACTGCCAACAAAGAGTTCAGATAGTAAAACTTAGATTTTGGCCTGAGTCCAACAAAACCTTATCTAGGCTGACAAAATAGTCTAATAACTTGACAGAAATAATTGAAATCAGGTGGAATTAGTGATAGAAAATGGCCCTGAATATTTGTAACAACATGGAGCAAAAATCCTGATGGGTCCAGGCTTCTGCATCATGATCCTATCGCAGGCCCAAAATTCAAAATGACCCAGTAATGTGGTTGCTATAACACCAGATATTGCTTAAGTATAGTCTGGCCTTGCTTCTCAATGGCACTGGTTAGCTCTCAATAAGGCCATAGAGTTGGACATTTACAAGTCCAAACTACAGCTTTTCCTTGGTGCATCGCTTCCACACATAATTTCCTTGGAAAAGGTATTGTTATGTAAGGCTTTCACTGAAAGCCATTAATGTGAATAACTGGATCAACCTTAGATTATTTACTGCTATGATGTATCAAAAGGGGGGAACAAATGCCATTTCTCCTAGTCATGACATTACAAGATGAAGTGCTCGTATACTCCTGTATTTCACTAACTCCCCTAGGATTTTGGAGACCCAATCAAAGTGGTCTTATACTGCCTCTCCTGGATCTCCAAAGACGAGGAGGAGGTGAGATAATGAATACTGTGGAGCATATTTGTGGAGGATGTGGAGCAGTGCTGTGTCACAGGGAAAGGGCAGGAATGTGCTATATTTAGGTGTAATACAATGCATTCCTGTCCTTGTCCCTGCACTTGCGCCATTTTGACTGCCTAGCGCCTATGCAGGAACCCTTGCACCATGGTTGAAGGATTGTTTTTGTGTAGAAAGGGGCACATTCCTACATATTAACAATCCTGAGAGGCATATTCCTCTTTCTATGTGTGCTGCAGGATGCAGCACACATAGAAAGAGGAAGTAAAGATATTTTTAATAGATAGAAATCTTTTAAAGTGAACTCAAAAAGTAGAGCATATACCAGCTCACCTATCAGACCATTCTGTGGTGGTCTTACGTCTCACCTTAAAACAAATAGTTTTTGGCTGATGGACAGTGGATAGGGGTATCTTTTTAGAGAAAGCACAGGTAGATTCGCTAGCAAAGGACACTGAGGCTTTCTTTCAATTGAACAAAAATGGGACCACGAAACAGATTACTTGGGAAGCATTCAAGGCTTTTATTAGGGGAAGAATAATCAGGATTGCAGCATACAGAAATCAGAAGAGGAAGAATACCATCAGGGAACTAGAGAACGAGATTGCATCATTAGAAATAGAGTTAACTAATAATGAAACTACACAGGAGAGATCAAGTATGATGGAGAGACGAAATCTGAAGAAAGAGGAACTAGCAGATTTCCTTGACGAAATTGTCAGGGATAAAAGGGAGGCTAGCAAGCTTTCACACCATGAATATGGCAAAGAGTGTAGAAAATTACTAGCATGGAAGTAAAAAATGGACTTACTTCGCAACAGGGTTAATAAAATACAAAAGAGGATCAACAATATAGCACAGAAGAGACAGATAAGAAGGGAGTTTGTAAAATTCTTTGATAAACTGTACACTGAAGATGTCATTGTTACAAATGAGCAAATAAACTCAGTACTGGATGTAATAAAAACACTGTCTGCCACTTAAGAACAAAGAAGAGAACTGAATCAGGAAGCCTCCAGGGAAGAGGTAGTAGAAGCAATGAAAACCCTTAAAAAAGGCAAGGCGGCAGGTCCCGATGCACTCCCAAATGAGCTGTACACAAACTTACAGGAAGTATTTGCCGAACCCCTGGCAGACCTCCTGAATGAGGTCTTCCTAAAGGGAGGAGATCTCTAATCCTCTTGGAATGATGCGATTATTAGCATCTTAATAAAACCAGGGAAGGATCCTACAAAATGCGCGTCGTACAGGCCGATTTCTCTTTTAAACACAGACTACAAGGTTTATATGCAAATCTTGGCGAAAAGGTGAGGAAAAGTAGCAGGAGCGTTAATTCACCCAAATCAAAAAGGGTTTATCACTGGAAGGTGAATCCACGAACTTACGCACAAGCTTATCAGCGATATGGATGTGGCAACCTACTATTCTACTCCTCTGTCAATCATTACACTTGACGCTGCAAAAGCCTTTGACAGGATGAGCTGGCCCTTTTTAAATGCAACTCTGGACAAATTTAATCTTGGAGACACCTTTCAGAACGCAATAAAACAGATTTACAAACGGCCTTCAGCAATGGTTCTAGTGAACGACTTCTTGATGGAAAGAATAAAGATAAAAAGGGTCACACGGCAGGGATGCCCTCTATCCCCACTTCTCTTTAATTTTTACATAGAGCCCTTGGCATGCATGCTAAGGAAGGAGAAGGAAATAACCCCAGTCAAGTACCAGGGATGGGAAAAGAAAGTAGCATTATTGGCAGATGACCTGATGGTATTTTCCAACAACCTAAAATCCTCACTTCCAAAAATTGAAGAGATAGTGAAACACTATGGAAATGTCTCTGGGTATTAAGTAAACCATTCAAAAACCCAAAATCTTGGAATTGAATAGTAACTCACAAAATCCTTTGGTTAAAGAAAAAATCAAATACCTCAGGCTGGACCTTACAAGAAAAATAGAGGAAATAGGGAGTCTAAACTTTGACAGAGTCCATAAAGAAGTGAGAAAGCTACTAAAAGTATTGGGGGGGTGACCGCTAACCTTTATGGGGAGATCCAATATAATGAAAATGGTAATTCTCCCAAAATGTACATATCTGTTTAGTACTATTCCACTGGGATTTAAAATTGACCATATACAAAAACTACAAGGAGAACTGAGCAGTTTTAACTGGGCCCCCAGAGGGCTAAGAATTGCTTGGAAGAAGCTAAAAAGGAATAAATCACAAGGAGGTATCTCAAGCTTAGATATTCTGGAGTACTGCAGAGCCTTTCAATTTAAGCAGCTTCGGAAACCACTAAAGAGTTTCGATTTGTATCCAGAGCATTTGCAGGCTTTAGTCAACAAAGAAGGAAGCCAATACCTGTACAACTTTGGTCACCTCAAGTATTTCAAGAAGGTAAAACTCAAGACACTATCTTCTGCTGCTAAACTGTGGTATCAGATGAGAACAATTCTGAAAATTACGTATTACAGTCAAGACGCTCCAATTTGGGATTTCCCCGGTACCCGAGAATGCCTTAAAGATAAGCTAGCAAGTCCCCTGAGAGAAAACAACACTACAAAATGGGGTCAATTAATGGAACAAAATTCAATTACAAAATGAAAACTCTAATGAGACAACAAAGGTTTCACTTGCAAGGTTTAAATATTACAAACTCACTAGCTGGGCCAAGAGTCAGAAAGATATCCAAGCCGGAGAGGGGAATATAGAGAAAATGATACAAACAAAAAAGAGAAACAAAAAACAAATATCCCACTGGTATTGGGTCCTAATCCAAGAAGGGGAGGAGGAATACAAAATACCAAGCGAGATCTGGGGGAAAGTGCTGCCGGAGCTGAATATTCAACGTGAATGGCAAGTATCTATGGCTACATGTTGGTGCACTGTAAAATCCGCTCCTTTAAGAAAGGATCATCTATTCACCACCCACAGAGCATATTGGAATCCAAAGAGACTATTGAAGATCGGTGGCCAAAGGGAAAGAAGATGCCCGAAGTGCAGAGAAGTGGGTGCAGACGATCTCCACATGTTTCGGCAGTGCCCCCAACTCGAGAAGTTTTGTAGTGAGGCGGGTAAGACCTTAGCCAAGGACAACGGGTGGAGGTGAGTATAGATCTTGTTATTTTTGGGATAAGTCAACAAAAGTTAAGTAAAGATCAATAAAACCTTCTCTTTATACTGATACTCTTAGCAACATGAGAAATTTGCATTAAATGGGTGAAAAATATATCCCCAACACATAGTGAACGGCTGGCCTCTATACACAGAATACCAAACTCGATAAGAGCGGAATCAACAGTAAAAGGTACAAATTCTGGAATATTTGGGAAGACTATAACAAATTAGAGGTAAAAACTGTATTGTCCAATGATTAGGCAGCGCAATTAAAGCTTCAAGTGGAAACTTGAAGGAGTAATCAAAATGATTAGCTCCACCCAGATCCGGTTTGCGCCAGAATTGGACAAATAGGGGCTCAAAGTAAAAGGGAAAAAGGAAATCTCTGCGCATACAATGTGCTTACCCAGGAGATATCCCTATGAATGGAACAGAAGTGTTACTGGGCCCCTGACACCTCCAAATCTAAAATATTGCTAAATGAGGACAAAAAAATATAATTTCTTCTAGTTGCTTCTCCCCTGGATGGCATATCTTTTTGGTGCATTCCCAGGTTTACCAGTTCTGATGAATCTGGGAATGCATAAAAAACCATGGGAGTTGTGTGGAAACACTCAGGCAATGTCCATGGAATGCTTTACCTCGGCAGATTAGCACAACGCAGCACCAGATTTTTTAAGCCACTCAGGGCTTCATAACTGATTTTTTAACTACATCACCCTTGCATCTCATTGTGTGGTGCAACGTGACACAACAGGGCTACAACTATGCCCCTGTGTGTTGCTTCTGCCAGTCACTGCATTTCGCTATCAGCAAGTGTCGGTGAAGACCCATACAAAAAGAGAAACAAATGAAGTGCTGATCAGCATCTCTCAGCAGATCCTTTGTCAGCACAACACTGGCTTTCATTGTGTTATAGGGCAGGAAGGTTGCGGCATATTACAGTGGGCGATGTGGGTGAGTGTCAGGAGACCAGGTATTTTTTTTTAACATACTTAAATTTAGAGAGTTATTGGAAAAGCAGCAGGCCAAATATGTTGTTGTATTTTATTCCTCTAGTTTAGAAGATGGAAGGGTAAATGCAAAGAGAGGGTGGTTTTGCTGTGCAGGAGGCCAAGTATGTTTTCAATGTCAGCAGGAAGAGATAGAAGATAATGGATATGGGTGTAAGGAGGCCAGGTATTTTTTTTATCTCAGTGAAGTGGTAGAGAAACCCACACTGGTATGGACCTCCTAGTACTCCTTTTTTCTTTGTACAGATATTGAAAGCAGTGGAAGATGATTTGTGATAGACATATATAACATAGAATTATAGAAATCTAAAAAATGAATAATGGATGTTTTGCACCACAGTGTTCTTTTTGACATCTTAGGCAACTTGAGCTTCATTGTTTTCTATTTGGAGTCACTGAAAACCTTGGGAAAAAACATCCTCGTTATTCGTTGTTACCCATCTCTAATCTTATATCCTTCTCACGCCCAGTATACAGGCCTTAGAATTGTAGTCTTCTTCTTCCACTGCCCTACAAAAGAACTTGGACAGCCCAATAAAGCATCCCACATTGAAAACTGAATTTCTACTGTTCACCTCTCAAGTACCTTTATAGATCAAAAGGGGCACACAGCTTGATATCTTCAATTAAACCTAGGCATTTTTTTGGTTCCTAGTTTAAAGTGATATATATCAACTTCAGCGATCCCTTCTATTTGAATTTGAATTTGAAAGGATTTGTATAGCGCTCGTGCACCTGGCGGTTTCTTGGCGCTTACTGGCAACAGCTACTCAGCGGCGCGGGCCGGGGAGAGAGGAGAACATTCAGGATGAGAAGGCTTGGGTGAAGAGGAGAGTCTTGAGGTCTCTACGGAATTGGGGGTACTGGGTACAGGTTCTGAGGGCCAAAGGGAGAGAGTTCCAGAAGGCTGGACCTGTGGTAGCAAATTTTGAACCACCCCACTTCTTCCGTTTGAAGCGGGGAACCAGAAGGAGGTGGTGAAAAGAGGATCGAAGGTCTCGTGAAGGGGTGTAGGGTTGAATGGCCAAGTTAATGAAAGAAGGGGCAGAACCTGTCCGGGCTTTAAAAATGGTGCAACCGAGCTTAAATAAGACTCGTTGCCGGACCGGGAGCCAGTGCAGGGAAAAAAGAAGAGGGGTTACGTGGTGTGACTTAGAAAGGTTAAAAACCAGCCTAGCGGCCTGGTTTTGAACAAGCTGAAGACGTCTCATGAGGTAGTCGGGCATGCCATGAAAAAGAATATTGCCATAGTCTAGGCGAGATGTTATCATGGCTAGAAGAATTAGTTTGAGCGCGTCTGGGGCGAAAAATCGAGAGACTCTGCGGATAGTCCTGAGTGAAAGAAAAGCTGAGGAAACCACAGCAGCAACTTGAGAATGCAAAGAGAGTTCGTTGTTGATTTTGAATCCAAGGGTTTTAGCAGAGGATACAGGAGTGGGGGGGGAACCTAGTGTAGGGGGCCAGAAGGAGGGGGTCCAGGGACTGGAACAACCACCTGTCAACACCAACTCCGTTTTATCGGGGTTGAGCTTCAGGTGGTTGAAGTTCATCCAGTCCTGGATGAAGGTCATAGTGGACTGAACATTGGACATAGACTCCGGGGTAGAGGAGAGGGAAAAAATGAGCTGGAGATCGTCTGCGTAGTTATACACAGAGACCTCCCGCTGCTGTAAAGCAAAAATAAGGGGGGCAATGTAGAGGTTAAATAAAAGGGGAGATAGAGAAGAACCCTGGGGGACACCACAGTGAATGGGTTTGAGTTCCGCAGAGAACTCTCCCAGACGAACCGCTTGAGTCCGGCCGCTCAAAAAGGAGGATAACCATAATAGGGCTGTTCCTCTGATTCCCGCCGCTTCGACACGTGAAAGTAAGATGGTATGATCCACCGTGTCGAATGCGGCGGAGAGGTCTAGAAGGATCAAGGCCTGGTGTTGATTGGTATCCATTCCTTGTCGGAGATTGTCCAAAACCGAAGTTATCACTACAATGTAACCAGCTCTTCATAATATGAGTTTTATTACGACACTGCAGCCTTGCCATCTGTTCAGTGACGCTCCTTACCTACATCAGCGCTTCACACCTCACACATTAGAAATCACATTCTTACAGTGTAATTATGGTGCTCGATTCAGGCCTGGCAGTGCTTTCGATAATGAGTGCAAGATATGCAGAGGACAGCAATGTGGACAGATTGTTTAATGCTTCAATTGGTGATTACCTATAATGTAGGTATGATGCTCCCCCTTCTTCATCTCAACATTACTGAGCACAGCATGGGCAAAGCATGCCTGGCAGGGATTCTAGTTCCTTTCTGAAAATGTCCTTCCTAGTCTTTATTTCTCACTTTGAAACTCATTCGAACTATGTCTGAATTTCATACTACAGCCTTGAAGAGGCTTCACTTATGCATTGAAGGCAGGTGGAAATTACGGATCCAGCCAGGAGATTCATGATTTCTGAGTATTCATTTCAATAGTAAGCATGACTGAAGAAATGCTATTGTGTGCAGCATGTTCCAGAATCTGACATGTTTATCAAAACTCCTCTTCCCATACAAGTGATTGCTATATTTTTGAATGAGAGAAACTAGCTGAAAGAATCATATTCTGAATAATTTTATCAGGTCCTTGTATAACACACCCACTACCAAATACTACCAAATACATTACATTTTGCTATGTAAATATCTCTGCGCACCCTGCATGTCACAAGTTGGAATCTATGTTGGGAAGACTCTGAATTTCATTCCCAAGGGAGTTGCACTACTGCGCTTTACAAGATGGCTGCCTCCCACTAAACAGTGGTGATTTAGCACATTTTTGACAATACTTATGCTGTTTTAAGACAAGCATATACATTTTTAACTTATCAACGACTTTTAGAAACTGAAACTGGTCATGCACATTACCTTTTTGGCATCTTTGGTCAAGTCGGACTGCAGTTAATTGAGGTGAGCTGCTCTCCGGTGTTTAGACTGCTCCTAATCCTGGGATTCCTGTCAGAGTGGTGGAAACAATCTCAGGAAAGGGCGTGGATGAGGCCTGGGCTATTCCCAAAGCTGGTTATAGCTGCTGCACCCTCCTTATCCAGGCAGCATTTCTTCTTTATTTGCATATTGTTTTTACAATTTTAGTTAAGACTGCTCTTTTACTGTTATTGTCATATATTTATTTGCTTTCACTTATGGAAAAACAAGCAGTCTCATAATTTGTATTTCTCCTCCACCAGTCAAGTCTAAGTTAGTGGCTATTAATGAACCTTTATTATCCACTTTATTGGATGAGTTACAAGCTGTACGGTCTAACACTGACAATATTGCAACACAGATCAAAAATGTACGTAAAGATATGGCTGGTCTATCCATGAAGGTTTTTGACAATGTAATTAAAATTCAAGGCAATAAAACAAAAATTGACCATCTTATACCTATTGCGGCCAAGATTAGACCAATGAATAAATTACTTTTGGATTTAGAAAATCGCAATAGACAATATAACCTGGGTATCTTTTATTTACCAGAGGACGTGGAAGGTCATGACTGTAGGGGTCATCTTGAAAATGTAATTCCTGGTCTTTTGCGTATTAAGTTTCCTGTCAAATTTGAGATGGGCATGGCGCACAGAATTCCCTCGCATCCCAATCCGAGACAGGATAAACCTTGTCAAATGATTTTCAAAGTGTTTTGTCATCACCATCTTATTTTGATACGTAAGGTTGTCAGAGATATCCCTTTGTTGATGGTCAATGGGAATAAAATCTTTATCCATCAAGACTTTGCTGAAGACACAGTCAATATTCGTAAGGAGCTTGCGAACCTTCGTCCCAGTCGGAGAAATGCTGGCTATAAATATGACTTGTTTGGTCCATCCACTATGCAAATTTAGAAAGATGGATCTTCTAAGTTGTTTTAACATCATGAAGATCTTTGCCGATTTCTGGATATGCTGTCTCTATCATCTATGGAAACAAATAGGGCCACTACATTGCTTGAAATATTGTCAGTATGTCTAATTGATTAGTGTATTTTTTGCTGGACTGTTGAGTAGATCATTCTTGGTATGCATGTGTGTGATTCAGGAGTTCTATATCAGTTTCTATGTTGTATAGTTATTATTTTTGTTGTTCCTTGGTGTCTTTTGTGTCTTCTATATTTTGTCACTCGAGCTACTACTCTTTCCCTATTCTATCTTTTTTATCTATCTTTTATTCTTCCTTTTCTCTTTCTTTAAAATGTCAAGTGGTATTAAAATTGTTTAATGTTAAAGGATTGTGGCACCCTGTTAAGCGCACTTAGGTTTTAGATTATTTAGCTAGACATAAAGCAGATATCTGTTTAATTCAGGAACCTCATGTAGATGACTATGTTTTATCCTATATGAATAAAAAATGGGTAGGGACTTGTATTTCGTCTCCAGCTCTCAATAGGAAAAATGGAGTAGTATTTATGTTCAAATTTTGCATAAGCACTCTGACTCAGAAGGCCATTTTATCATAGCTAATATAAAAAATTAACAATACGGCTTTCCACCTAATTAATGTATAATGGACTACTAAAGATGACCCTGAGTTTTGGTCAAGATTTACATCAGAGGTTTTAAAATTGGGTAATGTACCTGTAATTATTGGTGGAGATTTTAACCTTATATCTGACATACTATTGGACAAATTTCACCCTCCAAAAGCATTTTTCTCTCTCGTATTTTTTTTTAGTTCTACTAAAGTGGTAGATATTTGGCGTCTACATAATCCTACTGATGAACAGTTTACTTTTTTTTCTAATCCTCATGACTCTTATTCTAGACTAGATTATTTTTTAATATCTCGTAATCTAATTTCCTAAATCTCCAATCCAGATATTCAGAATATAGATATTTCTGACTATGCCTTGATCTCTTGCATTTTTTCAATTGATTCAAGTCAGAATATTCATAATTGCTGGCGTATGAATACCAATATTGTTCTCAATGACAAGAATGAACCCAGACTTTTATCTGCTATTCAGGATTTTTTTTTATTCAACGCTGAAGACTCCACTTCTAATATTAAGTGATGGGATGCCTTTAAAGTGTATATATTTGAGGTGAAGCCATATCCATTATGGCACAAGAAAAAAATGTATTTAATGCTACAATTGAAAAATTAGGTAAACAAATAGCCAAATGTGAATTTCTATTTACCTCCTCTAACAACCTTCAGTTACGGAAAGTTAATTATGAACTGAATTATATTTTAAGCAATAGAGCTGGAGTGCAAATATCTAACAATAAAGCTGGATTTTGTTTTAGCGCCAATGGGTTTGGTAGGCTTTTCGTGAATTATCTCTGGATTAAAAATGATAAAAATCTAATTATTGCTATTCATTCTCCAAATGGTTCAATTGCTTTATCTCATGATGATATAATTAAGGAATGTCTGTACTATTATTGGTCAAATAAATTTCCACAGCGGATCCGAAAGAAAAAGCACCTCAGATTTCCAAAGTCCCGTAAAGTTGTTCAAGTTTTTTTGTGCTGTCCAACCTCCAATACCTGCTGTGGTTCGGTCCCACTGGAATACCAGATAGATAATTTGAAGAGAAAGTGGAGGCAGCACCAATCGCAAAGTAAGATGCAAGAAACCAAACTTTTTCAAAATTAGAATTTTCTTTTATTTTCTTTTTTTCAAAGTGCACAGGACAGCCATTATTGGGACTTATAATATAATCCAACTTCTTCGGAGACAGCTCTTATTGAAAATTTTTTGAAAGGGTGTGGGTTACCTTAAATTTCACAAACCAATTGAAATAAATTGGAGCTCCCTATTACAGTTGAGGAAATACTTTCAGCTTCTAAGGGCCATATGTATCAAGCTAATTATTAGTCGCAAACGCTGCGATTCGCAAAAAACAGCGTTTGCGATAAAAATTTCGTAATTTCCTATGTATGAGGCATAATCACATCACAAAAGTAGAAATCGCAAATATAGCGATTCCTTACGTTGCGAGAACCAGAATTCTGAGAATTCCCTAGCAATTTCTTATTTAGCAATTTCCTCAGTTTGCGAAATTCGCAAACGGAATATCGCAAATTAAGAAATCGCTATGCAATGTATGAAAAAAATCGCAAATAGCGATTTTATGAAGTTCGCAAATTAGAGAATCACAATTACCACCAAGTAGGAGCAGGTGGTAACCAGGTGCAAACTATTTAAGGAGTCCCACAATGCAACACATTTTTCCGCAATGGCTGGGCTGTATGTGATAGCCAGGAGGCTGCAACTCAGAGCTGCTGCATAGAGGAGGAGACGCCAGGAGAGGATATTCCGTGCGCGCATTACCCTGTTCCAGCGGACTGAGGAGGACATCCATACACACTACAGGCTGGATGAAGAGAGCATCCTAGACTTAATTGAGGAACTCAAACCTATTCTTGAACACCCCACACGCAGGACACACACCATCCCCACCCACATCCAGGTCCTGTGCTCACTGTACCTCTTGGCATCTGGTAGCTTCCAGGGGGTGATAGTCTCAGAAGAAGGTGTGTCACAGAGTGCATTGTTGCATTTTGTCCACCCGTTCCTCAATGCCATGGTACAGAGGCTGCCCCACCACATCCACTTCCCCTGCACCCCCAGGCACTAGACCAGATCAAGCAGAAGTTCTATCAAATCGCACAATTCCCCCACATCATAGGATGCATAGATGGGACACATGTCGCCATATCCCCCCCTCCCACAATGAGTATGTGTTCAGGAATCGTGAATCATACCATTCCCTGAATATACAAGTGTTGTGTGATGCCAAGCACATTATCACTGATATTGTAGCTAAATACCCATGCAGCACCCACGACTCGTTCATCTTTTGCCATAGTGGGATCCACCATCGACTCACTAATGGAGAGTTTGGAGAGGGCTACCTGGTAGGTAATTGTATAGGAAACAGTGACAGAACAGTAAAGCACAGCAGTGTCAGAACAGTGTGTAACCTATTTCTCCTTGCCTCACAGGTGACAGTGCGTATGCAGTCCGGGACTTCATATTGACCCTATACCTGAATCCTGCAAACGCAAGGGAACGGAGGTACAACAGTGCCCACATTGCCACCCGCAGTACCATTGAGCGGACCTTTGGTATTCTCAAGAGCCATTTCAGATGCCTGCATAAGAGTGTAGGAGCACTGCAATACAGCCCTGAGACCTGCTGCAAGATGGTGGTTGCATGTGCCATGCTGCATAACATTGCCACCCGGAAAGGCACCCCAGTGGAGCTCAAAGATTCAGACAGATCAGATGAGGAGGGCCCAGCTCCAGGACGCAGGCTAGCCGGTGTGATTGGAGCAGCAGCCAGGCGACAGAGGTGAGATGACATAACACAAAACTATTTCTAGGTGAGAAATGATGACACAATGCTATGTATTCAGGATAAACTGTGTTTAATATCCTTTAAATCAGGATTCATGATATTACACAGCCTGTGTGGCGCACAATGTGTATAGTATTATCACGCACATGTTTGATTCACAGTGCGTTAAAAATAAATTTTCACTTGGTTGATCCACCCATTGCCATTCGTAAGTCCTGGCACCTCAATCGCGGTGCTGACGTCTCATTGCCCTGCGCCCCGAGTGCACATTACCCTCATCAGTGGCATCTGCAGCCCTGCCATGACGCTCACTAAGGTGCCTGTCCTGTTGGGGGGGTGGAGTGAGGCTGCTGCGGCTTGACTGTGCATCCTCCTCTAGGGAACTGATGACTCCTGTCCCACCTGTGGCAACTATCCGCAGCTGATCCACAGCACATGTGACCTGTAGTAATCCCCTGGCCATGTCCTGACTGCTGTGTGCAACCTCCCGCTGCATGCTAATGCTGCGCCGGGACTGGATAGAGGTGGCTGAGGCCAGTCGGTTAACAGCCCTTGTGAAGAGTTCAAGGTGTGTATGGAGGCGCTGAGTTTCACGGCGCCTAGCCGCACCGTCTGCCCATATCTCTGCACAGAGTGCCTCCAGGCCACCCATAATGCCCCTGAAGCCCACCCTAAGCTGTCTTTGGATTTGACGTATTCCTTTCCCCTGCAGGAGCTGTGCCTGAAGCATGTTTCCCTCGAGGCAGTGGAACACTGACTCCTCTCCTGCCGCAGATGTACCTGGGGATGGACGGGCCCTGTGCCTGGATTAAATGGCAGGTGTGGGACTTTAAACAGCACATTGTCTGGATTGTGGCACAGACTGTCCCTGGACCTCATTGGCCTCTTCATTGGTGTCACCGAGTTCGTCCTCAAGTGGTGGCAATAGAGCCACTGCAATGCGCCGGGGGCGTTTGGGTGAGATTACTGGGCTGCCCTCCTCCTCCTCCTGCACTTGCCCTCGCCCTGCAACGCTGTGGGACTCTTCCTCCCCTCCAGGCCTCTGGCCCTGTGTTTCTTGTGGTGCTGTGGACGTAAATGCACACATTAATTTGCTGTCCAGCCTTGCATTGGTAATGCAATAAATTACACTATTTGGTTTATTACATGGGTCCTGACTGTCTGTCCAATGCCTTCACTCATACACACATACTGCTTGAGACTAGCTGGGTTTCACTGTTCCACTGTTTGCTTCATGTGACTACATCTCCCATAATGCATTGCTGTGGTTGTGTATGTGCCTGCACTGGATTTGCATTTAGGATGTGTGCCTGGGCCTCTCATGGTGGTGGGGGTGGGGTAGGTTGGTATCAGGGGTGTGATGGTATACTTCTTAGCTTGTCTTGGTCCTGGTAGGTCGGAGCTGTCTAGCTCAGCCACGCCGCTCACACTCTCCAGTTGTAAGGTACCCTCACCTATTCCTCCATTGGTGTGGAAGCGGGTGCAGTGGATGTCCCTCCGCCAGTCAGTTTTGCCTCCTGCAACCTGGCAGCAACCCTTTCCTTCGAACGCTGGCGCATATCATACCAGCTTTTTTGCAATTCCTTGACACTGCGGTGGGTGACGCCTATGGAATTGACTTTTTTTTGGATCTCGACCCATATCCTCCTTTTCCGAGTCTCTGGCACTCTGAGGGATTTTTTTACCGAATAACAGCTCATGGCTGTGCACCATCTCCTGAATGAGCACCTCCTGCTCCCTTTCAGAAAACTTCTGTTTCCTCTTTCTCTGGCTTTCACCCTGCTGCTGCTCCTGTGTAGCTATTTCTCCACTCTCTATTGCACTGCACTGCTGCCGCAGCCCACCTTCGATCCTCTCAATCTGATTCTGGAATTCAGGTGCAGCATGGGTAGTCACACTTCCTGGTTGTGATGTCATCAAGCTGCACGTAAGTTTTAGATCCCCCGTTTTGCGAATCCTTAATTGCGAGTTCGCTAATTCTGCAAAATCGCAGTTAAGGAGTCGCGAACCGGGTAATTGCAGTAAAATCTGCGAATTTTAAGAAATCGCTATTTATTTGCGATTTTTTGAATACATACCGATTTGCGATTCTCAAAATGCGATTCGCTATAAATCGCTATTTGGGAATCGCAAAATTGGGTTTTCATACATATGGCCCTTAGTCACTAAAACGAAAGAAATCTCCAGGTCCGGATGGTATTGCAGCTGAATTTTAGAAAGAGTTTTCACCTAATATCTCACCATAATTGCATGCTTTGTTTTCACACTTTAGCAATACAGGGTCTATTTCGGGATCATTCACTGAAGCTCTGATTATTTCCCTCCCAAAACCAGACAAAGTCCTTCATAAGTTACCAATTACCGTCCTATTTCTTTAATCAATCAAGACAGTAAACTGTATGCTAAAATTCTTGCGACCAGGTTAGATGGCATACTGTCTTATATTATTCATGTGGATTGGTTGGGATTGATGAAAAAAGACATTTGTCAAACAATATTAGACTACTATTTCATGCAATTGATCCTGGAAAATACTGCCTTTTCCTGCTGGAGTTTTAGCATTATATCCTGAAAAGGCTTTTGATAAAGTCCATTGCCAATATCTTTTTCGCACCCTATATGCTTTCAATTTTGGTCCTTTGTTTATGTGAATGATTTCAGCACTCTACTCAAATCCCTCTGCTGAACTTTTTATCAATGGTAGATTTTCACAAAAGTTTTGCCTTTTTATAGGGACCAGACAAGGCTGCCCATTATCTCCATTACTTTTTCTTATTGCAATTGAACCACAATTAATTGTTATTAGAAATTGCACAGACATTTAAGGCCTCCAAATGAATAATTATCCTAATAAAACTTCTGCTTATGATATTCTTTTATATATTGCTAACCCTGAATCTTCCCTTCCTTCATTGTTGAATTTAATTGATGTCTACTCTACTATTTCAGGGGATAAGCTTAACACTACAAAGAAAGAATTAGTTCCATTAAATATTCACTGTTCACCTAATAGGCTAACTAATAAGGAGATTGTTTGGCAAAAAGATCAATTTAAATACTTAGGTATTTTATTTGCTAACAACGTAAAACAAACTTTGACTTTGAATTTTGAATCTACTTTGGCATATATTAAGGTTAAAGTTCAAAACTGGTCCTCCTTGTGTTTATCTTGGTGGGGAAGAATGGATGCAGTTAAAATGATTTTGGCTCTTAAACTGCTTCAATGGTACCTATTCAACTCCCTCTCAAATGATTATAGATACATTTTTGTCAAAATGTATTTGGAATAATAAATCGGCTGGCATAAGTTACAAAAAATTGATATTGTCTAAACCCAATGGAGGATTTGGTTTACTAGCTTTACTAAAATATCATATTTTAAAACAAAAGGCCTGATTCACAGAACTAACTTAAGACAAAATCCTAAACCTACTACCATTTTGGTATTCACAGAAGTCACTTACTCATTTTGGTTTTCACACAAGGCACTTACTCATTTCGGTATTCACAGAAGTTAGGAGTCGTAGCTTTAGGACTTCTAAATGCCTTCTGTGAATACCGAAAGTCTTAAAGTTAGGATTTTTCTCAGTTTAGGAGTAGTAAAGTTGCAAAACGTAATTTTGTTTAAATGATTATGTGCAGGAAGGGATTCCTTCCTGAAAATAAACAATCAATGGCCTTTTGTTGTTTCCATGTGTGCTGCACAACACAGCACACATGGAAACACAAAACAGCAAAAACAAGGAAAAAATAAACTTTTCTCCTCATTGCGCCAGGGGAGGACCAGGTTTTCCCTGGCCGTAATTTTGGCACTGCACTATATTTACACCATCCTTGTAAATATGGGGCAGCATCAATATCAATGAGTGTTGCGGTGGAACCCCCACCACAACACCTATTGCCTGCCCCTTTCACACTTAGGGGCCGATTATGATGGAGGATTTTCCGCATCCTCCGGGCCAGCGGAAGCCACCACCGGCCCGGAGGATGTGGAAAATCCTCTGCGGACCCACCAAAGACCCACCGCCACATTAGGATGGCTGGTGGGTCCTGGTTTCCGTCCGCAGCTTTTCCGCCGCGGTTGGCTTACAACCGCGGCGGAAAAGCTCTAATATGGTGACGGTGTCTCTCAGACACCGTCAACCAAATTAGGATGGGCTGTGCAAAATGCTTTTCCGCGGCAGGTTTTCCGCCGTGGAAAAGCATGTGTAACTTCACTGCGGGGGCCCATTGCGGGCCCCCTGGGTGAAGGGTGGGTGGGGGGTGCACATGCGGGGTACCTATGGTACCCCCCTGCATTTGTATGCAGAAATCGGCAGGCACCGCACGGTGCCTGCCGCTTTCTGCATACAAATGCAATGTATGCATTTTTACCATTGCGGCGGATGCAGCTTGAAGCTGCACCTGCCGCAATGGTAAAAATAGAGGATGTGACGGCCAGGGTGGTGGTCACATCCTAATTGCACAGGAGGGAACTCCGCAGGGCATGCGGGAGGTTCCCTCCTACTCTATGGTGGCGGACGGACTCAGGTCCGTCCGCCATCATAATCGGCCCCTTAGTATTTCAGGAAAGGGTGACTTATTTAGAAGGCAGCATTAAGCTACAATAGGTGGCTTAACATTGACTTGTAAATAAGGCAAAACACCTATCCCCACCACAACTTCAGAGAAAGTGGTGTTGTGAGGCGATAGGGGCTTGTAAATATGCCCCTAAATCTGCATCATCTGTGCTTTATTGGTGTATCACCCAGATTCATTGATTGATACACACACAAAAAGACCATTATATACATGTTAAAAGACAGCATAATAGGCAAATGCTCTGTACCCTGCAATCCAACATAGTAGGTAAGAAAGCAAAAAAAAACATATGAACAATGATAAACAGATTGAACAAGAATGACTTAAATGGAGATATTATGCATTTAGTGGATTGATAGCTGCAAAACTAAGGACCAAGGAATTTTTAATAGCAAGTCAATTTGCTCCATTTTTGATGGATGATAATACCTGCATATGCATTTTGTTGAGATTGTATAAGCAGCATTGATAAATTGGTAAAAAAAAAATTGAATGAAAATAGTGGTGTCACATTAATTAATTTTCTCTTATAACAATTATTGTTCTATTCTGAATGTATTTAATTTGTCAGGAGACCACTATCTTGCCCTGATTATTGTCTAAAACCAAATACAAGGGGACTTTTCTATTTTACAATTTGTAAAATCAGATTACATGATTGGACGTGCAGTAGGACATAACTGGGTGGCTATGTGAGGTCTTATATTGTATGTTTATTCTTTTCTTTTTTTTAAAATGTAATGTTGTAACGGGGTGGCAGTGGCCACCCCCCCGAGTACTGATGGGGGGGCTGTACACTGGGACCGTCATCACTCAACCCCTACTTGTTCCCCCGTACAGAATGAACTCCCCTCGTTTGATTACAGGGTTGCCAGTGACGCTGAGGACGACGAGGAATGCCTGGCCATTAAGTGGGCGGTGGAGAAACTAGCCTATTATCTGGAGGGGCACCCGTTTGTCCTTTACACGGATCACGCCCCTCTGCTCTAGATGGCTAGGGCTAAATCCAACAACGCCGGGGTTCTGAGGTGGTTCCTGTCTCTTCAGCCCTTCTCCTTCAGGGTGGTACATCGTAAAGGGACTGACAACGTGGGCGCTGATTTCCTATCTCGCCATCCTCTCCCCGATCGGGAGCGTCCAAGGGGGGTGGTGTGTAACGGGGTGGTGGTGGCCACCCCCCGAGTACTGATGGGGGGGCTGTACACTGGGACCGTCATCACTCAACCCCTACTTGTTCCCCCGTACAGAATTAACTCCCCTCGTTTGATTACGGGGTTGCCGGGGACGCTGAGGACGACGGGGAACACTGGGCCTTTAAGTGGCAGCCCTCAGACGAGTGGGTGGGGCCTTCCAGGGACGCGACGGCGTCAAAGGCGGAAGCAGAGCCCGAGAGGGTGTGCTTGTTCACCGGAGGTTGGAGGACGGAGAAGGAGGAGAGAGACGAGCGGAGCGAGGAGAAGAGTGCGAGACCGGAGGAGGGAAGTCACGGAAGCGAGAGGGACGTACCATCACCCGAGGAGACGCCAGGAGGCCACCGACACGGCGCTTCGCCCAGCCACTCACCCGGGGGAGGTGCGTGGCTAAACCAGGTACGGAGGAGAGTTGCGGGTTGGGTTGCTAAGAGAGGCGGGCCGAACGTGTGATTGGGATTCCTTGCATAACCCGGTACCCCTACCCTTGAGCACTTCCCAGCACCGTTTGAGAGCCCCGAGTGTTGCACCGCCCTCCTCACTCCCTATCCCTGACACTATTGAGATACAGAACACTGCCCTGACCCCTCCCTTCTCTTTCTTTTGGGATAACGACATCTGAGGGTCACCACGGAAGTCGACCGGCCCCAGAAGAGGAACAGCCGGAGGGCAGGAGGAGAGCCGAGGCGCCCAAGGCCCGAGTCCGAAGACGGAGTAGGAGTATATCCCCACGCCGGCCTCCGGTTCACCGGAAGACCTGTACTGACTATCTTTTGGCATCATTAAAACCCTCTTTAACCATAACCCGGCTTCTGCCGTTTCCTTCCGAGCCTGCCACAAATGTCTATTGTGATTTCAGTTCTTATATGATTGTGGACTTCTGTTCTCGGAGCTACGTGTTTTTTAAATGCTGGACCCTCCACTGTGTTAGTTATTTGCAAATGTCCAGGCTCTCTATGAAGTTACAGGGTTGGTCTAGATCCGTTTTATCAAAAACAAAACCCAGAAACTAAGCCATATTTATCAATCCATGATGGATGAGATGTGCTCGCTCATATTTCACGGTTTCCCCTCTCAACAATTTACCAACAACTGGTTGGCCAGCTTTAAGTGGTAATACTTTTGATCACCCTAATCTAAAGAACGTTTTTCCAGCAATGAGGTGAATGAGCAATTAAATCCTGCAAACATCTCGATGTAGGGTGAATGAATCCATAGAGCAGCAGTGCATTTAGTATAATCTGCATCTTTATATATTTTTTCAAAAGATATATCATTTCCTTCACACAGACTGAACAAAACAAGTAAAGTCCATATGATGAAGAGACTGGGTTAAATTCACAAAAGACAGTAGTAAGTCTGATGTGTTCCTTAATATGGTCACACAACTCCAACAAACATATATTGTCACTGTGTAATTTTTAGTAAGGTAACAACTAGAACTTTTTTTTCTAATAACTCTAGTGTTGTACGATGAATCTTCACAAAACGTTAAAGAAAAAAGTTCATCCACCTTAGTTTCTTTGTGGAAAGTTATAACATGACCTGTCAAGCAACGACCAAGAAAAAAAGAGATTGTCCCAAAACATTGTTTTCCCAATGTTAATTCTTCTAAGAAATTGTGGGACGCAATAGTGAAGAAACGGCTACACAGAATTACACCAAAGTGGTGGAAAGTTAGAACTTTAATCAGAAAGCCTGGTCTTCATTACTTGGTATAAATTTGTTCAGCTATTTTCAAGAAATTTGCATTTAAAGAGGTATTCAAGAGATCATGAAGGAGTTAAAATGTTAGTGACATACACCGGTTGGTCCTGTTGCAGTTCTGAGGAAGTCCTGCGGTTGAGTTGACAGGATCCCGTTGAGGGTTAAAGTTGCAATATATGGAGGTGATTTTGTTACAGAAGAATTCTGAGAGCTTTTTGCAAATGTTTTGTGATGGAGTGATGTTGGAGGCAGCAAAGGTGCAGTGAAATCTTTGATGTTGCCAAAGATTTGCTTCCTATTGTTAGTGCTGACATCGATACAGTCTGCAGGACTGATGTGCTTGGTGCTACATATCTGCCGGTGTTAGCATCTTGGGGTTGAATTGAAAGTGCCTTTTTCTGTGGGGTCTTGACTTGTTCTCAATTTGTGCTACAGTTACTTGCTCCAGTTACATGCAGTGGCGTTTCATCAGCCTGAGTTCGTCTGTGTACCAACTGCCCTGAGGTCTAGCTCTTGCCGTTTGGTTGTGCTTGAAGGAAGCCAGGGAGTTGGCGCCTGAGTTGATCCAGCTGTTGATGATCTTGAGAACTTTTGACAAGTTACTGGTGTGCTTGGACCAGAGTGCAAATGGGGCAGAAGCCCAACCCTCTTGTGTGATGTTTTTCCAGGCGGTTCTGGTCGAAGTAGGTCTGTGGCTGTGCATGAAGGGTATGTTAAATCTGAGGAGCACTTGGTCTGTCCAGGTCATGGTTTCTGTTTTCTCGACTGTGATGTTGCTGGCTGACATGAAAATTGGGTGCAATAGTCTGGCAGGGTGGTTAGGTTTGTATCGTGCTGGATGAGACTTGGTGGGTTACTATACTAAAATTAATTAGTTGTAAAGGGCCTATTAATACTCCCATTGACCTTGGTCAAGTCAACTTGGAAGTGCCACACGTGTCTTATTGGGAAAATGTATGTGTTGTGATAATAGTGAACCAGTGCAATTCATGCTTCAGTAGCTTAAAAAAAAGAATGAGATGAGTATGCTCAGACGTGAGTCCCTTGCTCAGTTGACTGGGGGTGAGTGTTTGTATTGTCAACGCTCCGTCCATCACCACCTTTGGTTTTTCTTTGTTCGCCCTAAGTTGGCAGGGTATGCTCAGACGTGAGTCCCTTGCTCACTTTGCCACTGGAGTCAAGCAAGCCCGGCTGAAGCCGGCTGTAATGCCAGAAACCGGTCCTGGGAAGCTTGATTCCGGTCCAGGGAAGACATGGCTTGGCAGTTCGGGCTGGACTGTTCCCATGAGGCACAGGGTCAGACTGATTTGCATATGGCCATGTCTGAACTGGGGTGGCGGAGTGAGCTAAAAAACGGTGATGGATTAAACCCAGATCAGTTGACTGGGGGTGAGTGTTTGTATTGTCAACGCTCCGTCCATCACCACCTTTGGTTTTTCTTTGTTCGCCCTAAGTTGGCAGGGTATGCTCAGACTTGAGTCCCTTGCTCACTTTGCCACTGGAGTCAAGCAAGCCCGGCTGAAGACGGCTGTAATGCCAGAAACCGGTCCTGGGAAGCTTGATTCCGGTCCAGGGAAGACATGGCTTGGCAGTTCGGGCTGGACTGTTCCCATGAGGCACAGGGTCAGACTGATTTGCATATGGCCATGTCTGAACTGGGGTGGCAGAGTGAGCTAAAAAACGGTGATGGATTAAACCCAGATCAGTTGACTGGGGGTGAGTGTTTGTATTGTCAATGCTCCGTCCATCACCACCTTTGGTTTTTCTTTGTTCGCCCTAAGTTGGCAGGGTATGCTCAGACGTGAGTCCCTTGCTCACTTTGCCACTGGAGTCAAGCAAGCCCGGCTGAAGACAGCTGTAATGCCAGAAACCGGTCCTGGGAAGCTTGATTCCGGTCCAGGGAAGACATGGCTTGGCAGTTCGGGCTGGACTGTTCCCATGAGGCACAGGGTCAGACTGATTTGCATATGGCCATGTCTGTACTGGGGTGGCGGAGTGAGCTAAAAAACGGTGATGGATTAAACCCAGATCAGTTGACTGGGGGTGAGTGTTTGTACTGTCAACGCTCCGTCCATCACCACCTTTGGTTTTTCTTTGTTCGCCCTAAGTTGGCAGGGTATGCTCAGACGTGAGTCCCTTGCTCACTTTGCCACTGGAGTCAAGCAAGCCCGGCTGAAGACGGCTGTAATGCCAGAAACCGGTCCTGGGAAGCTTGATTCCGGTCCAGGGAAGACATGGCTTGGCAGTTCGGGCTGGACTGTTCCCATGAGGCACAGGGTCAGACTGATTTGCATATGGCCATGATGTCTGAACTGGGGTGGCGGAGTGAGCTAAAAAACGGTGATGGATTAAACCCAGATTAGTTGACTGGGGGTGAGTGTTTGTATTGTCAACGCTCCGTCCATCACCACCTTTGGTTTTTCTTTGTTCGCCCTAAGTTGGCAGGGTATGCTCAGACGCGAGTCCCTTGCTCACTTTGCCACTGGAGTCAAGCAAGCCCGGCTGAAGCCGGCTGTAATGCCAGAAACCGGTCTTGGGAAGCTTGATTCCGGTCCAGGGAAGACATGGCTTGGCAGTTCGGGCTGGACTGTTCCCATGAGGCACAGGGTCAGACTGATTTGCATATGGCCATGTCTGAACTGGGGTGGCGGAGTGAGCTAAAAAACGGTGATGGATTAAACCCAGATCAGTTGACTGGGGGTGAGTGTTTGTATTGTCAACGCTCCGTCCATCACCACCTTTGGTTTTTCTTTGTTCGCCCTAAGTTGGCAGGGTATGCTCAGACGTGAGTCCCTTGCTCACTTTGCCACTGGAGTCAAGCAAGCCCGGCTGAAGACGGCTGTAATGCCAGAAACCGGTCCTGGGAAGCTTGATTCCGGTCCAGGGAAGACATGGCTTGGCAGTTCGGGCTGGACTGTTCCCATGAGGCACAGGGTCAGACTGATTTGCATACGGCCATGTCTGAACTGGGTTTGCGGAGTGAGTAAAAAACGGTGATGGATTAAACCCAGATCAGTTGACTGGGGGTGAGTGTTTGTATTGTCAACGCTCCGTCCATCACCACCTTTGGTTTTTCAAAAGTAAAATCAAACTGAAGATCATGTTTCTGGAGTTTCCGTTGAATCTCCACCCTTATCCCATAATTCCTAGAATTCTCTCTCTTTGTCATTTGCAACAAAGTAAGTCCATTCTGGGAAAGAATAACTCAGATAGGACACTTTAGCTTGATTTGATTTTCTGAGTACCGACCCCTCACCTACCCCATCACACAGATCAGATTCCCGAGTATCTTCTGGAATTGCCTGGAGCCCACCTTTTCCTTGCGGAACCACTCTTCTTCTCCCCTGACTTCTCAGCCAATGTTCTCCTGCTGCCAATCGTGGTTCTACAGCACTAGGCCCTCTATCAAGGTCCAAGTCTGGTTCAAAAACAACCAAAGGACTAGACTCTCTGGCACATCTGGGAGAGGTGCTGTTACATCATCAAGGGGACACAGAAATCAGTGAATATTGGCAGCATGCACCCATTTAGGGAGCCCACTACACTTCAGAGCAGTGTAGTGACCAGAATCATCTGGAAAGGGCCATGTCAGCAGGGGTCCAAACAACTCTTTCACACATGTTTTTCACCAAGACCCAGATTCTGGAACTAAGGTCATGGCACTGCTCCTGATGTGGCGGAGCTGTAGCAGCTTCAATGACGTTAGCATGATGAGACATAGAATGCACCACGTCAGCCAGCCCTTTGCAGTAGTCAAGTATCAGATCATCAGTAATGTTCACAAGCACATTTGCTGGTACAGCTGACAATCGCATTACTCTGCCCAAGATGATTTCATGGGGGTACAACTGTGTGCTACGATCAGGTATGCTGCATAGACTCATCAGCACAAGCTGCAAAGGATCAGGCCATTTCAAAGACATTGAAGCACACACTTTGACATGTCTTGATTTCAATGTCCTATTTACCTTCTCCACCAGACCTGAAACCTAAGGTCTATAGCTACAATACAGTCTCTGTTCAAATTGTGAAGCTGCACACAGCATCCTCAAGATTTCATTGTTCAAGTGCATGCCTCCATCTGATTCCAGAGAAGTGAGGAAGACAACCCGAGGTATTAACTCCTACAATAGGAACTTAGTCTGGTATGCTTAACCCATCGTGAAAAGATACACACAACAACCAGGACATACCTCAGCCCATTGAACACAAGCACCTCAATGAAATTCAACTGCATCCTGTTAAAGGGACCACCAGATTTCCACAAGTGGGGTAAATTCACTGCAGTTATTTTCCCTACATTGTTCTGTTGACACACAACACATCTGTGTCACAACACTTCTTACATAAATCTAAACTTTGGATCTGCCTGAACACTCTGACCACAGCATCCCTCCCTACATGAGTTGGGTCATGATAATACCTAGCCATTGTGGCAAAAGACTATTCGTGACCTCATTGGCATATCTGTTGCCAATGGACACATAATTGTCACCCTTACAATAAGCAGCACACTTGTCAACTGCAATCTGAGTAGGCGTTTTTTGAACTTGCTCCTCTTTTTAATTAAGGGACCCTGGAGAGGTCATAATCCCCTTCTGGGACCATAACTGTCCGAAATCATGACCAACACCAAAGCCATACTGACTATCAGTGAAAATGGTCACTCTCGGCTGGCCAGAGATGCAGCATGCTTTAGTAAGAGCAATCAATTCAACCACTTGTGCAGAAAACATTCCTTGGAGCCACAGAGCTTCAACTACTCCTGAAACTGCACAAACTGTTTAGGCAACATGTAAATTTCATATATGGTCTCGCATATATGAGCCATTCACAAACAATGCAAAACTAGATTAAGGCAGTGGCTCATTTTGTATACCTAGTCTTGGATTGGCGGACAGTACAGTGACATTGAGACAGTCATGTTCCACTTCACTTTCATCATTGTCATTCTCAGGAAGGGGCAAAAAGGTGGCAGGGTTCAAAACAGCACATCTTTTCAAGGTAAAATTCTCAGCTGTGAGTACCATATACTCATACCAAGTCAAGCGGCTGTTTGTTAAGCGTTGAGTGTGAGTACATGTCAGCAGTGCCTCTACAGAGTGGGTCACATACACAGTTAAATGATGACCTATAACAATGCCTTCACATCTTTCTATGCTGACACCAGCATCAGCCACAGATTTAAGACATCCAGGCAATGCAGCAGCTACTGGATCAAGGGTAGCATAGAAATAAGTTAAGCGTCTACTGGCACTTCTATGGGTTTGTGTAAGCACTGAGAGAGCGCAGTCCTCCCTCTCACTGCAGAAAATGGAAAACGGTTTATTATAATTACTCATTCCTAGGGCTGGGGCACGACAAAAACTTTCTTTCACCTCTAGTTAATTAACCAAGCAATCCTTCTCCCAAGGTACCCGATCCAAGACACCCTTGTGGGTCAGCCTCAGTAAAGACTTGGCCACGAGAGTTGGATATTCACTGGCAGCAGTTGCTCACCATTCCCAACAATATTCAGACTTCTTTCTATGTTGTTGCCAATTTCATTTGCAGAATTGCAGAGATTCTTTCTTGTTATACCTTCCTGACTATTTTCTCAATGTGATGTCCAAGATACAGTACTTCTTTTAAACAGTATTTCAACTTATTGGGGGACACCGTATGTCAATTCTCAGCCAAGTGGTTCAACATGGCAATAGTGCCCATCCTGCAAGCTTTCTGAGTGTTTGACCCAGCCAGCAGTTCATCAATATACTGCACCAGGACAGAGTAACAGGGCATAACCAAGGATTCCAGATTCTTTTTAGGATCTGATTAAGAATAGCCAGGCTCTCTGTATACCTTTGTGGGACTCTGCACCATGCCAAAACACAACTGCCAAACTGAAATGCAAAGAGGAACTGGCTAACATTGTGCAACGGTATGTAGAAGAAAGCCTGACACAAATTGAAGACAGAAAACCAGTCAGCCTCCCATGGAATCTGAATTAAAATATTAGCAGGATTCAGTACCACGGGAAAACAAGGAATAACAATAACATTTATCTTTCAGGTATCCTGTACTATGCAGTACTTACTACTAGGCTTCTTTAAGCCCATAATGGGCCAGTTACATGGACTCCCCATAACAACCTTTAGAATAACTTGTTGTATCATTGCTTCAATTACTGGAGTTATTTCAGCAACTGTTTCTTCAGGGGTCAGATTGTATTGCTGGGTTCTTGGGTATACACCATTTGGCTTTATCTGTATATTGATAGTATTAACCCTTTTGATGTGTCTAATATCCTTACCTGAAAAATCCCACACTTCTGACTTTACTGTATTTCTGATATCCAAGGGTAACTCTTCTCATCATAGGGAACTGTTCAATTGCTGCAATTTTATTATCCATTTTAAAGGCAACATCTTCATCATGGGTTTGAAACTCTACACCCCTTGATGTACAGTAAATAGGGCAATTCAGCTTGCCCAACCAATCGCGTCCATTGATACTTACAGAACTCGAATCACATGCCACAAATTGGTGAATATCGTCAAAATCCCCCATTTTTTTATAGGCACATTCTCAGTTATAGAATTGGTCATTTCTTTATTTACAATGCCTACATCTTGTATTCTTTATCACAAGAGGGGTAGGTTTAGAGCTTCCATGTTTCCCACAGTAAAATGGGTAGCACCAGTATCAACTAAGAATGATACAGGGTGGCCATTTACCTTACCATCTATAAATGGACCACTCTGGTCTACCTCCAAAACTGTGGCAAGCATTCAATCTTCCTCCCCTCTCATGCACCATCAGGTGGACATTATTATCAACTTTGTCAAAAATGTGATACTGCTGAAAAGGACTGCTATTCTAGAAAAAAGTCTGGTTCACATTTGGAACCTGATTCAAAACAAATCTAGAAATAATTGCAGCATGCTGTGGCAACAGGGGTTGTGAAACTTGCTTTACTGTGGCTTGTGGCACATTAACATTTTGAGACCTTGGTCTCAGCACATTTTGCGACTGCACAGGGTTATTATTCTGAGAATGTATTAAGCCTAGATCTTGACTTCGATATGAGGGATAGGACAAAATTACTGCTTCAAATGCCCCAACCTATTAAAATAATGACATGGATTGCACTTTTTCAAAGTGGCTACATCCGTCTCTGTACTTGGGTGTATAGGAACGCCACAATCTCTACCTTGTTGCTGAAATCCACATTCACCTTGCATCACAGGAGCTCCCTGCATTGGGGGAATATTACCTACAAAAGGCTGACTTTGACCTCCCTTCTGAGCAGCCTTAATTTGTGGCACCATTAGTTTCTCCTTCAATGTTATTCTGCCTCGTGTCTATTTTATAATTACAGTACTTGGCATATCTCAAATTCTCATCATCCGACTTGTTCTGTCAACAAATCAAATGCTGTTGAATCATCATGCTAATTTTATGCCTCAATCCTGTATCAAAGCTGGAAACAAAATGTCCCAAATTCTTAGGCACCAATGTTTTCATTCCACTGCACAGTTTAAATGCCTGCAACAATATCTCATAACATGCATGAATACTTGTTAGACCTGTCATTCTCAGGGTGGTCTTCCCTTAGACTTTCTGCTCTTGGGCTCCACATTTTGCTGTTTCTTTTTGCTACCCTGAGGACTCAGAACACTTTCCCACTGCTAACCAGTGTTAACGTCCATTTGCTTCTCCCCTAAAATATGATGACATTGGTGTATTCCTGATTGGCATATTTGTTGTACTGGTAACTCTCTTGTAAAGTGGTATACCATATACCCAGGGCCTGTACTTCAAATGGGCAGCAGCACTGATTGTGCCACCCACATACGTAGCCTTTTAAACCTGTCTCAGGTCTGCCACTGCCGTGCCTGTGTTTGTGCAGTTTAAAGCCCCTACGATTTGCCATTTAAAACTACTTGTCAAGCCTTAAACTCCCCTTCTATTACATAAAAGTCACCAATAAGTTAGGCCCTAAATAACCCAAGGGAAGGGTGCCATGTTAGTTAGTATGAATGTATAGCATGACCTGGTGGTTACAATCTGCCTATTTTGTTTTTCACTACTGTGAGGCCTACCCCTCTCGGTCAGCATTGGGAATTACTTAGTACACTTTTGAGATGTAATTCATGATCAGAGAGGAGCAGTTCTTTCATGTTTCATATCTTTGGAATGGTATTGATAAATCCTCCTTACTGGTAAAGCTGGATTTAACATCACTGTTTTTAAAAGTGCCACTTTTAGAAAGTGGACATTTCTAGACTTACTGCTTTTGAGCCTTACAGCTTGTCTCCAATACATGTCTGGGTTGGATGACAGCTATACTTTGTGTGTTCCCTCTAGATAGCCACAAACACAGGAAGGTGAGACTCATCTGCTTTCTGAGCACTCATCTGCATTCATCTGCATTATGATGGGTCTTCCTGGGCAGAAGGAATGGGAGGGGCTGACACATACATTTCAATACAGTGTCCTCTTCACATAAAAAGCACTGATTTACCCCACCACTGACAGCCTGGCATACAGGACTGAGTTGAAAGTGATCCTTGTGCACTTCAGAGACCTGCTTTGCAGTCACCCCTACATAAAAGGCACTTATATGTATAAGTACTGGGTCTATGACCCCCTAAAATCAGACCCTTTTGGATTTTGAAATGTACCTCAGAAGGACTGCTGTGCTGCTTAAAGGACTCAACTGGACTGCTTTTCTGGAAGGACTGTGTTTCTGTTTGTTACCCTACTGCTTGCTTTTCTCTGATTCTGCTGAAGGAGAGCCGGACACTGCCTTTCATCCAAGTGATCACCAAGGGCTTACTGGCTTGCCTCCTGGATACTTAATTCTCAGGGATACAAAAGACTTCCTGCAATTCTGCTGGTGCTGCTGGACTCTACCACCTGTGGTCCTACCTTTGCCAGAGGTGCCCGCTCCGTGGTCTGGGCCTCAGAAGTCGGTTCTGCAGCTGTTTTGTTCCAAACCGACGCATTGTCACAACTGCACAAATTGGAACAGATACATGCCCTTCATGTCTTCAGGGGCTTTAGTAACTGCCCTCTCTCTAGGGGTGCTTCTGTGTGCTTTTAAAGGCGGCTCCCAGATAAGTGTACCCAGATCTGGCAATCCCGGAAATGACCTCAAAGGTCCACACCCTGTCTGGTTTATCATTGAATGTGCATTTGTACCTCTAAAACTCGCATTCAATGGGACTAAAAGAAAAAATCTTCCCACCTTTGAGCTTGCAGCTGCCTTCTCTGAGGCTATCGGCTTGGCTGGGACTAGAGTTATACATACGAATCACAGGACCAATGGTAACCGGGATGGTAAGAGCATCAGGGAGCTGTGGAGATACAAATCCCTAGGTTTCCTGCGAGCCGGTTTTGATTCACATTTATAGGGGTGGTTCCCGTCGTACTGAGGTTCACACTTATAGGGAATGTAGTTACTCTCAAATTTTCCTTTAAATTAGAGCTCCCACCTCCAATTGATTGGGTCTCATTATACGGAGGTAGGCGTTCTTACAATAAAATGTTTAGAAGACTGTTACTAGATTAACTGTTTGGGCTCTCACCCTTGTTCCTTTAACTCATCTCCTCTTTCCCTCTTTTTCTTGTCTTTCCTTCACTTCCCTCCTTCTTGCCCACCCTACTGCTGCCGCTCTGCCACACCTGTCCAAGCCTTGTTTCCACTTCCACTGTTCTTGCTTCTGCTTCAGGGTTGGTCCGGCCCAGTCTGCTTGGACTTCCAACATCGTGGCGTTCCTCAACCCAACCGTGCAATACAACGTTGGGACAAGGCACACATACTTTTGGTTAACCCAAGCCAGTAAAGACTTTTTGTATCCGGCTTGGTGATCCTTCGAGTGTACTGGGATACACAGGAATGTCCCAGTCCTGTGCTGTTTAAAAACATTTGCAGAGTCAAACATGGTTCCCAGTGGAGCAGCTGTTGTTAGTCAGCTTCCAGGGGCTCTTTCCCCCGCTGCATCCTATCTCCCCAGGGGGTTTGGAGGGGTGGCGGGGAGAGGCAGCTCCTAGGTTGTAGCCAGCTAATTGTATGTCAATCTATCATTCAGAGCCCAGGGAGGCTCACGGAGCCCAAGGTGCCCAGGGTCCAAAATTATAATTCTTCCTCCAGACCTAGACATCCTCACTTCGGTCCATCTTTTTATATTGTGGATGAAGATGACTACTCCTTCAACCCCTTGAACAGCAAGGAGGTCCAAGAGGTCTTCAAAAGAGTGCAAAGAGACTTTCACATAAGTGGATGAGGTGGCAGCAGTTGCTCTAAGTTGGAGGCTTGCCCAATAAAGAGGTAAGTCTAATGTTTGTTTTCCCTGATGATGACTTCATCTATTCGTCTGTTGGTCCAGTAATGAATACCTCCTCTGGTACTTCACCCCAGGTGCTTTGCTGCAAGAGAGCTCTTCTCAGCACCCCAAAGGGTACATCTCAGGGGCGAGATTGTAAAAGAAGGAAAACAGAAGGGAAGAAAGTGACTGTTTAATGTGATCTAAGCACTCTATCAAATGGGAAAGCACCACGCTCACCTCTTGCTACTTCAATAAAGAAATTTGTTCTTAAACAATTTATTAAGGGAGCCCTTTCATCACCGGAGGAGCGGAACAAGATATCCCATGAGCCACCTAGACCATTAGACTTAGCAACAAATGTATTGTGCTCAGCAACGGATGGAGTGGGTCTTTTTCACAGACTACAAGTGTGACCACAAGCAGGGGCCCAGGACTGTCTTCTTCACCCCATTGAAATATCTTGTTATCATCCTCCTCTTCCAATGATCCTGAACTCTCACAGCTGAATCGCAGAGAAGACCATTTAAATGGAGTCATCTCATCACACCATAAGGTCCATTTGGTTGGGGAACCAAACTCTACTTTTGGATCCCATGGAAAGCCTATAACAATGCAGTCTACTAATTTGTCATCTCTGTTGGATGTACTGCTACTTATGCAAACCACTTTACATGGCATCTTGGAAGCATTGGTGTTGATAAGGTAAAATCAGGGGGACCAATCGGAATTTTTGAAAGACATTCAACATGAACTTCAGCATATTAATACAATGTAGGTGAAACTTTGTTCACCCAGCCACCTGCTGCAGTAATATTCTCAGAGCCTCGGGGGCCATAGTGCCCTTTTAGGAAACAGTGAGGGTCAATTAAATTCGGTAGGCTCTGTCTGTATTTCCAAATGTCTTATGCTTGTGAGGAAATAACACCATCTTTTAAATCCTTCCAATTGTCCTCAAGATTGTACTGTGCACAGAGGGCAAGCACTCGTAATGGATTTTTTGGGTTTCATGCCCCATGTGCAGGCAAAAAAAAGGCCCTGAGTACAAGGCGAAAAGCCTGTAACTGTGCCTGTCTCCAAGGTCAATATTCAAGGGCCCCTGGTGGTAGATTTGTAGATGTTTCTTTATAGAAAAGGTAAAATCAAAAGTAAAATCTGGTATTAAATGTAGCCCTGATCCCATTCTTACACCCATAGATGTCTACCCCCACCTCAAAGAATAAAGGCCTAACATCAGCTCGTAGTAAGGTGCCTAACCCTCACATTCCCAATAAACTTCATAAAGAACCCCCTTCTGCCTCTGAATGTTTCCCCAGCTCTGAGTTGGTGTCCTCAGAGCTATTGTTGGATATTACCCGTTGGGGGAAAAAACAAAGTAACTTGATCTTTGAACAGCTCAAAAATCCTCCATATTTTTAATCAAATTCCCTCCCTCTCAGGGATATCCTCATTGGACCTAACTTCAGTTGGGTTTCAACATCGCAAACAAGGGAGAGACATTCTAGAGTCTCTTTTATTTCACCCTGTATTGTGCAGCTAGTGCTTAAGGCAGAGGAGGACTTAGCTAAGGTAGGACTACAAGCTCTCTCCCTCCTAAAAAAGATCCCTCCCCTACCAGTTCCTCAGACAGGCCCTATTCTTCCTGCTTTCTTAAATATGCAGGAGTAATGTTAGATGGTGAACTGAAATTCAAAGAGCAAGTTAATAACATTACATCTGCATCCTTTTGCTCCATAAGGTTGATAAGAAAAATTGAAAAATACTTGCCCCAGAACTTGCCCCAGAACTTTTTAACCGCTAAAGTTTTTAAAAACCCGCGGTTCATGACGAGCTCAGCTCACATGAGAGGTGTGGTTAAAACAGGGACCATAGCTATGGTCCTTACAAGGATTGACTACTGTAATAGCCTCTACCTCACTCTAACATCAGGCCTTGTGAATAGACTCCAAATTTTGCAGCATGCTGCTGCCCGTTTCATCTTTAAAATTCCCAAATACGAATCAGCGATAGAGGCCATTCGAAAACTGCACTGGTTGCCAGTTAGACAACGAAGCAAGTTCAAAGCCCTTTGTCTGGCATTTAAATATCTTCACAGACTCAGGCCAGACCAGTTTAAGAGAAAACTTAAATAGTACATACCGGCAAGAGCACTACACTTATGCTCCACCAGGAACATGGTGGTCTCCCCTATAAAAAAAGGCCACCGGGGGGAGGAGTTTTTACAGGACCACTGCAACACTCTGGGATAATTTGCCATTGACTCTAAAAACAGCTCCTTCCCTACTCATTTTAAGAAAGGCCTTACAAACCTGGCTTTCCACACAGGATGGATAAAAGCACCTTTACCCCCTTGCTTTACCTGTAGTGGTTGCTTCTTTTGCCATAGATCTGACTTTATAGTAGCAAAACGCCCCCAGACATGAGCTGCGCTTTATAAATTATATTTACATTACATGACATCATTGCTTTGCTTTATGGGCCATTATTCGGAAAGCCTTAGAAATAAAATAAGGGCTGTGCTGTTGTTTTGTCGGCTTCAGGACAGCCTACGATTCTGTGTATAGGGACACCACAGGGGGAAAACTTGTTGACTGGGAGCTCCCATCAAACCTCTTTAGAAAACCTCAAACATTACATTCTGGTAATTGGTCCCAGGTAGAGTCAGACAAGTCGGGCCGATTATCTCAAAGTATTGCAATCAAGAATGGCCTTCGGCAGGGGTGTGTCTTAGCACCCCAGCTTTTTAGCATATTTTTAGCTGACCTCCCTACCTTTATTTCATAATCCACGTCTTTCTCCCTTAAAGTCAGGAACCAGCATATTGATTGTCTGCTTTATGCAGACAATCTGGTATTACAGGATTGTACCCCAATTGGTTTGCAGAGGAAACTAAATGCTCCAGCAACCTATAGCAAGCAGAACCAGCTTCACATTCATTTGGAAAAGACCATGATTTTGGTTTTTGGGGAAAAGAGTAAAGAATTTTAGCTGGTATTTTGATACACACGAGGTGGAGCAAGTCGACCAATATAAATATCTGGGCTTTACTTTTAGGAGGAACCTGAACTGGGGCACGCATTGCGATGGCATTAAGCAGAAGGCTGCATTTCAGGCCAGCAGTCTATCAAGATTTAATAGTAGATTTGGGGGGCTTTCCCATACTCCACTACTAAGGGCCTACGAAGGGAAGATACCTCTGTTGAGTTTGTACGGAGGAGAGGTTTTGTCCCTTGCTCCCGCCTATGAATGCGACCGATTACGAGGGGCAGTTCTTAGAAGGCTTTTATCACTCCCCCAAGGCACCATGGTTCAGGTGATCAGAGAGAATTCAATCTGGTCTCCTGGGACTTGTTGGTCTTCACTGGGGCCCTAAGATATTTCAATACTCTCTCAGAGGTTGATGAGGTTTCTCAAGTCTCCAAATTGTGTTGGTAAGAGATTGAAGGTAGTGAAAGAAGGTGGGCAAAGGAGATCAGAACTAGACTAATGTTTTAAGAACCTCCCTTTAGACAGTTGTACACTTACATCCTGGTCCACCTTCCCACTCAAGAATTTATTGAAGAAGTCTGCAGCTTTGGTGTCTGAAACTAATGACATAGTCTATCAGAGCAAGAAACCATCTATTAGTTTCTCAATCACTACCCCTGTTGACCGGTTCTCTGGCCGGCTGCGGGAGGGGAGAGGGGACAGGACCACATGTCCCAGCCTCCCGTGCGGCCGTAGCAGCAATCGTCATCTTCTAGCATTTGGAGGTGCTATGAACTTACCTGTGGGCCCCCACAGCGCGGAAATACCTGTTGACAGTTCCCTGGTGGTGCTGCTGGAGGGTAGAGGGGACAGGAACACAAGTCCCAGCCTCCTGTGCAGCCACAACCATGATCGTCATATTTTAGCACCTGGAGGCACGAGAAGCGCACCTGCGGGCCCCCGCAGCGTGGGAAGCCCTGTTGTCTGCTTCTCTGGTGGTGCTGGTGGAGGGTAGAGGGGACAGGACCACAAGTCCCAGCCTCCCATGCGGCCATAGCCGCGATCGTCATCTTCTAGCGCCTGGAGGCGCTATAAATTCATCTGAGGGCCCCCGCAGCGTGGGACGCGTGCAGGTGTGCCGATTTTGTTTCATATTGACACTCTTGTTGGGTCACTCAAGGAGGACTTATTTAATTATGTCAAATCTGGGCTAGAGTGTGTGATGGAAAGGCTATCTAGAATAGAGTCCAAATTGGGTGATTTGAGGGATACCAGTATCAGGGACAGGAGGCGGGGCAATAATGAACTAAGTAATATATCTACTTTGTCTAATAACGGTACTAATCTACAACATACCCATAAGACATATTCGAAGGGGGAAAGTCTCTCAACACTGCACTCTCAGGATCCATGAAACCCAGGCAACCTCAGGGATCAGGGATGGTACCAGAGAGGGGGTTGTGATTGCAATTCATTGGAGGATTAAAAATCCATGTCCGACAGGGCCTGATAAAACATCCATAGGAGAGGCGGCTAAACTAGGAAGGCTGCATTTGCCACCGGAGGCTACCCCGCTGGTTGTGGTTTTATTAGGGGTTCCCCCTCTCAAAAAGAACATCACAGAGACAACCGAGGAACATATTCGTAAGGTTAAGTTCTGGTGCAAAAAAATCTCTGAGGGGGCTTCAGAGCTTCCTCACACGTCATAATGGCCAGACGGGTGGGATGGGTGTGATGTCGCCCTAAATCAGATGATGGTGTTTATATAGTAATTAACTTTGATCGGACAGATGTAGCAGGCTGGCTCTATCAGGAGAGTTCTAATTGAGGCCCGGGGGGGGATTACAGGCTTGCCCTTAGGTTTTTTTATTCTCCAGTTATGGCGCAATGGGTCAGAGACCGGAAGGGACTGCAAAGACATAGAGCAAAAGATTTGACCTATAAGTCTATTGCCAGAACTAAGCACAATGATGGTCAGCCCCTTCTCTTAAATAACATTAACCGACTCAAATGTTATTCAACTCCCGCAGTTACAGCAGAAGGAAGGGCCAAAGAGAGTAGGTTTGAAACAGCAAATAGATTCATCCCATTGAGCCAGTTGAATAGAAATTATTGACTGATCCCTCGTTCCCCTATGCAAGGGCAAGTTAGAGATAGTTATTTGGACAATACTACCATACCCATACAGGGGTAGAAGGTGAACACAGGGGAGCAAGCCAAGATACTAAATTGGAACATAGCAGGACTAAAAAACAAGATTGACGATGAAAGGTGTAATGTTTTTTTAAAAGAGTATGATTTGATTGGGCTTCAAGAGTCCTGGGAAACAAAAATAATTTCTGGATAGGCCATTATACAACCTATTTTGAGCCAGCAAGACCATCTGTAGCTGGTAGGGCAAAGGGCAGATTAATAACCCTAATCTCCTTAAATGTTATAGGCAACCACTGTAAATTGCACTCAGGTTCATGAAACTATACAAATTATGCCCACTAACGCACCCAACATTCTCGTTGTTAATTTCTATAACTCATTTGACAGACTTGCTGCAAATGAACATTTGGCCAGTCTGAATTGTTTCCTTGAGTCTTATAATGGAAAACTAGTTACATCTTATTGGTTATTGTTTTAGGAGATTTTAATGTACATCGATGCCCATTTAAATGTCACGCCACTGACAGTTTAGGCCCAGGTAATCATTTGGAGATATATTTTGAACACTCACAGAAAGGTGGATTCTTAGAGGGTGCCTTAGCGGAAATGAGGTTTATCATATCCTAATACCTTGCATGATAGCAATAACATTCCAACTTTTAAAGGAAGGGGAATGAATTCCACTATTGATTATATTTTTATTAATACTGCCTTGGCACCTCTGGTGATAGGATATACCACTACATGGTCACATTTTAGAGATCACAACACCATACATATTACACTGGCAGGGGGCATTAGGAACAACTTAAAATCAAATAGATGTGTCCCCACTTCTAACTTAAAAACAAAAGACCAAGCCCGAAGACTTAAGTGGCATAAGGTAGTGCCAGGGGATTTTCACGAGAACGTACTGGACATTGTTGGATTGGAGATTGATCTCTGTCTAGACGATAACATAAGGGATGAAGAGATCCTTATAGCTTATGCTACAATCTGTAACCAGGTGGCCTGTGACCTTGAACGCCCGTATAAGGAATTTCTGAATAAAGGGGAGAGATGGTTGGACCATAAATGCACAGTTTCCCACCAAACGTTGCTGCTGGCCCTAAAACATAAACCACAAGATAAGAGTATAATAGCAGTCCTTAGGAAAACCTATAAGTTGGCCATAAATATACGCAAATCTGAGATTAAAAATGAGGCGAGGAATGACGTTTTGTTCATAGGTGTTATTAAAAATAGTGCTAACGTCTGGTAAATTGTTAACAAACCATTTTTCCAGGAAACTAAGGGTGGTCCTCTAGAATGCAATATACCAGAGCACGAGTAGTTTAATCATTTTAAACATATATAGGGCAACCAGGAGAACCAAGGACCCCCAGGCATATTGTTTGAGGCTGAGGTAAATACCCTGTTTTTTTAGAAACAGAAGTTGCAGAGCCTATAAACCAAATGACAAGCAATAAGGCTCCTGGACCAGACGGGGTCCCGGCCGATTTTGTAAAATCTAACGTGACATTATGGTCAAAACCTTTGGCTCAAGTTTTTAATATGGCCTGTAAATTTAGCCTGCCTAGATCATGGTCTGAGTCAATTATTGTCCCAGTTTTTAAAAAGGGTAACAGAGGGGATCCGAGGTGCTACAGACCAATCTCACTTATAGATTCAGCAGTGAAGCTGCTAGGAAGAGTGGTACTCAGTAAACTTGCTGATTGGTTCAATGAAACCAATACACTTTCAAATTTGCAATACGGTTTCAGGAAAGGGAGGGGGACCATGGATCAGTGTTTAAGTTTGCACCTACCAGTTGGGAAGTATACCATCGCCAAGAAGGGGACACTGTATTTGACATTCATGGATCTTTCCTCGGCCTTTGACTGTGTGAATAGAACCAAGCTATGGGATATATTAATCAAATTAGGCGTGGGCAAGAACATTGTTTACTTCCTGGCTGACCTGCATAGGGATCTGACATCCACAGTGAGATTTGATCAAAGGGGGAATTGTTCCCAGGGAATACGCATTATAAATGGAGTAAGGCAGGGATGCATTTTAGCCCCCCTACTTTTTACCTTATATATCAACAACCTGGACTCAGTTTTAGGGGAAGCCAGTAAAGATATTCCGCGCGTGGGGGAATGGCTGATACCAGCTCTCCTATATGCGGATGCAGCCGCCTTATTAGCTAAAACTGCTGTTGGCTTAGAGTGTCTTTTAACCACCTTTGCCGTTTTTATGAGATCCTTGGACTTCAGTGTAAACTTTTCAAAATCTCATACAATGATAATTGGCTCCAAGCCCAGAAGGCCTGAAGCACTTCATTATGAGGGAAACAAGATCACCAGGGTTACCACATTTACTCACTTAGGCTTCCTATTTGACGATAGGGGTACATGGGCCCGGCAAATAAATGCAAAAAGAAACGTAATGGCCAGATCCACATCAACAGCTCATGGCTTTGCATGTAGGCTAGGGGCAAAACCAATACAAGCACTGTTAAATATAGACAGAGATAAATGCATTGCTATCTTGAATTACAGCTCTGACATATGGTGATATAAAGAAGTTAAGAATATCTAAATAGTTGAAAATAAATTCTTAAGAAATTTGCTATCGGTGCCACAATCAACACTGTCATACATAGTTCATCAGGAGACTGGTGTAGGTTTTGTGGCAGAACTAATTGGAATGGCACCACAACTTAAATGAATAGCAAAATTGAACTGGAAATGAATCGCAAAATTGTGCACAATTGCTAAACTTTAGACCAAGCAAGTAGTATTCCCTGGTTGAGCTATTTGAAAAGGCTTGCAGTGCAATTAGGACATCCTGAATTATTTAACTCCTCAGAGAATCTAATGAAGGGAGATATGTTGTGACTCAAGAAATCTTACCAATATATGGCACTTATGGAAAGAGAGGCCAGGGAACTGGTAAAAACACCGGTACATGCCTATCAGTTATTAAAAACCTCCTCTGCAATTGAACCCTATTTAAATGTGGTAACCAACCCAAATCATCGTTTCCTCTTAATAAGATTCAGGCTGAATCAGTTAAATGTTTTAATTAATGAACCTCAGGGATGGAGAAGAGAGGAGAACTTGGGTGTTTGTACATGTGACAATTTCTCCACTCAGGACACATTGCACTCAGCCTTGTTTTGCGAGCATTTTTTGCACTATCGGAAACAATTTATTTTTCCAATTTTAAAGGGTAAAGGATTTTTCTAGGTGAAACCAGTGCTTATATATTTACAGATACTGACTAATGTCTGGGAAACTTTTAAAATTGTGAGTTTTTTAACAGCTGTAGTAAGAATAAGGAAAAACAGAGAGAGTGACTCCTATGATCTAGAATATAGCGTTTATATTTTTTTATATTTAATTTTAAAGATGTAGATGATGAATCGTTTGTTCACTTTCACTAGTAAGTTTGAGTACTATTCTTGGTGTAAGCCTTTGTCATATTACTGTTTTAAACCTTTTTACTCTGTAGAATGCTTTTATGGTTTTAATGAACCGAATAAAGTAATTTTGACTGACTGACACTGCTTTAGGCCGGGATACTGTTTTCCCTACCTGTTACACTTACTAGATCTAGAGCTGCACAATGAAATATTAAGAATCAGGGTGGGATGTAATGCAGTTCATTTATCCTGACTGTTTTGGGCCAGGGATCTGGATAACCATGGTCTCTGCCCCTGCCCCATAATTGTAAAATGCTCCTTACTGTATATACTTATGGACTGTGTCTTTTGTCTCGCAAATCGGATTAAGTTTTTAAGCCCCTTGTTTTTTACATATGATACTGGTCATAGGAGGGAAGCTGTGGAGCTGTTATCAGAAATGCGTTTTTTAGATGTGGCAGTTGGAATTGCTTGTTTTTTACGGTCTGTCAAACAGAGTTTTAATGACGAACTGTAGTGGGGGGTGTTGGGTAGTCAAGATGGGACTCATTTATTGCTTTTCATTGCTAAATGTGTTTTTAGAATGTTTTATGGACAACTGTCTAAATAAACTTGTTTTTCTACCATCTACCATCTTCACTTCTCAAATTCTTGACTCATTATTGCAGGATAGAACTTAGCTTCCTCTATCATTTCAGTTCTCTGCTGCCTCTGTTCTACATCCCACCTTGCATCAGTGTAAGTACGCACTGCCTTTCTAGCTCTTCCCTGATACCTCTCCTTCTCTCTGACATGAGCTACACTCTCCCAACCATTGAGTGCTTCAAACTGTGTAGGTCTAGGCTGTGGTTTCATCTCATATAATATCCTCCCTAAATTTTCAATAATTCTCACATTAAATGTACCACACGGGGAAAATGGCACTGCACCTTTTTCTATATGATCTTATGGCAATATTTAAGCCAAATACAAGTGTGTAGCCCCATGTTTATTGCAATATAATCACCCCGCAGCATCCTAGGGTGGTGTCTCTTCTTCTTCTCAAACAGGTATCTTAACATTGCCCCTCATCAATTCTCATATGACTTTAAAAAATTTCATTTTCAGGTAAGAATGTCAATATTTTGATAAGGTCCACCATGCGCTACTTATTAAGCGTCTGTATGCCTTGGGGTGCCACAGGGCTCAGCACTCAGTCTCACTTTTTTTAATGTGTATGTTACCCCACGGTGCAGCTCATCCATAGCTTTCGTCTGACTGTATTGTCCTATGCGAACAATACACATATTGTGGTGTCCATTTCACCTCAGGTTGAAAAAGATGCAGATAACTTTTGCAGATGTATAACGGCAGTGGCAGGTTGGATGCAGAATAACTGCGTTAAGTTAAACTCAGATAAAATGGAGGTATTACTCTTTGGGAAAGAGACCTCCTTTCGGAATGCATCCTGGTGGTGGGCAGAACTGGGCAACCTTCCGAAGGTTGTGGAGAAGGCAAGAAACTTAGGAGTCGTTTCCAACACTAAATTGTGCTTCTCCCCTCAAATCAATGCAATTACTTCTGGGGGGGGGGGGTTTATTGTATTGATGGCCCTCATCATTTCCAAAATGAATTATTGTAACGCACTTTATCTTGGCACATCCAAATATCTGGTAAAAAAATTGCAGTCTCTTCAGAACGCGGCAGCCCGCACACTGTTAAAAATTCCTATGTTTAAACCAGTGTCTCATTTACTGCATGTATTACACTGGTTGCCGGTGGAGAAGAGGATCTACTTTAAGGCAATGTGCCTTATGCACAAGGCTCTTCACAAGACAGGCCCGTCTTATTTTCAAGAACGATGCTCATGGTACCGGCCAAGCAGAAGCCTTGGATCCAGTTCTGCCTTCAGGGTCAAGGTCGCAAGAATCAACAGAGTAAAGAGGGGGAGGCAGATCGCTAGCATATGAGGGGGGAAAGTTATGGAACTCCCTTCCTCTGGCTCTCTGTGCACTGCCAGCACTGCAGCTATTTAGAAAGCAGCTTAAGACTTGGCTGTTTCCACCTAAGCAGCTTGTTTGCCCAGGTTTGAGCTCTCTTTAAACTTGTGGTACCTTTCTCTCGGTCTGGATCTGCTTAGTGCTAAGACAAAACTACCTAAAAACAGTTCTAGAGTGGGAAATAATAGTTTACTCACAATTCTCATTCTAGAATCAACAACCAATACCAGTGTAGCACTCTCTGACATCGACAACCAATAACAGCACGGCATCAAACCAACGAGCAATCTCAATGCGGAATACTGTGACATCAATCTCATTCACTGCAGCAGTTTACCCTCCTTTACAATTTTCACAAATGCACTCTCCTCAACAATATTCATGCAAACAAATACAAAGCAATTGCAACAAATAACTTTGTCCACTCCACTAAAGAAATCAACAATATTCGATCACACAAGAAATGATTCGGGATAACACTATTTAACATAGTCAAACACGCTTGAATGAGAACTCGACCTGCAGGGATTAACCCCAATTAGTACAGCTTCCCCCTGCCAAAAAGATCCACCACTCCAATCACACCTCACTTTCACACACAAAGATAAGTGTATCTATCCTAATTGTGCTGTCCACAACATCTCATTACAGGCACCACAAAATGTAAGTAGATAATAACAAAACAGTTTATTTTACTCTTATTAATATTATCCTGGGATGTTAGGCCACTTCGGACTCAATAACAACTTCAACTTTTCCACGTTAAGCACCACATTCACATGACATTCAAAACATCTCTGCAAATGATCACACAATCTCAATGAGCATGCAGGCTAAGAACAAACCATTAGAATGTGCAACCCTTTTAGTACCCTCAGCTCCGCTGTTATACTTCTTTCTTGAACCACTGGAACTAAAAACCAAAGCATGGGCACTAGGATTGGGATTGGGTCTGAACTACTTTAACAATCATTCTAACTCCCCTCTATTCAAGGACCTAAACATCCTCGTTTTGCTACCATCTACTAGAGCACTGAGCCCTTTGTCCAAATTTCCCTGCAATGGATCATGTTTGGAGCCTAAGGAATAAAAGGGAGTTAACTTCATCCACAGGTCCAATTTACAGTGTAACCAATTTAGTCACATAGTGAGAAACCAAAAGTCAGTAAATGGGATTACGTATAGATTTATCACAAATTTAAAACCAAGATGATGTACACTAATCTCAAATATACATTGTAAAAATACAGAATCACTACTGGCAGACCAAATTATTTATTTGCAGAGTTTTATATAGCGCTGACTAGACCCGGAGGTATCAGAGCGCTTTACATGAGGACCAAATCGTCTAACAAAGTCAAGTCTCAACAAAGTTAAACAAACAAGAAATTCAGTAATGGCAATGCAGAAAATGAGGAACAGCATTTGATGATCAGAATATGAGCTGCGTTCCTCTTGACTAGGCATGAGTAAATTTAAATTACTTAAACTATGCCTACTTTAAGTAGCACTAATTGTGGAAACCATGATTAGATTCAGTAAAGCAGGAAGGTGTCAGCATTTCAGAGACTTCTGTAGAAGTTCTCAAAAATCAGTATTATTGCTTAGCATAAAGTCACATATCAGAAAAAAGCAATGTGGGCTGTACCCCTCGGAGTCTAAAGGGAATCTGACTAAAGCTAAAGTGTGATCACCAATTGAACCCACAAAAGAACATTTGAGAATTCCATTTCACCTGTCTCATTACTTTCCACTTTCACAGAGTAAAACTTGGTGACTACACTTGAAACTCCTTTCTTTTGGTCCGCACATCAGAACATCCTTGGATTCCTCCTTTATCCCGAAAAAGCATTGACCTGAGTCCTCCCTTTGTTTTTTTTAGCGCCTCTTGTCCTCGCCAAAAGTACTCTTCCGAGCCTCACTATCTCTCATACAAAATGTGTCTTTCTCTAACAATGATATCATACAAATGAACCTGCAGAGGAGAGAAACACATTGCAACCCAAGCAAACTTAAACATAAAATTCAAATGCTAAGGCCTCTGGTCAAGTGAATGTGGCAAGCATCTCAGTCCACATTTAAATGCATGGTTATAGAGACATATACAGTTATGAAATAAATGCAAAATACTATTCAAATGAGTATGCGATTATGTACGGATTAACAATATTATTCATACAACACAGGTGCAGATATACATGGAAACTGCAATCTCATGGCAAAAGCATTAGTATGCACACTCATTTAAATGTTGGGATTATACAGTAAATGCACTTTCTGTATCTGTTCAAATGCACTAAGATACGTTGACGATATTAAATCAAACAAATACATGAAACCATGTGTTTGCCCATATATATATATATATATATATATATATATATATATATATATATATATATATATATATTGCCTTAATTTATTAGCAAAACTCCTAGTTTAACAAGCTTATTCTTAGAACTATGATGTTGGAACAATATGGGGAACTACTATAGAAACAGTCACATTTTTGTTTTATGTTTTTGAACACATGCTGCATGACTTGCAAAATGCAACACAAACTTTTCTATGTCTGTCACCAGTTGCCATGATGACCTAATGCCTCTGCGTGTCACGAGTCGAACAGTATTTAAATGTCAATTCACTGTAGTGTTTTCAGATGAAGTGAACAAGGCGGACTCGTCCGTTGAAAAGCGTCTGGCTGTATTGCATGGAATAAATACTTTTCTTTGATCCATACCCCACGGAGTCAGTGACTGTTTCTTTGATCTCAGAAGCAGGATTGGACTGGATATATATATATTCAATGAAGATTCCCAATGTCGAATCCTGACAACAAAACAGGTACGAACCGCTCAGTGTAGATTTCAATATTCGTGCTTTATTCCTCTTTCACTCCAGCAGCATGACGCGTTTCGACCGGGTCAACCCGGTCTTGATCACACACATATATATATATATGGCATGGTCAAAAAAAAGGTGTAGCCAATGTTATGCTGCGGAGTTGCAAGTTTGCATTTCGTCCATCATTTGTGTGTCTTTTGCTTTCTTACCTAAAAGTGTGCCGGGTATGCCCATACATGGGTCCCGAGTTCACTTTGTCGCTGGATTCAAGCTAGCCTGGCTGACCTGGGGTGATACCTGAAATTGGACCAGGATGCTCATTTCTGACCCAGTGAGAATCTGGCTTGGCAGTTCGGGCTGACTGCTTCTATGAGGAACAGGGTCAAGACTGATTTACATATAGCTGTGTCTAAATTGAGGTGGCATGATAAACAAAGGAACAATGGATTTAACCCAGCTCTCTTGACTGGGGGTGAATGTTTGATTTGTTCCAGATTTGGTCCATCATTTATGTGTCCTTTGCTGTCTTGCCCAGACATGGGTCTCAGGCTCACTGTGTCACTGGATTCAAGCTAGCCTGGCGGATGAGGGGCGATACCCCAAAACTGGACCCCGGATGCTTGTTACTGGACTGTTCCCATGAGGAAAACCAAAGGTGGTTTTTCTCTGTTCCCATGAGGAGCAGGGTCAAGATTGATTTGCATATGGCTGGGCCTAAACTGGGGTAGCATAGTGAGCAAAAGGACAATGGATTAACCCAGATCTCTTGACTGGGGTCAATGGTTGATTTGTTCCTCATTCCGTCTATCACTTGTCTGTCTTTTGCTCCAGTTGGAAAGGTTTGAAGCAATCTGAGCTACTGGTAAGTACTCAAACTTTATCCCTATCCATCATTTTTAGCCCCACCATTGAGAGGCCATAGCACGGAGTCGGGCCTTACGATAGTGCTTAACAACATCCGCACTGAGGTCGATCAGGGCCACACCTCCCTTCTGGTCCTATTAGACCTGACAGCCGCCTTCGATACCCTGTCTCCCTCGGTTCTTACATCTCATCTGAGGGAGATAGGGGTAGAGGGCGTGGGCTCGAGTTTATTGGCCTCTTTCCTGGATCAGAGGGAGCAGAGAGTCAAGCTGGGAGAATATCTATCTCCACCCACACCTGTGCACTGTGGGGTTCCACAAGGGTCGGCATTAAGTCCGACCCTGTTCAACATCTATGTGGCCCCACTTGCCAGGCTTGTGAGATCGTCCTAAGCCGACGACACCCAGATCTTGGTGTCCCTTTCTCACTCGGTGAACTCCTCCGTTCTTAACTTTAGAAACTGCATGGAGGCGGTTTCTAAGTTGATGATTTACAATTTACTAAAGTTGAATGGGGAGAAGACCGAGATTTTGGTTTTCGGCGGGAACACTAGCATCTGGTCGGCCGAATGGTGGCCCCCCTCGCTGGGAGTCTGCCCCACCCCAACATATTCTGCGAGGAACTTGGGAGTGATGATCGATCCTGTTCTCTCAATGGCACAGCAGGTTAATAGGACAGTTGCTACCTGTTGGGGCATTATTAAAATTCTTCGGAAAATTAAACATTATCTGTCCCCTCAGGCTCGTAAGCAGGTTGTCGTTGCACTTGTCGCTTCGCGACTTGATTATTGCAACGCTCTGTATGCCGGCGTTAATAAAGCCCTGGTGCAGCGCCTTCAGACTGCCCAGAATGCGGCGGCTAAATTTGTACTGGATGCCCCAAGACTCTCTTCCGCCACGGCTGCTAGGAAAAGCCTGCATTGGCTTCCTATTGAGCCTAGGATCGCATTCAAGACTCTTTGCTTGACCTGTGGGGCACTCTCTGGCAAGGGGTCTGGTGGGGTGAGGAAATTGTTGCTTCCTTACTCACCGGGCAGAGCCCTCCGCTCCTCAACTAAGAGCTTGCTGGTGGTGCCTCGTGTTCGAAGAAGTAAATGGGGTGGGAGGGCATTTTCAACGGTAGCCCCCAAGCTATGGAACAGCCTCCCCCTAGAAATTAATTCCCAACTGACTGTCCTGAAGTTCCGAAAAGCTCTTAAAACGTGGCTATTCTCAAAGGCGTACCCGTAGTGCTGGTTACTTGGTCATTTTGATTGTTTTTATGATAGGCGCCTTGATGCCTTTGGGCTTAGTAGCGCGTTATAAGATTTATTTCATTCATTCATTCATTCATTCATTATATACAGAATCCTAACTATATCTTACAAGTGAGACAAAATACAAGTAAAAAAGCTTTCTGCGTGTTCCTTTTCGAGTGGGAAATGATCTAAAAGGTTCAGCTGAACTGTCCGTCCCTTTCGCGGCAGTGCCAATATTGCTGGTTGGTCCTTGCCCTGCAAGGCATATAAGAAAACTAAATAATAGATGGTAAAGAGAGTAATTACCAGTGCTAAAAAGTATTCGAGCACTATATCTGATGTTGTTTGTTTTTTGTCCTATCATAAATGGATCTTTGCAAGTGAGTTTTGGATAGTGGTATTAAGAACATGCCACAATGTTAACACAACACAACACCTTGGTAAAACCAAATTTAATCTAGCATGTAGTTGGATTAAACAACATGCTTTCCTGGCCTCCGTTTTTCGGGACTCTGTAAAGGGTGGCAAACCTCTTCCAGAAATCAGCAAATAACCATCTTTGTTTTCATGGAAGGTGAAAAATTCCAAGTGTATGAACTTTGCAATGGGCGGCTAAAGTAATCATGAAATATCTCAGGTGAAAGGAAACACGACTGAATATCAAATCTGTCATCATGCACATCAATCCCATTTCTACGCTGTTAATACATGTCCTTCAAACAAACCTTGGTTGGGAAATACCAACATATCAATGCAAGCATATCCAATAAATATGTGGTACCTGTACTAATTTTCACTGAGTTTCCTGTCTCTTTCTGGATCACAAGCACCAGTTTCCCAGCAAGAAGATAGAGTAGAAGAACTCCACTATCTTCAGATAGCTCCGTGGACAGCAGCAGACCATCTTGATTCCAAGTGCGGAACTGGAAACTGACTGATAGGCCATCAATCTTGGGGGTGCCGGGTAAAAGCAGGAAGCTGCTGCTGGTGCTCACAAATGTGATGGGAACAATGTGCTGTTTGGAGCATGAAAATGTCACATTGCCCTGTAAAATGAGTTAAAATATAGGCATTAGTGGTAGGATAAAATAGGCGACTATTAAGTAGAGTATGTCAAAATTAGGTGTGTATGGCAGCTTCAAATGAACAGGATTTTTCACGAGTTAACCATTAATTAACTAATTCAAAGGAGTTCATAGAGCCATGATTCGTTATCTAGCATTTAGGAACAGCAGACATCCACACATTTTTCCAGATTCACACAATCCTGAGGAAGGTCATTGGGAACTTAAGACTTTCCTAGATTTCTTGCCATTTCCCCATAAACCATAATCCTCACTTGAAAAGTGTCCATATGGTAGAAAAACAAAAGGCATAGGATTAGGATAAGTCTAAAATTTTAATGTTTTTCCACCTTCTCATCACATTGGAATTCATTCTCCATGTGAGGACTTAAACTCCCATACACCTCTTGATAAATGTGTTTTCCCCACTAGTATCCCAGGCATACATAATTCTATGTTATTCACACAAATATATAGTGATGAATGTAACCATGTCAAAAGATTTATGAATTTCCACAAATTTCAAAAGTGATGTTGCTCATGTCATTTGCATTGCCCACTCCCTGGCGATAATGTCTGGAAGCTCCCATGTTATAACCACTAATTATCGCGTAAGGTGGGAGACAAATCCAAACAGCTTGCCCATTTCCTGCAGTTACACATGGCATCGTTTTGTATAAATAGTTGCAGATTCTAACCTTGTTGCTCAAGATTTGGATTTTGGGGTAAAGTTGTCAGCTTTCTAGGATTCAAGGTGCACTTATGTATGAAAAAGATTTTGTGAATTGGGCTTCTATCTTTGAATATATCTACATATAAAACTGCACAACTACACTGTGCAAGATGCATTTTTGGTATTTGTATTGCGATTACAACTGCTGTTATTGACTTCTGGTGAAAAACCTTTTTTTCTGACGGCTGACTTTTTTGCATTGACAGACAAGATACACTCTTCCTCAAACTGACTCCCACGTCTCCCACCATCAATGCCACTTCTCGACATAGTGGAAGTCAAACCAGCATATATGTACCGTGGCAGCAGTGACACACTGCGCAAACTCACTCTTTTGCACTTCTCTGAAATAAGAGCAAGGAGAAACTTAAAAAGGAACCACCTATTGTCTTTGTGTTGTGTGCAGAATCATCAAAATGGTTCAGGTCAGGGGATGAGAGATAAAGGTTGTGTTGCAGAACGTAGGGCTATATTCCTTCCTATATGTGTAGGGTTTGGCGTTTGCATTGAGAAATTACTGTGGCCAATACACACTTCACCCACGTACATTTATCAAAGTTAATCTTGGCAAGGCAAAACTGCGAAACTGTACTGGAGGAAATATTTCTGCAGGGCATGGGGAAATGAGCCGGTAGGCACTGGAACATCATTCAATTGGTTCTACACTCATTCTTATTCAATTGTATTCATGAGATATAATGTAACCCACAAGAGAAAAGTGCAATTGAAGCCACATACAAATGCGCATGCTATGTAATTACATCATTTATAAATTTGTGTTGTTTGCTAATGCTTTGTTTTCAGCAATAACAAGTTGCAGTTTATATGTATTTGTAAGATGATATTCTGCTTTTTGCGATGTAATGGAATAGCTATACATGAAAATTGCATTTACTTTTATAACATGACTGTTCATGTATTAGCATTTATTTAGTTATAAAGTTTATTGAAATTTGTTAACTTGACCAAAGGCCCTAAGCACTTGGGTTTCACAACGTCTAACTTTCAATGGGAATGTTTTACATTCTATGTTTTGTTTTTGTTCTATGACTTCATGCTATGCAAAACTTACTTTAAAAACTTATACTGAAGTTCCACACTGACACTTTTCTCTTTTTTTATGGACCTAATTGAAACTTTTTTTAGCATTTTTAGTGTAGTTTAAATGACAAATTGGAAATCTTCATTCATCATAGACAGAAAGATCAGACTTTCCAATCTTCTCTTTCTGCCATGTTCCTTTTACTATGTACCATCGCTACTGAGGTTCTCATTGGTTATTTACTATTGAGAATACATTTTGTTCGCAGAGTTGGAAGTCAAGTGAAAATTCTGTATTTCTGTGCAATGTTTCTGAGATTGATTTATTTTACGCTGGCTTTGAATTTGTAGTAAATCTATGTAACCTGACTTCCTGATTTGGCGATTTACTGTGTAGCCAAATGTTTTTCACTGTATTTGTGAATTTGAATTGAAAGCTATCTCCTTTATTTCTCAAGCTCCCTAAAAAGAAAGATTCAGAGGGGACAAAAAGGGCCCATATCCCCTCTCCTGCAGCAGATGGTAGCAAAAGTAGGATTGTTTGAGTCTTGAAATAGGGAGTTAGTTAATACCCCAGGTTAGGTCAGTTCCAGCCGTGAAGTTTAGGATTCAATTTGGAGGATCGGTGTAGTTTCAGTGTCCGGTGGTGGCATAACAGCAGGGGAAGGAGTGAGTATCAATAGGGTTGTGTGCGCATGGCTTACGCTTAGCATGCAGTGTTGTAATGGTTGTGTGATGTCTGGTGGAGGTGTTATGTATGTTGTGTGAATGTGGTGTTTAATATGGTAAAGGTGTTTACAGGTCCGACATGGTCTAAGATCCAAGGATAATATTGGAAGATGTAGAAGACACCATATTGCATTATCTGCTCGAATTTGTGGGATTTGTCGTGAGATGTTACCAGCACCCCAATTAAGATATCTTTTGTGTGAATGAGGAGTATGATTAGTCAGTGTATCCTTTGCGCATGGCAATATGATATTGGTTAAGATGATTATCCATGGGTCGAGGTTTTGATTGAATGTGTGATTGGTGAGATGTCCTTATGTCACAGAATTCTCTCTGTCTCTTTAGCAAAGCAGACAACTGTTGCATTGAATTTGGTTGCATGTGTGAGGATGAAAGAGTGCCATCGGGAAAAATTGCAAACAAGGGTGGGCATTGCAAGGAGTGAGATCTACGTCACGCTGTGCAGTGCTCAGATTGGTCGGTTGATGTGAAGCAGTGCTGTTAGTGGTTAATTATGTCACATTATACTGCGTTGATATTGGTTGCTGATTTTGAAAATAAGTTGTGCGAAAATTGTTGTTTTTCTGTTGAACTGAATAATATTGATTGTATTTTTCTATATTTTGTACTAAATATGAAATGTTTTAAAGAAGTGATACAGGACATGATTAGAGGAGATGTTTCTATTCCTGTAAGAGAGGGAGAAGAGGCACTGCCTGAGGATATAGCAGGTCCATTATATGAAAATAAATATAGGGCTCCACACTTGTGTTTTGCTTAAACAATGGCACAAGATCACAGAAAAGGATGTCCATTAGCGTGTCCTTATTTAACATATGATACATTGAAAACTTGAGATTAATTGTGTATGAAATGAAACCAAAGTCCAAACCTGCTCTGTTCAAGGCACTTAATGCATGGAAGCATGCTGTACATGCTAGAGAGAAAGAGAGGTTTCAAGGAAGGGTTAGAAGGACAGTACATATTTAAAATAATGCAAGATGGGATGCAGAACATAGAAGGTGGAGGACAGATATGCTATAAGGAGCTAAATTATATCTAGCATTAACAAGTGAAGAGTTTGGAAAGGTGCTAAGGAAAGCAGAAAGAAAGCGAGAGGAGATGGATTAAAGGAAGTAGATGAGGGAGTTGAGACTAACGTAAGTGAATCTGGTGATGATCTTTTAAATGTTTTCCTGTCTGAGCATCCACCTTCGTACAATGAAACATGAGTAAGGGAAGGTGGAAGTTTAATGATTAACAGAAATTCAGAAGTTGCTCCAGCACCTATAAATACAAGCAATAATGCAGTGGAAGATACTGTTACGAACTGGAACCAGAATATACCGCAAGCTAATTCAGAAACTTGTGTACTTAGTCACCATATAGTCCTGAATAATTCTACCGCCCCAAATATATCGGATTACATCACGGTTTCAGTCATGATTGGACCCATCCTTAGGATATATAACCCTAATACTACAGACAGTGTTACATGTGATACTTCTGTTCCAAATGAGACAAGGCACCCAGAAAAGGCTTCAACTAGATCTAATGTACAGTTAGTTTGATCCCTTAGTTCTCAAAAATGAGGATTCTCCTTGTGCTGTAAATGCAGATCCATCTATGAGTCAGAGAGGATTTGGACCTTAAAGGTCATTTGTGGGCTTGCAAGAACTTGGTTCCCTTATATGGAAAACACCTTCGAATGTACCCAAAAGCACACCAAAGATTGAGGTAGTGTCCAAGCCACGTGAGAGGACATGTATACTGACAGATGAGTAGTTAAGGGAATGTAACGCACCTTTAAGGGAATGTAATTTTCCGTTGAATGAGGCTCAGAGTACAACAATAAGTCTGGAGACAATTTAGTCAGCTGTAAAGGTGAATGTAGTAGATGTATGCAAAGTAAAACTTCAATTGTATGAAATGATAAGTTGAAGTTTGGAGTAAAATTGGATTGAGATTCTCAACCATATGAGTATTTGTTACTCGAAAGAGAAATTATCCAAATTGGCACAGAAATATGAGGTACATTTAGAACAAACTAAAGCTTTCACAGAAAAGTCATCTACTTAATTTTTCTAATCAGGACTTGGGAAACATAAAAATGCAAATTAGGCTGGAAGGGAATGCTAGGAAAGGATGGTGGACGGGGAATAGATATCCTCAATATCGTATAATGTGCATTGCTTTGCGTTGTCAAGATGCCTCTAGAAATCTAAATTGTAACCAAGATGCAATTTGTATTAAGTATTTGTTCAATAAAAAGAAATTATTTAAAAAAAATGCAAATTAGGGAGCTAATCCAAAGTTTTAGAATTTGGGGAATATTGGAGAAATGGGAAGTTAGATGGTCAAAGAAGAAAAGTCCAGGAAGACTGTGGGAGAAGCAGCCTCCTCCGGGAGATAGAGGAACACGTGTTAAGATTTTACCTTTATGATAAGTGCCTAGTGCAGGTTATGTTCATGTTCCTTGGAGTCCAAGCAATCTTGCATTATTCGCAAATGGTTTTCCCAAGTTGAGAGAGAAACCTGTAGATTGTTACACACAAGTTGAGCGTTTTGTGAAGATTTCAAAGGTTATGTGGACCGATTTGAAAACTTTGCTTGATATTGTAGATCGGGGTGATTTGTGGTCAGAATGCAAAATAGTGAACAAGTGGCCTGAGAGAAGGCCACAGAGAGATCCACTGACTAATGGTCCGTCAGATATTGTGATGTGTAAGTATAATCAAGTAATGATATGTTTAACGTTTAAAGTTTCACCCAAGGATGTTGATTGGGTTTAAATTAATCATATGACTTACACACCCAAGGAAACAATTCATGCTTACTATGAGAAATTGTTACAGGCAATCAAACAGTATAGTGAGATGGATACAATGGAACCAATGGATATGGGACATTTTGTGTCCAGGTTTGTAATAGAGATTAGCATGATAATACAGCAGCATTTGAAACGCTGGCAGAATAAAGCAGTCAATTAACTTTTGCGGGATGCAAAATACTGAAAGGATGAGGTTAAGATGAAGCAGAAAATGTTGAGAGAAAAGCTCATGATGACACAAATTAAAGCAGTAAAGAGAGGAAATCAAGGTCCACCATTCGTTGCAAATACACTTCCTACGCAGGTAGTGTACAGCAGGCATTGCATGCCACCCAGGGTGGAAGTAGATTTTCATCTCAAGGTAGAGGTAGAGAAGTTCCTATTGTCGCTAGAACTGGTTACATTGTAAATGTCTAATCCATTCAGCATATGTAATAGGTTGGGCACTGGAAGTGAGAATGTCGTTTTAATCCAGTAGATCAAGCACAAAGTATAAGGTTTATACCGCAACAATGTAACAGTCCTATGCAGATGCAGCATGTGCCTACACCAAGAGTTCAAAATGTCAATGTGCCTCAAACCCCAATGATGCACTTTCCAGAACCTTCCATATAACAACAGAAAACCGATCCCTTTTGTAAGAACAATCTAATTAGTCCAACATGTTGTTTCTCATATTATGGGGAAATACTCATACACCGCTCAACCATACCATTATCTATACACAGAATCCCAATTGATGCAAAATGTCTCCTTTTATTATCAGAAATAAATAAAAGTTCAGGTCATAGAAATATATTTTATGCAATGATACAGAAAGTTGCACAGTTTCATTTCTAAAGTCTTTCAAAACATTAAAATAAATCCAGCCAAATAATACAGAAAAAAAATATACTAGACATCTCATGTTTCAAATATATTTTTAATCAGTCCTGGAATTCACTCTTTTCTGTTACTGAGACTTCAAGAGTTTCAGTAGGTTTCTTTTTTCTTTTCTCTAGAAACTAACCATCTGTTACCACAACTATTCTCTGTACCTACAGACAGCTTTTAACCATAAAATATATCTCTTGGAACATTGAGTAAAGAAAAGTCAATTGAAGCAGATAGAAGAGATGCAAACTGAGTAAGCTAAGAAGAGAACATTCCAATGACCAAATGGTTATTAAATAAATATTTTCTATATATACGGTCTAAACTATAAAAAAAACGTAGAAAGTATGGGTGAATAAATCAATTCAGGTCTTCAAAAAAAACTGTCAGAGAGGAAAGTGCGGTTGATATGTTGATTGATCCATACCTAAAGGATTTAGAGTAAAAAAAAAGCTCCATACAAGGGACATCTCGGGAGTATGAATGAATGAAGTTAGAATGAGATAGCTAAACATATACACTGAGACATTTTATGTAACTGTGACTGCTTTTTATGGTTCATATTCTGAAATGTTTTTCTATTATTATTTTTTAGAGAATCTGATTGATTTTAGCACTTTGTCCTGAAGAATGTGTGGTAAATTGTCCACAAAACACCGATAGGCTGCGTCAACTCTTCTGTGTGATATATAATGTGTTATTTTTGTATGATATACATTCTGATGGATTATGTTCTGGTTATTTAAGGTGCGTCTGGTTCTATGGAGTAAGATTGGGGGTCATTCTTTGCCTGCAGCCTAACGGAGCCTAACGGACCGGGAGCCCTTACCTGACATTGCTGTCACTGCTGAACTTCACCGCGCTCCTGGGGCCCTGACGCTGTGGTCTCGCCGCTGCCGCTCCATTCCATCACGGCAGGCGGCGGCTGGAGACTACAGCTCCCAGAGGGCTTAGCGGTCACTTCCGGCCACTTCCTGCCGCTGCGCGCCCGGAGGCGCTATTAAAACAGGACGCTCCCTCCGCGTCGCGGGACGCGCGCGGGCGGCGCCGGGCTGAGCCCGGGCAGAGGGCGGGCCGTCTGTGGCCGTCAGTGGACTGCAGTGGCCGGGCGGGCCACGTCCCTAAGATTTCCCCCTTTAAGGTGAGCACTGTACTTGGATAATAAAATGGGCGATTACACGCCTACCGTTAACAATATTGATGCTTCTACCCAGGGTGTTGATACCTCCGTCTCCCTCATTACATCATTTGAGACATTGATAGACACAGCCTTTAACGAGATTGTGGAGACGGAGAGGAGGTTTTCTATGGGTCCTCTTACTACCAACCATACATCGAGTATAACAACAAAGAGTGCAAGTAGCACTAATGGGAATATGCATATAACCCCTGCAGTTATTGTTGTTAAGTCATCACATCCTCCCGTTAATGTGCCCACTGTCCTGGATGATGAAAACACTGTCACTTACATAGCACTGGACTCTGCCCCCACATCACCGCCAGTTGTCGCTCAAAAGCCGGCACTTATATCTACACCCCCTGCAGCCTTGCTAAATGAAATTGTTCCTACTATTATAATAGCTTCTCCGGATGAAGTCAACACTCTGGACAGTTTGGAATCTTGTAGCAATAAACAGGGAGGAGAAAAACGTAAAAGAGGCACTACCAAGCAAAGTGCTAATAAAAGGAAACAACCGTCAATCCATAAGAATCAGCCCACACCCCAAAGTTTGTGGAATAAAAATAAATCTACGGGGGCGCAAATTGTTTCTACGGAGGATAAAGATCAAGCAGATATGGGCAGTATTACTGCCGCATCTACCATTCACTCGAGTGAGAACTCTAATACTGTTTGGACCCTAACAACACTAATGGGAGATAACTATAATCTCTCAAGACAGAATGTGAACCTTATAGAAACTATAGTGGATACTATTTTTAACCGGATAGAAAAGCAAATGATCAGTCAGTTTAATAATGTTTTTAAAAGACTTGATAGATTAGACAATTTGGTCAAAAACGGTGAAACAAAAAAGAAGGGGTCTGTTATTCTGGACCAAATCAGGGCCGATCGTCTTTTAAAAGAATTGGAATCTGTAAATATCACCTTGTCAGTAAAGAAACAGGAAACTACTGTCCACCTGGGCGGGGTGGTGAGTATCCCCGTAACTTTACTGCCGCCCACTGTATCATCTACAATTCCTCTAAGATCCATTGATGGAGGGCCACATTTGGCAAAACCTGATTTAACTACTAGGCCTACCCCTACACCTGCCCCAAGAAAAGCTATACCCCCCTTGATTACCAACTATACCAACACTGCCTCTAACTGCAAGAATGGTTTTATCCAACCAACAACAGCGCCAAGATCAACTGTTGTAAATAATACTGAGGGTATTGGTAAACAAGGGCTAAGCAAATCCTTTAAACATCAGGGGCCCGCATTACACCTGCCTCCAGATGCTTGTCCATTTGTTCTGGTACTTGCAGGTGTACCACAGTTGAGGGAGGGCCAGGGGGAATCATGGGTGCAATTGAGAAACAAATGCATAGACTGGCTGACTAAACACAAAGGCGTTGGTTATGATATCTCAAGAGAGATTCTATCAGTCCGCAGGGTGTCGTGGGTCGGGCCTTTAACCAAAGATAAAGAAGGCGACTGCATAGTTCTTAACTTTCAAAACCCAGGGACTGTGAGAAACCTCCTTAATAGAAACAGTAATTGTTCTGCCATTTCTACTGTTGCATGCATGCTACCTTTGAGTTATTTCTATAGACAAATGGCAAGACATCCCCGGCCTCCTCCTATGCAATTTCAACCACAACCAATGCATTTTCACCCACCATCGATGTATTTTCAGCCACCGCCTATGCAATTTCAACCGGCCCCATTTCCTCTTAAGATGTTCAATAGATTTGCACCTTTGTCGGATTTAGATTTACAAGCCTGACCATCCTTGCCTAACTCTGATGTACCATCCTTGTCACCAATTTTCGAATCTCAGACTGTTCTCCATCATTTGCCTCAACCTGTTACGAGTCAAAAAATTTCGATTTACAAACAAACGGCCCTGGATTCCGAACTATCTCTTGTCAGCTGGAATATAGCAGGACTAAAATCAAAATTGAAAATTAAAGAATGGCTAAATTGGGTTGACAGTAACTGTGATATATTGATGTTACAAGAAACATGGTGCACCACGTCACCATCAATGGAGGGTTTTTGCTGTTATGATTTAAAAGCCTCCCCCTCTCACATGGGTAGGCCTAGTGGGGGTCTATCCATCTGGTCCAAAATAAAATCTGGAGTGCGTACGAAATTGATCCCCACTTTAGGTAACTGTTTTATGGCCATTAAGTATTTTAATAGAATGAAACTGTGCATTATTAACTTTTACAATAATGATTTTGTAACTCATCCTAATGATAATTTTATTTCTTTGTTTACTTTTATCGACGACATTATGGAAGGGCATAAGTATGGGCCCTTTGATGGCATTTGTATTGGAGGGGATTTTAATGCCCATATATATCGTAGCAGCCCACCATGTAAAAACGGTGAAGAGTTGAAAAATCATTTAGCCTCTCGTGACCTATTAAATGTAATGGAAATCGTGGGTTCAAGTGCAAATAACATAATAACACCTACTTTTGTGGGTCATGGTTGTGCATCCACGATAGATTACATATTCATATGCCCTTCATTAAGCGAAATTATTTTAAAAGCTGAAGTCATCTGTTCCATTTATAGTGACCACTATCCGCTTAGAATTTGTTTACATAATCCGCAGACCATGAAGGTTGCAGTAAAGCTGGAGAATGGGCCAAAAAATCTGGTACTATCCACTGATAGATTAAGACTAGTGTGGAAAGGGGTAGATAACAAAGATATTCTAGCTAGAGTAATTAGAAAATACCCTGAGGTAGTAGAGACTTGTCTGTCACACACGGGTCCCAGTAGTGTTGTGGTTGCCGCCTTTGGCAATTTATGTGGGGTCATTAAACTAGAATCTTCTAAACCAGCTAAGCAGAATGTAGTTCATGGTCCACGCTGGTTTGATTCTTCCTGCTCCAAGGCCAATAGGGACCTGAGGGTTGCTTTAAAAACCAACCCTAGGGATGTGCAACTGGTGAGAGATTTAAGATCAAAATATAAAATTGCCCTATTCACTAGATCTGAGGCTCTGGTGATTAACCACTGGGAATCTCTTACACGTACTGCCACACTAAAGGATATAGCAGGCTTTTGGAGAGAAGTGAAGTCCTTAAGATCTTTTGGTTCTTGCATCAACCCAATTAACTGCAACATTACTGGTGAGGCGTGGGTTGAACATTTCTCTCAAATTTACGCTATATCAGCCACCTCTCTAGTTATCGCCCCCCCTACCTAATAGCGCTGAACCTTTGACTTTTTCTTTAATGGAAGTCGAGGATGCTATAATTGAAAGCGCAAGTAATAAAGCACCTGGTCCCGACGGTCTTTCTATTGACCAGATTAAATCAGAAATTAATTTTTGGGCCCCTCTCCTTTGCAACTTATTTAATAACCTGTGTGAAAGCTCTATTCCCGAATCCTGGTCGAACAGTGTAATCGTACCAATATTTAAAAAGGGTGACAGGTCGGACCCCGCCTGCTACCGTCCGATCTCACTGATCGATAACACGTTAAAGGTCCTTGGTAGGGTAATCTTTAAACGGATAAGGAATTGGGCTGAGGATAACAATGTTCTTCATTGTAGTCAACTGGGATTTAGAAGCCAAGTAGGCACAGTTGAACAGTGTCTAAATTTAAACCTGATTATGGCTAAATACATCATCGTTAAAAAATCCCCTCTTTATTTAGGTTTCATGGATCTGAGTTCCGCATTTGATTTTGTTAATCGTTCTAGGTTGTGGTCACTTTTGCTTGATTATGGTTTGGATGACTCATTGGTGTATTTTCTTTCTGAGTTACATAGGGACTTAAAAGCGAGAGTACGGATCAATAATGATGGCGATCTGTCCAATGATGTTCTTATTAGCAGAGGAGTTAGACAGGGCTGCGTACTCGCCCCCCTGCTTTTTATTTTATATATCAATGGGTTGAGTAGCACTTTGAGTAAAATTACTAAGGACGTCCCAATTATAAATGGCTCCCCCATTACTACTTTACTTTATGCGGATGACGCAGTACTAATGGGGCGTACCCCGAATGCTTTGCGCATCTTAATTTCAGGGTTTGTTGCGTTTATGTCCGATCTTGGTCTAAATACCAATTTTAAAAAATCTTTTATCATGAATTGCGGACCAAAAAAGTACAATATCACATCAATTAAATCCGGTAACAATATTTTAAAATGCACTAGCACTTTCCCCTATTTAGGGCTGTTATTTTCAAACTCAGGCTCATGGCAGCCACATGCTGCATATGCGAGAAATAAAATTGGCAAGTCAATCAACTCAATTTTATCCCTCCGACAACCGAAACGGGCCGATGTTGTTACACCCCTACTTAACATATACCGCACGCAATGTTGGCCAACTGGGACATATGGAGCAGAAGTGTGGGGCTACTGTAAAAGTACGGGTCTTCAGTCGGAGGAAAACAGATTTTGCAGGAGGGTGCTGGGGGGAGTCCTGTGCGCCTCTACACTCATTTGTCACAATGAACTAAGATTGTCTTACATTGTTGATTTCATTAGGTCTAGGCCTGCTCTTTTTTGGACCAAAGTATGGTTAAATCCAGCAGCGTCCTTAACGCGCAGTATAATATCTGACTGTTTGTTAAGTGATAGTTTCCATCGCATACCTTGGTTAAATGCAGTCAAGAATAGCCTACAGAGCGTGGGTCAGGGTTCTTTGTTTAGTTCCCCGAATTCCATTGTACCCGCTCATAAGAATAGTATCAAATGGGCTTTACTCGACTTATATAAAGAGGATCGACTGAGAACTGAGTCTATTAAACCTGTTGTTATTAGATATCAGCTCATTATTGATGCACGTTGTGATAATCTGAATAATTTTTATAGATACTTGTCAATACCAATAGGAAAGTGGAATCGGAGCCTTTTGTTCAGGTTTCGGGATGGAAGCATAGTTAATTTGCTTAGCTTCCCCCTTGGATATAATAAAAAACTAGAAGAATTGGACTGTCCCTGTTCTCAGGGCGGAAAACAAAGTTTACTGCACTACTTCTTCTTCTGTGGCTATTATAAATTGTATACCTGTAAATATTTAAGGCCGATCCTTTGTAAATATAACCTTAGAGACTTTAATCTCGCATTAAAAATTTTTCAAATGCTGCATACTGACGAAGTAATATATACTGTGAGCTGCTTTATAAAAGGATGTGTGAAATCGAGGGCATCCATGGAGTTTGGATAATTGATATCAGTATTATGGTATCTGTTGCACTTTTTGCACTTAATTGTTCTGCTGTAAATTGACTACTGATTTAGTTGTATATTTATTCTTATTCTGATATAAATGATTATTACGGGAGTATATAAAAAAATTTGAATTTTGTGTCTAAACATGCCAATAGACCAATGTTTCTCCCTTTACTATGTATTTTGTACTGTATACTACGCACTTCGCACTTTATGATATATGCTGCTTAAACCCAATTTTATAAACTAGTTTTATCTATATACATGTTTTTAAATTGTTTTAAATGCATTTTTATCTTGTATGTACTTTTATGGATGTATTGATAATCCGAATAAAGATCATTTGACTTGACTTGACTTGAGAGGAATTAGTATTATCTAATTTTTCCTACATGCATGAGAGATGAACAACGATATGAATAACATATAAAGACTGAGAAACCTGTTTTAGCCAGACAAGACCTGATAGGCTATTGTTTTTGATACACTATGACGATATACTAAGTATTTTTAATGTTTTAAAAGATTTTAGAAATTAAACTGTGGACCTTTTTGTATCGTTGTATAAAATATATTTCTATGAACTGAATTTGTATTGCTTTGTGATAATAAAAGGAGACATTTTTGCATTAATAAGGATTCAGTGTATAGATAATGGTATGGTTGAGAGGTATAGGAGTGTTTCACCATTTAAAGACCAACAACAAGTGTTCCTACAAAAGAAATTGTTTTTCTGTTGTTGCATTCAGAACCCTGTCCCTTTTTGTTTTGAGGGTATCTCTCTCATAATTGTTGAGTCCCACAACCTCTAATGCCACACTAAAATACAGCCGGTCCCAGATTTGTTTCAAATCAGGTTCCAAACGTAAACCAGAGCTCATGACAGGGAACTGGTCTGTATCAGCAATATCCCATGAGTGAGACTGTTGACAATTTTGGTGCCTATCAGTCAACTCGACTATGCATAAGGGGGAAGGAGGATTGCGTACTTGACGCAGTCCTAGAGGTAGACCAGAGTGGGCCTTATGCTAATGATGAAGCAAATGGCCACAATATATCTTTCTCATTTGACACTGATGCTACCTGTTCTACTGTAAGATCAGTGGAAGTTCCGAACCAACCCCTCTTGGGAAGAAGAATATAATTTGTTGGAGTTGTTAATCGACAGATGAGAAATCCCATTACAGAGGAAGTTCCTGTTGTAATTCGGAGGATAATCACCAGTTCATGGTCTGTGATTCGTGTCCAGAAAACCTGTTAGGGTGTGACTTGATGTACAAATTAAATTGCACTATTTACTGTAGACCGAGAGGTGTGGAGTTTCAGACACACAGTGAAGATGTGACTTTTAGAATGGTAAATCACACTCCAGTTGTTGTCATGTGTGCAATGATGACATGTGATGATCTGCCTTTAGACATTTTCAGTCAGTGAAGGCTGAAGTGTCGGATTTCTCAGGAAAGAATATTGGACTCGTTAAAGGAGTGGAACGTGTCTGCATACAGATAAAGTCATGTGCAGAATTTCCCTGAACTCCACAGTAAAATATGTCTCCTGAAATGGTCGCTGGAATAATACCAATGATTGAGTCCATGTTTCAGCAGGGTATATTGAAAGAAATTATGGGTAGTCTGTGTAACTCACCCATTATTGCTTGCAGTAACCGAGTGGTAAGTACTGCATTGCGCAGAACAGTCATAAAAATAAATAACATTTTGGTGCCTTGTTGTCCTGCAGTACCACATTGTTTAAGATGCCATATGAGGCTGAGTGGTTTTCTATCATCAATTTGTGGCAGGCAATTTTTCTCCATACCCTTGCATGAGGACAGCCAGTTCCTTTTTGCCTTCTGGCTTGGGAATTGTGTTTTGGCATGGTGCCAATTTCCAGATGTGTATACAGAGAGTCCTTCTATCATCAAACAGATCCTTAAAAAGAATATGGAGTCTCTGGTCATGGCTTCTAATTCTGTCCTGGTCCAATATATTGACGATTAATTGGTTGCATCATATATGCATGCAAAGTTGATAACCATTGCATTGCTGAACCACTTGGCTGAGAATGGATTTAAGTGTACCCTGGAAAGTTGCAGTCCTATCTGACAGATGTTCGGTACCTTGGCCATCATAACAAAAAACGAGTCAGAAATGTGCCACAAGAGAGAATATCAGCGATTCTGCAAATAAAGTCGCCAACAACTAAGAAAGAGGTTAGAATGTTTTTGGGAATGGTGAGCTACTGTCCCCAGTTGATACCCAACTTTTCCATAGCGGCCAAGCCTTTAAAGAGGTTGACACACAAGGATGGGTTGGATCCAGTACCTTGGGAGAATGACTGATTGATTGCATTCCTGGAGTTGAGAGAAAGTCTTTGTTGCGCTCCGGTGCTAGGAATGCCTTATTACAATACAGCATTTTTGCTTTTATGCAGTGAGAGGGAGGGCTGCGCTCTATCAGTACTAACACAACCACATGGGAGTGCCCATAGGCCTTTGGCCTATAGTTCAGCTAACTTAGATCCAATAGCAGTGGCTGTGTGCCTTAAAGCAGTGGTGGCCACAGGTGTCAGCATAGAGAGTTGTGAAGGCATTGTCATGGGTCATCCTTTAAGGGTATTTATGCCTCACTCTGTGGAAATTCTGCTGACTCGTACCCACACTCAGCATTTGATAAACAGTCGCTTGACCTGGTATGAGCAAATCATACTTGCGGCTGAACACGTCACATTAAAGAGGTGTTTTGTTCTAAATCCTGCTACATTGTTACTTATTCCTGATATTGATGAAAATTAAACAGAGCATGACTATTTTGATGCCACTGAATTATGCACCAAGCTGAGACCTTATATTCAAGATGAGCAACTTCCTGAATCTGATTTTTCTTTGTTTGTGGATGGTTCATGCTGGCAGGATCATGAAGGAAATTTGTGAGTTGCTTATGTGGTTTGCAAAGGTTCAGGAGTAGTAGAAGCTTGGTTGCTACCAGATGTATATTCAGCACAAGTGACTGAGTTGATTGCTCTTACTAGGGCATGCTGGTGGCATGCTGGTTCTCAGATCAACAAGGAGTGACATGGATAGTCAATATGGCTTTGGTGTGGTTTATGATTTTGGACAGTTATCTTCCCAGAGGGTTTTCATAACCTCTTTGGATGACCCATCCAAAAGAGGGAGCCAGTTTGAAAACTCCTCGAGGCATTGCACATTTCAGCTCAGATTGCTGTTGCTAAATACTCTTCACATTGTAAAGGCAATGATTATGTAACTGTTGGAAATAGCTATGTAGACGAGGTAGCAAAATACTGTGCTTACAATGCTTGTACTTTTAATGGTGAGTATACCAGTGAGGGAACAGACAAAACCAACTACATCCTATTTTTGACAACAGCAGACACATGGAAGGAGATTAAGAGGTTACAGGAGGAAGTGCCAGAGGAAGAACAACAAAGTTGGGTCAAAGAAGGTTGTGTTAAGAGAGATGAGGATATGGGTTGGCTTTCAGCAGATATGAGACCAGTGATGACTTATAGTCTTTTACCACCGATGGTACAACACTATCATGTTCCCACTCATGTAGGAAGGAATGTGATGGTGAGGTCGCTTCGACAAACATGGTATACTCCCAGATTTAGGTTGATGGCTGAAACATTGTTTTACAGGTATGTTGTGTGTCAACAGAACAACGTAGGAAAAAGAACTGCAGTTATACTGAGTCACATTGATTGGGAGGTCTGGTGGCCTATTCAATAGAATGCAGCTAGATTTCTTAGAGAGACCTGCATATAATGGATTACGATACGTGTTGGTTGTGGTGTGCATTATTTCAGGGTTGGTTGAGGCATATCCTACACGCAAGAATGACAGTTTGACAGTTGCTAAATTATTGTTGAGGGAGTTGATGCCTCGGTTTGGCTTCCCAAATTTGTTGGAATCTGACCTAGGGACACACTTCCACAATAATATTTTGAGAATGCTGTACATTGCTTTGCAAGTTGAACAGAGACTGCATTGTAGATAAAGGCCTAAGAATTTGGGTCTGGTGGAGCAGGTCAATTGATGCGTTGCCGCTTATGTTGATGAGTCTTTGGAGCATGCTCGATCGAAGGACATGATTGCCCCCCATGAGATTATCATGGGTAGGGCAATGAGACTGCCTAAAGTGCCTGCAAATGTGCTTGTCAACATCACTAAAAATTTAGTGCTTGACTACTGTAAAGCATTAGCTGATGTGGTGCCCCCTGTGTCTCATCAAGTCAAAACTGATCTGGCCCGCCTCATCAGCAGAATGGCCATGACCTGGCTCCTAGTGACTTGATCCTGGTCAAGAGGCATGTGAGGGAAATCTGTTTGGAGCCTTGTTGGTGGGGCCAGAACCTGGTGAATTTTGTCACAACAACTGCAGTAAAGTGCTGAGGTCTCCCCAATTGGGTGCATGCTCCCCACACTTACCGCGTTCCATGTCCCCTCGATGAGGTAACAGCACCTATCCCAGAAGAACCATTAGTGGTCGAATGACCACAGGAACAGGTTAGTCAAGCTGTTGGTGACTCACAAGATTTCAAGAGAGCACTCGTTCAGCCTTAGGAGGGTCTTGAAGGGGTGGTTACTGGGGTAAAAAATTAAATCAATTATGTGACTGTGATGGAACATGAGTCAAACCCAGACGAATGGCTCAGTGTTGTTATTCCCCAAATAAACTACACTAAAAATTCTAAACTAATCTTCAAGTTGATCTATCGAATTAAGAGAAAGATGTCAGTATAAAACTTCAGCAAAGGTTTCTAAAATAAATATTGCATAGCATGAAGCCATACAATGAAAATAAAGTCACAGAGCTCTAAACCTTTCCTATCCTAAAGTAATCTCAGTGTAGTGTGTGTTCAAAGCCACAAAATATTGCCTAGTTATACTCTCAAATCCCTCCTAAATTATTGTCATGGACCCAATTAAATACCACCTTCAAACAATACTCTCTTTAGAAAAACATAGTCATAATTCCTTCTTCTTTGATGTATGTTTGGAAAACATTATACTGATCTAAATTCTACTAGCTTTGAAGTTTTAATAAATCTTTGTAACCCGACTTCCCGACTTGGACCTTTACTGTGTGGGCACATGGGTTGCACTGTATTTGTGGGATTTAATGGAAATATATTTTCTTTATTCCTCAAGCTCCCTAAAAAGATCAGAATGGGAGGGTCAAAAAAGGCCCATATCCCCTCTGCTTTAGCAGCACCGAATCCTGCATGGTGTGCACCATTTCTTAGTTAAAATGTACAACAGAAGATATTTCATGTAATATCTCACTCCGCTGTATCAGCATTTACTGGGTCCAGTAAACATTTAGCTGCCTTAGTGGCACTCTTTATTGGGTCCAAAGAATAAAGTTTGTATTCAAGATTTCCACTGCACATCTTTCAAATCTTTCCCCCTCACCGTGCTCTTCCACAGAACTTTTCAGGTATTAAGAAGGGACTTGCATGGCTATAAAAGTTATTCAAGATGTTATATTGAACATTTGTATGAGCAGATGTACTCAAAGGTCACAAAAAATAGCTAGATCACATATTTTATTGCACAAGTTACTAAATATATGCATTAGCAAATGGTGTATGATTGCCTACTTCCAACACTAACATCCTGATTGAAGGTAGGTTGTTATAACCCTATTTTCCTCAGTATACACCACATGTAGACACTTTACATTTAATAAATCTTCCCTGGAGAATGTAAAAGTGTGATTTTCTTTATTCATCAAATTCATTTTTCACCTCAATCCCTACATGGCCTACAGTAAGCTGCTAAGAATGTTTACGACTTCATTGGTACCATCTTTTTGGACATTCAAGTTTATACGAATGAGTTCTTTCCTAGACTTGAGTCAGTAATGCAATATTCTCATATAATTGACCCCGTTTAATGCCAATGAGCAAGATTCTGCTGACCCATTACATAGGTTCACAGTCACAGTTCATTATAAAATTCATGATGAAAAATCATGAGATCACATAGCTAACTGGGAAAATGAACTGCAGCTCAATTTGTGAGCCTTTACAAAACAGTAGGGTTTCGCAATTTTCTTTTTATTGCTCCACGTGTATGACAGTCAGAGTGATGGCACTTCCTAATGGAAGTTGTTTATCCAAACTGGAGAATTAACAGGGCATCACGAGTACAATCACATCAGAGATCCTAGTGTTTGAGTGGATATATTGGTTTTCAACTTTCCTTGAGTGGGTTGGCCACCGGGTATGGCCTACGTACAAGTTCTTTGCACAATCCGGCACATGATAGGTTGTAGGGATGAGGCATTGATCAGGCCTTGCACCTTTCTTTTTAAAATTTTCAGTGATACCTTAACCAAACCCTTGCAAATTAATGACTCATTGATAGTTCAGTTATGATGGGATTTTAAATGGACTCATTTCTTGGACTGGTGGCCAGCAATACTTGTTGGTGGTAATATAGAGGTGATCCTTTGGTGCTTATCCCAGGACACAGGATATCAATGAGCATTCTCTTCACTCCAGGAAATGCAGCCTTAAAGATGGGTAGCTATGTGGACACCATTGCACAGAGATCCCTGAAACTAGAGAACTGTACCTTGATCTGATCAACCAGTGTCTGTGTACGCCACGTGCACACTGTCACACAAATGATAGAAGTTTCTATGAACTCCATTGTGCTGAAATCTGTCTACCTTATGAACTGTGCCTTGAGCATCGGTACACCAGTACAGCAACTGAAATCAGAACTCTGTAGCATGATTTATAAGTTTCTTTTTGTACTCCATTCCCCTGAGTAACCTTGTCTGAATGACTAGTTCCCCTGTCTACCTTTAAGGTCTGAGAATTCTACAAGCTGAAAACTCTGCAACACACTGTCTGTATCTCTATGTTCCCATGCCTCCGGTGAACTGTTCAACCTGAGAACAGTATACTGATTAAATAGTGGCTCTATCGCATTCCCTGCCCCTCAACAACTGTACTTAGAATGATCAGTTATCATTTGTATGTCAGCTATGCAAGATACAGGCTGTGAGGGAACCCTAGCTACCAAATGTCAGTGTATTTTTGGTTTTAATTCCTAACCATAACTTTACTGTAACATTATTTTGTTTAATACATTTGATTGTCTTTTTTAAACATGCATTAAATTGATATAATATATTCAGACCAAAATGTCACTTTTTTTTCCAGTACATTTCTGGGTTGTTTTACTAAATACCACATCCAATAGTTGAGTTCTGGACCAAGCACTCAGCCAGTCGCAAACAGCTAAACACCACAGCCCATGGCCATCGCCAATATGCTGTATGGGTTGGCCACAGGGTATGACCTACATACAAGTTCTTTAAAAAAAATTGGCACATGACAGGTTGTAGGTCTGAGGCTTTGACCAGGCCTTGCACCTTTCTTTGCTATGTTTTCAGTGATACCTTGATCATGCTACCTGGTTTCCAAACCCTTGCAAATTCATGGACCCTTTTTGGAACTTCCAGATGATTCATAGACCCTCCTTTAGGTCTAGGAACCTGGTGGTAGATCCAGCAAAGACTGCAAGGCCATTTAGATTCACAGACTTTGGAGTCTGTGATCCCAGCTCTAGCCCCCTCAATCCCCTCTGAGAAAGCAACATGATTTTTACATTTTTGAACTAGATGGGATGATTCTTTTCGGGACACCCAGCTTAGCCAGGGCATCAGAGAATACTCCTCCTGCCCTCGTATGGCTCTTTTTTCATGTTCATGCTCTATCGTCAGCCCCAATACTTTTCTCTTAGGTAGTAAGAGACCTTCAGATGCACAGACCCAGCTTTGGTTGGGCAGACTGGAAATTGATAACTGGAGAAGAGGTTCCCTCCTCCAATTAGATTTGTCTATCTTTTAGATTTGGACCCATGGATGTGGAAATCTGCTGTCTAAAGGAGCTCATATCTCTAACTTTTTAAATCTTTCAACACCACTTTAAAACATTTTTGAATTTTTCATTTCTTATTCACTTATATAATGCCTAATAGGTAATTTCATGTATGCTTCTGTGCTCTTTCACTTGCAGAATTAATCACTGGCTCTGCATATACTGCTAGAATGTCAAATTCCTTCATTTTAATCACCTCTTTCTTAAATTTTCCTTCAGTTGAACAGTTATGACTCACAAGTACTAATTACCATGGCATATGTTGTAGTATCCATTCTACCCCAGTCATTCTCTGTTTAACACACCTGTAAACATGAAAGTGAACTTCATTTGAGTCACACCCAATAAGCTCAAGAATCACATCATCATCCATACCAAAACATCTTCAGAATCTCAATATTTATGCTTACTATTGTGCAACAATAAGTAGTAATTTGTCACCTACTTTATCTCTCCCCCATTATCTTTACTTTCGACTTCTGCTCTACATTTGGTCCCACCTATCCTTTAAACTTTCTTACCCCACCTATGTCTATCACTTTTCCCTCACCAATATCCTCAGCCTCCATGAACATTCTTCCTTCCTCTCCCCAATCCCCTCTACTCATCTCTCCTGATCTACCTCTCTCATTTTAATTTTTAGACCTGTTATCCTCATCGTTCACCACAATGCTTTCACACCAACCTCCGCTTTTTCCCCCAAAATTGACTATTTTTAGTGTTCTATATGTCTTCTCTATTTTACACCTTTACTTCCTCAAATCTTCAAAGGCCTCCCACATTGATTCCATTGATGCCTGTAAATCATCCCTTCCATCCAGCAAAAGCTACATTCCTCCTCTCACCATAAACCTATGCGAATGCGTCCTTAAATCCCTTCTTTTTCCAACCTCCATTCTCCTCATACCTCAAATTTCTCTACTATCCTTATGCTCCCCTCTTCACACTCACTCAACAGTTTACTCGTCACCTCCTCTCTCTAATCTGTCTCCCTCCCCCAGAATTAAGCAAGTCACTAACAATTCCCACCTAACTCCTCTTCCTCCTCTTCCCTATCTATTCTAAACCATGTAAAATACCTACTCAGGACTCTGAAGACAGACCGTGACCACATGCCACCTACTCATCACCTCTTCGGCATCCTTTTGAATGCAAGATCGATGAATAATAATCGGCTGAACATCTGTGCAGTGATATCAAGCTCAAGCACTGAGCTGCTCACTAAAAATGAGGCTATTAGTTTTAAACAGAATGGCAATATAATGCTTTAAGCAGATTAGAGAGAGAAATAGCTATTATCTCCCAAATCTTCTTCCTACAGTATCCACCTGAGATTACACTAACTCTGAAATGCAAATACACACCCATCAAATTTCTTTTTAAGTTTGGGGTCCGGTGCTCCAGTGCTACTTCATCATTTGTTGTCTTTCTGCGGAGAGGTGTGTCTGCACACCCCTCCCTGGTTATCCCTTGAGGTCTAACTACTCAAGGGAGTTGGGTAGTATTGGGAGGCTGGTGCGAGAAAAGACTGAGGGGATGCATAGAAGGAACAGCAGGAGCAGTAGTATATGAGTAGCTCCCTAGCAGTATATAAGCAGCACATAAGTAGTAAAGCAACCAGCTAACAGCAATCAGAAACCAGCAATAAGGGGGGCCTGGCTCTGTCTTGGTGCGCTGCGTGTACAGGAGGCCTAGGCCACAGCACCCCCCCCCTCCAGGGGTGTGGAAGCGGCCAATATTAGGCTGGTACAGTTTGTGCTTCAGCATGGGGGTATGCTCACTGAATGCACACTTATTCTCCACTCGTAAGCCATTCTCCTCTCTCCCAGGTGCCCTTGTCTGTCTCTTGTAAGCCCCTGCTCCACTCTTCAGGAAGAGGGTAGCATTTTTCACGAAGTCGAAGGGAAAGGAAGAGTCATAGTGTGGAGGAAAGAGGGAAAGCCGGTATCAGGAATCTGTGGCATCTGTGGTCATGTAGACACCCATAGTCATCTGTGGACAACCTCTTAAAGATTCTTAAAGGGTGTTTTTGAAGATACCTTCTAGGTGGTTGCATTCCTGCAAATCTGAGGAGGAGACCTTGCCACGGGACGTATTGACCCTGACCCTGACCCTGAGCCTACTTCTCGCAGCACCCGGTTCGCGGATGCCGCATCGTGATTTGGACTAGCGGGCTCTGCGAGGCGAGTAGAGCGTTCACTGCGTGGGAGCTGCGGGGGCTATTTCCAATCTCCAGCCTTCTGAACGGCGCTGCAGGGACTCAGTTTCCCAAGAGTCCCTGCCCGACATCCACCACCTGGTTCGCGCTGATTGGCTGCCCCGCCCCCTGAACGCAAAACGTCCACACGTAACACATCCCACAAAACCGGACCGGGTCCCCGCTGAGCGGGAGCGACGCCGGGCGAAGCCCGGGCAAAGGGCGGGCCGTCTGTGGCCGTCCGGGGCCAGAAGGGGCCGGGACGGGCCACCTCCCTAACATCGCATTCCAAAGGTGAGCTCCTTATCCGTTTACCACATCGGGTGCTTGTGCGGCTATCGGCATGAATATTGACGTTGTAACCCAGGGTGTCGATACCCCCGCCTCCCTTATCACATCCTTTGAGACTTTGATCGACTCAGCCTTTAATGAGATAGTGGAGACCGAGAGGAGGTTCTCCATGGGTCCTTCCACCATTAACACTAAATCGAGTGCCACAAACAGCACAAATGGGAATACACATGTAACCCCTGCAGTTACTGTGGTTAAGCCATCCTATCCCTCTGTAAATGTGCCTATCGTCTCGGATGACGAAAATACTGTTACTTATATTGCTTCAGACTCTCCCTCTTTAACTCCAGTTGTGGCTATCTCAAACACGGTATTGACATCAACACCTCCTGCTATTTCAATGTCTGATGTCATACCTACTACCACCATTGCTTCCCAGGTTGATGTTATCACCCTGGATAGCCCGGAACATAGCAACAAACAGGGAGGGGGGAAACGTAAAAGAGGTACTGTTAAGCAAGGTGCAAATAAAAGGAAACAACCTTTAACTTATAAGAATCAGCCCACCCCACAAAGTTTGTGGAACAAACAAAAAACTACGGGGGCTTCAACTGTTGTTATCACGGAGGATAAAGATTTATCAGATATGGATGGATTTGCTGCAGCTTCCATCGTTCACTCAAGTGGGAATTTTAACACTGTATGGACCCAAACCACACTAATAGGGGATAATTGTAACCTCTCAAGACAAAATGTGAATCTCATTGAAACTATAGTGGACACTGTTTTTAATCGGTTAGAAAAACAAATGATCGGCCAGTTTAATAATGTTTTTAAAAGACTTGACAGATTGGACAACCTGGTCAAAAACGGAGAAACAAAAAGGAAGGGGTCTGTCATCTTGGATCAAATTAGAGCCGACCGTCTCTTAAAAGAATTGGAATCTGTAAATAACACACTGTCACTGAAAAAGCAGGAAATTACCACCATTTTGGGTGGGGCTATGAGTGATCCTGGGACTTCAATTCCACCTATTGTCCTACCTACTACTCAACCCCAACCAATTAATGGAGGGTCACAATGGAGTAAGTCTAATCTACCCACTGTATCAACTAAACCTACCCCCACACCTGCTCCAAGAAAAAATATTACTTCTACTATCAGTAACAATAATAATGGTCCAATTCAAACTACAATAGCATCTAGACCTGCGGTTGCTAATAATAATGAGGGTAAAGGCCGACAAGGACTAAGCAAACAGTTTAAACACCAAGGGCCGGCTTTACATCTGCCTCCGGATGCATGCCCTTTTGTTCTGGTCCTTGCAGGTATACCGCCATTGAGGGAAGATCAGGGGGAATCATGGGTGCAATTGCGTAACAAATGCATAGACTGGCTGACCAAGCATAAGGGCGTAGCATATGACATATCCAGAGAGATTCTATCGGTACGCAGGGTGTCGTGGGTCGGGCCCTTGACCAAAGACAAGGAAGGCGACTGCATAGTCCTTAATTTTCAAAACCCAGGGACTGTGAGAAACCTCCTTAATAGGCATAGTATCTGTTCTGCCATTTCTACTGTTGTTACTATGCTACCTTTGAGTCACTTTTACAGACAAATGATAATACAACCCCGGCCCCCCTCCATGCAACCTCAATTTTATCCAAGACAGTTTCAAGCACCGCCTATGTTTTGTCAGCAACCGCCCATGCAATTCCAAACTGCTCCATTTCAATTTAAGATGTTTAACAGATATGCACCCTTGTCGGACCTGGATATGCAAGATTGACCCTCTTTGACTAATCTTGCTGTATTACCTTCGACACCTCACTTAGAACCCCAGGCTGCTCCCCAAGTCTTGACGCAAGCTATGTCACGAACTGTTCCAAGTAAAAAACCTCAGACTCAGGAACAATCGTCCATGGTCCCTGAATTATCTCTTGTCAGCTGGAACATAGCTGGCTTGAAATCCAAGCTGAAAATTGGGGAATGGTTAAATTGGGTTGATTGCAACTGTGATATACTGATGTTACAAGAAACTTGGTGTTTAACGGACCCAATAAAGGAGGGATTTCGCTGTTATAACTTAAAGGCTTCACCTTCTCATATGGGTCGGCCTAGTGGGGGCCTATCCATTTGGTCCAAAATAAAATCCGGGGTGCAAACTAAACTGATCCCCACACCGGGCAATTGTTTTATGGCTATGACGTACACTAACAGAGTGAAATTGTGTATTATTATTTTTTATAATAACGATTTTTTTACTCGTCCCAATGTTAATTTTATTTTGTTGTTTGCATTTATCGATGATATTATGGAAGGTCATAAGTATGGGCCCTTTGATGGCATTTGTATCGGAGGGGACTTCAATGCCCATATGTATCGTGGGAGGCCGCCCTGTAAAAACGGGGAAGAGCTGAAAAACTTCTTAGCATCCCGCGACCTAGTAAACTCAATAGAAATAGCAGGTTCTATTGAAAATAGCCCAACAACACCTACCTTCATAGGTCATGGTTGTGCTTCCACGATAGACTACATTTTTACTTGCCCCAAATTAAGTGATATAACTTTAAAAGCAGAAGTTATCTGTTCCACTTATAGCGACCATTATCCGCTTAGAATATATCTACATATCCCACAAAATTTGAAGGTTGCAGGGAAGCTAGAGTCTGGTCCACATAATTTGGTATTGTCCACTGACAGATTAAGATTAATTTGGAAAGGGGTGGACAATAAAGATATTCTCGCAAGAGTAATCAAAAAACATCCTGAGATTGTAGAGATATGTCTGTCACATACGAGTTCTGGTAGAAATGTGGTTGATGCCTTTGGCAATCTATGTGGGGCCATTAAAAAAGAATCCTCCAAACCATTTAGGCAGAACACAGCACATGGTCCCCGTTGGTTTGATCTGTCATGCTCTAAGGCCAATAGGGACCTGAGGGCTGCTTTGAAAACTAATCCTAGGGACATGGTAACTGTGAGAGAACTAAGATCAAAATACAAAACTGCCCTATACATTAGATCTGAGGCTTTAGTGATCAATTATTGGGAATCTCTCACGCGCACTGCCAAATTAAAGGATACCACAGGTTTCTGGAGAGAGGTCAAGTCCTTAAGATCTTTTGGCTCCAACATTAACCCAATAAATTGTAACATAACGGGTGAGGCGTGGGTAGAACATTTTTCCCAAATTTACGCTACATCTGTAACTCCTTCGGATATTGTCTCTCTACCCAATAATACCGAACCTCTGACCTTCACATTAATGGAGGTCGAGGCTGCTATAATAGATAGCGCTAGCAATAAAGCCCCTGGCCCTGACGGTCTTTCTATTGACCAAATTAAATCAGAAATTAATTTCTGGGCCCCCCTGTTATGTAACTTATTTAATAATTTGTGTGATAGATCAATCCCCGAATCCTGGGCGAACAGTGTCATCGTTCCGATATTTAAAAAAGGCGACAGGTCGGATCCCGCCTGTTACCGCCCGATCTCACTGATTGACAATACGCTAAAGGTTCTGGGAAGGGTGATTTTTAAACGGATAAGGAACTGGGCAGAGGAAAATAATGTTCTCCATTGTAGTCAATTGGGCTTTAGAAGCCAAGTAGGCACTGTCGAACAATGCCTAAACTTAAACTTAATTATGGCCAAATATATCATTGTTAAAAAATCCCCTCTTTATTTAGGTTTTATGGATTTGAGTTCCGCGTTTGATTTTGTTAATCGTTCTAGGTTGTGGTCACTTTTGCTCGATTATGGTTTGGATGACTCACTGGTGTATTTTCTTTCTGACCTGCATCGGGACTTAAAAGCCAGAGTACGAATTAATAATGATGGTGATCTGTCCAATGATGTTTTTATTAGCAGAGGAGTTAGACAGGGCTGCGTACTCGCCCCACTGCTTTTTATTTTATACATTAATGGATTGAGTAGCACTTTATGTAGGATTTGTAAGGATGTCCCAATTATAAATGGCTCCCCCATTACTACCTTACTTTATGCGGACGACGCAGTACTAATGGGGCGTACCCCGAATGCCTTACGCATTTTGATCTCTGGGTTTGTAGCCTTTATGTCAGATCTTGGTTTAAATACCAATTTAAAAAAATCTTTCATCATGAATTGCGGTCCAAAAAAGTACAATATTACTTCAATTAAATCTGGTAATAATATTCTACAATGTACAAATAGTTTCCCTTATTTAGGGCTGTTGTTCTCCAATTCAGGCTCATGGCAGCCACATGCTGCGCATGCTAGGAATAAAATTAGTAAGTCAATTAATTCAATTTTGTCTCTCCGACAACCCAAATTGGCTGATGTCGTTACACCCCTGCTTAACATTTATCGCACTCAATGCCAGCCAACGGGGACTTACGGTGCAGAAGTGTGGGGTTACTGTAACAGTAAGGCTCTCCAGTTGGAGGAAAACAGATTCTGTAGAAGGGTGTTGGGGGGAGTCCTCAGCGCCCCTACATTTATTTGTCATAATGAACTGGGGCTGCCTTATATTGCTGATTTTATTAGGTCTAGGCCTGCTCTTTTTTGGATTAAAATATGGTTAAATCCAGCAGCATCCCTAACGCGCAGTATAATATCCGACTGCTTGTTAAGTGATAGATCACAGTATATTCCCTGGTTAACTGCAGTTAAGAATAGTCTGGAAAGTGTGGGGCATGGTTCTTTATTTAGCTCCCCTAGTTCTATTGTACCTGCCCACAAGAATAACATTAAACAGGCATTGCTTGTCCTCTATAAAGAGGAACGCATGAGTTCAGAATCTATCAAACCTGCTGTTATCAGATATCTGAGCATTATAGACCCAGGCGGTGATAGCCTGGTTAATTTTTACAGATACTTATCACTACCTCTGGGAAAGTGGAACCGGAGTCTCCTGTTTAGGTTTCGGGATGGAAGCATAGTTAATTTGCTTAGCTTCCCCCTTGGCTATAACATTGGACTCGAAGAGCGGGATTGCCCATGTCCTCATGGTGGAAAACAAAGTCTGTTGCATTATCTCTTTTTCTGTGGCTATTACAAACTGTATACTTGCAAATATGTCATTCCGATTCTTCGCAAATATAACATCAGAGATCATAATCTGGCATTAAAATTTTTTCAAATGTTACATTTTGATGATGTTATACATACTTTAAGCTGTTTTATAAAAGCTTGTGTGAGATCGAGGGCAAGTATGGAACATGGATAATGGACAATAGTTTTATGTAATCTGGCGCATTTTTTGCATTTTATTCTATGCATTTTATTAATTCACTGGAAATTGAACATAGACTTAATTGCATACGTGTTTTGCTATAAATGATTGTTTTTAGAACTTTGTGATTAAGTACCCCAGTGATTAATGTTTTTCCCTATTACGTACTTTGCACTTTATATTGGTACTTCGCACTTTATGACATATATGCTGCTTAAAATCTGTATTTTATAACAATTTTTTAAACATACGTCTTAACTTGTTTTAATTGTATTCATTCTGTATGTACTTTTATGGATGTATTCAAAATCCGAATAAAGATCATTTGAATTTGAATTGAATTTAATCACATCATCTCATCTAAACTTTAAAATATCTATTCAGTGATAGAAGACTCAAGCACATCGGTCCCTCTTGAAGTCTCATGCCTCCATATTGTCTCTGCTTTCTACGTGGCAGAGAGGCAAAGGGGTAGGAAACAAGGAACTGGGGTTGTCCACAGGCGCAATTGAAGAAGACATCTGGATATAGTTACAGTCCTCTCTCAGGGCCCAGTCCCGCATCATCTCAATCTCCTTATGCATGACTCATTGCAGCCCATTCCCAAAACTCACCTCACTGAGCCTTGTCACACAGAGGACATAGTGGAAGAAATGGACATAGCGGATGCTTTAGAGACAAATCCCATTGGTATTAAGTTGGACCCTGAGTCAGTGCTTATGACTGGTCCAAGGAGTCATGTGGCCTTATCTGGCACCGTAAATGTTGAGCCTGTGCTGGGAATGTCTTCGCCTAAAGACCTCTCAAGTGACTCACAGTGAATTATTTGGTGATGAATGTTGCAGTGATCCTGATGTATTGGAGGACTTTTCTTTGCCAGACATTGTTATTCTTATGGAGAAAAATCAAGTTATGGAGGCTAATTTAATACCGCCAGTTGCCTCAGACATGGACTTGAGCCCGTCTTCAGACTGTCCTTTAAGTCGTCCTCCGTTACCAGCTTTATTCTGCAGTACATCTTCCTCAAGTGTTCCTTTTTTAAGTCCACTAGAATCCCTGAAATCTGACGTTGCTACATGCCCAGGGGCACCAGCCCCGATTGGGTTTTCAAATGTGGATATCGATGGGAATGGTGGGGGGAGGGCACACTCTGATATCCTGCACACTTTAGAGAAGATTCTTTCCTCAATGTTGGCTTTGTCGGATAAATCTATTGCTAACTCTAATCATGTGCTGGATGTGTTTTCCCCCATTCTGAGGAGGGTGCAGTACCTCACATCTGTTGGTTTATGTCAAGGAAAGAAAGAAAGAGGGATTGAAATAAGATCTCAGGCTTCCCAGAGTAACGTAGTGGAAATATATGGGGGGTAGAAAAGAGAGTTCAGGTGGGAGACTATGTGAGTTTGGGGGCCACCCCATTGGAAAATTCAAGGATATCCCCAAGGCTACTAATATGTCCTGTTACTCCTTCCAAAACCAGGTACCTGGGGGTCAACACCAGGCATGCAAATGCATCCGTTGTCAAGAATTCCCCACCCGTTTGTCAGATTTTTTAAAAAGGGGTTCCACTCACTCCCCAGGTTGTAGTTTTACAAAATGAACCTCCCAGTGCTTAACTTTCAAGGATTAAACAACAAGGTGATGTCTCTCCCATGAAGGGTTTCTCTACATTGAGTTGTAACAGGATTAAATCCCGAAAGGAGAAAAGAAAAGGATCTGGCACATTATGAAGCGCAAGCCTAAAGAACTTAGGTTTTCAAGTGCTCCTGAAGAATTCATCACATTACCCAGCTTCAAAAAGTAAATGAGTCAATGAAAGCTGGATCTCTTATCGGGCAGGAAACTGAGTCCCCAGAAGTAAATAACTTGCCTTCTATTCTATTATATCAGAAGTTCCAATTTCAGGTAGAGTTTTGCAGGAGAAGGCGCCAATGGATTTGGGTTATCAGACCATAATAACTGTGATAGGTTGGGCACTGGAACAGTGAAGGATGTTGCTGGAATAGGCTTTTATAGAGTCGGTGAGTACAGAATTGGAAGTTAAGGGAGCTCCCCAAGAGGCACGGTGGTTCTTGGACAGATCTCCCACAATCCTCGCTTCTGTGGGTTTTTTCCCTGTACGGATTGATCTAAATCATAGGAGAATTCTTAAGGGGAGGCTGCTCCTTTTTTCCCCACTAGCTCAAATCCTTAAATCGGGGGCTGGGCAAAAGCAGAGCAATAAGCTAGTCGAAGGACTAAGGCTAGGATATATATATATAACATCATGAACTTTGTTTCTCTGTTTGATAGGGAACTGGGCCCACTGAATAGAAGAGTTATTCTACAGCTGTTGTCAGATATTGAAAATTCGAACCTGGTATCAAGTAGGAATATTGCTCAGGAGTTCCTGGATCCTCAAAACATGCTTCCAAGTTCCAGAGTAACATTTAGTTCCAGGATTATTGTAATGCTAATCCTGGCTAATGTTGCCTATTTTCAGAGAAAGAGGATTGATGTATTGCCATTTGAGGAGATTGTAGATGTTTTGTTAGATAAACATAGGGTGTACATGGAGGCTGTAAATCCGAAGGAAATTAGAATCTCAATTGATAGTGTCACAGGGAGAAGAGTGATAAATATTTCAGGATATGAGGACCCAAGGGTCAGGGAATCCAGAATGGTAGATGAGTTGGCCCCCTGGAGTTGTGTAGCAGGTAAACTGAATGCCTCTAAAGAAAATACAAAACTCTCTATGCTGTAGAGGTCACCCCCTGCGCAAATTTCTCTCCTGGAATAATGCTGGTTTAGGACAGACTAATTTTAAGCTAAACTTTTTAATGCAATTCCACCCCACGATAATTTGCTTACAGGAAACCTGGATTTTTTCTGAATTTAAATATGAGAACTACTTTGTTTTTACTTGTGCAACAAAACCTACAGTTTAAGGCCATGCCAGTGGAGGTTTATCTATTTAATTTAGCATCAGTATGAACTGGAATCCAATAGGTTTTGTCTATCCCTCAAATTTTTGCATATCATTAAAGCTGGCTTTGGGTAATGTTAGAGAAGGACTGTATTCATCCTTTCTTCTGGTAAATGCTTACAATCCCCCCGAGAGCTTGTCTGACTCTCTAGTTGAGTCTATGGGCCATATGTATCAAGGTACCCGTTTGCGATTCTGAAATAGCGATTTTTAAGAAATCGCTATTTCAGAATCGCAAATTGGTATGTATGTACAAATTCGCAATTATTTTGCCAATTTTTAGTATTCCTTAATTGCGATTAGCAAATTGCGAATCGCAATTAAGGAATACTTTCCCATTCATTTCCATGGGCCAGGAGGCCCATAGGAATAAATGGGAAGGTATTCTCAATTTTGCGAATCGCAATTTGAAAATCGCAAATTGAAAATAATTTCAAGGGTGCAGGAGTGTCCAAAGGACACCCTGTTGCACCCCTAAAATAAGCATGGGTGCACATGTGGTGCACATACATGCCCTAAGGGCATGTATGTGCGTCACATGGCACTTTGAAAAATGCACGAATTTGCATTTTTCAAGGAATTCGCAAATTACCACCAACTTGAAGTTGGTGGTAATTTGCGATTCCATAAGGACAATTTTTAAAACAAATTTTGCTTCATACATTGCATTTAAGGAATCACAACATTTGCGATTTCTTAAATGCAATTGCAAAATAAGGAATCGCAAATTTTGCGATTCCTTATTTTGCACCATATTGTCCTTTATACATACCATTTTGCAAATTCGCATACGCAAACGCCGAAATTCTGCGAATTTCGGCATTTGCGAATGCGAATTTGCTTCATACATATGGCCCTATGTTCTCTTTCGTGCACAATATTAGTACCTTAGAAGAATGCACACATATAATTATTGTGAGAGATTTCAGCGCTAAAATCTCTAATTGTTCCACTTTGACCTATGGTAACCCAGATGTATGGAGTATCCCAGAGGCAATTTTGCCTGGTTATATTAGATCAGACAGGCGAGGTTTAAGTTTTCTGTATTGACTGAGAACCAATTACCTTTTTACTTTAAACAGGAGATTCCCAGAGGATTCCCCAGATTTTTTACTTTTCATTCCTCTCAAGAGCAATCACTAACTGATTATATTGTGGTATCCTACCAAATGTTTGGTGCTTGTACACAGTTTAAGGTATTGCGGACGAACTTGAGCTATCATAGTATTCTTTCCGTGGTCATCGATTTAGGCGCTTGAGTCCTTCCTGGAACCCCAGAAATTACACAATTGTCTATGATAAAACAAATAGGTGTACCTTTTGTAAAATAAAAATTCGATAACCCATTTGAGTGCATAACCATTTTGTCTGTTCAGGACAATGTTATTCACAGAATGGGTGCTACAACCACTAGCACTAAAAACACTGTTATGAACCATAACATCAATGCTGTTTGGGAAATGATCGCTTAATGCGATCTTGTGGGTACTAAAGTCCTTTATACGAGTAGATTATCTACTTGATATTAATATAAAGTCTATCGTGGAGAAGGTACCTCGGCCATTAAAGGTCAGGCAAAAGGGGACCATGGGGAAACATAATTTGTTAGCAAAGCCTATATCAAAGGTTAAAAAGATATCGTTCAAAAGGTCACCTAGGGGTGTATGGGGGAAGTGAGAGAGGCTGGAGCCCTTTTCATACGTTAGGCCACATGCCCCTTTTTCAGAATGCTCACATATGGGAGAATAGAAATCCCCACACCAAATGACATAGATCTCTTTAGATGAACACGATAATAGGTTATGCAATTCCCCACTTAAGCGTCTAAAAATTCTCCGAATCTTTTCAGATACAGCATTATTTTAGAAGTTCACTAACACTATACAAAAGACCTTATCAAGGTGAAGACTAATCATTTGATAGTATTGATCTGACACAATAACTGCAATTTTTTCTATATTCAAATAGTTAGAGATAAATGTGCATACGCCTCGTTTGGCTCTACCGTCTGTTGATGGAACTTGTGGGGTGTGAAAGGTTTTGTAGCCCGTTATATGGATAGGCTCTACCACCCATGTTACTTGCACGCAAAGAGTTTCAAACTTTCCCACAAAGCCATGCCACAGGGAGTTTGCTGCTTAGATTTTAGTCCCGCCACGTTCAAAAAAGAACTGACATTTATTTTTCTTTCCTATGCTTTGAATACGCCCTCTTTCTTCGTCACTGATCGTTAATATCTGGCCAGGCTGTGGATTGGGGGGTAGGGTAGGCACTGCCCTATTATTCGACACAGTGTTGTTGTTAGTCAGTTCATTTGTAATCATGATGTTAAGGTAATGAATGTTATAATTACTGACTAAAGTTGGTCTAGCTCCTGCCTTAGGGAAAATCTTCTCTGTCCCGGGTGAAACACACATCACGGGGGCTACAATTTTTTGTCAATCCACTGACTCAAGGTTTGTTAGTGCATCAAAGCGATTTTGTGTTGGGAGTTTATGACATTGCATCTGATGCCTTGTTTCTAGGTCCCTGTTTATAGGGGGGATATTGGTTGTAGACGGATAAAAATATCCTAGTGGGACTAAGTTAATGCCTTGCCCTATCGTGGACTGACTGCCCGCTCTACCCAAGATCGTTTGTACCAGAAAAGGTGTTTTGAAAGTCAGTACTACACAGTCACCTTGCAAGCTCTTCCTGCCTCTGCCCACCCAAGTCACCATTCTTGCCATCTTGAATTCTTCGAATAGCCTCTCAGTAAGGCCAGTCCTAGCCCCCAGTCAATGTAGTGACTTATTTCTTAGTATCTGCCACGATTCATTTGGCCCCTTATTCAAAGTACGAACGTTGGTTAAAACCACCACATACGGTGTTACTGCTGGTGGTAAATCCAATCGTGTTAAATTTATTTCTATCAAATTATCCTTCCGATGACCAACGGGATTAGGGCCATTGATAGCTGCAGGGGACTTAGACCTAGAACTAGGCAGGACTTTAGGGGGAGAAGATGGAAGTGTCACAGAGTTAGTATTGGGAATAAGGAGAACAGGATTACACAGGACAAGTGGTGTATCATTACTACAGCCATGGGCAGGCTGTATGAGCTGACAGCTCTGATTGTTATTATGGTAAAAAAATTTGCCCTGGTTACCCAGCTGTGCTATGGATATCCCATTTCCAGGGGGGAGTGTATTAGCTAAGCATTAAGGGTCAGATGTAGGTAGCCCAATACCGGTCGGTAACGGCCGAAATGACCGAATTTCGGCAGTTACTGACCGGTATTAGGCATTTTAGATGTAGGGGCCTAATTTAAGGATTCGGTAAATTACTGAATCCGTAATGTAGGGAGCACTCAAGTGAGTGCATTTGTCATTTAAGGATTCGTTATTTACCACCAACTACAAGTTGGTGGTAAATATCGAAATCCTATGAAAAAGCAAATTTGTGCTTTTACAAAAGTGCCATGTGGCAGATATACATGCCCTTAGGGCATGTATGTCTGCCACATGTGCATCCATGCGCTATTCAGGGGTGCAACAGGGTGTCAATGTGCCACCCTGCCTCCCTTGTAAGTCTTCCCCCTATTACCGATTCGGTATTTACCGAATCGGTAATTCCCATTCATTCCTATGGGCCTCCAGGCCCATAGGAATGAATGGGGAATACCGAATCGGTAAATACCGAATCGATATTTACCAAATGTTACCAATTCAGTAAAAATTACCGAATCAATACCTACATACCTTTTACCGATTCTAAAATCCCGAATCAGTAAAATTCGGTATTTTAGAATCGGTAAATAGAATTTACCTACATATGGCCCTAAGTCAGTGTTTCCTCCATTGTTCCTATTCTGAGCATCAAACTGCTTAAGCTTTCCCTAATGAAGGTGTCTAAAGCTTCCATTTTAGTTTTTAATTTTAACACTTCGGTATGTGTGCGTGAGTTGACGCTATCTGTTAGTTTCCCTCTTTTACTAAATAGTGATTGGCTTGAGAATTACCCTTTTTGATAGGCTTTTTTTTAACTCTAGGGGGTATCTCCCTGGCCAATGAGCCCCTCTCCCCTTGGGTATGTGATACAGGGTCTGGATTCCTAGCTCGCTCGGAGGTTGTGTGTCCGATGCTTGTTCGCTGCCTGATATATTATCCAAAGCATTTATAATGCAGCCATTCCCTCCTTGGGTTATTCTAGGTGCTATAGTGATTTGGGCAGGCTCCTCACTAGAAGTGACTTCCGTTACAATGTCCTCCCCTGTACCCTCATGTCCTGGTTTTAATGCCTCTTCAACTGTTACAATCTGGCGCTCAATAGTTCCCATGGCTCCTGTTAGGTAGCTAAGCAGGGACTCACGTGGCTGGACCCCCCTTTGGGGTGATTTTTTGTTAGGTGCACTCAACATTTTTCTCTTCTCCATAGTTTGTGTGTTCACAGACCATAATACCATCCTCTTTGTCCTCGAACGGTCAAGCCTTAATATCGTAATTGAAACTAATCCAAGCAGTGGATAACGTGATATTCAGTGACTCTACAGTTATCAGATACCTTTATGTGCGTACTCTATCCCAACTGTAGTAAACCAGCTTGACTCATAAACACAGTACCTTAGACTTAAAATTTTAGAGCCGTGGCCCAGTCCAGTCTCTTGTCGGTCTATGACGGGCTAAGACGAGCCTGTCTTGACCCAGTCTTCGCATGGGTACGTCCTGCGCGCGTCCCGCACTGTGGGACCGCGTCCGAGGTTTTTAAGCCCCTCCAGGGGTCGGGAACAAAGTGTGGCGTGCGTTTGGGCCAGGGACATGGTCCAAATCTGCTGTGGTCTTTTGTGGTCTCCCGCCATCTCGGGACCGCGTCCGAGGTTTTCAAGCCCCTCCAAGGGCCGGGAACAAAGTGCGGCGTGCGTTTGGGCCAGGGACAGGGTCCAAAGTCTGCTGTGGTATTTTGCGGTCTTCCGCCAGCGTGGAACCGCGTCCGAGGTTTTCAAGCCCCTCCAGGGGCCTGGGAACAAAGTTTGGCTTGCAGTTGGGCCAGGGACAGGGTCGAAAGTCTGCTGTTGTCTTTTGCGGTCTCCCGCTGTCCCGGGGACCGCGTCCGAAGTTTTCAAGCTCCTCCAGGGGCCGGGAACAAAGTGCGGCGTGCGTTTGGGCCAGGGACAGGGTCCAAAGTCTGCTGTGGTCTCTTGGGGTCTCCTGCTGTCGCGGGACCGCGTCTGAGGTTTTCAAGCCCCTCCAGGGGCCGGGAATGAAGTGCGGCGTGCGTTTGGGCCAGGGACAGGGTCCAAAGACTGCTGTGGCTTTTTGAGGTCTGCCTACTGAGGCAAAGGGAATACAATCTTTTGAAGTGGGTGAGAATGAGACTGAAGGTGTCTGAACGCAGAGGAGAGGAGGATCAGAAATGGATAAAGCTAAGAGAGGTTGTACTTTCTGGCGACTCACTTAAATTCTGGGCTTAATAGTCAAGTGCTGTTATTGTGGAGTTAAGGCAGAAGCCATCTTAATATCTGATGCAGAATGGATAGAATATATTTCACAGACATATGCATCAAATTCTAGTGACAGGTTTCAGTTGGAGTCGATTGGTGAGTCTCCCTTACTGAATTTATATGGCCTTCCTTCCGGTGAGGAGATAAAAAGTTTTATTAAGGGTACAAGGTATTCTGGGGGGTGATGGGTCTGGACGATCTTCTGATATCTCTTATGAAACAAGATAATTCTGCATGGGGCCTTTTTTCCAGCCAGTGTTCCAATACTGTTATGTACCATCCTCTTGGAAAGGAAGCATAGTGGTACCTTCATATGAAAAGGGTGCTAAAACCTCTCCTGCCAGCTTTAGGCATTTCCATTAATGGATGCGATTGGGTAACTGTTTGCCAGGAGGATTCCTCTGCACCTTCAAGACTAGGCTTTTGGTAATATTCTTGTCCCTGAGCAGCAGGCTGGATTCCGTAAGCATTGTGGTACTTTAGACAATATCACAGCCCTTCAAACTTTGGTTGAAAAGTATCCAGTAGGTAAGGGTATGGCCTTATATGCTGCTTTTATAGATTTCTCGACATCATTCGAGAGGGTTGATCGTGGCATGCTGAGGAGGAAATTGGCTGCATTGGGGATCCCAGCACACCTGCTAAGGCTAATTATTGCTTTGCACTCCTACTTGGACACAGGTCCTGAAGGGAGGGAACCAGGGCTTGTTGGGCAAAGTGCAAACCCATAATGGGTTGAAGCAAGGGTGCTTATTAGCATTGCTCCTCCTTTCCTTTTATAGCTACGACTTGCCTGGTAAAGTTGGACAGTGTAAGAGGCCCCCACCAAGTCTACTCTATGCTGATTTTACCCCAAGAGGTTTACAGAGGAGTCTTTTTGAGTTAGGCAACTATGCTGACAAACATGTCCTAAAAATAAACATTTCAAAGAGCAAAGTTATGATTTTTAGGTCTAGGAGATGTAGGGTTAGAAAAGATTTGTATTGTTTTTTTGGGAAAGGCAAGCTAGAAGTGGTGAAGTTGTATCTGTATTTAGGTATAATTTTCTACAGTAACTGCTGTAATAGCGATCACATTACCCAGTGCTGAAGTAAGGCAATATCCCAGGCTTCCCCAAACTGTAGGGTATATAAAGTTTAAAGGCAAAGGCATTTTGCCCACGTTTTGTCAGATTATAAAATAAAAATTACACCTTCATTGAGTTATGCCTGTGAATCAATGGATGAGCAGTACTGGGCCTTCTTTGAGAAGGTAGAAGGTAGAAGGGCACATTTGGGACCAGATATGTAACTTGAACTGTGCAGTTGCTCCTTCGTCACTCCGGCTTGAATTTGGGCTTCTTTCCACATATGTGTTCACCATTGGAACGCTGCGCCCTACACTGCCTGTGTGCTGTAGTTAGCTCTTTGTAAGCAGAGCGCGGTTTTAAATATAACATCCCCGTTTTGTCTATTTTATTTTAAATTGTTTTTTATACCCTGATTTTAGCAGGATCACCCTCCACATACCTGCACTATAATCTGTGCCCCTCACCGCTGCTTTAGCAGGCTGACCTGTGGCTCCTTGCGTTTTCCGCCATCTTGGGGGTAGCTGGGGAGGTCTGGTGGCGCCATTCTGCTGAGCGCTCTAGTGCTCAGCCGTCCAGGTGAGGTGAGCTCGCTGTTTAAGACGACTGTTCTTTCCAGTCGGTCTTGGGAAAGGCTTTTAACTGGAACGCTGCGCCCTACACTGCCTGTGCGCTGTAGTTAGCTATTTGTAAGCAGAGCGCGGTTTTAAATATAACATCCCCGTTTTGTCTATTTTATTTTAAATTGTTTTTTATACCCTGATTTTAGCAGGATCACCCTCCACATACCTGCACTATAATCTGTGCCCCTCACCGCTGCTTTAGCGGGCTGACCTGTGGCTCCTCGCGTTTTCCGCCATCTTGGGGGTAGCTGGGAAAGTCTGGTGGCGCCATTCTGCTGAGCGCTCTAGCGCTCAGGCGTCCAGGTCAGGTGAGCTCGCTATTTAAACCTCCCATGCAGACGCGCAGCGGTGACGCGCAGCGGGCTCGCCTGACTCTCGCCGGAGTCAAGCCAGAGTCCTGCCCGTCTGCGTCCGTCAGCGCCAGGGTGGCGCCGGAGGCGGGGAACTATGCGCCGCTCCATGCCCCTCGTAACGGCAATGACATGCCAGGTTTGTCCGGGGATTTACTTCGTTCTTACAACATCCCTCATATGCACTGTTATAAGGTCATAAATGTTGACAACTGGTATGGACCTGTGTGTTGTAGTCAGTGTAAGTCTACGCTGACTCCTGAGTCTGCCCCGGAAACACCCTCACAACCCTCCGTGTTGCGAGGAGGACTTATTAATGCCCGATCTCTTTGTAGTAATGCCCAAAGTATTAATGACTTGATTGTGCATACCAATTTGGATTGGCTCCTGGTCACGGAAACATGACTGAAACCTTGGTGTAATCCTGATTTATCTGTAGCTCTCCCTCAGGATTTCCTGATACAGCGTCTGGATAGGACTGAACAACGGGAGGGGGGGGGGCTTAGCAATCATTCATCGTAACTCACTCAAATGTTCCACCTATGAGTTGACAGACATCAAAGGGGCAGAGGCCTTAGCCTTCTGCTTGGGTATCCACGACTCTTACACCTTTTCGGGCGCCTTGATTTATCGCCCTCCAGGGTCTCCTACAGAGTTTTTAGAAAGTATAGGTGATGTTCTGAGCGATTTAGCGCTTAGATTCTCCCACTTTACGGTGTTGGGGGATCTGAATCTACATCTAGATTCCCCTAAAGAGCCAGGAGTGGGTGCTTTCACAGACATCATCAACATTCTTGGTCTTACGCTCCTTAATAGAGAACCCACACATATTGCAGGACATTTATTGGACTGTATTTGTTCCAATTCATCTAGACTAATAGTTAAACCCCCCCGTCCTTTAATATGGTCCGACCACTATTTTATCCCTTTCGACATTATGTTGAAACATAATGCCTTAACAAACTCTACAAAAAATAGAAGACCTGATAATAATTATAAACCTAACTGGAAGAAACTATCCAGTAGACCAGATGTTGTAGGAATGCTAAGAGAAAACACGCCCGTTCTTACGGGCGATACCTCCACTGATAATCAGAAATTCTGTGACTGGATAGCAACTGCCGGCACTTTATTGGGTCCAACTGGCAAGAATAATTCCGGTGTCTCCACTGGTAAAAGGAGGGCTCCATGGTTCTCGCCAGCCCTGAAATTAGAACTAGGGAGGGTAAGAACATTGGAGCGGAGGTGGCGCAGGAATTATGATGTAACTGCCCGCAATGTCTATAAGCTGGCCAGAAGGCAATATCACGCAGGGATTAAGTCAGCTAAGAAAGCCCACTATTCACAGGCTATATCTACCGCGGGAAATGGACAAAAAGAAAATTTCAAAATAGTAAATGCTTACACTAACCCTTCAGCTTTATCGCAGGAGATTCCTCCGTCTCAAAATCTTTGTAATGCGATTGCTGACTATTTTGAACATAAGATCCTCGACATTGTGAAGACTTTTCCCCCGGTATCCCCTACTTTAGGAAATCCAATATTAACGGAGGGGGTGAAGTCATTAACTAGGTCTCCTCGTTTTGACTCATTTGATCCGGTTTGTCTTGATGATACCTTTAAAGCCATTTTGGCCAGCAAATCTGGATCTCCTTTTGATCCCTGTCCACCTTCAGTATTGCAGACGCTATTAGAGGTGATTAACCCTACCATCAACACCATCATAAATTCATCACTAGCCACGGCAGAAATCCCCAATGAATGGAAGCTTGCAGCAGTCAAGCCTCTCCAGAAAAAAGCCCTATCTGATCTGACCACCCTCTCCAACCTACGTCCCATTTCCCTGCTCCCATTGGTCTTCAAACTGGCTGAAAAGTTCGTGAATAGCCAACTCACGAACTTTCTGGAGGAGAATAACATCCTGCACCCAAACCAGTCAGGGTTTCGGTCGAAACATTCTACCGAGTCTGCCCTGCTATTTACAGCAGAGACCCTACGAATGGCCATGGACCAGGGAAAGAAGGCTGTCCTGATTTTACTTGACCTGTAGGCAGCCTTCAACACGGTCTCACATACCATCTTAGTGGACCGGATGGTTATGGCTGGAATAGGAGGGGTGGTTCTGGACTGGCTTAGAAATTTTCTTAACAACAGACGCCAAGTCACAGTCCTGGGCCCATTTCAATCTGAAGCTAAAGTCATCAGCTCTGGGGTCCCTCAGGGCTCCAGTTTAAGCCCTGTACTCTTCAACCTGTACATGGCACCCCTGATTGAGCTAATCGTGTCATTTCAGATTAGCACAATCTCGTATGCTGATGACACACAGCTTATTCTGGTGTTGGATAAGGAACTGCCTGGTGCCGAGGAAAACTTGAAGAACTGCCTGACGGCTATGTTTGAGTGGATGACCAACAATCATCTCAAATGTAATTCCGGCAAGACGGAAATCTTGCCGTTCGGAAAGCAAAACTTGTTTTCCCCGAAAAACTGGTGGCCTAATGATGCTGAAATCCCCCCGAACACCATCTCATCTGCCCGAAATCTGGGTATCAAATTTGATGACCAGCTGTCTTTTAAACAACAGGTGGTGACTGTAGCTGGTATGTGCTTTCATATAATCAAATCCTTGAGGAAGTTTTTTGATCTTCTTCCCCTATCAGCCAGGAAAACGGTTGCAGTTGCTCCAATAACTTCAAGGCTGGACTATTGCAATAACCTATATGCTGGAGTGAACAAGTCCATACTCCATAGGCTTCAGATGGTCCAGCACGCGACCGCCCGGCTGGTGCTACGGTGGCCCCGTAAGTCATCTGCCTCTACCGCGCTCAATGTGCTTCATTGGTTGCCAATTGGTAAAAGGATATTATTTAAGATCCTTCTGATCACATTTAGAGCTTTTCAACAGCAAGGGCCCAAATTTCTATCTAATGGCTTTAAACGGTATCATCCTGCCCGTTGTTTGAGGTCTGCTGGTCAGAATTTATTAATTATTCCCAGATTTAGTCTGGCAACTAAAGGAGGGACATCTGTTTTTGTCCTGGGAGCTAAGGCCTGGAACAAGCTCCCGCTGCACCTTCGGTCACTGTCCCATGAAAAACACTTTAGGAAAGCCCTTAAAACCTGGGTGTTTTCCCTTACAGATGCTGCCTGTAGAGCACTAGTGTAATGGTATGTTTCATCGAGCTGTGTCTTCCCTCCAATCCATTTTCATCTGGGTTGGTTAAGCGCCAAGATACTCCTTGGAGTGGTAGTAGAGCTATATAAGTGTCCATTACAATTACAATTACAATTACAATGGCAGCAAGCTTAAGGTGGGGTAATAGCTTATTGATGAGTGATTCCCGCTCCATACGGGCTGCCTTAAAACATGACATTTTTTCAGTTTGAAGAAGAGAAGTGCTGTTTTTAGAAATTATGTGAAAGAACTACATTGATTTGGAATTGGGCAAAGTGAAACAAGCCCTCTCCCAAAGCCCATTTTGAAAAACGTGATTAACAAAAACTATTTAGTAGGTCAGGTTCCGCATTTCTCCACAATCAAATAGCACACTTGCTAATGTCTTTTTATATATGTGGAGCATGTTTGTACACTGATTGTTTTGCCATGTGCTTTACTTTGTATATCTATACTACTATTATAAAGGAAGAACTTTGAGGCTTTGAGGCGGGTAAACTCGGGAACCACAGCGCCAATCCACACACCCGATACATCGTTGGAATCCTCAGGGTGTGCAGATGGACATAGGCTATATAAATTAAAAAAATACGTTATATTAAAAAAAATTACATTAAAAAAAAAAGTAGTCCCCTCGAAGTAGCGCCGGCCACGACCTGCGTGCTGACGTCGTCCAGGAGCGCGAGGAGGAGCGGCGTCCAGGAACGCGAGGAGGAGCGGCGGACATGACGCGGGGGAGGAGCACTGACGAACGGCACACAGGCGGTGAGCAGCAGCAGACCGGCGGAGCGGCGAGGAGCACTGAACTGAGGAGCGGCGGCTGAGCGGCAGACATGGCGCGGGGAAGGAGCACTGACGAGCAGCACACAGGCGGTGAGCAGCAGCGGACCGGCGGAGTGGCGAGGAGCACTGAACTGAGGAGCGGCTGCTGAGGTAAGGCTCCGGGGGACAATGTCGGGGCAGGCGGGGGTCGGGGCACGCGGGGGACAGGGAGTTCCAACAAAAAGGCTCCGGGGGACAATGTCGGGGCAGGCGGCGGTCGGGACAGGCGGGGGACCCTCTTGTAGTGTAGTTCCTATTATCCCAATAGGCTCTGCGCATTGGAATAATACCTCCAATAGTATAGACCTAGACCAGACGTTAACTAGGTCTTCTACTGTCGATATTAGACTTAAAGTTTTGGGTTTGCCAGCTAGCTCAGAGTTCACTAGAAACTTTCTCGAATAGGCAAGGAGGAGTTGAACCTCCCTGGATAGACAAGAAGGGATTTAGTTTCTGAGAACCATAGAACATGACAACTTTGTTCTCCCCTAATCAAGAGTGTATCTCTAGAGTCGTGTGAAAACAAAAGACAACTTATTTTACTCAGTCAGTACGTGCATTCTTAGTTTCACCAGACTGTAGAGAAAAGGAAGAGACGGGCGTGTTCAATAAAAGATGTTATTTATTGATCAGTCTCTTTTCTCGTACAAGAGAAATGGATCGATATTATCGCAATACTTATGGTTAAGTAAAGTGCATACAATAAAAGCAGAATTATAAAATAATACTGTAAAAACATTGATATGGTTTCTAAGCCATACGTTATTTAAAATGGACAGAATAGATACATACATATAACCATTTGACTAATCGTACTCAACTGGTGCTTCTAACTACGCCTACCCCAGTGTACCTGACCTAAGCCTAATACGTGGGCGGGGATAGAAAGTAACAGTTTAAGTTAAGTTTGTTTTGCCAAGTGACTGATTCAAGAATTCTCTGCAAGGGGTTATTCAGTTCCGTACCTTGAATCTAGGATGATTGAGGGATGGTATCTCTCATCTTTGGTCTCGATATTCCAGGCTGCCTGCAAGGGCTGCTCGGAAGCGCTGGAGCTGGATTTCTCAAACACAACAAGTGATGGACTGAATGTGGATCAATGTCACACACTCCCCCAGTCAAAAGATCTGGGCCCAAATCCATCGTTTTTTTGCACTCCACACCACCCTGGGTTAGACAATGGCGATATGCAAATCAGCTCGGACCCTGTTGCCCCATGGGAACAGTCCAGTCCGAACTACAAACGCCATGTCCTTCCCAGAACGGAATCAAGCATCCGAGGACCGGACCGGTTTCGAGGTAACACCTCTCTTCAGCCCGGCTAGCTTGACTCCAAGTGGTGTGGAGTGCCTGGGACCCACGTCTGGGCATCCCCAGCGCACTTAGGGCGGCAATTGCAAAAACAACAAGTGATGGACTGAATGTGGATCAATGTCACACACTCCCCCAGTCAAAAGATCTGGGCCCAAATCCATCGTTTTTTGTTTTTTTTTGGAGCTGGATTTCTCGGCAGGAGAAAGGCAGCGTCTCGTTCTCAGCGCGTCAGGAAGGCGGGGCAGCGTCAGTGGGCTTCGCTCTCTGCTGAGCTTCGGCAAGTCTCGCTGCTCCGATCTCGTCACCACCGCGTGTGTTTGCTTAAGGCAATATCGGTAATATTTATACCTGTAAGGTGCCGAGATTGACGTAAGGATGGACATAGATACGTCAATAAGGATGTCATACGAGCTGGTCGTTAGCACATTCTTTTACTGAAGTTCTTTGAGAAATCAAAACAATGGCCGCAGGGATTTTCCCAGGTTGTCATAGGTTTGATTTGTTTTGAGAACTCCGTATGCCTTATCAGGGGCTGGAGGAATATTGCTTGCCTAATTAGATGGCAAGCGTTATGACCTAATCAGATAACGCGCTCCTGTGCCGTGGTCTGGCGTAATCAGATAACGGTTTCTGCATCATGGGATGGCTGCTAGTTAATTTGTTAACCAGAATAGGGTCAGGAATAGGGGGATCGATACAGAACCTATAGGAATACATCACACCCACTCCACGCTAACTATGGCCATATTTACGAATCTAGGCATAGTAAAACATACTGTAGAGTATCGTGTATACCTTACCACCCCAAAATACACATAATGCATTTTGAAATTATGTAACATACGGGAAAAAAATAGTCATATGTACTATATGCACTCAAACAGTAGAATAATGCTAAAATAATCACGCATATGTATACATTATTAGTAATTGAATATTAGAATTACACATGAAATGGCTCTTAATACAGAAGAAAAGTTCGAGACCACTTCATCACAGTTCAAAAATATATATGAACATACCAGCGGGCAGCTAATGTCTATGAAGTTTCTAAAAATAGAAATTAGTTCTCTAAGAATAGTTCTTACTTTAAGCAGAAGAAAAGTGCCCCGTAAAATTAAAAAAAATATTTTGGGGCTGCTAAAAAAATTGCTGTCCGTGGACTGGAGGAAAAGTTGATCTTGCTACTTTATTATCAAAGTTGAAGGCCAAATTCAAGGTGTCGGGAACGCCGTGTGCTAGCTTGTTCAAGAGTCATTATTTCTGCTCTGGTGAGAACATCATATCATTGAGACTGCTGAAAAAGCTGTCAACAGCTTCCTGTGAGAGTTCCACTAACTCGGAAAAGGATGTAACCATGCATTCATGTGCATGATTGTCTCCATTGACGTTTTGAGTAGTATTGCTGACAGAAGGTTGTACCTGATCGATGCTGCTTTCATCTTGATCTTCACTACCCCTTAATCGTAGTGGTGAAGTTTCCACGAATGCCGTCATCAGGATTGGCAGCCGTTGAGGGCAGCACAATGCATGAGCCTTTACCTGACCCAACAATGTTTCTGCATCCATTGGCGCATCCGATTGTAGCGTCAGACAGGTGTCCAACACGCATTCTTCTCCGCACAGCATGTACCTTAGTACAGGTAAAACACATCTTTGCCATATCGGCCAAAATGAAAGAAACCAAGTCATGTTCAGGTCTCTAAGCCGGGTTAGTCCCAGGATTTTTGATATCCGGTCCTGGTATCCAATGGCTCGGATTGTTTCTTCCCTTGTCGCGGGTGTTTTGTCTGTGACATGGTTTGCCATAACGAAATATAAGGACTAAGAATAGGATTCCTGCAATTAGTCCCAAAATGAGGGGAACTCCTCCAAAAATCGAATGGACGAAGTCTGGAAAAATACCCAGTATGGCTTTGAATGGTGTTAATGCCATCGAAAATACTGTCTTAAATACATTTGAGACTCCACTGGTATCAGAAATATTTAAGATTTCATTCAGGATTTCTGCGAAATGTATGGGGGAATTAGTTGATAATAATGAGTGAATCCTTGCGACTAGGAGATCATACGTTTCTTTTGATGACGTGAGCCTGGTCGGCGTCTGAAGAAGCACTGTTTTCATTCTGCTTAAAGTATCAACTCGAATAGAAGTAATTTTCAAGTTAGGCCATGCCCTTGCCTCCCTGTCTGGAAAGGAGCTGGGGAACAATAAGCGTCCACAGCACATGACCTTCGCAGTCGTACTAACGAGATAAGGAACCCCGGGCAGTAGACTACAACATCTGCGATCCACAATTAGAATGTAACTCCCGTTATAGAGTCTTTTAAAGAATGGTTCTATCTCTGTTGCAGGTGTGCCTAGCTGGTGACACGAAAGGTTATTTGAATTCCCTTCACAGGCTCCATGCAAACTAATTCCATTACACAGAAGTGTACCGCTTAGTGACCTCGCACAATTATTGCCACTAAGAAACACTTTCTGTCCTTTATTACTGACACATGCATGTGAATAGGGCAAGTTCCATGTTGTCTTAATGTACCCTTTACCCAATTTTTCGTACATGCCAGCCTGTATATATTTTTGGCAGTATTGAAACCTGAAAGTTGATATCGGAATATTAATTATCCCATGTATTATCCATTCAATGACAGGTCGTTCTGACATTGTCAATGGTAATCTCTCGAGTTTCTCAATGCTCAGGATTGTATAATCAGCACCCTTTTGTGCCATACTGATTTGTTTATCAGTAAGGTTAAAGATATTGAATAGTGACGTTGTGTTGATTAAACGCCAAGGCACATAGCCTGAACGCAGATTTTGTAACGTCCAGCCAAGCTGTACAATAGAACGCAATTGAGACTGACCGTGTTGTAACAACAGTAAGTCTTGCGATATTATGTCGATTGCTGATGACACAATGCTGTCCAATGAAAAGATTCTGGAGGACAAAGTCATTAACCCATTGTCCACTACAGAAAGCGATTTTTCCAAATTAATACGGTCAATTTCCCGTATACTTTCTGCTGTCTCAATTTGAGTTATCTTCCAGGCCTCGTTGTAAGCTGCATATATAGAGGCTGCTATGAAGCGTTTTTGACGCTGTTTGTGCGGTCCCATAATGAAATCACGCAAGTCAGCACCATTAGTAAGTAAAGTTAGGTGTTGCTTAATCTCTGTCAGTGTGGAAGTTTGTAGCCATTGAAGGCAGAGTTTGCCCACACTGTAGGTGGTGATTATCCCTGGGTGTTGTCTTTGGGAATATCTAGGGTCTGGCCTGGTCAATGTGAACCCCTGTGTTTTGTTCAGGAATCTGTCTTGACAGTTATTAGTATCTGTGGGCCAGATCAACCATTGTTTCCAATCAGGATTTGTTCTGTTTTGGTTTAATACAAAGTTTACGTCTATCTCTTCATCTGTAGAGTTATTGCTGTTCATTGTTGGTTTTGGAATAGACGGTTTATTTAAGTCTTTGATTTTGGCTAATCCAAGACAGGTAGTTTGTTGAATAGTTTCATTCAAGAATATAATTTGTTCTGGGATCATGCAGGCTCTAAACAATGATTCTATACCTTGTACTTGCCATTCTTTTGTACCCCAAACACTTTTTACTTCAACATTTTTGTCCCAATAATCAAAACCAAATGTATTCATTTGTTAAAAAAATGAGTCCGAATATATAAATTTCGTGTTTGTAAGCATGGTTTTTGTTCCTGTCCTATTTGACAATTTGAAATAAAATGTTTCAGCATTACTTGTGTTGAACCCTGAAAAGTATGAATATTTGTCATAAAAGGTTCTTGAGCTTCCTTTTGGAGGGGTTGCACAATGTTCCCATTGATTATAATTTAAAACATTTCTAGGTTGTGCTGATTTATGTAAAAAATGGTTACCATAGTGGTTGTAGCAGTACATACTGTCATAATTAGATGAACCCTGCAAATAATCATGTTTGGTAAATTTAGCAGACATCACTAGGTCAGACATCATGTCATTAATACTTTCAAAGTCCCAATCATCAGCAAATGAGTTTGGTTTTACAAAGTCACTCAACGAGATCTTGATTTGGTGTCGATATTTGAGGATTTCAACCGGACCATAGATTTCATAGTCAGTATTGTCCCATGCTACCCCACCCGGTATAGGATTGGCTGTGAAGTTGACTGAAGAAAGTTCTCTTTTCTCGACGTGTGAAGACGTGTGTGGCTTGAGGATCAAGTTGATTTTCTGGCTTGCTGTGTCCATTTTTGCATATTTTCCCTCAATGAAGCGTCCCAAACATAGTATCATGATGAGCCAAAGTATCAGGATAAATACACCAAAGGACACCCAAAATTCAATCCATGGAGAAATCAGATAGGTTTCTTTCAGCTGTTTCAAAAGTTCCTTAGCTTTGTCTTTAAAAGTTTTTGTTGATGGCTGTGTCTTTGATTCACTTAGATCTTCAGAGGAATCATTGAAGTTTATGAAGTAGCCGGATGCTGTTCTATCAATTGTTCCAATTGCTTCAGGATTACTGTTTCTTGCATATTCATTTGTTACTTCATTGTATGTTGGTGTGTCTCTACTAAACGTTTTTATTTGGGTTTTCAGAGGTGTGAGTTCCATTGCATTGTTGCATATTCCTTGTTGTTGTTCTGTAGGCGTTTCGAATGTGATTAGCCTTTTAGTTAGCACCTCTGTACTTGTAGCAAACCTCGGTGTTCTACTACTTATCGGGAGTCCACTTGGCCTACTGTTTGTTATCGGCCACATGATTGTGGTTTTACCAGGTCGATGGATACAACTCGGTTCTCCTTTTTACCAGCAAGTGGCGGTAGTACAACTGATCTCGTCCCGTTGATGGACAAGACAGGAACTGCTTTTCTGTAAGAAGGCCCAAATTCCTTCTTTACCGCGATCTTTTCTCTGACTAGATCCCCGATTTTTGGAATCCAGACAGGTCTTGCTGGGACAGGTGGTGGTTCTTCAGTGGTTGTTGGCTGCTGTTTCAACTTTATGTTGCTCAGGTCTTTTCTTGTTTCGTTTAAGTCCTGTAAAATAGCCAAACGATCTTTGATATCAAAGCTTTTTTCTTTCACCACTGAAGTCTGACTGTCAAGATCTAAGACTAGCATCCTAGTCCCAAACAGTAATTCGTACGGACTGAATCCCCTCAGAGAATTTCTTGGCAAGTTGTTTAGACTACGTTGGACACTTATTAGATGTTTGACCCACCCAGCTCCCGAACCTAATACCTTTGCTGTTATAGATTGCTTTATGCCTTGGTTTTTTCTTTACACCATCCCGTATCCCTCAGGAAGGAAGTGAGAAGAATCCCGCTTCGCTATGCTCATTTGGCCATGCTTTCCCACAAGCTTGAGGGCTAAAGTGAAAACATTGGTCAAACGTAGCATGCTCCTAGCGTATATGCCATTTAGACTCGCAAATCTTTGTATAACAGTCCCGACGTCAGCCGAGTGCTGGGGTCTACATTTATAAGTGGAAACTAGTCTTTATTTGTTAATGGGACGCATTATTTACACTTGTTTCACTGATTATTGTTTAGCCCTTATTGAGTGAAACGCCATGGTATTACCCCGTTCCTCTCGCCGCTGCGATCTCTGTTGCAGCCCGGGCATTTTTTTACAAAAATGTGATGATGCAGGCTCATGCCTGGCCAACAGTACACTGATTGTAGTTCTTCCAGAGAATCTTTTAGTTTGAGGTGTCTGAGACCTTTGCCCATATGTGCGTCTGCTATTAACAAAGTTCTCCTGTCCTTGTTTGGAATTACTCTATCCCCCACTCCAGGGATTCGAGCAAAAGGAACGGAGTTCGCATCGATTATGTATGTATATTCGAGTGGGTAACTGATCGGTAACGCTGAGCAGTCGCCTTTTGATGACGTTTTCACCGCCAGCATTGTTTCACCATCAATGTATTTTACTGCACGCTTTTTCCTAGCTACGGAAGCCGATTTAGTTGCTACCGCTGTGGCTTTCTCAGCCAATGAATTCCCTGCAACGTGAACGCCATCACGCTGATGACTCAGTGAGTATATCACGTGAGTCTTTGGTAGTTCTTTTTTTAACAGAACTATTTGTTCCCAAAGCAGTTTTTGCTTTATTGTTGCACCTGTGTCATCTTTGTAACCGTTTTGAATCCATTTCTGTAAATCGCTGTTATATGATTTGACGCAGTAATACGAATCGGACACTATGAGTGTCGGGAATTCGCGATCTGCATTATCTAGCGCCATTTTCAATGCTATTATTTCAGTCTGTTGTTCTGAATTAGTTTCTACTGAGTGTGTTTTTGTTAATAGAGGTCTTAGTATACCTCCGCGCCACACTTCTTTTGTAATCTCACATGTGGGGTTGTATGCTTGTTCTCCCCAAACGGATGGTTGAGCATGTCCGTCTGTATAGATTACACAAGCGTACTGTCGTAATGGCAGAATGTCGATTGGCAGAGGGAATATTCTTTCATATTCTAGATATTTTAGTGCCTCTAGTTCTGGATCAAAGTAGTATTTTACTTTGTCCATTGTAATGGAATTCACCCATTGTATCCATTCCGGATTCAATGCTGTTGTTGGTAAATTACACGGGGTTGTTAATGCCTCAAAGGCTGATTCTGCTGTTCTGACTGTGATGTGTCTACCGTCAGCTTTATCTTTTTCTCTAGCTATTGCGGTTTGAACTGCATGAACAATGTTTTCTTTAATGCTGAATTTCTTTTCAGCTTTAGTGTACAAGTGTGATTTGAATGCAATTGGTACCTTTTCTCCCTCATTAGAGGTCAGGTATGTGAATCCGAATGTTCCTGGGATGACTCGAATCACAAGGTTGCGTGTGTTATCACGTGTTTCTAGTTTTGTTTTAATTAACACAATGGTATCATACGCCGATGATACCCAGTTGGCGGTGGTCCTCAATGGGGACCCTGACCCATTGGCATCTAACTTCGCGGATGGTTTGAGGGCTGTTGCCAGTTGGCTTACAGCCAATTGTTTACAGCTCAACGCCCTCAAAACCGAAGTGATGGTAATAGGGAACTGCCCTGATCTGTGGGGCGCGAGTTGGTGGCCTAATAAATTGGGTCCTCCCGCAAAACCCGTTACCGAGCTAAAAAACCTCGGTGTGTGGCTAGACTCTAAACTAACCTTCGCATGTCACACTAAGAAGGTAGCATCCATGTGCTTCGGCATCCTGCGGGGTTTGAGGCCTATCCTCAAATTTTTCGATGCCCCCACACGCCAGATGGTGATCCAAGCTAGTGTTTTATCGAGGCTGGATTATGCTAGCTCGCTGTTTTTTGGCGCCAACCAGGCGGAGATTATGCGACTCCAACGGGTACAGAATGCGGCCGCCAGGGCTCTGGTGGGCCTACCTCGCTTCTGTTCAGCCCGCAGTACAATCTCTAAACTGCACTGGCTACCAGTAATTAGACGCATAGAGTTTAAGACCCTGTGCTTTGCGTTCAAAATTCTTATTACTGAGACCCCTACCATCCTCCAGCATCTTTTGACTCTGTACATCCCTTCACGCAGTCTGCGCTCTGCAGGTCAGAAACTAGCTCTTGTCCCACGTTTCCAAAAATGTAGATTAGGTGGTCGATCGTTTACAGTGCTGGCTTCCAAGCTCTGGAACGCGCTTCCTGTCCACATTCGATCTCTAGAAGATCGTTTTTCATTCAGGAAAGCAGTTAAAACCTATCTTTTCCCATTGCCCTATTAAAAGCCAGCTTATTTCCTAGTTGTTGTCTGTTGTGTTACCTTGTTTGATATAGCGCCGGGACGCCCCTTTGCTGGGGCAGCTGCGCGCTCAAAAAATTTGATTAACATAACATTAACATAACATAACATATCTGTTTGTAAGGATCTCAGAATTTCTGTGTGTATTTGAGTCCAATTGTTTTTTTTTAAATCTGGTTTTATTAGATCATAAAGGGGTTTGACCCTTTCTGCGTAATTTGCAATGTATGTTCTTCCGAAATTTAGGAAGCCTAGAATTGACTGTAGGTTTTTTAGTGTTCTAGGAGCTTGGAGTACGGCACATTTCTCTAGGAAATTGTCAGCCAGGCTTTTGCCTTCACTTGATAATTCATATCCTAAGAATAGGACTGTTAGATGGGCAATTCTAGATTTTTTAAAGTTGAATTTGTAACCCTCTGCCGCGAACCCAAGTATTATGGTGTTCACTCTCTTCAAGTGAGTATCCAAGTCATCGTCTGTTAGGTATATGTCGTCGACATACGATAATGCTTCGTCATCATATGTTTGTAGTAACTCTGTTACTCTCGCTGAGAATAATCCTGGGCTGTTCTTGTACCCCTGGGGTAACCAACAGAATTCTTTTTGAGCGCCATTTATTGAGAACGCTGACAAGTATCTGCTCTCTGGTGCTATATTTTGACAAAAAAATCCATTAGAGATGTCTAATGTTGTTTTATATTTTTTGCGCACTATGTTATTCATTAGTGCAGCACTATGCGAGTTTTGTACTGCAAAAGTTTTGCAACATGAGTTAAGGTGTCTGTAATCCAAAACTAGACGATATGAATTGTCTGGTTTGGAGACAGGAAACAAAGGGTTGTTCATTTGTGAGGTGCAAGTTTCAATCACCCCCTGGTATTCTAGTTGATCTAGAATTTCTTTTACCTGTTTTTTAGCTTCTTGCTTGATTGGATACTGCCTTTGTGCAGTAGGTTGTGATTTTAACTGGATTTTGTGAGGAGGAGACTCCTCATCCCATCCTACATGATTTTTATATAAAGCAGGAGCTTGAGCTACTGCCCACTTTCTTGCAAGTGTATATTTTTTATGAATTGGAATATGATTTGAGAAGGCAGGCATAATTATTTCTTCGCCATGTGGGCACTCCCTGACGAACTCTGGTGGCCAATCTTTTTCAGCTAGAAGGATGTCATAGCCCTTGGAGAGATTATCCCAAAAAAGGCCCCTTATTTTCCTAGTCTTATCCCCTTCTATACGTAAAGTTATTTCATATATTTTGTGAGGTTTGCTAACTCTGGTGTCTGCAGTTTCCACCTGAATGTATTCATTCGTGTCCATTGTCTCCAGATGATTCATAAGGACTTTGCGTGCTATGCTCACTTCTGCTGCGCTGTCTAGCATTGTCTGAGCCCACTCTCCGTTTTTCAGCTGTGTCCTCAGTATTCTCGGCATTGTTGAATACTTTAATACTGGCTACCTTCTTTTTTGGAAACTGTAATTTTTTATTTGGATGAGCAGGTTCCTTGTCTTTGGACTTGACGTGCCCTTCCCTGGGTTCCGATCGTCCTCTTCTTTCCGATTTCTGCGAGGAAGTCTGAAAAGATTGAGAGGGACGTGTATCAAAATCTTGATATCTATCCGGTTTCTTTATGTTATCCCTATTTCTAAGGTTGTATTTTTTCACAGAGGGCTCCCTTTGGGGAGACTTGGGTCCTTGGTCCGGAGATCTTTCTCTCCGCCGAGGAGACCTTCCTCTGGACTGGAATCTCTTTTCTTTTGGATTGGATTGTTTGTTTCCATCCCAGTTTTTCTTTTGACTGTTTAGATTATTTTTAATAAATATTTTTTCAGGACTTTCAATTAGTTGGGGCTTCACTGGTATTCCACCCAAACTATCTCTACCTAGTTCTTCATAGGATTTTTCTATAATTCTGGCAATTTCAGCTGGTTGGTCTGCTATATCTGTCTCTTTTAACCTCTGGCGGACGCCACATTCGCTGCTTCTCCTTTTATGTTGGCTAGTAATATTGCCGAGACCTGCTTGAAGTCTTTTAGTAATTTCATACCGAGAGTCAAAGCGGGTTCTGGACCGTATTCGTCTTGAATTTGTTTTAGCACATCTGGTATTACCGACATGGATGGTACACCATGTGTTTTTGTGTAAATGGAAGCAAAGACTGTACCCCAAGTGTCACAGTCCTCCACGTGTGGTGCGATTCCCATTGGAAGACAGATAGTCAGAATCCTGTGTTTATCCACAGGGGTGGTGTCTGGAAACACCGCCTCTATTTGGGTGATTTTTTGTGCTAACCAGAATGGTATTTGTTCCCGTTTAGCTGGTACTTTACCTAGGCAGGACTGTATGTTCTGTGGTGTAATTTTATTTGTGTTCCCCTGATGAGGGGTCAGCTGTGGATTTTTAATTGCTGGTTGGATTGTTGAAGTCCGCATTACATATTGGACTAGTTGTCTATATATTTTAATTAATTGTTTTAGTTGTACTAAAACATCTGCTGCAGACATCATTTCGATGTATGGATGTGGTGTGTATCCGGCTAGGACCGGCCACGTTGCTCCTGGTCTACCTAGTGGACTGAGCCTGGTGATGTGTTTGTTGTGTTTTAGGGCGCCATTAAACAAGAGCAGGTGCTCTTGGAATTTAAGTGGTACTTCTACTTCCTCGAAAGGAGTGTACTCGTTAGGAGATTCCTCTATTTTATAATAGTGGAACTCCTTCGTTACAGCATTTGCTGCTGGAAAGTTTATCCATGAATAGAATACCTCTGTCTGCCGATATTCGTGTGCCTCAATTACGAATATGACTGTACCACCTCTTGGTGTCAGTCCATTTTCTATAAGTTTTAACGTTATAGATCTTCTTGTGTTGACCGGGATGAGTTTTATATCCGGGTCCGCTTCTTGCATAGTATTATCAGCTTCTATTAGTTCAGCTGCTACTCTAGCTCTCTCTCTTTCATCATCACTTTCTGGCATTTTACTGTCAGGAAGGTTATTCTGTTTGTTTGCAGATCAGGTTTCTTGTGGAAACAAAGATTAGATGCACAATATTTTGGAACAGTGTATCCTTCAACGTTGATTGAACCAAGAACCATACATAGGAGTTCCCTCCTGCGAGGTTTGGCGGATTTTACCTCTTACCCACTCCAGACGTCTTTGGAGTATTATGGGAAAAAGGGGTCTGAGTGAAAGAGCACGACTGAGTTACTCTAAAGTCTTGCGTTAGTTTTATCGCCTATCCAAACACGTTGGGCGCCATGTAGTGTAGTTCCTATTATCCTAATAGGCTCTGCGCATTGGAATAATACCTCCAATAGTATAGACCTAGACCAGACGTTAACTAGGTCTTCTACTGTCGATATTAGACTTAAAGTTTTGGGTTTGCCAGCTAGCTCAGAGTTCACTAGAAACTTTCTCGAATAGGCAAGGAGGAGTTGAACCTCCCTGGATAGACAAGAAGGGATTTAGTTTCTGACAACCATAGAACATGACAACTTTGCTCTCCCCTAATCAAGAGTGTATCTCTAGAGTCGTGTGAAAACAAAAGACCACTTATTTTACTCAGTCAGTACGTGCATTCTTAGTTTCACCAGACTGTAGAGAAAAGGAAGAGACGGGCGTGTTCAATAAAAGATGTTATTTATTGATCAGTCTCTTTTCTCGTACAAGAGAAATGGATCGATATTATCGCAATACTTATGGTTAAGTAAAGTGCATACAATAAAAGCAGAATTATAAAATAATACTGTAAAAACATTGATATGGTTTCTAAGCCATACGTTATTTAAAATGGACAGAATAGATACATACATATAACCATTTGACTAATCGTACTCAACTGGTGCTTCTAACTACGCCTACCCCAGTGTACCTGACCTAAGCCTAATACGTGGGCGGGGATAGAAAGTAACAGTTTAAGTTAAGTTTGTTTTGCCAAGTGACTGATTCAAGAATTCTCTGCAAGGGGTTATTCAGTTCCGTACCTTGAATCTAGGATGATTGAGGGATGGTATCTCTCATCTTTGGTCTCGATATTCCAGGCTGCCTGCAAGGGCTGCTCGGAAGCGCCGGAGCTGGATTTCTCGGCAGGAGAAAGGCAGCGTCTCCTTCTCAGCGCGTCAGAAAGGCGGGGCAGCGTCAGTGGGCTTCGCTCTCTGCTGAGCTTCGGCAAGTCTCGCTGCTCCGATCTCGTCACCACCGCGTGTGTTTGCTTAAGGCAATATCAGTAATATTTATACCTGTAAGGTGCCGAGATTGACGTAAGGATGGACATAGATACGTCAATAAGGATGTCATACGAGCTGGTCGTTAGCACATTCTTTTACTGAAGTTCTTTGAGAAATCAAAACAATGGCCACAGGGATTTTCCCAGGTTGTCATAGGTTTGATTTGTTTTGAGAACTCCGTATGCCTTATCAGGGGCTGGAGGAATATTGCTTGCCTAATTAGATGGCAAGCGTTATGACCTAATCAGATAACGCGCTCCTGTGCCGTGGTCTGGCGTAATCAGATAACGGTTTCTGCATCATGGGATGGCTGCTAGTTAATTTGTTAACCAGAATAGGGTCAGGAATAGGGGGATCGATACAGAACCTATAGGAATACATCACACTCTGGCATAATTGTGCTCAAGCTCCCGACTCCCGCCGGCCGCTCCATACTCTGTGAACTCCTACTCTTATCCCTGGAACCTCTGCTCATCCTCGCCTCCCTGCAAACAGAGCGCCAGAGCCCCACTTACCCAGAAAGCTCCCCAGTGCCTCAGGCGCTGCTGCTGGCCACCACTGCAACACTGGGCCTCTGGCATAATTGTGTGAGGTAAGCCTCCGGAGGACAATGTCAGGGCAGGCGGGGGTCGCGGCAGCCAGGGGACGGGGCGGACGGGGGCCCGGTCTGCTGGCCAATGTCGGGGCAGGCGGGGGTCAGGGAAGCCTGATTGCTCCCGGACAAGGTCGGGACGGGCTGCTAGTACATATTTATAAGATTGGTCAGGTTCTGTATTTTTCCACAATCCAAAAGCGCATTTGGACTTTATCAGTCCTAGGTTTTTATATATGTGGAGTGAGTTTGTATATTGATTGCTTCTGTCATGTGTTTTACTTTGTATATAATCATCTATAAGATTTGCGCACTGTCCGTTGTTGGCATGTATTTCATTTTGTATATTATTAATTCTGAGATTTGGTTTTGTATACCTTTGTGTCTTTTCTATTTGGACCGCTTTAAATTCCAAATCATAATAAAAACTTTGACTTTGGTTTTGGAATAGCAAATGTCTTTCTGTGGCTCATATACTTTATCTGACTTTTAACCTGCTTGCCAGGTTTTGTGAACTTAGAGTTGAAAAAAAAGTGGAGTATGTCAATTATTATTGAGAAAAGCAAATACAACGATGATCTGTTTTACAGTTTCTCACTGCCTAGAAGTCCAAACTAGAAAGTATCCATGGCCACAAAAACCAAAAACATCCAAGGAAACAAGCAAAACAGATAGATAGCTTACCCTGTGCAAAAACATAGGTGTAATGCAAGGTGGCCCTTGATATATTTGACCCACATTTACTGAGCATAGACAGTCTTTAGGTGGACATTATCTGTTGAGTATAGTTGCTTCTGAAACAAAAATCAAACAGGGCAAGACTGAAAATCAAATACCCTACTCACAAAAAATTTAAAAAAATGTTCAAACCAGCTCCACACTGCAGGAGTCCACGACTGGAGTTGGGCCAAGGGGTATGATTGGAACATGTAAACCTATTCTGCTTGCTAAACTGTCCCCTAGCCTGCAGCACTGAATGGCCAGACCAGCTCTGAATTCTAGGAAAAACCTTTCAGTGCAGAACCAGTGCTTAATTTGAGATGGTGGTTGCAGGTGGGCCCCGCCGACAATCATTTTTGGGAACAGGCATTTTACCTCATCAGTCTTTGACTCGGAGAAAATGAGAAAAATCACACAAGGGGGAAAGAAGGAGGAAGAAAAGATGGAAATATCATGACAAAGGGATAACAGCAGGAACCAGCAAAAGTGAGATAAGCAGGCAAGCAGTGCCTGGTGGTGGGTAAAAGACTCATGAGGTGGAATCAAGACTATGAAGCACAAATATTCGGCATGCGGGTATTCAATAGCATTGGCTGTGAGATTCTGAGCAACACTTTGGACCCCGTCACGTATTATTATGCAAATTAAGTAGTGCTGAGAGATGTCAGGTCATGTAGGCCGGCAATACACAGTATGGCAGCTTTAGAAAAAGGTACTTCAGTTCATAATGGTCATTTCTTTCAAAAGACTGCTGGTGAGATAATTGTAAAGAACTGCAGTCAGTGTTACTGGTTTTTTTTTAAGTCACATGTTGTGTAACGATTATCCTAATGCACTCCCTCTTACCAGCAGGAAACAATGAAGCTCCCATTAGCACCCTTTCAATCTGCTAAAACACAAAGCAGCAAATAATGTCAGGTGCTGTTAAATTATGAAGTAATTTGAATTGCCTTCCCTTGAGACATACAATCACTTACAACCCACTATCAAGTGTCTTTCCTAGTTTGTAGGAAAGGGATACATATATTAAAAGCAGCTAATTCACTACAGCTTGAATAGAATAGTACATTGTCGAAAGCTACAATAATGCATGTACATGTGCACTTCATGCTAAAGTCTATACGCCCCTTGAAACGGTTGGGTATATTTTTGTTTTACATTAGGCTAGAGCCTGAACATATTATGACTGAATATCTTTTTCAGTAACAAAAGAAAGATTGAGCTGAAAATATTTTGTGGTAGCACTAATATTAAAGCAGACTCGCAATGGGGTAACTCCTACTCAAATGGATGGTAAAGTACATAGAAATCCATTTTCAATGTGTCTAGATACCCTGCCTAGATACCCTGTCTGTGTGTCATATAACTGTACTAAGTTCATCAATCAGTCAAGTACAGCTCGATTGTGTTAGTCGCAAATGAAGGCCTGTGTGTCCTATTAGTGGAGCTATGTCACAATAAGTTAAAATGTAAGGGAGTCTGTTACTACACAGCAAACATTTTATCATCAGAACGCATATTAGAAATGGTCAATTCAAAAAAGATGAATTAGGAGGTGAATGACTGTTTCTGTTTATAGATCATAAACAATCTTTACCTTTTCACCAACCTTCCTCTCCTCATGAACATGCCATAGTGCAAGAGATGTCTGAATGTGAACAACTTGGAGGACACGGATGCCACATGTGAGCAAAAAAGGAACTTCCATGTCAACCAGCAGAAGTCTTACCCACGGAGGGTATACCACTTCCTCATCTATTGCATGGCAATAAGAAATGTGCATATGTGTAATAGGTACAACTTGCCCCAGAGCTAACTCCAAAGCATCAGTGAGTATACAGAGGCACCGGGACGATTTCCCCTTCTCTTTTTACTGACTCTAGGGTTGGCACCTGGCTGTGTGCATGACATAGATGTAGCAGATAACTTGCCAGGTAAGAGCAAGATACACAAGGTGTTAGACCAAATCCAAGAGTGAATCAAGGCAGAGGTTACTAAGATGTTACATGTGAAGGCGATTGAGCATGCATTTAGTGTTTGGGCTAGTCTAGAGGTAGCGGTGCTCAACCAAGGATCCACAGACTAAGGCCTGTTGCTTCTCGAGTACCTTTGATCTAACCAGCGGCTATTGCAAGATCATATTAATACCTTGTGCCAAGGAGAAGGTGGCATCCTTTATGCTAGCAGGTTTATACCAGTTTAGGGTTATGCATTTTCAGCTTAAAAACGCCCTTCCACTTTTCAGTGCCTGATGTACAATGTTCTCCCAGGACTGGAAGAGTTCTGCATGGCCTACTCTTGATGACATTGTCATCTTTAGCATTTTGTGAGACAATCACATGAGGCACCTAGAGCTGGTGCTGGTCTGGACACAGAGACCAAAAATTGCCACCAAGGCAACCAAGTGCCAGATGAGACAGTGCTCTGTAGTCTATCTTGTGCATCAGTTGGGACACAAATATATTTGCACCACTGGACGCTGCTCTTCAGACTTTTTAGGACTCACTGAATATTACTGTAACCTTGTGGCCAACTGTAGCACCATAGGGCACATGACATCCTAGATGCAGCCTAAAGAAAATTAATTGGAAAGCTTCAGGTGGACTTGAAGGACCTAAAGGCAGAACTATGCACTGCATCTGTCTGGATGCTACTAACTATGGCCAGCACTTCATTTTACAGCGTGATACGTCAAATAAGGGAGTAGAAGTAGTACTGGCTTAATTTGATGACAAGGGTAGAGAGTGTCCAGTGGCATTTAGCAGCCACAGAGTTATTCCTAGGGACAGATCTAGGCAACCATTGAAAATGTGTGCTTTTTAATAGTGTGAGCCTTTAGGAAGTTCTGTCCAGACATTGAAGTGAGGGAAGATGTATACATGACTGCTTTTAACAATGTAATGAGAAACCTCTAAGCAAAAGACTGCACTGTCTTTTGATAGATGATAGGGGTGGGGGATCGGGCTACAGTTCCCATTGATCAATGTGATTAAGACTTGACCTTTGTATGGCCCTAATTACTGCTCTACGTACTGCTTCGGGAAGACCGATGACAGCCAGGTGCAGAGATTTCACACTTCACTGTGTCAATCTGTCATTGTTTTTGGGAGCTTCGGTTTGGATTCACCCCATTTCTATCTCATGTGAGATCCATCACCTTGGGTAACAACTGTGTCTGATGAGAAGTCATAAATGAAATTTGAAAAAGAACCACCCAAACCTGTTCTCAACTCTTAGCGATTAGATCCTCAGAAAAATGTATATAAAAGTAGAATCTTTACCACCTCACATTGGTCCAGCTCCAAGTTTTTCTTGACCAAGAAATGGTGTGCAGAGCATAATACTTGAAGGACTGCTATGCGACCAAGAATGGTGTCTGCGTGCCAGTCTCCCAGAGAAGAGGGGACGTCACCTGAAGTTTGCACAAATTGCTGGTGAAGCTGAAAGTCTGCCTCACTCCATAAACCTGTCTGCCTACTCAGGGAGGGAAGGGTAGTTTCTGTCTCTGCAGAAGGAGAGGCCATCCAAGAGGAGATGCCAGTTAGGTAAGTGGCATGCATAGCACCCAGAAGTTGCTGACTACCCTTAGCAATAAAGTCAGAGCGGAACCATGTCATGAGGGGTCACGCAGTCTCCGATCGTGTATCCCTCAGTGGATCAACTACAGTAATTAAGTCTGAGATGTAACCATGTGCTGTCTGGTGCCTCTTTAACACCCATAGGCTTGTTGCTGCTGTTCCCTGACTCCAAGCAAATCCAGTGGAGGAGCTGTTACATGGCTACCAAAATGGAAGCCTGTACACAACTTGGAGGCTGCACCTGCTAGACGTGTGTGATCCCTACCCTGAGGTTACTATCGTCCCCAGTTTGCAGAGCATGCCTGCGGTGCTGCTAACCTGCTCCGAGGGAAGCTCCTGAAGGAAGTTGTGTCAGTGGCATCACCACTGAAAGTGCCCCTAAGAGAGCGCCTATCAGTGCTACACAACATCAGCAGTGTGATCAGCTAAGGGGCTTCACACATGAGTAACTGAGCTAGATATGCAGACCTTGATCTGCATCAGGAAAACTGACTATTACTTAAGCCATCCCTTTTGAGTATGAACATATGAATTGAACTACACAATAGTCTGTAGGAGTAGGAACACAGAGAAATGTGCCAATGTCTAATCTATCCTAATGCCTATGCCTAGAGTAGAAATCCCATAGCCTTAGGGAAACTCCTAGCATGTGTAAAAGGGGGTACTGATATCTAGGTATCATAGTTGGAATAGGAGCCCCATAGCTGAACTCCTTCAATTATTTTGTTGGTGGGTTAAGGTGTGTAGAAAGTGTGGTAAAAGAACATCCTTAAATGGGAAAGTAGTTGATAAATGGTATTTCGGTCTGGAACGAGTTCCATTTAAGTTACTCAAGAATATTGAATGATTGTAATATTAAGGCTGCATAAGGCGGCCTTGGTGTAGCTTGTGTGCATTAGATTTGATGATAGGTGAATCCGGTCATAGTTTGGAAGATGATCAATAGTTTGTTTAAAGCTTTGTGTTTGGCTATTCCCCATCTGAATTGACGAAGGCAGTGAGAGGAAGGCGTGTGCCTAGATATGTTGTATGGAGTCCTTGTGGCAAAGTGCTGGACGTGACTATATAGTAAGGAGTTACAATAGCTTACTTTGCTGAAAAGCAATGTAGAGATCAGGTTGTTTGCTCTATGGAAAGGGATTTTAAATTGTATTTGATGGATGTTTAGTTCTTGGTATCTTAGCCAACACACGAAGACAGGTGAAATGGTTTCATTAATCTCAACCTCTGACTTTTCCTGTGGGTGCTTTGCATTCCATTGTTTTTATCTTGTTTATGCAAATCAGTCTTCGCTACATCCCAAAAGATAGATTTCAGCCAGCATTGCTAGGCCACCACCCTCACAAACTTTAAGCATGAAACACAGATGGGGTTTGGATTTTTGGGCCTCATCAGTGAGATACAACTTGAATCCTATGGCACAGCAAGCTCAGGGCTAGCATCTGGGCATCCTCCAGCCACACAATTGAGACACAATTAGATAGCACAAAAAGTGATTGGTGGAACGTTTGGTTTATTCTCAGGCACTGCTGGTCACTCTTGCATTCATCCAATTTGACAGATTGTTGCTTGCCCTTGCCACTACAGGGAGGCACCTACCCTAAACAAATCAGATTTGGCAGCATCTGGAAAGGGCAAACAAGTCCAAACTGCAAGACCACCAATACTCTGCATTTTACGCATTCACGTGTTAGCATGACCGTTTGACATTTGAAAGACTTTAAGGTGTTGGCCCTCAAAGAGAATGATCATTGGGCAATCCAGGTGAATTTATTCCTCAAAGAGTCCTCCACACCAGACAGAGTTCTCTTCCACGCAGTAGATTATCTTACATGATTTACCACTCATTTTCACCCCCTGCATTTTCAACAGCTTTCAGAGTATCAAGCACAGATTCTTTAGTAATGGATTCTCTAACCTACGAGAATAACATTCTATAGCATACCTCTTTGATGAACAATCTGCTAGTTTGCGTTCAATTCACTATGAAGTGTAAATTTCGAAAAGCAAATAAAATACATAAGCAAGGATCTCCATATATCACCAAAGCTGTAGTTGCTAGGTCGAAGAATAACTACAAACAACATATTAAACATAAAAAGTCCAGTGTTTTTTTAACAACTGTTGGGGGGGAAATGATTGAGTTTATGCAGACAGGCAACCAAAAGAATTTCTAGACATTTGTAAATAGTGAATCAAACTGCAATCCAGGTGCTATTGAGTGCATGATTGAGGACAATATGTGGATTCTCCATTAAAGGTACCTATACGTTCGCCAGTAATGCACGTGGACTTCCAGCCTCACTTCATCAATGATGAAATAATTCTTTATTCTCATTGAAATAAATTAAAGACACAATTGTAGCCTTGAAGTTAAATAGAGCAGCAGGCCCAGATAATATCCCAGCAATCACTTTCAAGACAGATATTGATTGCTGGGCAAACATATTTAGGGAGTTAATCCAATTGACAGCTAAAATAGGGTTTAATTCCAGATTAATAGAGGGATTATGTGGTGAAGCCCATCCTAAAAAAAGTGATGAAAGTATCCCAACAAATTATAGAATAATCAGTTTGTTGTATGCCTCTGAAAATGTCTTTTCTAAACTTTTACTAATTTACTCCAGGCTAGGGTCTTGTCAAGAGGAAGATCACTGCGTGGATTACTTACTCACCTTGGTTTCATTTTGCTGTGGGTGAAAGGTAACAAAACTCCAAACTACTTTCTGATGAGTTCTTGCTTGTTTAATCGACCTGTATGCTAATACGAAGGGGGTTTAAGCAAACAGTGGAGTTGTGAACCCCCGCTTTCAGAGCTTAAGTGGAGATGGTGTTGACAATTATAGGTATTTATGACCCTATCCTGGCTGCAGCTCTGCAAACAAAAGCTATTAAGTTAAGGAAAACGATAAACAACACAATGATCCGGAGTTAACCACAGCAAAGAAATTAAGAGAAAAAGAGAGGGGATGAAAGAGAGAGAGTGAGAGAGAGGTTTGGAAGGAAGAGCAAAAGGAAGGACATACACACATAAGGAAGAAACTGTGGATGAATGCAAGGATAAAATAACTGATGGATGGAAGAGGAAAACAAGATTTGCATGGGTAGGTGAAAGAAAGTGTCTGTAATGTTGAAAGGATGGATGTATGGGTGGATAAATGAAAACACAGCTGGTACAAGGATGGATTGATAAAAGGAGGATGAATTGTTGGATGGATGAAAACATATGGGAGAATGAATGGGTAAAAGTATAGAGGAATAATTGGAAGTGTAAGTAGAGGGAGGATGCACGAATTTCATGATGAGAGGATAGATTAATAGAATGGTGAACGGATGGATGTATGGGTGGAAACATGAAAATATGGATAGATGAATGGATGCATGACAGGCTTAAAGGATGGAGAAATAGATGGACAGAAGGCTGGATTAAGAGACCTCATCTAGAGTGGGTATCATTTACTCGCTTTGCTCACCTGACGGTGTTAGAGTGATGGATCGAAGTGGGGGGTATTTTAATTTTCTGGCTACTCCCCTGAGAGCAAATAATATGTTCAAATGTATATGAACCACAAATTCGACCTCTCCCTCAGTGCATGCTCCCAAATGTGGGGTTTTTCATGATGCACTAATAGTGGTAAAGATGAGATTATATTGAAAAATCAGTGATTAAAGATCTCAATAAGGTTACGAAAGAACTACAGTTAGTAGTAAATATTCCAGAGTATATTTTTTCTGAAAGCCACAGGGAAGGTGATGTGAAGGTTTTGCATTCTTTAACGGAATTAAATTTGATAAGTGTAAATGGTAGGAGTCAAGATGATATTCCAGCTTGGAAGTCATTTAAGTATGGTAATAGTGACCTACCCATTGACTATGTGATGGTCCCAGTCCACCAGTTCCATCGGGTGAAAAACTTTAGAGTTGCAGATATGTTGCCCAGCGATCATCTTGTCCTTTGCATGGAGTTTAAAGAGGTATTTTCACCACATTCATATGCTATAACCCATTTGAGGGTGATTTACAACAAGAGAATCAAAGTCCAGATTACAGAAGATGCATTGCAGGCCATTTCTACAGTGGATTTCGAACCCTTTTCCTTAGAAGTAGGCCAAGATCCATTGAATTAGTACTGCAGGGTAATGAAGAAATTATTAGCTCAATTTAGGCGCGTAAAAGGGTATTCATACCAGGTAACAGTCCAAGGGATAAGGGGAATTATTGGTTTGACAATGAATGTCGGGAGGGCAGAAGAGTGGTGAATATGAGTCACCGTCACTTGACCTCAAATTCAGATGGTGATAATTTAAGAACAGAAAGAATTGCCTCGAAAGCTGCCTTTCAGAATGTATGTGCTCCTAAAAAGAGGGAGTTCTGTATGATAAACCGGGGGGCAATGATTTTGTCAATAGCTGACAAGGACAGTAAAAATTTCTGGTGGTGGTTAGTGAACGCTGTGATCCTCACCTCACTATCTTTATTGGGGGCTCAAATAAGTGAAGAAGACTGGTTCACATATATCTCCTCTTTATATAGAGGTGGAAACACAGAGAATAGGATAGTGATGCAGGCTAGCTCTGAGGTTGAAATTGAAATGATAGCTAATGCACTGTCAGAGATATTCTGTAATCTGAAAACCTCTAGGGTAGGAGGCCCAGATGGTCTTCCATCGGTGATATTCAAAAAAGGTTCAAGGAAAAGGGGGTCCACCTTGACCAGATTTATTTTTCCAATGGGTAATGCTCATGGGCTCCCTTCCAGAGTCTTGGAAGGGGTCTATAGTGAAGCCCATTCATAACAATGGCAATATGGAGCAGCCGGCTACCTACCGTCGGAATTCGCTCTTAAATATCTCGTCCAACCTCTTTAAAAATGTTGGTTGCTGAGAAAAATAGCCAGTGCCCATGCAAGAGAGGTAGGAAATATTCAATGAGCCATTTATTGTTGGATTGTGTATTCTTCATTGAGGCAAGAAAAAGGATACTTCAGCCTGTATGGGATTCAAACTAAGGAAATGGGGCTAGAGCTGATTTATTCTCTAAGAATTTGAGATGGAGCTATAACAGTTGGCCAATATTTGTGTAAAATCATAAATATCAAGCTGGCATTATCTTACCCATGGAGTTTAGGATCCAGGTCTGTATGGGTGTAATTATACCCAGTAAGGTGACGTCATGTAAATTAGTGGAACCCCTAATAGGAAGGTTGTGAAAAGCTGCTATGCATAGCGCTTTAGAATCCTGATTGGGGTGAAATGTACTGCTTGCTATTGGCTAAATACGCGATAATCCAGGAAAAGAAAGACCGAAACCCAAGGAAGACATTTGGGTGTCCCTCCTGCAGACAATGCAACTATCAGTAAATGCCATTCAATACCAATCTGACAAGATGGACTTGCAGCTCTCTGTCCTCAACTCCCTGGCAATATTTGTTTTTAACATTGATGGCAAGCTAGCCGAGCTAAATGGCATGATAAAAGAGCACAATCTGAGACTCAATTAATAGCATCAAACTGCTCTTGTATTACCATAGTGGACAAACTGGTAACGCTTCCAACAGCACTGGACAACCTCCTATATGATATAGGGACGGCAGTCAAAAACAACCATCCATGCAATCACACGGAGAGAAGGCAAGAAACTACACCATCCGTGCAAGAAGAAATACAGACTACAAAGCAGGAGAACTCAAAGACACCCATAGACCCATTACCGCTCAGGGAACAACCAAAGAATAAGAATATACTGGCCACTAACAAACAACAACTTGAAGAAATTCAAACTCCTACCACAGAGAATACAGCGTTCCCTGTTAAAACGAACCAAAAAGACGGAGCACTAACCCCTCCTCAAAAAGGAAAAGTGGGAAGAAAACAGAAAAGGAAGGGAAGAAACCAAAGGAAACTGACAGGGGTTATAGCATGGTGCAAGGACCGGAGCAGCGATCAACCAGCAGCAAACTCACCACAAGCCAGGCAGACTGCGAAGGGCGACGTATCAGTGCGCGAGCACACCACCACGGAAAAGAAAGGACCTGAGACAAAACTTGGAATAGACTCGGCACCGCAGAGAAGTGCCATCAACAGCACCTCGACCGAAAGCAAGAAAAACACTCCGAGCCCGCCACAAGCAGCCAAGAAGACTGGCAAAGACAAGACCAAAAAGAGGCACAACTCACAAACAGCCACAGACTCACCCGATAGAGAAAATCAAGAAAGAACCGAACAGAGTATTCAAAACCACACCAAAAATCCCACGAAGAAAAGGGAGGAAAAACAACCTCAAGCAACGCCCGAGCGGACTGCTATAATGAGGGAAAATACTCCTAAACAAGAATTGCAGGAAATCAACAAATCGAACGACCAACGCAATGTAGCAGGACCCAAGGAACCTTCCAACCAAAGCGAAACCCTAATCAACACCACTGAAAATACTCAGCCGCATGATAGAGGACAAGACGGCATTACCGTACTAATGTTCCACCCGGAGTACCAATCAAGAGGCCCAATGGATATCCTAAATAGGGGAAATAAATTACGGCTGCTGAAAACCATAGACAGCCTCAAAACTATATCATCAGCTGACTTGGAATCAGTAGAATTTATGGAAACCTTGAGGCATCCCGGAGTAGAATCAACAAAAACAGTATGGGTCACAGGAGAACTCCCTAAGAGAATACTAAAAGAAAAAGAAAAGTTTGACTCTTGGGGAATAAAATTAGAACTTTCTTCTCAAACAAGATATCCAGACCCCTTTACTATACGACAGTCAACAAAAGAAAACAAAAGAGTTATCTATCAAAAAAACTGTCCTAAGAGGAGCACGAAGCAAAACACCAGAGAACCTAGTGTATTTAGACCAGTCAGACATCAGAATACTGGCCAATGACAGCCAGCCCTTACCTAACTGGAGCTGGCTCGCAAGGACCATAAACGCAAAAGAGTCAAACCAATGACAAAACAATACAAAATCAACGAATTCCACCAGTACCCTTAGCTTATGCTCATGGAATATCAACGGCCTAAGCGACAAGCTCTCAGACTCGGACCTAAATTCCTATTTGAAAAAATGTACTATCATCTCTCTGCAAGAAACTTGGTCCGACTCTCCACCAGTGCTATCAGGATACAATCTGATCTTTCAACCACCCACTCAGAGCGCACTGTTCGGCCACAAGAAAGGTGGTCTCGCCATATACAGCGCGCTTTCAGTGATAACGAAGGCCGCCCCACTAGATTACAACATAGCCGCCCAAAATGCACTGCAAGCGATACGACTGTCATTCCGCGCGCAAGATACAAATGAGGACATCATCTTAGTAAACCTCTACTTGCACCCCAGGGAGAAAAAGAAGGGAGCACAACAACTGAAGGAAGAACTCGTAAAACTAGTGAAAACCGAGAACACAAATAGCCTAATTATCACAGGGGACTTCAATCTAAATATGCTTAGCACCTTGGACCCCGAAACCAAAGACGACGAGGACCCGTTCGCCTCGAAGTACAACCATCAAGACTGTACCTCGGGAGGCAGAACCACAAAAACATCAAGGAGCCTGCTGGCCAAACTAGAAGAGCTGGGCCTTAGGGCACTCAATGGCAGATTTGCAGGTGATCGACCGCAGTCTGCAACATTCCACAGTACACTGGCAAGCTCTACAATTGACTTTACCTTCCTCTCTCGCAGCCTGTACTACAGGGTAAGAGATTTTCACATCTGCACAATGGATTACAGCGACCACCTGCCCCAGGAAACAACAATAAACACATCGACAATACCAAACCCGCCAGGCGCCAACAACCTGGGTACGGACTTTACAACAAACGAAAGACGGGTAAAATGTAAAGTTACCGACCCACAAAACCTTTTAGAGCAAGCGAAGCACGCTCTCCACGAAGCGCAGTCCGAATCATCAAACCTGATAATACGTTGGGAGGTATTCACAAAAAAAATGAAAGACATCGCTGAAAGAAAAGCGCATACAAAGCGAGTAGGCAAGACCAGCGATTCTATACACAAGAGCCACCATAACTTTCGAAATGATACCAATCTAAAAAGACTGAAGACACAAATTAACCACACTCTGCGAAGAGCAAAAATAGATCCCTCCGCCTACCAGGCTTTAAGACAGTTAAAAGGCGACCGAAGGAAATTAATATGGCAACTAAAAAAGGACGCAGATGAGATATTCTGGGGAAAACTCCTACACGATGCCAAGACAAACAACAGCGCACAGTTCTGGCAAAAGATTAATGGCCTGATCAACCAGCAAAGCCAGGCGATGGAATCCCATGTGACGGAAGATGCCTGGACAACCCATATTAGCACACACTTCTGCGACACCAATGAAACATGGAAAGAAACTGGCAAAACCAACACCAGGAGCAAAGAATACTCGCCTCCACTCAAAGAATCCTCGACAACCAACGAAGCACTATCAATCACGACTCTACAAATAACTAATAGGATTTCCAAAGGGAGAACAGAGGGAGCTTCAGGCCCCAATGGTATACCCCCAATAATATTCAAGCAGGCACCAGAATACTGGGCACCTACTCTAAAACTAATGTTTGAAAAAATATGGCAGACTGCGACAATTCCACGATCATGGAGGGGGGCAATAATCTCACCAATATATAAAAAAGGCGACAGGAAAGATCCAAGAAGCTATCGGTTAATTGCCTTATTAGACAACGAAGCAAAATACTACGCTGGCCTCTTACTTCAGGAACTGACATTATGGGCGGAAGAAACTTCAGCAATCACACTTAATCAAACAGGCTTCAGAAAAAACATGGGGACGACCACAAACATCCTTGCCTTGTCACTCCTGATCGGTTCAGCTCTAGAAGGTAAACAACCCTTGTACCTGTGTTTTATTGACTACAGCTCCGCCTTTGACCGCGTAAACAGAAATCTGCTGTGGCAAAAACTGAAGAGAATGAAAATTCCAGCAACACTACTGAACCAACTAATCCTCCTGCACATCGATACATGGGTCCAGGTTAAACTAGGTACCGGCGACTTTTTAACTAAGAAAATTCCATCTAACACAGGAGTAAAGCAAGGGTGTGTGCTAGCGCCAACTTTATTTAATCTCTTTATGGCCGACCTATCTACCACACGAAATGAAAACAACTCACATGCACCAAAACTGGGGGGCACTCAATTGTCTAACTTATTTTATGCTGATGACTTGGTGCTAATCAGCCGGACTCCGATCGGCCTACAGCGGCTCCTCGACATCACCGCACAACACTCCAAAACAAATAAACTCAGTATTAATTATTGTAAAACAAAAGTCATGCGCCTCAACTATCGCAAGAAGAAACCAACATTCAGTTGGAACCTGGATAAAAATAAATTGGAAGTCACAAATAAATATTGTTACTTGGGGGAGACTATTGACCATAGGGGGAGCTTCAAACCGCAATGTGAGGAGATAAAAAAGAGAGGCTTAATGACAGCTGTATCGCTAAGGAACTTGAAAAATAAGATCATCGGCCCAAGCTTCACCCCACTCCTAAAACTGATACAAGCCAAACTTATACCATCCATTACATACGGTAGCGAAGCATTGAGAGGCAGGGATACCGGAACCTTAGAAGGAGTAATTACAAGAGCAATGCGGATGATGTTTGGCCTCCCGAGATACACTTCTCCGGCGCAGATCCGACTCGAATTTGGGCTGGTTAAGGAAGAGCTTGCTCGCAAGGGAGCATACCTTAAGACCTGGCACAAAATTAGCAGAGGGGAAGCAAACACCCTCAACGCACTCCTCTGGAAAGATCTACAAAGCAAAGACAACTGCCCAGCAAGACTCTTTCTAGAGGATGCAATAAAACAACTGGGGGCGAGTCAACTATGGGATCTGCAAGGGAGCCTGGCAGGTTTCAAAAAAGCTGTAAACAATACAGTTAGGAAAGAATCCCTCCTATAAGACAAAGCCTCACTAACGGAGAGAGCACATGGCTGGCTGACAGTACAAACCTACAATAAACTCACACCACAGGCATACCTTCTGACCAGCTTCACCAAAAAAACAAAAGAATCATTCCTAAAATTACGATTAGGAGTATTACACTCAGCTGACCATATGGCCCCTTGGCTGCGGCCCCCAACATCGGCAAACTGTCGCCTGTGTGGAACTTATGAGGAAAACATCGTACATCTCATTACCATCTGCAAAGAGCTGCAGCAAGACCGCAGGAACCTACTGAGACCTCTACTCATAAAAAAAGGAATCAGGACGTGCAGACAAGCAACTCTGGCTTGCTTCAGAGGCGACGAAGTTCAAATGGCTTGCCGACTGGTAAAATACCTTGCAGCTGTAGAAAGCAGAATTAACACAAAGAAAGAACAAACGGACAAGGACAGCACACCCTCAATACTGTGAGTGCCAAAACATCAAGACAGCTCAGAGACTTAAACTGAATTAATACACTGGCATACTATAACTAAAAGTTATGAACATTCAGGGTAAAGGTCAGCCAGTCTTCCAAAAAGGAATAGGCACTGCAATACCTAACTTTGTATAGGAATGAGGGCCAGGACTGACAAAAGAAACCCTCTCCGTAGAAGGACACGAGCACCTAACAGCAGACGGACACTCCGTTCTTTTTTAACTTTTTTTTAAACTGCACTTTGTAACATAGCTTAAATCGAATAACTCCATCATCTATGCTGCTATAAATATTTTTAATACTTTCCTTTTTTACTGCTGATGGTTTTTGTAATGGTTTTTATTAACTGTACAATAAAGTATTAATATTATTATTATAATTATTATTGGCTAAATACACCTCTCACTTTAAAATGCTGTTGGGTCTGAATTACCTGTTCTTATACTGATCCATTTTACTACTTTTAGGGAAAGGTTTTAAATGTATGCTTTAAATATATGTGAGACTTTGAGCCGTAGATTGTATTGTGTCTGGGCAAGGAAAATGTTAATGCTTATATAGTTGAAATTGTATAATCTACAGGTAGTTGTGGCGGAAGGATACAATCAAGAATTGTTTTTTTATTTTACTAAAATTATCTGTTCTTGTATTTGCTGTTTTATGAAAAGTGTGTGATATTTCTATAAGAATACGTTTCTTGGAAATAAAGTACTTCTGATTCTGAACTTACTTAAAGGAGTAAGCTTAAGCCAATAACCTTGCATTTGAACAGGAAGGGTTTTGTGAAGGCTATTCATCCACTGAAAATTCTTCTGCTCTATGGGTGCTTATTACAAAATCGTTAGAATCGAATCAAAGGCTGGGCCGTTGTTTTATAGATTTCAACATGGTGTTTGATACAGTGGAGAGACAGTTTTGCAAATAATTAGATCAAGGAATAAACCAAGTGGTCTGTTATCATCCTTTCAGTCATTATATACATTAAACTGGGTACAGGTAGAATTCGTTTCTACTGGTCGTCTATTCAGAAAAATGTGAATATTGAACATTTTGTATCAAGGATGTGTCCTGGTGTCCTTCTTGTTCAGTGTATGTGTGGCAAACCTTCCTTCTGCTTTGAAAACAGTCACTTCTTTTTCACTTAAAAAAGGGCTCCTAAATGCAGATGACCTGATACTTTTGAATTATACAGCAAATGAACTTCAAATAAATCTTTATGCCCTGTCACTGTAATGCAATTAGAACTTCATAAGCACAAATATAGAGAAAACCAAGATCATGATTTTCAGTAAAAAATAAATCCCCAAATTTCAGTGGTCACTCTGTGGTAATAGGATCTATGAAGTAAATTGTCATTCATATCTAATCCTAACTTTTACCAATAGTTTGAAATAAGGGAAAACATGAAGACTGTAAAGACCAGAATATTATTAGCAGAAGCGCCCTTTGTGAAGTGTAATCATACTTACAGGGGGTTGTCACGGACACCACTTTTGAAAGCAAATACAAGACAAATTCCCTCCTTTGCCGTATTTGGGTCAGAAATCTTATTTCTAGATTCCTGTAATATTTCGAAGCCCGTTGAGAAAGTTTCGATTAAACATAAACTTAACCTACCAAATTGAACTGTGGTTCAAACTATTCCTTCAGAAATAAATCTTACGTCATGGTATCAGTGTCTTAAGATTTAAAATATTTAACCTTGCATGAAAATTAAAAAAAAAAAAATATCACAAATTTGCTGGGAAGAAACCCAAGCCACTGATAGAAAGCAGGCTGCCTCGTTGGAACAACAGATCAATAATCTTAAAGCAAGGCAGAGTCAACTTTTGAGTGTAGTAACTTGGGATCTGTTCTGAAATAGAAGTTCCTTGAGGTATTCTATTTTGCAAGTGTCTGGTTCCCTAGATAAGAATAATCTTCCTGTGAAACAATCAATTATGTTTATCCTTAAAACATAAATTATAGCAACCTTTCTCCTTATATTACTAATCTATTTAACCCTAAACTATACTTAGAAATGATTAAACTTTGTCTTGGATATAATCTAGTTTTTTCAAGACAAGTCATATAAGAGTTTGGGAAAGAAACAGTGTTTGTTTATATTTTATAAAAATCAGATATGCTATATGTTACATTTGGTTTTACTGTGCCCTGTACTTACCTGCATGTAAAAAAAATTTAAAGTCAGTATTACTTAAATACTATGTGAATTCAAGACATAATTGGGTTTTTTTGTGTGAATATGCACTATTTTTGATGTTGTGGTATGCCTTTCAAGAACAATAAAAAATAGTTATATTGCTTGATTGCAATTCTATGTATGTTAAACCTTTTTTTAATGCTGGATTTGTTGTGTTTATTGTTATTTACATTATCTTGTTATACTTTGTATTGTTATCTTGTTATGTTTTATTGACTAATGTCTCAATAAACCTATATTTATTACTACTACTTCAAGAGAAACACACACAACCTCAGACATGCGTCAGCCTAAATGGGCCTCATCAGTGAGGCCTAAATGCCACAACATGCTGGGTATCCATATTTAGGCAAACTTCTCCTTCTTAGGGCGACTCACATAAGCAGTACAAAAAGTGACAGAAGGAATGCTTCAGTTAATTTAATTCACTTGTAATTACTCTGAGCCACATTCCATTGTTTTTAGCCTGTCTTTGCTCCTACATTGGCTCTCTCCATCGCACAATATCCCTTACCCCAGGTCATGCTTATGGATAAATACAATTCTCTCTTATTCCCTCATTGAATACTTCTGTTGGAGGTTCTAAAGTATTGGCACAGTAGTAAGATTTCTCGTATGAAGTCTCTTGAGGCTGGCCCCACCAATGTACAAACAACCAGAGTGCAACACTATCATAATGGCAAACTGAACAACTCTAGTTTTACAGTTATATTCGCAGAGCTTGTGTCCACCAAGAGGTGTGTCCAGGGAAAAGGGCAGCCCACTCCTCTGTGTCCACCCCGAACAAGTGCAGCGGGGTAGCTTAACTCCCCACAGGTTTTTGCATCAACCTGGCTAGTGTGGGCGTTGGTGCAATTTCTTTCCCTTTTTCAGGTTTAGGTAGCAGCATGTATTTTTTTTGTTGCAAATATTGCATTATTATTAAAATATCATACTTGTGAAACACTGGAAGCAGCGCAAGCAAAGCACCTCTGTGCACCTCATGATAGTGTGAGTGAGTGTGAGCGATTGTGAAACACTGGAAGCAGCGCAAGCAAAGCACCTCTGTGCACCTCATGACAGTGGGAGTGAGTGTGAGTGCATGTGAAACACTAGAAGCAACGCTAGCAATGCACCTTTGTGCACCCCATGACTGTGGGAGTGAGCGTGAGAGAACGTGAAACGTTGGAAACAGTGGCCTTGTTGAGACTAGCGGAGCACGTCTGTGGACCACGTGACCTTGGGAGTGAGTGTGAGAGAGCGTAAAACATTGGAAACAGTGGCCTTGTTGAGACTAGTAAAGCAGTGAGAGGGAGTGTGAGCGATTGTGATACACTGGAAGCAGCGCTAGCAAAGCACCTCTGTGCACCTCATGATAGTGGGAGTGAGTGTGAGCAAAGGTGAAACACTGAAGCAGCGCAAGCAAAGCACCTCTGGGCACCACGTGACAAGCCTACCCCTGATTCTTTGAAGAGCTCATTATAACCAATGCCCCTTTTCCACCATCCGAAGCATGTAAATACACACACACACACACACAAATCAAAAGGAGAGGTTAAAATGCTTGAAGAATTTGTTGAGGTGTCTGAACAAAATACTGCAGAGAAACTTTCCAGATTATAAAACTACGCTTTTACCCTTTCCGGGTGGATGCAAGCAGAGTTCACTTGTTCATTTCTAAAGTTTCGCTAGAGACAACTCCAGCTGTCTCTTTGGATGTAAGCCATGCTCCACAGAGCTAATCCTTGCTCAAGACTACATGGCTTTTCTGTCCATCTCAGTTGCCTTGGTCCTATTTGTTGCTTTCCTTACTTCATGTATTTGACACACCCACAGGAGCTTTTTGTTCATCAGTAGAGTTATTGCTATCCCGCTCTCTCTTGAATCCCCCCCTTGCCCTCTGTAACTAACCTCCAAGAGCTGGAGAAAGTGACAGATGCCCCATTTCAGCAGACGATCCAATTAAAATGAAGCAGACTTTGAATCAGCTTTATCATGCCAGGCCCCATTCATTTTGGTTGAACAGCACCCAAACCGCATTAGTCATTACAGTCTTGTAGAGGTAACGAGCAGGTCATGTTTTTGCAAACTCACAGAAATACATTTCGTGTGTATGTCAATTTTGGTGAAATGTGATGCACATGGTGTTTAAAAGTATGTACATAAACATTTTCTTCGAAAAAATCCATGTTAAAATAATGCTTAAAAATGACTTTAATAAACATGTTTCAAAATATGATATATATTTTTTTCCGGTGTTGTATATAACGCGAACTTGACCTGAAGGTATCAAAGTGCTTTACACGAGCACCAGTTGCATGGCACAGGGAGATTAAGTGATTTGCCCAGAATCACAGGATGTTGAGCATGATTGCCAAGACTTGAACCCAGTTCTCCCGATTTGAGATCGACCACCCTAGCCGTTAGGCCACATCATCCCCAAGATGATGTAACTCAGAGTATGAAATCCTTGATAAGTATTGACAAAACTTGACATGTGCAGGCACTTGTGGATTTCAAGAGCCTATTAGTAAACTTTTGACAAAAGCTATTGCCCAAAAAATACATTATCAGTTCCATACTGAAAATTAACAGAATTGTAAGTATAGTGTCCCTATGTCACTACCATGATATCTATATGTCTATTTATAAATCAGGAATAAATGGCAGTTCATGACTGTGCTACTTCGGCGCCTCTGTAGGCTATAGCAATAGCAGCTATGAGGCTGAGTGGTGTATTAATTACTTCAGAATTCTGTGCCATTTTACTGGTTACAGATTATTTGTGGTTCTTTGTGAGCCGAGCCATTAAAAGATTCCCCATGTAAATGACACAGCAAATGCCGAGATCTCACTATTGACGTCACTGTTCCCACCTAGGGTGCCCTGACAACCCTGTCATGAGTAAATCTAGGGTTGTCAAATTATAATGGCCAATATTTATACACATTATATGTGGATCAACATTATTGTCTATTGAACTTTACATAAATTAGGTTTTAATATAGCCTTTACTTTGAGCTGAGTTTCTACAAGTTTGCCTCAGAATTGGCTCCCCAGTGAAATGATACGCAGTAAAGTAAAGTGATTTGTGTAGGATCACACGATTTGGTCAAATGGGAAGCCGTGATTTGTCCCCAAATTTCCTAGTTTCACGTTGTGGTATTCGGCCGCTGCCTGGGTAACCTCTTCTCTTTCTTGTTTTATTATCCAAAGGGCAATGCTTTGTGTTTCTTTCAGGGGCTAAATTAGTACAATGTGCTAAATAAACACCGCCGTTACATATTAAATACAGCAGACACAAGAAGTCTTACTAGAAAATAAAGTACAAAGTTAAGGGAAAGGAGTACTTTCTATTTTTTGTTTTGCTGTCACTGACTTCCCCTTCGCCCTGACATCAGGAGCAGAGCCACACCTCAGTAAGGGCTATTATAAGTCTCAGGTCTCCTCGGTGGATTCAAAGGTCATCTCTTGGACACAGGTGAAGTGCACACAGATAAACAGCCCATGTGGGCTGATCCTCTGCTGGGGTCAGAGCGGCTGCTGATAGGCTGATCATGAAGAGGCCGGAGAGTGCAGCCTGTTCACAGCACCCAATGACATCTTCCGGACCAGCCCATCTCAGTCCCACAGGGTGCAATAAAAGTAGAGAAAGACTTCCGGGGCCTTGCTACTGGTCATGGCCTCAATTGCTGAATAGCCAGGTTGACGGCTCGGCCTGGTTTGGGCCTGGGAACCCAGGGGAAGCTCGAGCTGAGACAGAGCGCCCCCTCACTACTATATTCAGAATCACCGAGAATCACCGAGTCCAACAGGGCTCTGAAACCGCTGCTGAAGTGACTTTGTGGCGACGATCCAAACGTGAAAAAACAATGATCTTTGCGAGTTTTGGTCAGCTGTGCACCATAAATAACCCCCCCCCGCCTCCATGGACTGATCCTGCACGCCAGACACTCCCTGCACACAGCTCCCGATGGTGCCGCTCTGCACGGGGGTGACGGGCCCATTTCAAATCATCTTTAGGGGTGGCCTTCTTATATCTCGGAACAAATTCCAGTGGCAGTCCAGACTTCTCCCGAGTAGAGGTAGACTTACCGAGTGAGTGCCTGAGACCGCCGCTGAGAGCTCCTGACCACGAGGCTCCACGAGGTTCCACAAGGCGTTGCTGCTCCGCCGTTACAGTACCGCCTTGCACAAAAACACTGAGCGAGCCTCGAGGCGCACTCCCCTATATCGGCCGGCCCCTGACGTCATCGCGCGATCATTGCGCGACACACCTACGCATGGGGCGTGACACAGTAACATCTCGCGACACAGTAATGTGTTGCGCCACAATTTGGAAAGCTGTGCCTTAACATATGGCTGTAGGTAAGGCACAGTACAAGCCTCTGAAACCAGGCATTTGAACTTTATATGGCCATCACATCTTTAGCCCACCTGGGAATTGGCCCATGATGGTTAATTGTTACCCATAACATACAAAAGCACAACGTACATTTGAGCAGGCTTTGGGGAAATACCTGATATCACTGCCGAATCGTTTGACGTAACAGAGCCCTGAGGGACAGATAACAGTATTTTGTGGCTAGGATGAATGTGCACTGGTGCTTCTATGGGTCCAGAGCTGTAGGTCACCAGTAAGCCAATTGCCTGTCAGAATTCAGGAAGGAAACAAACCTTTATCCAAATGTGCTGTGTCCAAAATGGACACATAAGAGGGGACAGATTATAGGCAGCGGGATAGTGCATACTAATTTCTTAAAAGTACAGGGTGCTAAGGGAACAAAGCAAGGTCAGGCCTAAAGGACCATGGCTTGAGCAGCAACATGTCAATGTCAGAGACTGGCATTAGGAGGGGGCACATTGAGTGGCAGTCAGCCTACGTTTCGTGAAGTTCCATGCACCTGAGCGCATAACATAAAAAAAAGTAAACCAATGACGTGACAAAAAGTGAAGCAGTAGCTTTAGGGGATAGTACAATGACTAGGGTTGTGGAAGGCAAAGTATATAGCAATAGTATAATAATAATAATAATACCACATGGGGCACTCAGAAATATATATTTTTGAAAATATAATTACGTTATCAACATAGTCATAGATCGTGTTGACCGGGCAGGCACCCCTTACTAATTCTATATTAAAATATGAAGTACAATAAAATAAAAGAGTGTTTCAGAGGTTTATTTTTAAAGAAACGTTTCAAGCACGAAAGTTCCTATATGTGAAACTTTTCTCATGAGATGTTTACTTTATCTGCTAAACAGAGGAGACAAATAGTATACCATAAATATTGGTTAGACCTTAACAAGTTGCTTAGTTTTCCTCAGAACAGAAAGCCGCCAGGCCATTGTATGTACAGTGGAAACATGACCAAACTTGGTGGCAAAGTTTGGGCGAATGTATAGATTATGTGGGGCCACTATGGAGGTTGCATTAGACCTCAATGCTCTCCCACAGATATATCTGATCAGTGCAGTCAATTTGATGGCTTTATGTTCAATCCATCTGAAGTGCATTCAAAATTAGAGTGAACTGATTTGCTGCTTGGTCCAAGCTAGATCCACAGATTTGAGACATGCACCATAACAAAACTAGATCTTATTTCCTTTAGCCTCAATTCATTAAATAATTGTGCATTTATGCTCAAGGCCGACTGTGACATGGAATGCAACTCAAAGCTGGACTCTCTGTCATTTGCACCTACCTTTCTGAGCATGACTACTGTCAGCTCATGCTGCTACAGAGAACTGACAGTGGTAGTAGTGAAATTTATAGTTGATCCTTTTTAAAAGTTGTCTTCCACTCTACTGTAACTGAATCATTTGCTCCATTCTTGTGGGATATGTCTGTTGTAAGTATGTTTACCAAACTATGTGTTTTAGGGTGAGCTTAGGGAACGGGAGCAGTACTTAACTGCTGCAGCCCAGATATCCATTTTTAAATTGCATGTGTATGAGTGGCACACAGGGTGGAGTTTGGCGGGGTCTGCCAGAAAGTAATGTGAATTGCAGGACTCTTCCAAAGTATTCATGAGGTCATTTGAAAGGGATGATGTGGATTATAGAAGACAGATGGCCCCTTTCCAGAGTAGGGACAGTATTTGACCTTTCCTGCTCCATTTATCCCTGGAGGTGTTATCTCCCAACACTTTGGAAAATAACTGATTGAGGAAGCCTCACCATCTTTGGTACATTTGTTTAGGATTTCCTTGACAGGGAGCTCCGAGCCCCACCCATCCTTCCAGCAGACAATAGGCGACAAAGACTGTGGCGCGACTAGTTTGGAAAGAAAGGCCAAAAACTGAGTGATAGTGGTCACATAGCAAGGTCCACAGAAAATACAATTGTTGTCTTTGAACTGGCTATACATGTAAACTACCCTATCATAGTGCCAGGATTTCTCATTGACCAGTGTCAGGCTCCTACACCAGTGGAAACTAAAAAAGACCCTTAAACTTCGGGGTTGTGTTGCAGAGTGCAATCTCCCCTTACCATATTCGGGAACAGTAACCTTGAAGTTCGGCATCCTAACAGTAGGACCTGCCTTAAAACCACCTGGAACAAAGTAGCCGACTGATTGCTAGAGAGGAGTACTGGAAGTATGCCAGCATGAAGGCAATGCTGCTTGGAAGCGCAGGGCCTCATGGTGCTGTGCAGGAAGAACTTAATATTGATACGCTGTAGCCCAGGAAAGGATCTCATCTGTGTAATGAAGGTTTGTAACCATGGTCCCTCTTTTGAGCGCTCCAATGCAGTCCTTTTAGGCTGCCATGACCTTCCCTGCTCAAGATCAGAAGATGGCCAGGCAGTGATGAAAAGTGAATACAGAAGCAAGAGAATAAATACCGGTGATAGCTTGATTTAAAGCAAAATCTCAACCATGTTCTGCAAATTCAAGAAAACGAACAGTTGCACCTGTGATGGCCTGGCGCTAAAATAAATTGTGGACACAACAAGCAGTGGATCTTCAAAGACTCTCAAAAAGATCAATACTTTATTTGTTTGCGTGGGAGTTCGAGTTACCTCCAGAGGAACATCCAGCAGTAAAGTAGTCCTGTACCAAGTGTGTGGGATTGCAGTCTCTAACGGTGTGTGCCCATGCAACCACTCTTCTTCAGGACCCAAGGCTGGTGCCCCCACACAACAGCATTGGATGATGGTGCTAGAATCAGAACAACCAGGGCGGTGTCAGTGCTCCAGCTTCCAGAGTACTGTGTGCAAATACACACACTAGTGGAACGAGTGCCTCTGCCATCGATGGCCCACAGGACCATTTAATCTTTCAGTTATACATACATGTGCAGTCAAAGTTGTTGGGACATTAATAACTTTTAGGAGCCATTGCGGTCACTAGATAGGTAGCCAAGGAACAGCTAGAGTTCAATAGCTTTTATACTGGCGTACATACTGCCTTGAAAAAGTGAAAGGAGATTTTATTCCCCAAACTTTGCATAAGTGCGGTGTGCTTTGTCACTCTATTGAACATTCAAAGATAGAGACAGACTTTCAACAGAAAGGAGGATAATAACTTATAAGTATCATGGAATACAAGCTATACTTTCAAGGATTTACTTTGCAGCGAGGCACTTCTGTTCCAAATACCCCAAGTACAACAGGTAGAGTGCATTTCCATAAGCAAATGAAATACGTATAGAAGGTTCTCAAACTATGAACATGTAAAGACAGCCTGCAGAGCAATTAATCAAACCACACACGCAGCTCAAGTAAAATATCAACGTCTGGCTTTAGAAAATAGACACGCAGTGCACCATCAACTAATTGGCAGCAGGTTTTCTCTCATCTCGGCGCTCAGAACAAATATGCTCGAAGACCTCTCTCTGCTAGTCATGCCTGATCTGAACCGGTTCACAGAATCCAACGACTACTGTCAGCCAATCAGAGCTTTGATAATTGGCCGTCTACAATGGCGTCTAAGAGCAGCTGGAACGATGTTTGAGCGAGGTCATGCTCTTCGCTCTCAACCTTTGGATTACAAATAAATCCAATGTCCCTGGAAGCAGAAATAATTGCTTAACGTGGTGCAGTGTATTCCATAGGGTGAATCGTCATCTACGTCAGAGATTGAAAGGATTACATGGATCGTTGATTGGGCTTTGCTGTTCTGTTTCTTTTTCTTACCTCAGCCTCAACGTCACCAACCGATGTTTTATAAGAGGTTAGGTGTCTGCAGTGAGTGGTGTTACTAGGCGAAACATTAAATTACGTAAATCACAGCTGTGCAACTAACTACAACTTCCTGGGGTGCGAATGATTAGACTCTTACTAACTAGTCTTAGTATATTCTATTTAATATAAGAAATCATGCAGGGTATCTTTTCTTGAAAGGGACATTTATGTTTACGTCCTGTATTACAACTGTATTACAGTGTAAGCAAAATTCAGGTGTGTGAAAGTTTAGTTTGTAAACTATTACACACGTGCAATACAGCCATACAACATTGTAGTACATAAATTCAGTTGTAATATATAGGATAAATATAGCTGTGTATAGTCTTAAGGGCAGACTTTTCAAAAGTATAGTTTGACTCTCTATTTCATCCTTTTAATGTTGAGTTTAAGGTTGAGTTCAGATTCTGTAGAAAGAAATCACTGAGCTCACGCCCCCCAAAGGGAGATAACTGAATGAAGACTAAGGGGCAGATTTACAAGCCATTCAGACACTTTTACAACCCTGTTGCGTCGCAGCAGCGGCATAAACAATGCCGCCAATTTACACCGTGATGCATTTAGGGAGAGGCATCAGGTTGTAAAGCCCTGCGTCACATTATACCTGCATCATGTTGGAGAGGGAAGCCAAGTCGTTCCCGGTAAGGATGGCGTCAAGAGTCGTTCCTTTGGAGTGGGTGGGAGAGTGGCAGAGTTGTTTAAGTTCATTGATCTCAAGAAGATTGGTGAGGAGGTGGACTGAGGAGTCATCAGTCACGTTCCATTGGAGATTAAAATCTCCAAGGAAGAATTTTTTTGTGTTAGAGAGAGAAGATTAGTTAAGAAGTTTGGATAGTTCCTCGATGAAGGGAAGTGGGTCTCCAGGTGGGTGGTAGATATTATGCAGTCGAATCGGGGGAGAACTTTCAGAATTAAGTTTGGTTTCATGGTATTCGATGGTATTGCGGCCGGGGTTTTTGAGAAGGGAAAGTTAGAGTTAATTTTTAAAAACAATCGGTAGAGTAACCCGGAGGGAAAGTAATTCAAACCTGGAAGTAGAGTGGTTTTGATCCAGGTTTCCGTGAGAAAGGCTATGTCAATGTCTTCGCTAAGAATGGTTTCTGAAATTTCAGTCACGTGCCTGACAGCCAAACAGCAGTTCACTAACATGCAGGTGAGGGGTTCATTACAGTCTTGGGGGGAGGGCATGAATGGATGGTGGGACAATGGGGTGGGGGTCTGGGGAGACGAGAGAAGGGGGATCTGGGAGCCCCTACAATGACAGGAATGTTGGAGCTAGGGAGAATGCAGGAGAGGGGTTTAGGGAAGTCTCTGGGGGGAGAGCATGAATGGATGGTGGTACGTTGGAGAGGGGGCCTGGGGGAGACAGGAAAGGAGAGAATCTGCTGGTCCCCACAATAACGGGGATGTTGGAGTGAGGTGGGGAGGAACGTTAAAAGAGGAAGTAGGAGGGTAGGAGTTGCAGAGGGTATGAAGGTCGGAAGCGTTGAGATGATTCGATGTGCGGTGGGGCCTATGAGAACGGCAGTCAAGGGGATCGGAGTTCCACACCTGAGGATTCGAGAAGCGTTGAGAGCCAGGGTCGACGGGGTTAGAGCGGTTAGATAGGTACTTGGAGTAGCGGGAGTTGAAATCTTCTCACATCCGTGTAAGTTCAGTCATCAAGGTTGCGAGATTGTGTTCAATGTTGAACAGAGTATGGATTAAAGGAGTGTGGGAGAGCGCAGTTAGGGAAGAGGTGGGGGAAGGAAGGCTTCTTTGTTGGTCAGAGAAGACCTGGTGCGAGGTGATAGAGACAGTTCAGGAAGGGGTATAGGAGGAGTGCACGGGTTGTAGGATGTATGGAGGGCAGATGAGAAGGCCAGGGCATTCCTAGAGTCAGGAGGTGGGGCTTGAGAACATGAGAAGTTCAGAGACAGTAAGAAAGAGGTCTGGAAGTGAAGTGTGACTTCTTAGGAGGAAGGTACTGAAGATTTGTATTGGCATGCATGCTTTCTTACTGCCTGACTACGATTTAGCAAACAGTTTTTTGCCAGATTTTGCCAGATTGTGTTCTGGATGCTTCCGGCCTAGTGACATTTGTTGTAAACTCTATACAATATTTTGAATGCATTGTTCAGTTCCTTTGGGAAGCATTCTTGGATAAATTTAAGAAAATGTGTTATTATTTGTGTCACGTATTCCTGCACGTAACTGAAGAGTGTATCTCTCTTACTCATATTTGTTTACTTTTTTAAGTGTATTCATTGCCCATGTTAAGTTGTCTGGATATTCTTTTTCTCAATTATTACTAAAATCATATAATATAGTGAATAGTATTTCTTCCCCTTCATTGCAAACATGTTTCCCTTCATTTCAATGATCATCTTCTCTAGTTTATAAAAGCCATACATATCATGAAAAATGCATTTGAGCATTCATTAGCAGAAAACATTAATTTGAGCACACCTCGAAAAATGTCTTACTACATTCAGTCACAGAAAGGGACATTTCCATCTTGACAGCATCCATAAAGCTATTCACAATATCATTGTCATTCATTAAAACAGAATATACCAGAGGAGGCAGTATGTATTTTTTACTCATTCAATCCAAGGCACACAACCAACATGTGTACCATAATTTCTTGAGAACAGGCAAAGAAACGTAGCTTCTTATTACGCTAAGGGATACCAGACCAATTGCCTTTCACATCAAGAGTGGTATCCTCATTAAATACACAGCGTTCGTAAAAATCCTTTAATTCAAACAGGCATATTTAAATATTGTTGACTTCATAATACTACTCAATTACTTCATGAGATTGAATAAGATTAAGGTTTTGAACATACATTTTTTTAAAGCAAATAGTGTAATTTCTCTTTCAATGATGTTTTAAATACATTTTTAACAATTTTTCACAGATCTGGTGAATAAATGTGCTAACTCCTCACATAGAAAAAACAGAAGAGCCACAACACAAGAAGTCACATATCAATATCAGTATCTTTTTAATAGTCGCCATTGGATCACTCCCACTGAAGTTCATGTCATCAAAGGCTTAGTTCAAGGATATTCTCTCCTTTAAATTTAAACTCCACATGGGCATAGATAGCCTAGCTTGGGGTTTACAGAACTGTAATGATATGTTTGCAAAACAGACCCTTACTAACACAAAAAGGCACAGGATATCATAATTCCTGTTAAAGAGACTAAGCACATTCATTGTCATAACAGCCTTCTTCTTACTGCCTTTCATCATAAAGAATAAACTCAATTCATGTGTTATCAAAATACTAAGAAGGACAGATTACCCGCCCTTTTAGTGTCATGGCCTGCACCCTGTATATTCACCACAGCGTTCAAAAACCCACACTTTTTTACTGTGATTAATTTCATAGGATTCAGGGCCACCAGCTCATCCAACATTACTTGAGTCTAGGTTTTTGTCTGTGAAGAAAACAGCATAAATGTGTTTATTTCCCCTTTTACACCTAACACTTCTGAAAAGTCTGGTAATTATAAGCTGAAATAAAGTTGAGCAAGGGCACCTCCCTGCTTGAACCAATACTTTCAGACTATTTCCAAGATTATCTGTAGAAGCTTGAACAGAATTCAGTCCTCAATATAATACTGTAAAGTATTTAACTGTTACTGTCTTTGCAGTAACACAATCGGTATACTTATCTGCTCTGTTCATAAAATTTTCAAAAATATACATTTTCCTTTTTTTAAATCACATCAGTTGTTTACTCCAGGTTCCTCAACTTACCAGTGGCACACCTTGAGACAAATAATCTATGTACACTACAATTCAAATTCGTTATGAACTGATTTATAGGTTCAAAGCCAGCAGTTACTCCTTAGGAAACATACAAATTCAAACAAGTTCAAAGAAGACGATTTTGTCTCTGCCTAAAACAATAGTTAGTAGCTCAAGATGAACTTTGTGTTATGTTGCAGTGTTCATTTTGAGTGTACATTTAGCTTCATAATTGATTTTATTTTATTTTAAAATTTATATAGCGCACGAATGCCTGAGGGCGTCAAGGTGCTGTGCAGAAAGGTTTGCCAGAAATAACAGAGACGTGTAACTTAGTTGGAAAACAGCCAGGTTTTTTGTGATTTTCTAAAGGAGGGTAACGTAGGGCTGTTCTTGATGTCTAGCGGGAGTGAGTTCCATAGTTTCACTGTGCCCATAACAAAGCGTCTACCTCCCCGACGTGCTGTATTGAATTTGGGGGTTTGAAGTAGTTTGCTACTTGGTTTCTTTGTTCTTTACAGAGTGGCTGCTCTGTTAGAAACTCAAACAGGTTGCACCTCTAACAGAATATTGTCATGCAATGTTCAGTCTATAAGGCCAGAATTAGGGACAATGGGTATTTCAATATGTGCCCTGTAGACAGTCATTTAGCATAGATTTCAGAGCTCCAGTGCTCAATGGAAAGCCTAATATAAGGAAGTGTGGTTAGCTTTTATAAATATTTAATATTCAAAGTGATATAATCAATGCATTGTTTTCAACATATTTTAATGTATTACAAATGTGTTTATTGAAAGTTTGCTTCTATTCCTACCTCTGAGTAGATCTGTGGCTTGCGCCTCTTCGCTAGGTCAATTATATTGATTCCATTGTAATACAAATTTTCAATACAGCCGTGAAAGTTGTTCTTCTGAACAGCTCCTGGTTTTCCTCGCATAGGAATACCTCCAAAACTGAGCTTTGGGAAAGAAAATTGACAATTCTTAATTACAACATCACATCTAAGAGTTAGAATTAAATCATCAAAAGTTTGATAATTTCTGAACCTTTATATAGTTACCAAAAATGTAAGTTGGTGCTTACAAATATATTTTAAAATTCAGCCGGTTTCAAATGTCAGGTACATGATAGGTAATGTTAAATAAATAGATATGATACACATGAAATGGGTCAATATACCTTTTAATTAGGTTTGGATTTAATAATGCCAGTATATTAAGACCAGGTATAGAAGCAATATCTATTTCATTTCATTTCATTTTATGAAATAACGGACCTAGGCCTCAACATAAATCAACACTATGATACATTAATTATCATTTAAAATCAGTGTAAAATGCAAACAAATTCAAACAGTTAAGATGCAATAATCCATGATTTTATTATTACTAAAGACATTATTTTAAATATTGAAAGGAAACCTTTAAATAATTTAAACACCATATAATAGATTTGTGCCTTAGGAGAATGTGTCAATTGCATCAATTCATAATGTCTTGAGATATTAACATTCACAATTAAAGTACATTAAAAGTGATTTCTGATAGCTCTCAAAGTAGAAAAAAGAGGAGGTGAATGGAATACATTTTGGGAGCCTAATGTACATAAATTGTAGATTACGTAATCCGAGGGATAACCTCTCCATCTCTCCAACAACGAATTAGGAGGAATATTACCTGTTCATGAAAGCATTTCACCCTGTGAATTTTTTTTAAAAGAGAGGTATGATTGGATTCGTTCATAACTATTGTTACCAATTAATCTTTCATATGTTTTCAGACTACCACAATATATGTCTCGGGAAGGACTTAGCTCATTTACTGGAACCTTAAAAAAATGACATCATTGTCTTGCAGTCCAAGAATTTTGACAGTCCCGACTACTATTCAATGTGCATTTAAAATTACTGATCACCTGATCCTGATTCAAGATTTGTAAGCAGGGATTAAGCTGGCGCATGGAGAAGCTTGTGACCCCCCAAAAATATATTTGCAAGGGCTTGCATGTAAGTGCCAGACAGTCCACGCTCCAGTCTAAGAATTTGCACTGATATAAATGAGCTCAGGCTCCAAAAACCTTTTATAAGCTCTTTCCTTCTTATAAATCTAATAATGACCAGATAGAGATGGGGGCTTATTCCAAAGCAAAATAAGTGTAGGATGTATCCTTGTTTTATAAATATGTAATAATAATAAATAAATTGCCTTTTCTCAATGGAGTTATACAAGTTTTGAAGGCCACCAGTAGGGGCCTAGGCTTATTTCCTTAAGTTAGCAAAGTGCATCTTTTGAGAAAGTTTGCTGGAAAAAATCTGCCTAAATAGACATAATTATCAAGAAACTCTAGTTTTTATTGACCTATTAACCAATTATATGCGAGAGAGAAATAAAGAACATTAATCTAAGCAAGTTAGACCTCAATTTAAGCAATAAAGTAGGTTGTCCAATAAGCCAAACTGAACTGAAAAGTCAATAAAAGGGGTATATACAGTGTTGGACTTGGCCCTTTTGCAGTGTCATCCCTAAACCTTTTCCCTTTCTCCTAGTCTTTTTTCTGACATGGTGTTGACGGTTTTGGGACTCTGGTCACTTTAGCACTGCTGTCCAGTGTAAAATATGTGTGCTCGCTGTGATAAACATGGTAAGAGTGGTCTCCACCTGTTTGGCCTATTTAATTTACCTGTCAGTCCCTTGTAAAGTGGTATCTCATAAACCTGGGGCTGGTAAATGAACTGCTACAAGAGGGCTTGCTGCGCTTTTTGCGCCACCCACCAAAGTAGTCTTTCAAACCTGTCTCAGGCCTCTGCCATTGCAGGGCCTGTGCGTGCAGTGTTACTGCTGCTGTGATGTGACACCTAAAGTGTGTACCATGTCTGTGACCCTCCTTTTACTACATGTCAGTCACCCCTAAGGTGGGCCCTAGCTAGCCCTATGGGCCGGGTGAATTGTAGGTAAAAGGAAGGTCAAGTACCTTAAGTGTGTGACATGTCCTGGTAGTGACAAACAGCCATTTTGGTTTCTCACTACTGTGAGGCTGCCCTCCTATAGGAATGCATTGGGGATTCCCTGATAAGTGTTTCAGTGGTAATCCCTGATATGAAAGGAGCAGTGTGGTCAAGTTTGGTATGTTTGGAATAGTGATAATAAATGAAGGTAATGGTGTGCGCAGATTTATTAGAACTATTTTAGAAATGCCACTTTTAGAAGTGGGCATTTCTGTGTGCTGTGAGTGTTTGTGCCTGCATGATGTGTATTGAATGTCTGGCTCTGGAGTGACAGGAGCTGGGTGAGTCGACACTAGGCTGAATAGGCCAATCTGCATTAGGAGTGGTGGAAGGAGTAGCACTTGGACCTAAATAGGACAGAGCCTGCCTTTCACAATGCTGGCTCCACCCCCTGTGGTGTTTCTGGGGCCAGAGCCTACACTGACAAAGAGGAAGGTGTGAGTGCCTCCAGAACTGGTTTGAACTGGGCGCAGGGGAAAACAAGGACCCGTGCAGTATAAGTATTGGGGATGTGACCCCATGAAGGGTGTGCTTACTTGTACCTGTTTTGGGAGGCCGAAGGACTGCTGGGCAAGGAGGAACCGCCGTGGGACCCAGCTGCAGCTTCCTGGGGGTCCCTACGTGCTGGCCTACCTGTGTCCAGCTCTGCCCCTCTGCATTTTGGGTTTAGCCCCCCCTGAACGCTATTTCTGCCCTAGGATGAGAGGAGAGTATTGGGGCTGCGCAGCCCTGAGATGCACATCATGGAGAGGGAATCCCCGGCGTAGGAATTCCCCTGAGTTGCTGCAAGGAGCGGGAGCCCACCCCGCGTTTGTGCAGTTGATCAGTGGGAGCCTACCTCGCATTGTGTGCTCCTAGCAGCAATAGCCCACCCCGCATTCATATAGGTTCTACTGCATTGATGATCTAACAGCGGGAGCCTACCCCGCTTATGTGAATTCAGCAGGAGCCCCCTGCATGTTGGTTCCTGCGTGGTACAGCGGGAGCCCACCCCGCTGTTGTGTTTTATGTTATGGCAGGAGCCAACCCCGCACTTCGCCACAAGAAGAAAGGAACTGCCGCGGCCCGGAAAACAGGCAGACGCTTTGCCTGTTTGTGGGTGGGGCTCGCGGACAAAGAGTAAGCCAGGCAAGCTGTCTGGTTGTAAGCGGGCCCAGGGAAGTCGGCGCGTGCCCGCACTGGGCTCCCATGAGGAGAGAAAGAGCCCTGTGCCTTCGCCGGTGACCGGAGGCTGAGGCACTTTGTCGGTCCCCCCTGACTGGAGGAGAAGATGGGGGGAGTCATTCGTTACCTCGGTGAGTGAGACTTGAATGGCTATTTTCCTCTGTGGCAATTCTTGGTGGAGTCCCGGCAGTGGTGCCTGTGCCTATTTTTCCAGCTGTACCGCCTCTTGGAGGGCATCTGCACCGAGGGACCCAATTGTTTGTAAAAGTCCCAGTGGGGGCACTCAAGAGGCACAGTAGCGCCAGGACTCATTTTCACAGCTGCCCCGCCGGACAGTGGGCAGCTGCAACGTTGGGGCAATTTTATTGTTGAGTCCCAGTGGAGACCCAGGAGGCACAGTGGTATCAGTCCTCCTTTGTGCCGCTCCCAGCTGCCCTATGAGAGTGCAGGCAGCTGCAATGAGGGGGGCATTTCTTTTTTAGATGAAGGAGTGAGTTGCACTCCATGCCCCAGCTCATTTGCGCACTTTGTTTACGCTGCCGAGGCAGCCAGGGGGCCATTTGGGAGGCACCACTAGAAGCCCTAACATTTTGGACATAGGGCATTTGACCCCAGTGAAAGGCCAGTTGGCCTGGTGTCAGTTCTGTGTTTAGGCATAATAGGTTAAATCCTAATATGGTGCATGCCTAATGATTATGCTTATGGTCTTGATGCCTGATCTAATGTGTGTTATTGCACGATGGGTTTATGCTTGTGATGCCTAATGTCATGCTATGATGTTTTAGGATGATGCCTATTGTGTAATGTGTTTATGCTAATGAGGTTGGGGCCTAGTGTGTTTTATGCCTACTGTGATGCAGACGTAATGTGTTTATGTTCCTAGATATAATGCTGAGGTCATTGTTGTGCCTATAGTTACTGGTTGTGTTTTACATTCGCTACTTGTGCTTTGTTATGGTTCTGACAGTGGCCCGATTGGCCCTGTCCTTTATATAGTTCTCTGTGAATATAGCCTAGTGCCAGTTGGCACAGTGTAGATTGTGTGATTATGATGCTAATGTGTTTATGATAATACAAAGTCTATTTTTGATATAACCTTGTGTGGAATTTCTTTTGTAGTGTGCCTAGTGTGTTGCTGCTGTGTGTGTGTGTTGCGCAAATGCTTTACACATTGCCTCAGGGGCAAGATGGCGGCCACTTGAACAGAGTGAGCGTTACTCCCTATCTGGCTCGGTAACATTGAATAGGTTCCAGATCGAAAAGGAGAAAGCTTACCGCTGAGAAGGATCAGTTATTTCTGACGGTGAATCAGGAGTTCGAGGAAGTCGTCGAAGAGTATCCTACGGTGGACGAGGATGTATGTTTGCAGAACGGGAGATTCAGAGGCTGTGGCTGCGGTCTACGCGGCTCGTTGCAACCGCCCTCCGGAGCCGAGCACACCTGGGGGCCTGGCGGGTGTGGCTAGCGAGAGCGCAGAGAGCACACTGCGAGCATGTCGCGCCTGGCGGAAAGCAAAGCTTAATGCCCCTCGTAAGAACGGGAATTCTCCGGCGGTTAACATCAAAGCTGCGGGGGAATCGACGAAGAAACTGCCGCCTGCAGCGGAAAAACCTGAGAAAGCTGGAGAAACCTGCACTCAGGGCAATGGCGGTGAGTGCTAAAAAAATGGGGCTGGTCAAAGGGAAACCCTCAGAGAAACTCTCACCCGGCATGAATGACGACACTAGGATAAAAGATCTTGGGAAACGGAGATTACGGTGGTAGCATTGGAAGGCACAGGACGGGGTAAGGCCATAACCGTCCCGGGAATGTTTGCCGGGAAAATAGCGGTGATTAAAAATCCTCCTCCTCCACAAATCCCATTAGCCTTACAAACTTTTCCCGCTGGTATTGCCATCCCAGTCCTGGAGAAAGACAGATGCGGGGGCGATAAAGATCTCGGAGGGGTGGATAAAGCCAGGATAGATGAAGGAGCCAAAAGCGGGACAGTGCTAATGACGCTACCTGAGGTTTCAATAACACCATGCCATGAACCCGCTCCGGTTGAGGGGTCTAAGGGGACTAATAAAGATGCGGCCGAAAAATCTCCTCAGAGTCTGTTATTGGAGCAGGGAGACACTTTTACCTTCTCGACCCCCGCTGGAGAGAAACCCGATACAGGACCTCCAAGATGGTGATAGCTTCTTCTCTCTTGCCGAGGAGTCTGATATTGAATCTACTGGGGCTCCATGAATGAAAATCATACTTCAGGCGAAGAGAGTGGAAGCCCCCCAAGTACAGCTGACACTCTGAAAAGGGCTACACCCCATCTAAGTAAATCCAGGCTGACGTCCATTCAGGGGCAAAGGAACGGTGATCGCGATGGATCTGAGACTAGCAATAATCTTCAATGGGATTATGCACAGGCCGCTATTAGTCTGGCAGGTTCAGGAAGACCAAGGTCTCATGAAGAAGCGCTCAAGGGCTCCAAGGGCGAATCTAACTCACCCCCTCTAATACGCTGATCTATGCCATGCTAAAATCGATTCAAAGCGAGGCTCGACAAGAACACAAGAGAGCTCAGCTAGCGACAATGAAGATTCAAGGGGCTATCCGGATCAACAATAAGGCATGCAAAGAGGTCATAGCCAGGACTGCTGCCCTTGAAGAGAGGATAGTTGAGATTGAGACTGGATTACAGCAGACTGAAACAAAAACTACGGTCAATGACGAGAAACTTGCAGACATAATGTGGAAGTTAGAGGATTCTGAAAATAGGCTCCGCAGGAACAACCTCCGACTTTTAGGGATTGAGTAGAAGGCAGAGGGGCAAGATATTAAAGGATTTGTTCTGAAGCTATTTCAAGTTGCTTTCCCAGCTCTCCCATTGGTCTTGGGAAACTGAGATACAGAGAGTGCATCGGTTTCCTCTTATGTTAAAAAAGAATTCCGATCCTGAAGCAAAACCGAGGGCCATCTTGATATTTTTTGGCAATTTCTTTTTGAGGCAAGCTATTTTTTAAAAAGCCCGTCCGGATGCTAAAAGATCTGCAGAGGGCCATACATTTTTTGTGTGCCCTTACTTTTGCCACGCAACAGTGGAACGGAGGTGGCGACTTTGTCTACTGATCACTCCTTTCCAAAAGAAGGGATGCGAGGTCTACTTAATGAATCCTGCTCGTCTAAAGGTTATTTGTCGGGCAAGACACAGGTTTTTTCTTCAGAATTTCAAGCCGAAGAGTACCTCAAAGAACTTCCTGATGGCTAAATGACATATGGACTCTTAGTTTAAATTTTTTAATTAATTTTGTTTGGGATTTTAAATTCCTAAATATCTAAAGATGCCCTATATACTTGTTTGGCTTCCTGTTTTTCTGATTCTTCTTGGTCGCTGTTTTATTTATGTTCTCTTTCTCGCTCCTTTGTAATGGATTATACAGATAGGGGGTGACCTGGGGACACTCGGGAAGTGGGAGGCATCAAATGGGTCTACGGACCTATTATGCCTGTTTTTGGGGTTGAGGGGGGAGGGGGAGGGGGCATATGGGTGGGGGACGCGCTACGGGGGAGGAAAGGTTTGAATCACGATTTGTTTTTGGAAATAAGTTAAATGAGTCAGGATTGTCACACAATGCCGGCTGGGGGTTTCTCTTTTGGAACATCTTTTTGTTGAGGTATGGCTAATATTCGAATCGCCTCCATAAATATCTGTGGGCTTAATGATCCGGTTAAACGGCGTCAGGTAAGAGAGGATCTGCGTTACTTGCGGGCAGATATAATCTGCCTCCAACAAACGCATATCGAAGCCAGCCGGCACAAACCATTGGATTTTGAGAGTTTTCAGTTGGTTTCATGGACTAAATTGGAGGCTAAGACTAAAGGAGTTGCTATTTTAGCACGACAGGGGAAGGTTAATATAATTCGCTCTTCTGACGATAGTTTAGGCCGTTGGATTATAGTGCACGGCAAATTTCAGAATCAAACTATTACATTATGCTCCATATATGGCCCAGTACTTTATGATCCTGAATTATATAAGTGGCTGAATTTGGAATTGGTAGGCTGGCCGGTACTGCTTATAGTCTGTGGTGATTTCAATATAAATATGGGCTGTGAACTTATGAATCAAGCAGGGATTGCATATGTAGGGAGAAAGCCAAAGGTCTATAGGGCCTTACGACATATGGTCTCCTTGATGCCTGGGCTTTTTTTAATCGGAATGACCCCGGATTTACTTTTTTTTCAGCACCTCACAAAACTTGTTCTAGGCTTGATTATTTTTTTATTTCACCAGCTCTTGCTCAAGGATCTAATATTATCCGATTCCCAAGAGTAATGTCGGATCATAATCCGCTTCTGCTTGAGGTTAACATACAATTCTGTGGTACTAAACACGTATGGACGTTTAATCGTGGGTTGCTCAGGGATAGTAGGTATATCAAATCCATGAATCTATGGATTATAAGATTTTTACAGGAAAATATTGATAGTACTGGTATCCAACATGTATGGGATACACTTAAAGCTGGGATAAGGGGCGAAACAACTCGTTATGGTTGGGAAAGTCAGAAGAAAGAAAAGTTAAAACTACAGAGATTGTATAAAGATTTAGAGATGAAGCTGGCCCAGGTGATATTCCGGGGCGAGGATAGTGATGCATCCCAAAAACAGATCATTATAGCCAAGTCAGCTATAACAGAATTGTCTCAAGCTAAAGCGGCAAGCAAATTTTTGGATGGAGATCTAAAATGTTCGAGAGTAGTGAAAGAGCGGGACATATGTTATCTGCAAGAATTAAAGAAAGAGAGTCTGCCACACGCATTAAAAGTATTCTGGACCCAGATGGTGGGCTAGTGACCGAAGAGGGTGCCATAGCATTAGCCTTTCAAAAATGTTATCAAAAACTATACAATGAGGATATTTGCAATAACGTGGCACTGCAGGCCGAAATTCAGGAATATCTCGAGGAAATCAAGGTGGATGTATTATCCCCCGAGGATCTCGAGATATTAGATGCAGAAATACGAATTGATGAGCTTTGGCAAGCTATAGACTCTCTTCCTGCCGGTAAAGCTGTTGGCCCAGACTATCTAACGGGCGAATTTTATGAAGTGTTTCGATCCCAGCTTACACCAGTCATGTTGGAGATGTTCTGTAGGGTACATAGAGGGAATGTGCCTCCTGAATCATGGCGAAGAGCCAGAACTGTTAAATTTTTAAAGAAAGGCAAGGTTCCATCAGATATGGGGTCTTATCACCCAATCACGCTTATCAATAGCGATATAAAAATATATGCTAAGATTCTTGCAAATCGGTTATCTGGGGTGAATAAGAAACTTGTGCCCTCTAAACAGCATGGCTTTGTGCCTGGCCGCGAAACGATCGATCATATACGCCGCACAATCGCGCTATTTGACTACACCATGATTTCAGGAGACCCTATGGTTTTAATTCTGCTGGATGCGGAGAAAGCCTTTGATAGGGTCTCCTGGCCTTTTTTATGGGCTGTCTTGAGGCATTATGGTCTTGGGGAGAAATTCATCTGCGCTATTCAGAGCATGTATAAACAACCTATGACTCAAATCTCGGTGATGGGAACCCAGACAGGCGCAATTTATATTTTAAGAGGCACACGGCAGGGGTGTCCCTGCTCCCCTTTATTATTTGCAAATAATATCGATCCTTTAATTAAAAAAAATCTTTCTAATGTTTTGATTCTTCCGGTTAGAGCCAAAGGTGGAGACACTAAAATGTTAGGTTATGCGGACGACCTTGTTATCTTGACAGATTCTCAGCAGACCGCATTGCCACAAAATCAGATTATGACATCGCAGTTTGGTAGGATGTCAGGGTATCATCTAAATGACGCCAAAACCCAAAAAATATGGAATGATAAAATTACGCTGGTGGATTCACGGGTTATTGGTAAGGCAAAATATTTAGGGATAGAGGTATGTTCTAAACCTGAGGAGATCAATTTAAACCCTCTGCAAGATAAAATCGAAATTAATGCTCGTCGGATTAATAATCTGCAGTTAACATTGATGGGCAGATGCAATGTAGTAAAAATGGGTTTTTTACCAAAGATCTTGTATGTTTTCAGAGCTATTCCCTTATTGTTTGATCAAATTTGGTTTAAAATACTGGAACAAATAATTTCTTGGTTTGTATGGACAGGTAAACGCCACAGGCGAGCTATGAAATACATGATGTTACCCAGAGAGAGGGGGGACAGGTCCTTTCCAAACCTCCAGACTCATTATTGGGCAATAACGCTGAGATATATTGCCGAATTACTAGATGCCGAGGAATTAGATGGCTCCGATATATCAATTTATCATTTAATTTATGGCGAAGAGGCTAGGGGGCTTTTCTTCAGACATATTGATTTCGCTTATTTCAAGATGGTGAGGTTCAAGGTGCTGTTGGGGACTTTTAAAGTCTGGCCGGCTGTTCGAAAACTATACAATATTGGGAGAATACACTTATATACCCGCGTTACAGGAAATACCCTCCTACCGGAAATTTTTGGGGATGGATATTTTAGAGAATGGACAGCTCAAGGAGTTACGGTGATAGGTGATATTGTTTCTGAAACAGGGGTGTTGACATTTGAATGTATTAGACAGAAATGTGGTATTGGTAATCACCATTTTTTAAAATTTTTACAGATTCGAGATTTTTTTCCCAGGAAAACTATTAGCTGGATCCGTATCCCACTAGTTGAAGCAGGTAAGGGGGGCCAATCGACCATCTCTATGATATATAAATTGGTTAATGAAAGAAGGAGCGATGATTTACCTAAGCACTTTAGCCATTGGCAGTCTGGATTACAGGCTGGACAGGATGTTTGTGAAGATTCATTAAGCTTCAGCCGAACCGGTACTATATCCACAAATCTTCAGGTTCAATGTTTTAAGACATGGCTCAATCTGTATATAACCCCACATCGTATACAGCAATGGGGAGGGGTGGTGGGAGTTAACTGCCCCAGATGTGGGGAGCTGGCGGCAGATAGCATTCATATATTTTCATCCTGCCCCTGTCTGACTCCATTGATTAATAAAATTGAACAACGATTAGAACAAGTGTTTAGATACTCAATACTGTTATCACCACAGACTATAATGTTGGGGGTAGCGGAGTTAAATATGACTGAACCAGAACGGAAGCTATTTTTTGTAGCTATGGCCACATTGAGATTGTGTATAGCAACGGTTGGGTTAGATCCCATCCCTCCGAAAGTACATGAATGGTTCAGTAAATTTATAAATATTGGTAAATGGGAGTTGCTGGTTTTCAGGAGGAGAGGCCCGAATGCTAGGAGAGAGGGAGAACTGATTTGGGAGCCTTTAACTAATTGGCTGAACCTGGAAAATTAAGGCGGTGGGTAGCCTGACGAAACCACTGTTGAAATGGATGTCCTGTCTCTTTTTTCTTTTTCTTTTTCCTTGTGTTTTTTCTGCTCTCTGATCCTCCTGTAGAGATCCTTGGGGGGAGGGAATGGGTGGGGGGTGGTAGAAAATTGTAAATTTGAGCAATGGCATATATACTATGTAAGGTGTTATTTTCTTTTTATGCTTGAAGCTGTTATCATGTCATTTCTCTAATAAAAATTCTAAACTAAAAAAAAAAAGATGAAAAAAAAAAAAAACTCATTGCCTCTGGGATATAAGTCTGATTGCTCGTGCCAAGCTACCAAGTGGGTGAGCAGGGGTTATCTTCAGCATGTAACTCCCTTGCCCTGACTAGAGTGGTGGTTTCTGCCTGGCTTAGGTGCAAGCCCTAGCCAACCAGAAATCCCATTTCTAACATTGGTTGTCAGCGGTGAGGATAGGACTTGCATTTACGCAGTACCACAGCGACAACTGGTTGCACTACAAACTCTGCATTTTGAGAATCACATGTTTGGGGATTCTTTTTCCTGCGTTTTATTTTTCTCCTAAAAGTGTCATTTTCAAATTGCGTACTCTTGCTTCAGATCTTACGCCTAGGAGTCTTGCGTTGTGCCTGTATGGGTTTAAGTACCTTGCCAAAATGGAATCTGCCTTTAATGTACATGATCTGTTGGAATACAGTGTTTTGGAGCTAAGGAGGCTCTGTGATGAGAGAGGCTTAGCTGTGGGTAGGGAGGACACTCAGCTATTACTTAGGAAAGCCCTGTTACACTGGCAACAGGATACATGGAGATGTCAGGACTCTGAGTGGGAGCGGGCCCAAGTCGCACACAAAAAGGTGGTGGGTCTGAGGGTGGCCCTGAAGAGTCTGAAGAAGAGGAAGACAATGACAGGGCAGAAATGCCAGTAGTTAGGGAGGACCCCATGGATAGGGAGTCCCTTGCTGGGTCCAGTGCCGGGGGCAGTGCCCCGTCCCTTTCCCTGTCCAAGGAAGCATCAGCTGGATTTGGACACGCTCCAGTCAGAGTATGCCACGGAGATATCACGTCTGGGTTTGGAGCGAGAAAAGGGCCTTGTGGGCCCAGGAGTTGAGACTCAAGGAGTTGGCCCATGAGGACCAAAAGCTAGAGATTGAGAGGGTCTTAGCGCATAAGAGGATGGCGGAGGCAGAGAGGGCCTTTGCTAGAGAGAAACTAGCTCTGGAGAGTAGGTTATCCCCTGAGTGCAGTTTTAGTTGTCTGGATTCACCAGTGAGGGTGGGGTCCAGTGGTGGCAGCAATATGGAGTCCAGTGCAGGATGTCCCACTCCCAGCTCCCAGAGCGTGGTACCTAATTCCCAGGAAGAGGGTGTCACACCTGAAGGGTATAGGTTGAGGTTCAGGGGCAGTAGGAACCTATCTCACAAGTCTTGGGGGAGTTTGTGGATTAATGTCGTGATACACTGAAAGATTTGGTGATGAGTAGCATGGTAAATGATTTTGAAGGGCTGTTCAATCTGGTTGTCAGAGAGCACATGTTCAGTAATTGTTTTCTGGGCTTACGCCAACACCTGTTAGAGTGCAAGTTTTCTGATCCCATAGAGCTTGCACGGGAGGCAGACCTCTGGCTGTGTGACGGAGGGTCTGAGGGGACATTTGGGAGTGCTCCCAAAAGGAGTGGCTCAGGTATCTTCCGGTCCTGTGCGGTGGAAGAGGTTCAGAGTAGCCCAACTAGGTCCCGGTGTAGTGGGAGGGGTGTAGGGGCTCACATCCTGCCTCAGTGGAGAAGGAGTGAGTGTGGGCTGTGTCCCAAGGTGCCTGAAACCCAGTCTCAGGGCCTGGAGGGTTCCCTAAGGGAACATCAGGTTGGGGGCCTAGGCTGTACTAGTAAACCATTTGAGGGGAATCTCCTAGTGTCAGGAGAACCTGGAGCATCAGTAAACGGATCTCCAGTGGTTCTGGTGTCTGGCGGTGCCCCTCCAGTTGGGAAGGTGCAGAAGTCCAGATTGAGGTGTGAGAGGGGCATGTGTTCCCCAGTGGGAGAACCAGTTGGTCAGGGACCAGCCAGAAGGGCCGATTCCCCTAGGAGTGACCATGGTAATACCACTTCTGTCCTGGGGGGTCTTCGCGCGCTGTCATATGGACAGGGGTCATGAGATCTGCGCCAGGCAGACTGTCACACAACACATGAGTTATGTGTTACCCTTGGGGGATACTGTGTGAGTCCCCAGAAGTCCTAGTGTGCCAAGCAAGTGTTCAACCACAGAGTTTAGTCCCTGGGTTGTGAGACCAGGTTCAGGTTCTCCCTGACCTGGAGGGAAGGACCTCTGTAATCAGTGTTGTGGCCGGGGGGATACTGTGTGAGTCCCCAGAAGTCCTGCTGTGCCAGGCAAGTGCTCAGCTGCGGGATTCAGCCCCAAGGTTTGGAGGCCAGGTTCAGGTTCGGCCTGACCTGGGGGGAAGGACATCTGTAATCAGTGTCCTGTTAGGAGGATACTGTGTGAGTCCCCAGAAGCACTGGTGTGCCAGGCAAGTGCTCAGCCACGGGGTTCAGCCCCAAGGTTGGGAGGCCAGGTTCAGGATCTGCCTAACCTGGAGGCAAGGACTTCTGTAACCAGTGTCCTGACCCATTTGGCTTCCATGGGTACCACTCTAGTTGGGAGGGTGCAGCAGTCTGGAAGGGGGTGCAGAGGGAGGGGGTCCTCGCCTCTTACCCTGGTGCAAATCAGTCTGATCCTGTGTCTCATGGGAACAGTCCAGCCCGAACTGCCAAGCCATGTCTTTCCTGGACCGGAAACAAGCATCCTGGGACCGGTTTCGCGTTCATAACCCTCATCAGCCAGGCTATCTTGAATCCAGTGGCAGAGTGAGCAAGGGACCCACGTCTGGGCATACCCTGCCAACGTAGGACGAACAAAGCCACCCTGAAACTCCCTTTGTGGACACTTACTTCTCACCAAATAATGGTGCCAAGAACACCAATATTATCTTCTACACTATACGTAGAGCACAATGGAGAAAAACGTTCCTCACCTTACTAACTATCTGTGCCACTAGGAAATCCGCCCATGGCCTAACACTTTACACCGCACCTTCCCAACTCTTCCCAGCGAGAGCAACCATCACTATCTACAACAACGGTATTATCCTAATCCAATCCTCAGACAAGAACCTTGACCTATTCGACAACTTGTTCCCTACTCTCAAAGAATATATCTCCAACCCTCCAACTCCAATCGATCAGACCTCCAAGCCTAGCACCCTTGACTCCACTAATTGCCTATTCTCCCCCACCTTCCCTCCCTCTAACCCAGCACAGCATCAGAACGACACACCCCACCCCCCACCAGTATTCTAATCATTCACCCACCCGCTACACAGTAACCGCACACCCCTCAATCCCAGACGTAGATCACTCTTCTTCCTACATCCTCACAAGCCCTGCCCTCCACCATAACTCTCCCCTCCCACTACCAACTGAACTCCCAGAACACCCCACCTCCTCTAACTCCACTCCCCATCCCCACAACAGGACCATTTCCCATCCCACCTCCCCCCATTCTCAGACCCCACTACCACTCCAGCACCCCCGCCACCCCTAGCCTACATTCATCCCCAACTTCCCACCCCCTACTACCACGAACACACGCCCCTATAACACCAACCCCCTCACGAATCCAACCTAACCCCTCCCCCCTAACATCACTCCCCCGCCGACCACCAACCTCCTCACTAACACCACCAACAGCCATCCAACCACACCCCTCCCCCCCAACATCCCTCTCCTGCCGACCACCAACCCTCTCACTAATACCTCCAACCCCTGCACTAACACCACCACACCCCTCCCCCCACACTCCGGTACCCTTGACACTTACTCACCCTCAGTGCCCGTCCAATACTCCCTTCCTAATCCCACACTGGACAAGATTATGTCCACCCTCCTCCAAATAAAAGCGGATCTTCACACCTTCAAAGAATTACTCTTTAGACACCCCAGACACCCCCTATCCACAACTACTTCCTCTTCTAACAAGTCCGCCACCCTTCCTACTCACCCTCCCTCACAAAACACCCCACACTGGACCTCAATCCCCGCTCGCAACCCCACCAACCGCGCTCGACGTACCATCAATACACATTCGGAATATGACATACGCACCCTCCTCCGCTCATATGACCCAGTTCCCCAAAACCACATATCCACCTCACACCTTTCCATCCCCATGATTCACTCAAACCCCCTTAGGACCTCCACACACAACAACAGAGGCTCCGTCCCTAATAACCTTAAAAAAGTCCCCCTCACTCTAGAACCCTCTACCTCCCTCATCACCCCTCGGCTCAAGTGCACTCTACTCAACTGCAGATCGGCCCCTAGACACTCCTCCGACATTGCTGATCTCATCAAAACACTGGACCTTGACCTGACCATTCTCACTGAAACCTAGCTAACAGAATCTTCTACACCAATGATTGACATTCTAGTTCCCCCCAACTATCACATCATTAGACTTGACAGGACCGGCAAGACAGGCGGTGGAATCGCATGCATTTATAGGAGCAATCTCTCGGTGTCTAGAGTCACTCCCCCCCCTGTCCTCCTGTGAATACATCTGCCTAGATGTCATCAGCGAGGGCAAACCTGTATGCTCTCTACACATCATTTACTATCCACCTGGGGACAACCTCATCTTCACCCAACAACTCATGGACACGATCATAACCAATTCTGGACGGCAAAACACCCAAATTTTCCTTGGAGATTTCAATCTACATTGGAACGATCACAATGACGCGTTGGTAAATAGTCTCAAAAACGTCCTCGGCGCTCTTGACCTCACCCAAATCTGCAATAGCTCCACCCATGACAAAGGCTCTATCCTCGACCTTATTATCTCCAAAGAGGACTCTACCCAACTTGAGTCAATCCAACCCTGTGACTGGTCAGACCACCACATTGTCACTTTCTTCATCAATGAAAAAGTTAAATTTAACCCGGTTCAATCCACCAAATCCAAGGTCCGGAAAATGGACCTGAAGAAACTCAACCCCAACTCTTTACCTTCGCCCAGCCGCAATCTCCTCCTTCCCCCCACCGGCACCTCACGCATTCAAGTTCTAACCAACCACTACCTCAACTCTATGACCTCAATAATCAATGAGGCAGCCCCCCTGCAACTGAAGAGAGTCTCTACCAAGAACTCTAACCCCTGTTATGATGGTAGACTCATCGAAGAGAGACGTGACATGCGACTGGCAGAACGCACCTGGAGATCAGCGCCCTCGGCATTGCACCTTAAAGCTCTTACGAAAAAGAGAAACGCATACTTTAGGAAAATCAAACGCTCAAAATCCGATTTCTTTAGCCTCCAGCTCGACCTAGCAAAAAACCGGCCAAGAAAACTGTTTGAACTAATCAAAACACAATCCAAGGAACAACCCCAACAATCACATAGCACAATGGGCGATATACCATCCAGTGAAGATTCTCTGCTTTCTTTAACCAAAAGACTGATAACATCAGGAGAGATCTCCTCAATGACGTAAGACTTTACTCTAGCCCCCACAGCACAACACCCACTGAACCAAAAAACAATGCAACATGGTCATCCTTTGACACCTACTCAGAAGAAACAATTGGCAAACTGCTCACCACATTGAAACCTTCTAATCACCTCACAGACCCCCTTCCGGCTAACGCTGTAAAAGACTTCATCCCACTGCTCCTCCCACTTTGGACCAAAATTATTAACAGTTCACTTCAACAAGGACTCATAACCGACTCCCTCAAAGTGGGACAAGTCACGCCTATACTCAAGAAACCAATAGCTGACCCTACTGACCTAAACAATTACCGTCCTATTACCAATATCCCCACCCTGGCCAAACTGCTGGAAAAATGCGTACAACTCCAATTGACAAAACATATAGATCAGTTTGACCTCCTCAACCCTCATCAATCAGGCTTCCGTGCAGGATACAGTACGGAAACAGCTATGACACACATAATTGATGACGCCCTCCAAATTCTAGACCAAAACGATAGCTGCCTCCTCATCCTACTTGAACTCTCTTCAGCATTTGACACCGTCAAACACGAGAACTTACTCGAGCTGTTAAATATCAGAATGGGTCTATCAGGGACTGTACTCAAATGGTTTACTTCCTTTCTACATAACCGGTCCCAGAAATTCAAGAGTAACAAGTTGATGTCCCCACCTGTGCCTGTAACATTAGGCGTCCCACAAGGATCTTCCCTATCCCCAACATTGTTCAACCTATTCATGGAACCACTCACCACTTTGTTACAGGCATCTAATGTACACTTTCACATGTACGCTGACGACACCCAACTCTATCTCAAATTACAATCCCCCGAAGACATCGAACTTCTGAACTCAACGCTCAGAAACACCCAATCATTGCAGGCCGATAATCACCTAAAACTCAATGCACTGAAAACCAAGTTCCTTCTGATTTCACCTCCCGCGAAAACCTCCACCACTCAAACATGGCTCAAGCACCTTACTGCACTCAATGTCCAACCTACCATTGTGGACTCCGCAAAATCCTTAGGCATAACCCTTGACACCAATCTCAATATGCCCCACACCACTTCCTGCCTGCCACACTCTCCACGCAGGTTAGCGTGCTAGTTGCTCCATCCCCTAGGTGTATTTAAGATGAGGACAGGGCGGAAGCGCAGCGGACGAGCGCAGCGGGAGCGCCGTATTCGCGCCGAAGTTGCGCCTAAGTTAACCCCGTCTGCGCCCGTCCGCGGCCGGTTGCGGCCAGCGGATAGCCACTATTCCCAACTGACAACCTACTCTTCCGCGGATCTCCACGCACTCCAACACTCTGGGCCCTTACATCCCCGTGCTGCCGGCGCTGCTCAGGATTGTGGTATTTTGATCTCCCTGGGTCTCCCGTCAGGTACACCTGCACTGAGCACTCTGACACATGGCAGTGAATCCTCTACAATCTTACCCGGCGTAGGGTCCCCTGGACCACATCCCCTGGTGGTAGTCTACCTCAACACCCGCTCGCTGGTAAAACACCAGCTTGAGATATTTCAACTGCTGGACGACAATAAAGTGGACATCCTTCTTCTCTCCGAGACCTGGCTAACAGAATACTCTGTCCCGGATATCTTGGCTTCTGTCCTCGTTGGCTACTATATTCTACAATCCAATAGGGCCACCGGGAGAGCAGGAGGGGGGGGGGTTGCAGCTATCATTCGCTCCCAACACAAGTTTACTACTCTTGAAACTTCCACTCTCTCTAAAACTGATAGCCTCATTCTCAAATTTACCTCTCCTAGCTTTTCTTTTATTTGTGTTCTTGTTTACAGACTCCCTGATCATATGCCAACAGTTTGGTGACTTAGTCTCCCAGCTAATTATTAATCATGCCAAAATTCTTATTATTGGTGATTTTATTTATTGGCCATCAGATCCTCGGAAAGCAACCTCTCTGAGGAATGTACTGATCTTCTACTAGGCCTAAATTGTAGCCAGCATATAACAGTAGCCACTCACAGTAAAGGCCATACCTTGGACCAAGTCTGGACGACCAATCTCGACATTTCCCCTCCCTCAGTCTATCCTTGCTCTTGGTCTGATCACTTTTTAATTTCCTTTTCCCTCAATTTCACTTTGCCTACTCACTCCACTCCTATTACCAATTTCACCGCCCGAAATTGGAAACGAGCCAATCTTGCAGAATTTCACTCTATTCTAGAACTTACAGTCCCTAGAGGCCAGATCTCGGTGGCTGGCCAGGCCTCTCATCTCGAGCAGTGGCTGCTGTCTGCTAGCAATAAAGTGGCCCCGCTAAAAACCATAAAAACTAAACGTCCTCATGACGCTCAGCGGTGGTTCACAGACCAACTGAAACTGGATAAACTGGCCCTTCGGCAAGCTGAGCGCCGCTAGAGGTGGAATTACGACCCAGAATCCAAAACCGTGTATGTAGACTCGCTGAAAAGGTATAAAAAATCTATTCTACTGGCCAAAACCACTTACTTCTCTCAGAAAATAATGGACTCAGCTTTTAAGGCTAAGGACATTTTTTCTATAGTTGAGGAGCTCGCCTCGCTGGACCGTGTCACTGTCCAACCACAACCTACACAAGCTCTTTGTGATACCCTTAATCTTTATTTTATTGACAAGATTGCCACCATAAAGCATCACATTCCACTTCCCTCCTCTTCTACTCCCCCTCCTCTCCCCCCTATGAATCCCTGTCGCTTGGATGTTTTTCCTCCTATTTCCCCAACTGAGTTTATTTCTTTGCTACATACGGTGAGCTCGGGCTCTCCTAATTACTGCTGTCCCCCTCAAATCCTTAAAGAAGCCTTTCTGGTCTGCCCTGATTTCCCGCTGGCACTGCTTAACAACTCTCTTGCTACAGGCACAGTACCGGACTTTTTCAAACAGGCGGTCGTAGTTCCCATTTTGAAGAAACCTGGTGCTGACCCTTCGGTCTTAAGTAACTTTCGGCCGATCTCCCTTCTTCCCTATCTTGGGAAAATCTTGGAGACCCACGTTACCCGTTGTCTCAGTGCGTTCATGAGGGTTCTTCCTTCTTGGATAACCAGCAAGCTGGCTTCAGGCCAGCTCATTCTACCGAAGCAGTTATTGTGGCCGTGATGGACGTACTGAGGAAAGGCGCCGACAAGAATATCGCCCAGGCACTTGTATTGCTGGACCTGTCGGCTGGCTTTGACACGGTCGAGCATGACATCTTGATCGACCGTGTCAACAACGCAGGTATTCAGGGCATGGCTTTAACATGGATTAGATCTTTCTTGCATTTGCGGTCTGAGGCAGTTCATCTGTCTACTTACTCCGCCCCTTTCTTGTGGAGTCCCGCAGGGCTCTGCCCTGTCGCCACTTTTATTTAACCTTTACATGCAACCTCTTATAGTTTCCCTCCGTCATACCCCGGTCGCCATTTTTAATTACGCTGATGTTTTACAGTTGATTTTCCCTGTTGATCCCACCCCCTCTTCCTGTGCCAACTTCCAATCCACCATGCTTGCCATCTCTGAGTGGATGCACTACAGCCAGCTGAAGCTCAATCCCAACAAGACGGAGTTAGTACTGATGGGTGGGTTGGCTAACCCTTGGAACCCTAGTTTTTGGCCCTCCTCTCTTGGGCCTCCACCCTGCCCTGTCAATTTGGTAAAGAGCCTAGGCGTTATCATATGTAGTGACCTGTCCATGAGGCCTCAAATTAATGCAGTTACATCATCCTGTTTTTTTCATCTGCGCAAAATTTGCAGGTTCCTTACCACCGAGGCACTCGTTCTCGTCATCATGGCTCTTGTTATCTCCTGTATTGACTACTCTAACACCCTCTATGTTGGGATACCTGCTTACCATCTTCACCGACTGCAGCTGGTGCAAAACCAGGCAGCGAGACTGATCTTTCATCAGCCTAAACATCACCATGTCTCGCCCCTGTTGAGGAAATTGCATTGGCTCCCAGTGGCTTCTCGTTGCATGTTCAAACTTGGCTCCACTGTCTTCAAGGCCCTTTCCGAGCAAGCTCCAGCATTCATTACATCTAGCCTCCTGCGTTATGCCCCCTCGAGAGACCTTCGATCCTCTTCACACAATTTGTTGATTGTTCCAAGGTATAAACGTAAAAAGCATGGAGGCCTGTGCTTTTCTCTCTTGGCACCCACATTGTGGAATTCCCTTCCGACCTCCCTTAGACTTTGCTCTTGTTATGTTTGTTTTCTTAAACTGCTCAAAACCCACCTCTTTCAGTTGGCCTATGAGTAACTTTGCTGCACTGCTCCCCCGGATTTGTCTTCAGCGCCATGAAACCGTCTGGTGACCGAGCACGGTATAAATGCTTTTAACATAACATAACATAACATAACATAACATAACATAACATAACATGACATATGCAACAACATATCAGCAAAGCAACTAAGGGAGCTAATCTCCAAATCAATACTTTGAGAAAACTTAAAGCCTTCCTCCCAGCTAAGGACTTCCAAACTGCAGTACAAGCTCTAGTCATTCCTCGGATAGACTGCGGAAGCGTTGCCCTCTGCGGACTCCCCCTATCAACAACCGCACCCCTAAGAGCCTCCTTGAACGCTGCAGCGAGACTTATCACTGGATCAAAAAAATGCTCACACATTTCCCCTGACTTTAAATCCCTGAAGTGGCTGCCTTTTGAAGCCAGAATCCATCTGAAAATCGCCTGCATGACACACATAGCTGTACACCGTAACTTGCCCAGCTACCTCACTCAGAAGCTATCTATCTCAGGTGGCTCAAGAGCCACTAGAAGCACAAAAAATCTTCTCATGAAACCTCGAAGATTCCGGAAGGAAAAAACTTATAAATGCTCCTTCTCAGGAATGGCACTCAGGATCTGGAATGCACTCCCTCCAGAAACCAGACGTATCTCCTCCACTGCATTTTTCAAGAAGGAAGTAAAAGCTATCCTCATGGCTAAATTCACCTGAACATTTACTTTGGATTTATCTGAGACTATGCACCGACTTGTACTATTTATTTTTTCTGACCGATTATGCTCTTTGATGTTCCTACCCCAAACTGCTACCCTCTTTTTATCTGCAGCTCTGTGATGTACCTATCCTATCCTGCTACCCTCTTATTATATACAGCTATTCTGTGCTCAAAAGACTGTTTATCACTCTCATGTTTTCCCACCCCTTGTTTTTGTAAAGCGCTCTGATATCTGCAAAGATCTTGTTCGCGCTATATAAAACTTTCAAAATAAATAAATAAATCAAAATAAAACAAAGCGATACCAAAGGGTATGCCCAGACATGGGTCTCGTGCTCACTATGCTACTGGAGTCAAGCTATCTTGGCTGATGACGGCTGATAGCCAGAAACCGGCCCTTGGATGCTTGATTCCGGTCCAGGGAAGACATGGCTTTTGAGTTATGGCTGGACTGTTCCCATGAGGCACAGGGTCAAGACTGATTTGCATATGGCCATGTCTGAACTGGGGTGGCGTGGTGAGCAAAATAACGCTGGATTAAACCCAGATCTGTGACTGGGGGTGAATGTTTTGCCAAAGTGCAACATTCTGTCCATCATCTTGTGTGTTTTGCTGTTCGCCCTATGTGGGAAGGGTATGCCCAGATGTGGGTCCTTGCTAGCCCTATGGGCTGGGCAGGATGTAATGTAGGTAAAAGGTAGGACATATACCTTAAGCGTGTGACATGTCCTGGTAGTTACAAACTGTGAGGCAGCCCTCCCATAGGAATGCATTGGGGATTCCCTGATAAGTGTTTCAGTGGTAATTCCTGATATGAGAGGAGCAGCATGGTCAAGTTTGGTATGTTTGGAATAGTGATAATAAATGCCACGCTAAGGTGTGCGCAGATTTGTTATAACTATTTTAGAAAGGCCACTTTTAGAAGTGATACCAAAGGGGATGATGGACGGAGCGCTTGAGCAAATCAAACACTCACAACTGATCTCTGTTTAATCCATCATCATTCTTTAGCTCACTCCACCACCCCAGTTCAGACATGGCCATATGCAAATCAGTCTGACCCTGTGCCTCATGGGAACAGTCCAGCCCTAACTGCCAAGCCATGTCTTCCCTGGACCGGAAACAAGCGTCCTGGGATCGGTTTCGGGTTCATAACCCTCATTAGCCAGGCTATCTTGATTCCAGTGGCAGAGTGAACAAGGGACCCACGTCTGGGCATTCCCTGCCAACTTAGGGCGAACAAAGCGAAACCAAAGGGTATGCCCAGACGTGGGTCCCATGCTCACTATGCCACTGGAGTCAAGCTATGCTGGCTGATGACGGCTGATAGCCAGAAACCGGTCCTAGGATGCTTGATTCCGGTCAAGGGAAGATATGGCTTGGCAGTTCGGGCTGGACTGTTCCATGAGGCACAGGGTCAAGACTGATTTACATATGGCCATGTCTGAACTGGAGTGGTGTGGTGAGCAAAATAACGATGGATAAAACCCAGATCTGTGACTGGGCTGAATGTTTTGCCAATGTGCAACATTCCGTCCATCATCTTGTTTGTTTTGCTGTTCGCCCTATGTGGGAAGGGTATGCCCAGACGTGGGTCCCGTGCTCACTACGCCACTGGAGTCAAGCTATCCTGGCTGATGACGGCTGATAGCCAGAAACCGGTCCTAGGATGCTTGATTCCGGTCCAGGGAAGATATGGCTTGGCAGTTCGGGCTGGACTGTTCCATGAGGCACAGGGTCAAGACTGATTTACATATGGCCATGTCTGGAGTGGTGTGGTGAGCAAAATAATGATGGATAAAACCCAGATCTGTGACTGGGCTGAATGTTTTGCCAATGTGCAACATTCCGTCCATCATCTTGTCTATTTTGCTGTTCGCCCTATAGGGGAAGGGTATGCCCAGACGTGGGTCCCGTGCTCACTACGCCACTGGAGTCAAGCTATCCTGGCTGATGACGGCTGATAGCCAGAAACCGGTCCTTGGATGCTTGATTCCGGTCGAGGGAAGACATGGCTTGGCAGTTCGGGCTGGACTGTTCCCATGAGGCACAGGGTCATGACTGATTTGCATGTGGCCATGTCTGAACTGGGGTGGCGTGGAGAGCAAAATAACAATGGATTAAACCCAGATCTGTGACTGGGGGTGAATGTTTTGCCAATGTGCAACATTCCGTCCATCATCCTGTCTGGTTTACGTTTAGAAGTTGGCATTTCTGTGTGCTATGTGTCTATGTGCATGCCTGATGTGTATTGCATGTCTGGCTCTGGAGTGACTGGGGCTCGGTGAGTCAGCACTAGGCTGAATAGGCCAATCTGCATTAGGAGTGGTGGGAGGAGTAGCACCTGGACCTGAATAGGACAGAGCCTGCCTTCCACAATGCTGGCTCCGCCCCCCTGTGATGTGTCTGGGGCCAGAGCCTACACTGACAAACAGGAAGGTGTTTGTGCCCCCAGAACTGGTTTGAACTGGGCGCAGAGCCCTGTGCAGGGGAGAACAAAAGACCCTTGCATTATACGTATTGGGGCTGTGATCCCATGAAGGGTGTGCTTACTGGGAGGCTAAAGGACTGCTGGGCAAAGAGGAACCGCCATGGAACCCAGCTGCAGCTTCCTGGGGATCCCTACTGTCGTGTATTTCTATAGGTTCTGAATCGATCCCCCTATTCCTGACCCTATTCTGGTTAAACTACCTAGCTAGTTAACTAACAGTCAGCCCATGAGGCAAGAAAACCCCCATGATGCAGATACCGTTATCTGACGCAGTCACACTACGGCACAGGAACGTGTTATCTGATTAGGTCATAACGCTTGAGATCTAATTAGACAAGCGACATTCCTCCAGCCCCTGATAAGGCATACGACGTTCTCATAACAAATCAAACCTATGACAACCTGGATAATCCGTGCGGCCATTGTTTTGATTTCACAGAGAACTTTAGTAAAGAATGTGCTAACGAGCAAGTCGTATGACATCTTTATTGACGTACCTATGTCCATCCTTACGTCAATCCCGGCACCTTTAAGGTATAAATATTGCCGACCTTGCCCTATGCAAACACACGCGTGGTGACAAGACGGAGCAGCCATACTTGCCGAAGCCGAGAGCAGAAGCAGACCCCGCAGGCAACAGCCCCGCCTTCCTGACGCGCTGAGAGACGCGCTGCTATCTCAAGCCGAGAGACCCAGCACCGGCGCTTCCGGGTAGCCCTCGCAGGCAGCCTGGAATATCGAGAGCAGAGAAAGAGATACCATTCCTCATTCATCCTAAATTCCAGGTACAGAACTGAATAACCCCTCACAGAGAATTCTTTAGTTATTCACTTGGCAAAAACAAACTTAACTTAAACTGTAACTTTCTATTCCCGCCCACGCATTAGACTTAGGTCAGGTACACGGGGTAGGCGTATTTAGAAACACCAGTTGAGTACGTTTAGTCAAATGTATATGTGTATGTAAATATATTTTAATCATTTTAAACATCATATGGCTCAGAAACCATATCAATGTTTTTACAGTATTATTTTATACTATTGCTTCTAATGTATGCACTTTACTTAACAATAAGTATTGCAATAATATCGATCCATTTCTCTTGTACGAGAAAAGAGACTGATCAATAAATAACACCTTTTATTGAACACGCCCGTCTCTTCCTTTTCTCTACATTCTGATGAGACTAAGAATGCACGTACTGACTGAGTAAAATAATTGCCTTGTGCTCACACGACTCTTGAGATTGACTCTTGATTAGGGGAGAGCAAAGTTGTCATGTTCTATGGTTGTCAGAAACTAAATCCCTTCTTGTCTAATCAGGGGAGTTAATCCTTCCTTGAACATTCGAGAAAGTTTCTAGCGAACTCTGAGCTTAGCTGGCAAACCCAAAAATTAAGTCTAGTATCGACAGTAGTAGACCTAGTTAACGTCTGGTCTAGGCCTTTACTGCTGTAGGTACTATTCCAATGCGCAGAGCCTATTGGGAAAATAGGAGCTACACTACATGGCGCCCAACGCGTTTGGAAAGGGCGATAAAACTAACGTAAGACATTTAGAGTAACTCAGTCGTGCTTTCTCACTCAGACCCCTTTTCCCAAATACTCCAAAGACGTCTGGAGTGGGTGAAAGGTTATTATATCCTCCAAAACCTCGCAGGAGGGAACTCCTATGTATGGTTCTTGGTCTAGTCAACGTTGAAGGATAAAACAGTTCCAGAATATTGTGCATCTAATCTCTGTTTCCATAAAGAAACCTGATCTGCAAACAAAAATAATACCATCCTGTCAGTAAAATGGGAGACAGTGATGGAGAAAGAGAGGCAATTAGATTAGCTACTGAAATAGCAGATGCTGATGCTACCATGCAAGCAGCAGACGCGGATATAATACTCATTCCGGTCATTAAAAGGAGATCTATAACCTTAAAACTTATAGAAAATGGACTGACACCTAGAGGTGGCACAGTCATATTCGTAATTGAGGCACACGAATATCGGCAGACAGAGGTATACTATACATGGATACATTTTCCAGCAGCAAATGCTGTAACAAAGTACTTCCACTATTACAAAGTAGAGGAACCTCCTGAAACGTACACTCCTTTCGAGGAGGTGGAAGTACCACTCAAATTTCAAGAGCATTTGCTCTTATTTGATGGCGCCCTAATACATAACAATCACATTACAAGGCTCGGTCCTTTAGGAAGACCAGGAGCAACGTGGCCGGTCTTAGCCGGATACACACCACATCCAGACATCGAAAGAATGCCTGCAGCAGAGCTGTTAATACAGCTAAAACAACTACTAAAAATTCACAGACAATTAGTTCAGTATGTAATGCGGACTTCAACAATTCAGCCAGCGATTAAACTTCCACAGCTGACCCCTCACCAGGGGAACACAAATAAAATTACACCACAGAACATCCAATCCTGCCTAGGTAAAGTTCCAGCTAAACGGGAACAGATACCATTCTGGTTGGCACAGAAAATTACCCAAATAGAGGCGGTGTTTCCTGACACCACCCCGCTGGAAAAACACAGGATTCTGACTATATGTCTCCCAATGGGAATCGCACCACACATTGAGGACTGTGACACTTGGGGTACAGTCTTTGCTTCCATCTATACAAAAACGCACGGTGTTCCATTCATTTCGGTAATACCAGATGTGCTAAAACAAATTCAAGATGAATACGGTCCAGAACCTGCTTTAACTCTTGGTATGAAATTACTGAAAGACTTCAAGCAGGTCTCGGCTATATTATTAGCCAACATAAAAGGTGAAGCAGCAAACGTGGCGATCCGCCAGAGGTTAAAAGAGACAGATATAGCAGACCAACCAGCTGAAATTGCCAGAATCATAGAAAAATCCTATGAAGAACTAGGCAGAGATAGTCTAGGTGGAATACCAGTAAAACCGCAACTGACTACAAGTCCAGAAAAAATGTTTTTTAATAATAATAATAATTCACCAAAAAAGAACTGGGATGGAAATAAACAATCCAATCCTAAAGAAAAGAAATTCCAGTCCAGAGGAAGGTCTCCTAGGCGAAGAGAGAAATCTCCAAACCCGAGACAAAGGTCACCCCAGAGTGACCCCTCTGGGAATAGATATAACCTTAGAAATAGGGATAATATTAAAAAACCTGATAGATATCAAGACATTGATACACGTCCCTCTCAATCTTTTCAGAATTCCTCGCAGAAATCGGAAAGAAGAGGACGATCAGAAGAGCACGCCAAGTCCAAAGACAAGGAACCTGCTCAACTGAAAAAGAAATCACAATTTCCAAAAAAGAAGGTAGCCAGTATCAAGGTAGTTAAAAATGCCGAGAATACTGAGGACACAACTGAAAAACGAAGAGTGGGCTCAGACAATGCTAGACAGCGCAGCAGAGGTGAGCATAGCTCGCAAAGTCCTTATGAATCATCTGGAGACAGTGGACACGAATGAATACCTTCAAGTGGAAACTGCAGATACCAGAGTTAGCAAGCCCCACAAAATATACGAGATAACATTACGTATAGAGGGAGATAAGACTAGGAAAATTAGGGGACTATTTTGGGATAACCTCTCCAAAGGCTATGACATCCTTCTAGCTGAAAAAGACTGGCCACCAGAGTTTGTCAGGGAGTGCCCTCATGGCGAAGAAGTAATTATGCCTGCCTTCTCGAATCAAATACCGATTCATAAAAAATATACACTTGCTAGAAAGTGGGCAGTGGCCTTAGCATCTGCTTTATATAAAAATCATGTAGGATGGGATGAGGATTCTCCTCCTCACAAAGTCCAGTTAAAATCACAACCAACTGCACGAAGGCAGTACCCAATTAAGCAAGAAGCTAAAAAACAGGTAAATGAAATACTAGACCAGCTAGAATACCAGGGGGTGATTGAAACTTGCACCTCACAAATGAACAATCCTTTGTTTCCGGTCGCCAAACCAGACAACTCATATCGTCTAGTTTTGGATTACCGACACCTTAACACATGTTGCAAAACCTTTGCAGTGCAAAACTCACACAGTGCTGCACTAATGAATAACATAGTGCGCAAAAAATACAAAACAACCTTGGACATCTCCAATGGATTCTTTTGTCAAAACATAGCACCAGAGAGCAGATATTTAACAGCTTTCTCAGTAAATGGCACTCAAAAACAATTCTGTCGGTTAGCCCAGGGGTACAAGAACAGCCCGGGGGTATTCTCAGCGAGAGTAACAGAATTACTACAACTATATGATGATGAAGCATTATCTTATGTCGATGACATTTACTTAACAGATGATGACTTGGAGACTCACTTGAAAAGAGTGAACACCATAATACTTGGTTTCGCTGCAGAGGGTTACAAATTCAACTTCAAAAAATCCAGAATTGCCCATCTGAAAATCCAGTACGGAGGATATGAATTATCAAGTATTGCCTGGTTGACAGTCTTTTAAGAACTAGAAGAATTAAAAAATCTAAAATATGAAAAGACGTATCCTCTGCCAATCGACATTCTGCCTCTACGACATTACGCCTGTGTAATCTATACAGACGGACATGCTCAACCCTCAGTTTGGGGAGAACATGCATACAATCCCACATGTGAGATTACAAAAGAAGTGTGGCGCGGAGGTAAACTAAGACCTCTATTAACAAAGACACACTCAGTAGAAACCAATTCAGAACAACAAACTGAAATATTAGCTTTGAAAATGGCGCTAGATAATGCGGATCGCGAATTCCCGACACTTATAGTGTCAGATTCATATTTCTGCGTCAAAGCATATAACAAGGATTTGCAGACATGGATTCAGAACGGTTACAAAGATGACACAGATGCACCAATAAAGCAGAGACTTCTCTGGGAACAAGTAGCTCTTTTGAAAAAAGAACTACCAAAGACTCACGTGACACACTCACTGAGTCACCAGCGTGATGGCGTTCACGTTGTAGGGAATTCATTGGCTGAAACAGCCGCAGCGGCAGCCAGTAAACCGGCTCCCGTAGATCGAAAAAAGCGTACATTAAAATACATTGACGGCGAAACATTGCTGGCGGTGAAAACGTCATCAAAAGGCGACTGCTCAGCGTTACCGATCAATTATCCACTCAATTATACATACATAATCGATGCAAACTCCGTCCCTTTTGCTCGAATCCCTGGAGTGGAGGATAGAGTGATTCCAAACATGGACAGGAGAAACTTGTTAATCGCAGACGCACACATGGGCGAGGGTCTCAGACACCTTAAATTAAAAGATTCTCTGGAAGAATTACAATCACGGTACTGGTGGCCAGGCATGAGCCTGCACTACACCATGTTTGTAAAAAACTGCCCAAACTGCAACAGAGATCGCAGTGGGGAGAGAAGCAGTTTAATACCTCGTCGTATCAATACAGATAATATTACCAGCAAAAAGAATGGCTTGCGATTAACATATACAGGCTAGTTTCCACTTATAATGTAGATCCACAGCACTCGGCTGACGTCCGGACTGTTATACAAGATTTGCGAGTCTAAATGGCATATACGCTAAGAGCATGCTACGTTCGACCATTTTTTTTTTTCTCACTCAGGCAAACCAGCCTGGGGGGGAAACATGGCCAAATGAGCACAGCCCAGCGGGAATCTTCTCACTTCCTTCCTGAGGGTATGGGACGGTGTAAAGAAAAAACCAAGGCAGAAAGCAATCTATAATAGAAAGGATATTAGGTTCGGGAGCTGGGTGGGTCAAACATCTAATAAGTGTCCAACGTAGTCTAAATAACTTGCCAAGAAATTCTCTGAAGGGATTCAGTCCGTACGAATTATTATTCGGAACTAGGATGTTGATCTCTGACCTTGATAGTCAGACTTCAGTGGTAATAGAAAAAACCTTTGATGTCAAAGACCGTTTGGCTATTTTGCAGGACTTAAACAAAACAAGAAAAGACCTGAGCAACATACAGTTGAAACAACAGCCAACGACCACTGAAGATTCACCACCTGTCCCAGCAAGACCTGTCTGGATTCCAAAAGTCGGGGATCTAGTCAGGGAGAAGATCGCGGTAAAGAAGGAATTTGGGCCTTCTTACAGAAAAGCAGTTCCTGTCTTGTCTGTCAACGGGACAAGATCAGTTGTACTACCGCCACTTGCTGGAAAAAAGGAGAACCGAGTTGTATCCATCGACCTGGTAAAACCACAACATGTGGCCGATAACAAACAGTAGGCCAAGTGGACTCCCAATAAGTAGCAGAACACCAAGGTTTGCTACCAGTACAGAGGTCCTATCAAAGAGGCTCATCACATTCGAAACGCCTACAGAAGAACAACAAGGACTATGCAACAATGCAATAGAACTAAGACCTCTGAAAACCCAAATAAAGACATTTAGCAGAGAGACACCAATCTATACTGAAGTACCAAGTGAAAATGCAAAAAACAAAAATCCTGAACCAATTGGAACAATTGATAGAACTGCATCTGGTTACTTCATCAACTTCGATGATTCCTCTGACGGCTTCAGTGAACAAAAGACACAGCCATCATCAAAATCCTTTAAAGACAAAGCAAAGGAACTTTTGAAACAACTAAAAGAAACATATCTGATTTCTCCATGGATTGAATTTTGGGTGGGTTTTGGTGCATTTATCCTCATACTTTGGCTCATCATGGTATTTACCTTGGGACGCTTCATTGAGGGAAAATATGCTAAAATGGACACAGCAAGTCAGAACATCAACTTGGTCCTCAAACCACACACATCTTCACACGTCAAGAAACGAGAACTTTCTTCAGAACTTTCTTCAGCCAACTTCACAGCAATTCCAATACCTGGTGGGGTAGCCTGGGACAACACTGACTATGAAATTTATGGTCCGGTCGAGATCCTGAAATATCCACACCAAATCAAGATCTCCTTGAGTGATTTTGCAAAACCAAACTCATTTGCTGATGATTGGGACTTTGAAAGTATAAACAATATGATGTCTGACTTAGTAATGTCTGCTAAATTTACAAAACATGATTATTTGCAAGGTTCTACAAATTATGATAGTATGTATTGCTATAACCATTATGGTAACCATTTCTTGCATAAATCTGCACAAGCTAGAAATGTTTTAAATTATAATCAATGGGAACATTGTGCTACACCTCCAAAAGGGAGCTCTAGAACCGTTTATGACAAATATTCATATTTTTCAGGTTTTAACATAACTAATGCGGAAACATTTTATTACAAATTGTCAAACAAGACAGGGATGAAAACCATGATAACCAACACAAAATTGATTTATTCTGATTCGTTCTTTGAAAAAATGAATACTTTTGGATTTGATTATTGGGACAAAAATGTTGATTTGAAAAGTGTTTGGGGTACAAAAGAATGGCAAGTACAGGGTTTAGAAGCTTTGTTTAGAGCCTGCATGATCCCAGAACAAATGATATTTTTAAATGACACTGTTCAACAAACCACCTGTCTTGGCTTAGCCAAAATCAAAGATTTAAATAACCTGTCTATTCCAAAGCCAACAATGTTTAGCAATAGCTCTGAAACAGATGAAGAAATAGACATAAACCATATACTTAACCAAAACAGAACACATCCTGATTGGAAACAATGGTTGATCTGGCCCACAGATACAAATAACTGTCAAGATAGATTCCTGAATAAAACACAGGGTTTCAAAATGACCAGGCCAGACCCTAGATATCCCCAAAGACATCACCCAGGGATAATAACAACCTACAGTGTGGGCAAATTATGCCTTCAATGGCTACAAACTTCCACACTGCCTGAAATTAAGCAACACCTAACTTTACTTACTGATGGTGCTGACTTGCGTGATTTCATACTGGGACCACGCAAACAGCGTCATAAGCGTTTCATAGCAGCCTCTGTATATGCAGCATACAATGAGGCCTGGAAGGTTACTCAAATTGAGACAGCAGAGAGAATACGTGAAATTGATCGTATTAATTTGGAAAAATCACTTTCTTTAGTGGACAATGGGTTAATGACTCTGTCCTCCAGAATTTTTTCATTGGACAGCATTGTGTCTTCAGCAATCGATATATTATCGCAAGACTTACTGTTATTACAACATGGACAGTCACAATTGCGTTCTATTGTACAGCTTGGCTGGACGTTACAAAATCTGCGTTCAGGCTACGTGCCTTGGCGTTTAATCAACACAACGTCACTATTCCAAATCTTTAACCTTACTGATAGACAAATCGGTATGGCGCAGAAGGGTGCTGATTATACAATCTTGAGCATTGAAAAACTAGAAAGATTACCAATGACAATGTCAGAACGACCTGTCAGTGAATGGATAATCCACGGAATCATAAATATTCCAATCTCAACCTTCAGGTTTCAATACTGCCAAAAATATATACAGGCTGGCATGTACGAGAAATTGGGAAAGGGGTACCTTAAAACAACTTGGAACCTGCCCTATTCACATGCATGTGTCAGTAACAAAGGACAGAAAGTGTTTCTTAGTGGCAACAATTGTGCTATGTCACTAAGCGGCACGCTTCTGTGTAACGGAATTAGTTTGCACGGAGCCTGTGAAGGGAATTCATACAACCTTTCATGTCACCAGCAAGGCGCACCTGCAACTGAAATAGAACCATTCTTTCAAAGACTCTATAATGGGAGTTACATTCTTATTGTAGACCGCAGATGTGGTAGTCTTATGCCCGGGACTCCTTATCTCGTCACTACGACGGCGAAGGTCAAGTGCTGTGGACGTTCTTTGTTCCCCAGCTCCTTTCCAGACAGGGAGGCAAGGGCATGGCCCGGTTTGAAAATTACTTCTATTCGAATAGATACTTTAAGCAGAATGAAAACAGTGCTTCTACAGACGCCTACAAGGCTCACGTCATCAAAAGAAACATATGATCTACAAGTCGCAAGGACGACTGCAGAGATACATACATTATTATCGACTAATTCCCCCGTACATTTCGCGGAAATCCTGAGCGAAATCTTAAATATTTCTGATACCACTGGGGTCTCAAAGGTATTTAAGACAGTATTTTCGATGGCATTAACACCATTCAAAGCCATACTGGGTATTTTTCCAGATTTCGTCCATTCGATTTTTGGCGGACTTCCCCTGATCCTAGGACTAATTGCAGGAATCCTATTCCTGGTCCTTATTTTTCGTTATGGCAACCCATGTCACAGATCAAACTCTCGCGACAATGGAAGATACGATCCTAGCCATTGGATACCGGGACCGGATATCAAAAATCCTGGGACTCTCCCGGCTTAGAGACCTAAACATGACTTGGTTTCTATCATTTCGACCAATGTGGCAAAGGTGTGTTTTACCTGTACTAAGGTGTCTGCTATGCGGAGAAGAATGCGTGTTAGACACCTGTCTGACGCTACAATCGGATGCGCCGGTGGATGCAGATACACTGTTGGTTCCTACCAAGGTTCACGCACTGTGCTGCCCTCAAAGGCTGCCAATTCTGATGACGGCATTCCTGGAATCTTCACCACTACGATTGAAGAGTAGTGAAGTTCAAGATGAAAGCAGCATCGAACAGGTACGACCTTCTGTCAGCAATGCAAATCAGAATGTCAATGGAGACAATCATGCGCATGAATGCATGGTTACCCCTATTTCCGACTTAGTGGAACTTTCCCATGAAGCTGTTGACAGTTTTTTCGAAAGCCTGAATGATATGATGTTCTCTCCGGAACAGAAATAGAGACTTTTGAGTAAACTCGCACACGGCGTTCCCTGAATTCGGCCTTCAACTTTAAAAATAAAGTCGCATGAACAATTACAATCCAGTTCACGGACAGCAACCTTTTTCAGCAAGCCCTTAAAATATTTTTATATATATTTTTTCCCCGGGACACTGATCTTCTGCTTAAAGTAAGAAACTATTCCTAGAGAACTAAGATTTCTATTTTTAGATACTTTATATAGACTTTAGCTGCCCGCTGGTATGTTCACTAAATATATTATGTGATGAAATGGTTTCGACTTTTCTTTCTGTATAGCCATATTAAGAGCCATTTCATGTGTATTTCTCATATACCAACAAGCAATAATGCATAAAATACGTGCTTACTTTTGCATTTAATTCATAGCTTAAGTGCATACAATATATGACTGCAATATTTCAGTATATTTGAAAATTTCAAAATGCATTTATGTATTTTGGGGTGGTAAGGTATACACTATACTCTATAGTATGTTGTACTATGTTATACTATGCATAGATTAGTAGATATGACCATAGTTAGCGTGGAGTGGGTGTCGTGTATTTCTATAGGTTCTGAATCGATCCCCCTATTCCTGACCCTATTCTGGTTAAACTACCTAGCTAGTTAACTAACAGTCAGCCCATGAGGCAAGAAAACCCCCATGATGCAGATACCGTTATCTGACGCAGTCACACTACGGCACAGGAACGTGTTATCTGATTAGGTCATAACGCTTGAGATCTAATTAGACAAGCGACATTCCTCCAGCCCCTGATAAGGCATACGACGTTCTCATAACAAATCAAACCTATGACAACCTGGATAATCCGTGCGGCCATTGTTTTGATTTCACAGAGAACTTTAGTAAAGAATGTGCTAACGAGCAAGTCGTATGACATCTTTATTGACGTACCTATGTCCATCCTTACGTCAATCACGGCACCTTTAAGGTATAAATATTGCCGACCTTGCCCTATGCAAACACACGCGTGGTGACAAGACGGAGCAGCCATACTTGCCGAAGCCGAGAGCAGAAGCAGACCCCGCAGGCAACAGCCCCGCCTTCCTGACGCGCTGAGAGACGCGCTGCTATCTCAAGCCGAGAGACCCAGCACCGGCGCTTCCGGGTAGCCCTCGCAGGCAGCCTGGAATATCGAGAGCAGAGAAAGAGATACCATTCCTCATTCATCCTAAATTCCAGGTACAGAACTGAATAACCCCTCACAGAGAATTCTTTAGTTATTCACTTGGCAAAAACAAACTTAACTTAAACTGTAACTTTCTATTCCCGCCCACGCATTAGACTTAGGTCAGGTACACGGGGTAGGCGTATTTAGAAACACCAGTTGAGTACGTTTAGTCAAATGTATATGTGTATGTAAATATATTTTAATCATTTTAAACATCATATGGCTCAGAAACCATATCAATGTTTTTACAGTATTATTTTATACTATTGCTTCTAATGTATGCACTTTACTTAACAATAAATATTGCAATAATATCGATCCATTTCTCTTGTACGAGAAAAGAGACTGATCAATAAATAACACCTTTTATTGAACACGCCCGTCTCTTCCTTTTCTCTACATTCTGATGAGACTAAGAATGCACGTACTGACTGAGTAAAATAATTGCCTTGTGCTCACACGACTCTTGAGATTGACTCTTGATTAGGGGAGAGCAAAGTTGTCATGTTCTATGGTTGTCAGAAACTAAATCCCTTCTTGTCTAATCAGGGGAGTTAATCCTTCCTTGAACATTCGAGAAAGTTTCTAGCGAACTCTGAGCTTAGCTGGCAAACCCAAAAATTAAGTCTAGTATCGACAGTAGTAGACCTAGTTAACGTCTGGTCTAGGCCTTTACTGCTGTAGGTACTATTCCAATGCGCAGAGCCTATTGGGAAAATAGGAGCTACACTACACTACATGCTGGCCTGCCTGTGCCCACCTCTGCCCCTCTGCATTTTGGTCTTAGCACCCCGTGAGCGCTATATTTCTGCCTTAGGATGAGAGGAGAGTACTGGGGCTATGCATCGCTGCGTTGCACATCATGGAGAGGGAGTCCCCAGCATAGGGATTTCCCCAAGTTCCTGTAAGGAGTTGGAGCCCACCCTGAATTTGTGTTGCTGACCTGCAGGAGCCTACCCCGCATTGTGTGCTCCTAGCAGTGGGAGCCCAACCCGCATTCGTGTAGGTTCTACTGCACTGATGACCTTACAGCGGGAGCCTACTCTGCTTATGTAAATTCTGCAAGAGCCCACTCCGCATGTTGGTTCATGAGTAGTACAGTAGGAGCCCATCCCACTGTTGTGTTTTATGTTACGGCAGGAGCCCAGCCCGCACTTCGCCGCAAGAAGAAAGGAACTGCTGTGGCCCGGAAGACAGGCAGACACTGTGCCTGTTTGTGGGCACGGCTAATACACGGTCCACCAATCGGAGAGGGCTGGGAGAAGAGGCTACTACGGCCACCAATTGCTCATGGGCAAAGAGGAAGCCTGGCAAGCCACTTGGTTGTAGGTGGGCCCAGGGAAGTCGGTGCGTGCCTGCACAGGGCTCCCGGGAGGAGAGGGAGAGCCCTGCGCATTCGCCGGTGACCGGAGGCAGAGACACATTGTCGGTGCCTCCCCCCTGACCGGAGGAGAAGACGGGGGAGTCGTTCGCAACCCCAGTGAATGAGACTTGAATCTGCGCACCGTGCTATCTATGCCTTTTTTCCTCTGGGGCAATACTTGGAGGAGTTCCGGCGTGGGGGCTCAGAAAGCACAATGGTGCCTCTGCCTATTTTTCCAGCTGCACCGCCTGTTGGAGGGCAGCTGCTCCGAGGGGCCCAATTGTTTGTAGAAGTCCCATTTTCACAGCTGCCCCGCTGCACAGTGGGCAGCTACAACGTTGGGGACCATTTTATTGTTGAGTCTCAGTGGGGACCCAGTAGGCACAGTGGTGCCAGTCCTCCTTTGTGCCTATACCAGTTGCCCTACTAGAGCGCAGGCAGCTTCAATGAGGGGGCCATTTCTTTTTAGATGAAGAAGGGGTTAGTTGCACCCCATACCCCAGCGCATTTGCGCGCTTTAGTTTTGCTGCCGAGGAAGCCAGTGGGCCATTTGGGAGGCCCTACTAGAAGCCCTGACATTTTGGACATAGAGCATTTGAGCAAGTGAAAGGCCAGTTGACCTGGGGTCAGTTCTGTGTTTAGGCATAAGGGGGTTATTCCTAATATGGTACATACCTAATGATTTTGCTTATGATCTTGATGCCTGATCTAATGTGTTTTATTGCACAATGTGTTTATGCTTGTGATGCCTAATGTCATGCTGTGATGTTTTCGAATGATGCCTATTGAGTAATGTGTTTATGCTAATGAAGTTGGGGCCTAGTGTGTTTTATGCCTGCTGTGATGCAGACATAATGTGTTTATGTTGCTAGATATAATGCTGAGGTCATTATTGTGCCGGAAATTACTGGTTGTGTTCTACATTCGCTACTATTGCTTTTTGATGGTTCTGACAGTGGCCCGATTGGCTCTTTCCTGTATACAGTCCCCGGTGAATATTGCCTAGTGCCAGTTGGCACCGTGTAGATTGTGTGATTATGATTGTAATCTATTTATGATAATACAAATGTTATTTTTTATATAACCTTGTGTGGAGTTTCTTTTGTAGTGTGCCTAGTGTGTTGCTGCTGTGTGTTTGTGTGTGGCGCAAATGCTTTACACATTGCCTCTTGGATGAGCCTGACTGCTCGTGCCAAGCTACCAAGGGGGTGAGCAGGGGTTATCTTCAGCGTGTAACTCCCTTGACCTGACTAGAGTGGTGGTTTCTACCTGGCTTAGGCGCAAGCCCTGGCCAAACAGAAATCCCATTTCAAACATACAGCCTGGTGCTTTTCCTCGACAAATGTGTCTAAAATAAATTGTAACACTGCAATATTGTCCTGTGCAGGATGATTAGCTCTGAAGCCTGACTGTTCCACAGGAATTATGTTTGCTGCCTGAGCCCATAATTTCACCTGTTCCAAAAGTCCAGAGGAAAGGTTGTCCTCACCACATAAATTAGGGCAATATGTCTATAGTTTCCTAGAAACGTCCTACAAACCTTTTTGTGAAGCAAGATGATGATACTCCCATTCCATGATTTCAAGATTAGACCAATGTTGTAATGATGCACAAATAATGGGCTCAATATTTCGGCCCATGACACATCACTTTGTTTTACACAGCAATCCGAATCTCATCTGAACCCATGGCGGAGGATGATCTCATTCTAGTTATATGGGCAACTATTTGATCATAATCTGGAGGGGAATATAGTCACATAACTGGTTGCTGAACTCAGGTGACCGAATATCCACTTTCGTCTTTTATAGACTTGTAATATAAACTACCCAGACTTACACAATTATCATATTTACAGAGGATTTGATTTTTTTGCTGCAGTTTAGGGCTACAATACTCAAAAAGGATGTAGAATTATTTTCTTGTTACCAATTCAAATCCCATCGTCTTGTCTTCTGGACTAGACACATTCATCTTATTGTTAAAATATCCTCTGTGGAAAATGAGAAAACTGTTTTTGTGTCAGTTTATCTCCTTTCACAATTTGACTTCCTTATTGCCCCTTATAACATAACATGTTGGAGATTTTACTTTACTGTGTCTTTCATATGTTGCAGTAGAGATTTAAGTGGTTGATATGAAGTAACAGGGTCTCCAAAAGAGGAATCAAGTGATACAATATCGAAAGGTTCCTTAAAGTCATTAGAGAGCGTAATTCTCCAAGGGCTCCAATGAAGCCATGCATTTGTCTTAGAGATATCAACTAGGCCACCAGCTGTGGCCAGAGATCACTCTGTGTTTTTTGGCAGGCAAGAGAATTACCAGTCGAAGAAAAGCTTGATCACTATACAGAGTATTTATGACCTTTAAGTAACAACATCATACATCAAATAGGTTATTATCATAAAATCAGTAACTGAGAAACCCTTGGGGCAGAGCCTATTTGCCTTCTTTGGTATATCAGGAGCCATTCTTCCATTTAAGATTTTGGCACCTGATGACTTTAGTCCCCCAAGAGAAGAATCCCACATTTGTCTGCTGTACAGTAACCTGGGTACTGAGACTCTGAGCTATTCCAGCTATCTTCCAAATTAGAGTTCCCAAAACGTGCAGGTTTTCTTGGAAATCTCACATTTAGGTCACCATTGATAATAAATCATGTGGGCTATTTTCTATCAATTGTCAACTTTATGAACTCAAATATATTAAAAAGCATACCATAGTTCTGCTGCCCAAGTAGTAAGTAACTGTTGTTAAAAAAGCAAGGCGTAGATTATTGCTTATATACTCATTGGAAAGCCAGTCCTTAAACATTAAAGACATTTATTGTGATATGGGATAATGTTATCTAACAAATAGAGAGTGAGGGTTTTTATAAAAGATACCCCCAGTTCCCCTGGGATATGAACCAAAAACAAATAAAGGAGTAAACCCCGTGGATATAGAATATCAACGAGATGAGGAGGTAAACATGGAAGAAAAGGAAATAGTTCCATTTCTAAAAAAACCCTCACTCACCAACCTTGTTGGTGACGTGCTTCATCATTGGGGTCCCACCTGAGTAGCCGAATGCTACCCGGGTGCGCTGCAACACCTGTTTACAGTGGAGCAGGATTATTCACAACAGTGGTGTCAGTGAGTGAAAAGGTGGGGTTAAAAATCGTCTTTATTTAACTCTCTAAAAGTTTAATATGGAGCAAAAAGACAATGGTTAAAAACAAAGTGGAACACCAAGATAGGTTAGATTGACCTGTGGTGTCTATGTCTAAAATAGTGATCGTGGTGGTCTACATGTTTCAACCTGTGCGTGATATTATCAGGTTTTCATCAGGACCTATTACAATGGCCAGAGCAGTATGCACACACTAAGGTGCACCCTACTCTGGGTCAATCAAGAACCACACGGCGTACTTACAATGTGGCAACCTTCCAGCCTTCTGTGAAAGGAACAATTAGAAACTAGCTTTAGTGGTGCCTCAAGGAGACCGTAGATAAGGGCGCTGGCTATAGTCACACTTACGCCAAACCATGCCACCCGCATTCAAACCTGGATGCTCGTCCTACACGGAGTCCCGAGGATGGGATAATGTTAGCCTGCAAATCAATATCAATCAAGAGGAGAATAGCAATGCTCCCTTTTCATGACCAAGATTGGACTGAATGGCCAGGCTATGAAATGCATAATAGGATGTAACTGAAGATTTTACAACAACCAGGTTTCTGGGAGACAGATGACAATTGCTTTGTGTCCCCTCAAATAGTCTATTTTTGCTTTTCCTAGCTCAGCTGTATTCTAGAAATCAGTGATATTATATCATTACATTGAGTGAAGTTAACATTTGTTACTGTTTTGTGCCTCTGAGAGCCAAGTACATGATAGGTTAGTATTCGGTTGTTGAGATACTGTATTTTGGTCCCAGGTTTTTACTTTGCTTCCAACCCCTGAAAATTCAACCACAACTGAGCAAGCCTGTTTTTGAAGTGTCTGTGATCTTTCAAGAGAGTTGCCACTTTCAAACTCAGGGCCATCAACATCAAGCAATTTCATTGCGTCTTTTCTGGGATTTTTGAGGAATCGTTTAACGGTAGTAAGCACTGTATAAATGAATTTACAATACTATACAATAACTGTTCTTTCTAAAAAAACGTAATTCCTAAGGAAACATTTGGGAGCAAGCTAAGACCAAAATTCCACTTTATTATGAGGTACACTGTTCTGTATGAGAAAGGAGGCTCTTTCTATTCCAGCTGAAAATTAGGATTTCAGAAGTTGGAACGGGTGTACCAACTTCACAATTTTAGCTCTGTTTAGGTGGCCAGTTTTCCCTGAAATCAGAGAACAAAAATCAATAGTATAGAATGAATAGGAAACATCATCTATGTCATTTGTCTGATATACATTCTTTGCAGGAGAACATCAAATTAGGCAGAAGGGCAATGAAAATTCTGGATGCTGCTACATTTGAAGACTCTGGCTAGGTCTCCAGTATTAAACCTGATCTTTCTCCTGCTTTTTTTCTTAAAAGCCCATATATTTGCATTTTTTTTTTTGCTTCCTATACATTTTTCTTGATACGTTTGGATCAGAGGGTACTTCCCACTGACTGTTTTACTCTGCTTTATATTAAACATTGGAATCATAGTGATTTGATCTGTAGGTGGTGACAGAGAAGGGGATACTGGTTTTCATGTAAACCAATATAGAATTAGAAAATAAATGCAACAATTTCTTTGCAGTTATTTTTTTCTTAGCATCCTTTCCCATTGAAGGTTACACTTCTTGGACTGCTATATTTTCCTCTCTTTTAAAGAGAATGGAACCCCTGGTCAGAATTTTAGCTCTGTTTAGATGGCCAGTTTTCCCTGAAATCAGAGAACAAAAATCAATAGTATAGAATGAATAAGAAACATCATCTATGTCATTTGTCTGACATACATTCTTTGCAGGAGAACATCAAATTAGGCAGAAGGGCAATGAAAATTCTGGATGCTGCTACATTTAAAGACTCTGGCTAAATGATTCAAACAGGCTCTGAAGGAGCATTGCTAAGAGTTATTCCATATTGGAGCCGTTCGTCCAACTAGATCCTCTCTCTCAGTATTGTCGCTAGATATTTCAGTAGCAATTTTCTCAGAGTGAGGCTGTTTACCAGCATCCTGGATAAACATACATAGGTCTCCAGTATTAAACCTGATCTTTCTCCTGCTTTGTTTCTTAAAAGCCCATATATTTGCATTTTTGATTTTTTTTTTTGTTGCTTCCTAGACATTTTCCTTGATACGTTTGGATCAGAGGGTACTTCCCACTGACTGTTTTACTCTGCTTTATATTAAACATTGGAATCGAAGTGATTTGATCTGTAGGTGGTGACAGAGAAGGGGATATTGGTTTTCCTGTAAAACCAATATAGAATTAGAAAATAAATGCAACTATTTCTTTGCAGTTATTTTTTTCTTAGCATCCTTTCCCATTGAGGGTTACTTTTCTTGGACTGCTATATGTTCCTCTCTTTTAAAGAGAACAGAACCCCTGGTCAGAGTTGTGTTGTTTTTTCCCAATAATTTCAACATTGAATCTAGAATGCCCTGAAGGACACGAAGGGCTTCGGAAACATGAAGACAGTCTCTTGGAGGATAGATGCTATTATTTAAGAGAAGCTCTGGGGTACTAGAAAGATCCTCCACAAGAACAGAACTACTTTATAACAGAGCTGATGTTTATCTGGGGAGGAGTATTTTCCCATTCCTTTGGGGGTAACCATAGCTTCTTTCACTATACAGTGCTGTTATTGATAATCCAGATCTATGTCAGAAGAGTACAATCAATTAAGGTCTGATTGGAATGTAAATAACCTGCTGTCTTCTCATGTACTTCTCCTACTCTGCCCTGATCATCAGCCTTCACAGATATGCCAGAGGCTGAGGTAATAACCAACACAGGCTCCAAAAGATTTGATGGAGTACTTTGCAAGCATCTATTAATGCATATGTCCGTTGGCTGAACAAAAGTTGTACCCTCTTTTCCATACCCGAAACACGGAAATAAAGATGGAATTTGTGTATTATTTCTCCTCACTTTTCTTTGAGGGGGAAGAGGCTGTGCCCTTACAAGACCTACGACTTGCAGAACCGAGGTAGATACAGAAATTAGCCCTGGAAGGTCATCAGCTAACCTCTAAATCTATTTTTAGCCTGGGTATAACCAATTCTTGGAGGAAAATTGTACATTTTTTTAAAATAAAAGATTGAAATGTATCAGTATCATATCCTTCTCACAATGAAAGTTAGAGTCCCAAATTGTAAAACGATATTCTCTGGAGAAAATCCTGCTTAAGCAGATCAAAATGTAGTGGTTATCCACTAATTGCAGGGGCATCCCGGCCTACACCTGCAGAATGAATTGGCTAAGGGGAATGTTGGCATGGGCAACTATGAAAGAGCTTGGTGTCCAGGTAGTCCAGGTAGAAATAGCTATGTATACTGGAATAAAAGGTAGGCCTGCGAAAAAGAGCTGGTAGCTGGCACTCGGAACTCACCTAAAGGAGGGAAGGGAGTGGTCAGAACTGAGGTGGTCAATGGAATCTCCCCCATACTCTTCAATGCTTGTCATCTTAAGCTGCAAAGTTATTAGAGCATGGAGTCCGTGGGGTTCAACCGAAAGTCTGTTACACATATCACAGAAAATCATTGTCTCTTTCAGAAGGTTTCACCTTTCTTAACTCATGACCAGTCTTGCCATCTTTATGTGCCTACTGAATTCATTTTTGTTTTAAAAAACACTGGCTGTTGAGGTCATGAGTAATATCTAAAGTAGGAATCTACAGTCCAGGTCTATTAAAAAAAGGACATATTTTTATTTAGTAAAAGTTTAAAAGGTAGGAAGAGCCTCCGTGTAATATTGTATCTGAAGATCATCCCAGGCTAGCAAGTGTTTCACAACTGTTCAATTGTTGCTTCCTCAGGGCCCATAACAAAACCTCGAGAGTCTCATATTAGTTGTGTTTATTCTGTCTTGGTGATGGACTGCTAAAACTATTGCCAGTTAGTTGGTCATTTCCTCAGCAAATACGTCTAATCTGGCAGCTGGCTTCATATCGATCTGTCTAGTGGTTAATCTGTTTGATTGAGAAACATGTTTTAACTTCCTATTTCGGAGCAATTGTATCGCCACACAATTTGTCCTATTCTGCGTGTTCCGTGGATTTTATTCAGGGGGTTGTGAGAGTTCGGAGATGTGGCCTCTGGCTTGCCCTTGACGATCCTTGGCACGTCCTTTGCTACCCTGGCTTGAGAGGTGGCAAAGTCAGTTTTAGGAACAAGGGCAGGTCGTTCTCCTTATTTTCTGCACAGATTTATGACTCTAATAAGGAATATTAGTTTATTACTCACTATTAATGTAAGAAAAATGAAGCACCAACAGGTGCAATGAGACATTTGCTCGCAGCGAAGGTAAGTAAAAAAATGTTTTTAAAAGCATGATGTGTGCATGCTCGTAGGCAAGAGTGTGTTGTGAGAGAGCACGTGTGTATGTGTGACTGTATGGGGGAGCATGTATGTGTCTGAGAATCAGCGACAGTGAATGAGGATAAGTGATACAGTGTTGGAGCGTATAAACGAATCAGGGTGAGAGGGAATGAGTAAGAGCGATTGCAAGTGAGTATGTGTAGGTGAATAACAATAAATGAGTAAGAAAAAGTGCGGGCATTGTTAGAGTGAAAGTGAGAACGTATGACAGTGAGAATGAATGTCAGTGAGAGAGTGCAACTGCAAGACAGACTTTCCAACATTTCGCGATTCTCCAAATAATTGTGAAATCAGCTGAGGAGCACGGTGAACGCAATATTTACCATTTTGGGTAAAAAAATAGGCCTCGCAGCAGACAGAAAACAAGCATTGGCATAGACAATAGGTCTCGCTTTTGGGACCTTATAAGTATTTAGTTATGCAGCACAGTATCCTTGGTGCAACAACATCAACTTTTGCATGGCTAAACACTTATAAGGTCCAAAAAGCGAGACCTATTGGCTATGCCAATGCTTGTTTTTAAAGGAACCTTCTGAAGGTTCTCAAATGTTAAACTTTCGGCCATATTCATCAAAGTTTTCCTTCACCGTTGTGCCATGCAAGCTAATGCAATGGTGACGCAAAACCTAGATGAGATTTACCAAGCACCGCAAGGCCACCTTGCATGCTCCTGTGGTGATTGGTAAGTCTGGAGTAACGCAAAGAGGTGCAGGGGCCTTGCACTCCTCTACCCCAGGGAGGTGTTCTGTGGGTGGAGCGTGGGTGATCCCATGCATCCAACATGGATTTGGCACACCATTGAGCCGCAGACCTGGGAATGCATCAAACTGCTAGCGTACCCAGGAGAGGCGTAACTAGGAGAAATATGTTTATTTCTTGTTTGTTCCTCTTTCTACGTGTGCTGCAAGCGGAAAATGTCACAAAGGACTGTTTTTGTGCAGGAAGGTGCCTCTTCCTGCAGAAAAACAATCCTACATGTAATGCAGTCATCCTTGCACAATGGTTGTGCATCCGTTGGTGCTAGGCAGGAGGGGATGCGCAATCTAATGATACATATGGCGGATTGTTACCTAACGCAGTGTAGCAAGGTGTCTTGCTGCGCTGAATGACATTTTGCTAAAAATGCCCCTTAGTTTTTCTAAAAAGCCTGCGAGATCACCTAAAAGCACATAACCTGATGATTATCCTTTTAAAAAGCATGTGGGGACTCCAGCTGCGTGCAATTGTGAAGTGGCAAAGTGGACGGAACGCCCCCCGCCTTTTAAAATAATGATACTAAAAGTCATGGCTTGCTTTTACAAATTGATTAAAATACAAGTGTGATACTACAAACGCCTATTCAGTCCGTAATCTTTCTTAAGCGATATGACGATTGTTTTACCATTCATATAGTTACTTCAGAAATACTGTTTTTACACTCTTTCTCTAAATGTGGTCGAAAATTATGCTAATTACACTGTTATACCTTCTCCATCCGAACTTAATTGAGTATGGGAAGCCTTCAGGGTATGAAATCTTTCGCTGTGGCACACGGGCGAGACCCAACATGACAGGATATGATTAACTTTAACACTTTGCGGCTTTTTCTGCGTCGTTCGTTTTTTTTGGTGGTCCTCCAATTTTCTCGAGAGAACAAAGCTGTCTAACTAGAAAAGAGCAAATTGCTTGCAGTATTCTGAGAGCGGGCCAGCTGACGGAGAACAACGTGACCACAGCCCCAGTGCGGGCAAGCTCCTGCCAACCCAACAACAATGCCCCACAGTGTGACAGGGCGCAGAAATCCAGGCCCCAGGGGTGGCAGGTACTCGTTTTGTTCCATGAGGAATAAATAACATTCTTCAAATGTTAAGACTGGTACGGAAAGGTCCTTGCAATTACATCAACACATTTCTTCCGGTTTTTTATACGGTGTGTTGTGTGCGTAGGGCAAAACAGACCGATCTAATGAAAGCATACGTCATTCTTGATATCTGAGTTAGCATTTATGTAAATTGTAAAATTGATACTTGTATAGCGCACTACTCACCCGCAAGGGTCGCAAGGCGCTTGTACGAATACAGCTGTGGAACCCATCCTGGCTTTTACCTGTGAGGTGTCCACTCCTGGGCACCCCCAAGGTGGAGGCCAGGCATCCTAGCGTTGTGGGGGCCGTTGTGGAGATTAAGCAAGCTATTGCCCAGAGTTGCAGAGTGGGACTCCATGATTGGAACAGGCACCGAGGCGAGAATTATCAGGTACGTGGAATTTTTGAGCCCAAGATCCGCCAAGGCGGGGAATTGAACCCTGGTCCCGGGCTAGACCTCAGCATCAGGGTCTGCCGCTCTAACCATTGAGCCACACTTCTCCACTTGAAACATTTTTCTGTTGTTTTGTCTTAGTAATTTGCACAGTCATGCGGAATCTTTTTGTAAAATTCAGTTAATCGATGGATATATGTATATGGCGAGTACATTGTTATTGTTATTTGTTATTGTTATTTTGGATTTGTATCGCGCCAATCACCTACAGGTCTCTAGGCGCGTGGAAATCGGTGGAATTTTTACAATAACTACATACAACATGGAGAAACAATGCACCAACCAGCTATACCCACACCCAGCAATGTTTTTAAAGATGTCCTGTATTGCAGGAGGTTCACCTCACTGCGTAGCCCCTCAGGTAGCTTATTCCACAAGTTGGGGGCCAACACAGAAAAAGCTCTCCCTCCCTTGGTCACCAATTTGTATCGAGGGCAGATCAACAACTGAGAGCCAGAGGATCTGAGAGTTCTTTTTGGGCTGTACACTCTTAAACGATCTTTGATGTAATCGGGTGCATGGCCATAAATTGCCTTATGGACCGTGCAAAGGCTCTTAAACTCTACCCTCTCTTTCACCGGGAGCCAATGTAGGCTCTGTAATAGGGGAGAGGCCTTGGTCCTTCTGGGAAGTTTAAAAATCAGACGCGCCGCGTCATTCATCACAACCTGCAACCTATTGGTTAGTGATTTGGGAAGGCCCAGATAGAGGGAATTTCCATAATCCATTCTGGATATTATGGTCGCCGCTACGACTGTACGCAGCATAGACTGGGACAGGACAGGGGCTAGCTTACGTAGCTGCCTAATGATGTTCGTGCAGCTTCCGATGACAGAGGAGATTTGGCTACACATTGATAAATCACTGTCCAGTTTAATCCCCAGACTTTTTACATTTGCACTCGGTTTTGGAGTTAAGCCTAACTCTTGTGGCCAGTAGAGATCGCCCCAAGGTGAGGTGGTGGATGAGATTACCAATACCTCGGTTTTGTCCGGGTTGATCTTTAATAGGTTTTCAGTCATCCACCCAACCGTGTGCCTTAGGATGTTCTGCACCTGGAGCTGCGCGGCCTTGGTGTTATCGATACTCAGCACAAGCTGAGTATCGTCCGCGTAGTTGAAAACTCTACAGCCCATATTAACCAGAGATGCAATCAGGGGTTGAAGATATAGATTAAACAGTAGCGGGGACAGTGCGGAGCCCTGAGGCACCCCACACTCTAAGGTCCCCACATCTGAAAACAAATCCCCCAGCTGTATCCTCTGTGTCCTTCCAGAGAGAAAGGATTTTAGCCAATTGAAGGCCACATTCCTAATCCCGAAATCCCGTAATCTCTCCAAGAGCAGGGCATGGCTGACATTGGTGAACTATTCTCATGACAGGGCCTTGACACATATATTTATCGGCAATTAATTATCTTCTTGAAAAAGTATGTCAGATTGTGTTTTTTTGCAATGTTTACCCCTGCTGTCTGTTGCCAAGTGCTGGGCCAGGACATGCTCTCTGAATGGCTGGCGAGAAAAGGCCCATGTGTGCGCAGAGCAGGGCGGTGCATGTGCACAGTGTGCTCTGGGTGGCAGATGTTGTCTGTGGCCAGTTTGCATGTGAAGAGAACAACAGCTGTCGTAAATAATCCAGATTCCGGCATTCTTACGGGCAGCTACGACATAATGCATTAACCTAACAGAATGGCACAGAATAAAACGTGTCAACATGGTGCCTCAGGATTCCTAAGGCAAGCTGCTCTTTTAATTATTGCCTAAGAAATCATTCACTTCAGTCTCTTTCCCAGCCACACATGCAAACACAGGGTTCTTTCTTGTGTGCGCTACAATATAGGCATTTGTAGTTTCCACCTGACTGAGCACTGCATGGGTAATAATCTAACCTGCTGGAAAGATAACGCCTTCCACATGACCGAAACGGAAACTATAAATGAAAACGCAAACACGGGCTGCAGTCATTAGGCTGGGGCAGCTCCGGGGCGCTTTCACGTTAAAGAAAACAAATGCCGCCTACCTGCGTTAAACCAGAGACTTCTCCTTTCGCCAGCGGCCGGCTGATGGATGGGGTGTAGACTTTGGCATCCGACACCGGGAGCCCTTTCAAACAAGCATTGTCCGGGTGCGAGGTGGGGAGGGGGAGTAGCGGGAGTTGTGTGCGCGCTCGGCCATATGCTTACAAAAACAAGCATTGCGCGCAGGCGCTCTTGAGGGGGCGGTACGGCCGAGAGCAGGCAGCGTTTCCCTTGCTGGAGCGTGCGACTAAATGGCGCTGCGCGCTCCCGCAAGGGATATGCCAAATGTGCACGGGTTGCCATTGAAGGCAATGCAAGGCGTGCACGTTTTTGCCCGAAAAAGCTCATCAATTCCAAGAGGTTTCTTCCTACAGCAACGCATGTGCGTTGCATAGGCGAGACCTAAAAATGGCAACTTCTTTGTGGCTGTATGCACACACGTCAATACGTACAGCCGTAATACAGACCCTACCCCCCAGAATATTTCTGGCTTGGATTTCTGCTGGGAGACCTTGCTTTGAAGCCTAAATGGTGATCTGAATCCAAAGCCAAATGTCAGCAGAAGCATCCGGGGATACACCGCCCAGCCCTGCGGCCAAACTCCACTGCCTGCCCAAGTACCGCCGCACGACCCTCCACAGCAGCACCCATGCTGAGGGCAAGTAAGTAGAATCTCGTCTGTTCATGGACTCCTTTGAAGTCCTGCCACGGTGTGCGCAGCGCTGTGTGTCAGCGCTAATGACGCATGACAGGCACCACGATGCAAAAGCTGTTAGGCATGAGGAAGCAAGATTTACACTGGGAAGCAATCCGAAAAACCGCTGGAATAAAAATGTCTTCCTGAGGGAGGACGACTACCGCAATAAATCAACTGTACAGTAGCTGCCCGCCGACACGAGCCGGGAAAGGGGCAGGGTGGGGTAGTAAACTACGGATTATGGCCGATTAGAGGTAAGTAAAAAAATTAAAAAATAAAACTACGTTTGTATTGCGCGCTGCGAAACATGAGTACATAAAACAACCTTTGTTGCACGCGCTGCATCGCACAATGCAGCATGCGCAACGAAATTTGTAATATTTATTTATATGTTTCCTTACCTCTAATCGGGCGTAATCCATAATTTACTACCCCCCCACCCTGCCCCTCCCCTGCCTCACGTCAACACCCGGCAGCACTCCTACCACGGGCCGCTACTGACATTCTATGTTGCTTATGTGTGTCTTCCTTGACATGTTCTTTCTGCCCTAAATCACCCCTTAATGGCTTAACTCATATGGAGAATGAATCTACTGTTTCTGATGTTTAAACCTTCTAGTAACTACATACTCACTTTGTTAATCTTTGCTTGCTTATATTGCTTTTCTTCTTTCGCATGTTAAACACTGACCTCTTTGGTTATCTACTCATCTCCCATTACAATAGAACCCCAGAATGCTTTCCGACCACAGAAATATATATTTTTTAACTATAAAAAGAAAATAATTTTCTGTGTTTTCTGTTATGTTATGTTATACTGTATTTCTAGAGCGCACGGCTACTCAGAGTGTCCCGGCGCTGCTACAATGAATCCCCCACCGCCCGCCTAAGAAGAAAGCATCACAGGAAAGGACTCAGAACAAAAGTGTTTTCAATTTTTTCTTAAAGACTAGCGGGTCCGAGACCCTCCTAGGCGCAAGGTGAAGCTCATTCCAGGCAAGGCCAGCTTTGTGAGTGAAAGAGCAGCCCCCCAGCCTATGACGCAGAAACCACAGATTCTGTATGAGGAGTTGGTCCGATGACCGCAAATGCCTAGATGGAATATAGAAAGCGAAGCGCTTCTGAAGATAGAGTGGGCCCTGTCCATACAAGGCCCGTTGGACAACGGCCAGCATTTTAAATTTCAGGCGAGCCTCTACTGGGAGCCAGTGAAGGTGCCGGAGATTAACCCGCACACTCTGCCTGGATGAAAAACGTAGCAGGAGCCTCGCCGCCGCGTTTGGACTACCTTCAGTTTTTTTATGATAGCCCGGGCAGCTCACTAGAAGCGCGTTGGAATAGTCTAGCCTGGAAAGAATCATCGCCCGGACCACTGTTTCTTTAGCCTCTGCAGGCAGGAGGGGGAGAAATTTGTGCAGCGTTCTCAGTATGCCAAAACAAGTCCCAGTGAGTGTTTTGACATGCATCGCAAAATTCAAATTTTCCTCAAACCAGACCCCTACATTTTTTGCAAGACCTTTGTCAGATTGAGGGGGCGGAAAGTCTGGAGGCCACAGTCTGGCTCTGAAATCCGAAGGAAACGCTCCAAACAGGAGCACCTCAGATTTCTCCTCGTTACATTTAAGCTGCGCGTTGGACAACCAACGAAACACAGCAGAGAGACAACACTGAGCCGAACTGACCGAATCCTCGCCCCTTCTCCAGGTGAACAATAGCTGCGTGTCATCCGCGTAGGCCATCACCTTAGCCCCCAGTGACTCCGCCAGGTATACCAGGGGAGTCACATAGATGTTAAACAAAAGGGGGCTAAGCGAAGAGCCCTGCGGGACACCAGTGGAGAGAGGGGATGGAGACGAGGCAAATGGCGGCAGCCAGACCTTCTGAGATCTATCCTCCAGAAAGGATCGAAGCCAGCTCCAGGCCGAGCCCGCAATACCGATGGCATCCAGCCGCTCAAGGAGGAGAGCGTGGGGGACTGTATCGAATGCCGCCGAGAGATCCAGCATCACTAGAATTGCTCTCCCGCCGGCATCCAAACAGTCCCTGATAGCCTCCACCACCTCTAGCAGTGCCAACTCCGTGCTATGAGCGGCTCCGAACCCCGATTGCGCAGGATGCAGCACGCCCGCCTTCGCCACAAAGCTAGTAAGCTGCGAGGTGACCGCCTTTTAGCAGACCTTGGCCAAACTAGGCAACAAAGAAATGGGTCTGTAATTGGCGGGGAGCAATGGATCCAGGGTGGGCTTCTTGAGCAAGGGGAGTAGGAGTGCCTGCTTCCAAGCATGCGGAATATACGCCTCGCGAAGCGACTGGTTAATCAAAAGATTAACCTCCAGATTGACCGTGTCGGCTAATTGAGCCAGCATGCGAGCCGCGCAGGGGTCGTTGGGGGAACCAGATTTCAGTGCCCCAAGGATTCTGCGGGAGGTCAGAAGATCGATAGAGCTAAAGGCCAAGAAGGAGTGATCCGAGTCCTTCTCTAGCCCAGACCCTCGCATGGACAAGGACGGCATCGGATTTTTTGGGAAGGAAACTTGAATATCCCTGATCTTCTCCCTAAAATGATTAGACAGAGTGTTAGCCCAAATGGCTGAGGGGGTAACAACTACCTCCTGCGCTCTGGGCGCCACAAAACTCTGCACAATGGCAAAGATTTCCTTCGCATTGTTATTCGCCCTATCAATGCGAGCGGCATAATGCGAGCTTTTAGCCAAGGAGATGGCAAGATAATAAAATTTCTGTTTGGCTCTAAGCACCAGTTTGTCCATAGTACAGGTACAGCCAAGTTTCTGAGGCTGTATTACTGCTCTGTAAGTAATTTCATTAAGACACTCGGTCTATATATACATTTACTCTGATTGCCTGGAACCAATGGCTGTTCACAACTCAATGTATTATTTAAATATAGAAAAACCTTGTCCAGAATGTTCATGTGGATACATATTTCCAGAGTGTGGAGTGGCATTCAGACGGGGATTTCTTCGTCTATAAATGGTTTCCATAATAGGAGTATCAATTTTTTAATTCTCTCACAATTGTTCAGCGTTGGCATTTGACTGTCTTTCTGGATGGGTCACCAATGTGTACATTTCAGAATTTCTCTATTCTCGTGGGGGCATTACAATAAACTAATGCAGCGCGGTGCAGCAAGTCATTTTGCTGCGCCCCACTGTGTTAGTTTGGAAGCACAGGGATGCGGCATATTCACATCATGTTGCATCTCTGTGCTTCCCCCTGCACTGGCGCACAAACTGCTGCCATGCGCTGATGACCCCCTTTTCTGAATCATTTTGTCCACCATAAGCGTGGAAGGGTATACTCAGACATGAGTCCCTTGCTCACTGCTCCATCAGGATTCAAGCAAGCCGGGCATACGACGCCTGAAATGGCAGAAACCGGTCCCCGGGAGCTTGTCTCCTTTCTGGTGAAGAATTGGCTTGGTAGTTTGGTCTGCCCTGTTCCCATGATGCACTGGGCCAGGGACAGACTAATTTGCATATAGCCAGGTTCTGAGCTGGGATGGGGCAGTGAGCTAAATAACGGTGATGGATCAAGCCCTGATCTTTGGACTGGGTAAGAGTGGTCTGCTTAATTCAGACACTCTGTTCATCACCACCCCCTTTTCTGAATCATTTTGTCCACCATAAGCGTGGAAGGGTATACTCAGACATGAGTCCCTTGCTCACTGCTCCATCAGGATTCAAGCAAGCCGGGCCGACGACGCCTGAAATGGCAGAAACCGGTCCCCGGAAGCTTGTCTCCTTTCTGGTGAAGAATTGGCTTGGTAGTTTGGTCTGCCCTGTTCCCATGATGCACTGGGCCAGGGACAGACTAATTTGCATATAGCCAGGTTCTGAGCTGGGATGGGGCAGTGAGCTAAATAACGGTGATGGATCAAGCCCTGATCTATGGACTGGGTAAGAGTGGTCTGCTTAATTCAGACACTCTGTTCATCACCACCCCCTTTTCTGAATCATTTTGTCCACCATAAGCGTGGAAGGGTATACTCAGACATGAGTCCCTTGCTCACTGCTCCATCAGGATTCAAGCAAGCCGGGCCGACGACGCCTGAAATGGCAGAAACCGGTCCCCGGAAGCTTGTCTCCTTTCTGGTGAAGAATTGGCTTGGTAGTTTGGTCTGCCCTGTTCCCATGATGCACTGGGCCAGGGACAGACTAATTTGCATATAGCCAGGTTCTGAGCTGGGATGGGGCAGTGAGCTAAATAACGGTGATGGATCAAGCCCTGATCTTTGGACTGGGTAAGAGTGGTCTGCTTAATTCAGACACTCTGTTCATCACCACCCCCTTTTCTGAATCATTTTGTCCACCATAAGCGTGGAAGGGTATACTCAGACATGAGTCCCTTGCTCACTGCTCCATCAGGATTCAAGCAAGCCGGGCCGACGACGCCTGAAATGGCAGAAACGGGTCCCCCCGGAAGCTTGTCTCCTTTCTGGTGAAGAATTGGCTTGGTAGTTTGGTCTGCCCTGTTCCCATGATGCACTGGGCCAGGGACAGACTAATTTGCATATAGCCAGGTTCTGAGCTGGGATGGGGCAGTGAGCTAAATAACGGTGATGGATCAAGCCCTGATCTTTGGACTGGGTAAGAGTGGTCTGCTTAATTCAGACACTCTGTTCATCACCACCCCCTTTTCTGAATCATTTTGTCCACCATAAGCGTGGAAGGGTATACTCAGACATGAGTTCCTTGCTCACTGCTCCATCAGGATTCAAGCAAGCCGGGCCGACGACGCCTGAAATGGCAGAAACCGGTCCCCGGAAGCTTGTCTCCTTTCTGGTGAAGAATTGGCTTGGTAGTTTGGTCTGCCCTGTTCCCATGATGCACTGGGCCAGGGACAGACTAATTTGCATATAGCCAGGTTCTGAGCTGGGATGGGGCAGTGAGCTAAATAACGGTGATGGATCAAGCCCTGATCTTTGGACTGGGTAAGAGTGGTCTGCTTAATTCAGACACTCTGTTCATCACCACCCCCTTTTCTGAATCATTTTGTCCACCATAAGCGTGGAAGGGTATACTCAGACATGAGTCCCTTGCTCACTGCTCCATCAGGATTCAAGCAAGCCGGGCCGACGACGCCTGAAATGGCAGAAACCGGTCCCCCCGGAAGCTTGTCTCCTTTCTGGTGAAGAATTGGCTTGGTAGTTTGGTCTGCCCTGTTCCCATGATGCACTGGGCCAGGGACAGACTAATTTGCATATAGCCAGGTTCTGAGCTGGGATGGGGCAGTGAGCTAAATAACGGTGATGGATCAAGCCCTGATCTTTGGACTCGGTAAGAGTGGTCTGCTTAATTCAGACACTCTGTTCATCACCACCCCCTTTTCTGAATCATTTTGTCCACCATAAGCGTGGAAGGGTATACTCAGACATGAGTTCCTTGCTCACTGCTCCATCAGGATTCAAGCAAGCCGGGCCGACGACGCCTGAAATGGCAGAAACCGGTCCCCGGAAGCTTGTCTCCTTTCTGGTGAAGAATTGGCTTGGTAGTTTGGTCTGCCCTGTTCCCATGATGCACTGGGCCAGGGACAGACTAATTTGCATATAGCCAGGTTCTGAGCTGGGATGGGGCAGTGAGCTAAATAACGGTGATGGATCAAGCCCTGATCTTTGGACTGGGTAAGAGTGGTCTGCTTAATTCAGACACTCTGTTCATCACCACCCCCTTTTCTGAATCATGCGCTGATGCAGGCATCCTTGCACCGTGGTGCAAGAATGCCTGCGTCATGGGGAAATTGTTTATGTGCAGGAAGGGTTCCCTTTCTGCACATATACAATCAGAAATGGCATTTTACAACTTCTATGTGTGCTGCATTAGCACACATGAAACTTGTAAAATGTTTTTATTTAGAAGCCCTTGCCACACAAAGTGCTGCATGTAAAGGGGCTGTATTTATAGGAACAGGAAAAGCCACGCAGGTTGGCTTTTCCTGTCCTTGTAAATATGGGGAAGGAAAATGCGCTGCCGGTGCATCACAAAAAGTGACGCACTTGCAGCGCAAGTGGCTTGCAAATCTGTCCCTTAATGTTTGGAATTAAGTGCATTGCTTTAGCTTATCTGAACCTACTGTACACAGTGCTGATTCTTGGATGGCCTCAGCTTCATAACAAAATAACATGGCCTACATTTTCAGTGGGTCTATGTGCTCTCTCTCGGAGCCGTGGAAGTCGGAAGTTAAATCTATTTGCAGTGTGACTCTAGTAAAGTTTATACTATCATCAAATGCAGAGATCCTTGTATACATTTTAGGAATCGGAAGACTTGGTCTAACGTTTTATTTCCTTTAACCCCTTCCATGCTGATGACGGCCCCCAGCCGTCATGCACTACAGTGCTCGTGTGCTGATGACGGCTGGGGGCCGTCATGACCGCACCCGCGCTGAAATCTTCAGCACAGGAGCAGAATCGGCCCAGCATGGAAGGGGTTAACCTCTTCGCTGCTAGGCCTCCCCCTGTGCTAGCCTTTTTTTTGTCTATTTGGGGTAGTTTGCGCTTAGGCCCCTGTAACCTTTTGACCACAAAGGGTCTCCACGCCAAATTTGCGTACTTTTCTTCCAACATCAAGGGGGTTTCTAAAGGTACCCAGGTTTGTGGATTCTCCTGGAAAGGACCCATAAATTAGTCAAAATACAGCTAAATTATTATTTGTTTTTTGAGAAATGGGAAAAAAGTGCTGCAAGTGAAAGCATCTGCTTTTTCCCTGCAAATGGTATCAACAAAGTGTTTGTGGGGCTGGAATCACAATTTTCCCAGATTTTAGGGACTGACAGACTTGTTCCATTTAGCAAACATTTTTACCCAGTTTTGACATCTTACTGGGAAATAGCCAATTTTTGCTATTTTTTGTGCTTTCAACCTTCTTCCAGTTAATGGTAGAAATGGGTATGAAAGCAATAATGGATCCTGAAAAGCTATACATTTTAAAAAAGTAGACACTATTCTGCATTTAGCAAGGGGTCTTTTGTGTAGATCCTTCAAGGTTTCTTCATAGAAACTAACAGGTGAAAATAGGAACAATTGAAAATGAGTTGAAAAAAAAGCCATTTATTCCAAAACTTTCACCTGTAACTTACAATTGGACTTAAGGTAACCAGGTTTAAGGTTTAAGACAGGGCGCTCTACAGATAGAGGGACTTTTGATTGTTTAATACTTGGATTTAATAATCTGTGCTGTGCCAACAGAGGAACCTTTGGAATCTGAAGAAAACAGAATAAATTACCGGACATTGAACTTTGTATACGTGAAATCTTTATTATTAGGATGCTCAGGGAGGATTTAAGTTCAGTACACCTGTAACTTCTTCTAATTATGACAGATGTTTGAAAACGATATACTGTTACATCTGCCGGACCTTTATGGTTGTGAGGATACATAGGACTTGTAGGTTTACCAAGAACCGGACGAATCCAGAGCCAAAAACTGAGCAGCATCTTGCAATGTTTTTTTGTAATGTACCTGGTATATAGTGAAAAATAGGGAGGAAAGACATCTGTGTATTTCTGAAATTGGAACAAAATATAGAGTTTAGAAATAGTAGCTATTTGCACATTTCAGAAATTGTGAGTACCCATACTAGCATGAGAATTATAGGACATTTTTCAAAGTTACTTCTTTTTTACACATTGTCTTTCATTTGGAAGGCAGAAATGCATTGAACGTCAATAGGTAATAGCAGTTTCTCTAGAATTCCGTGTTACCCTAAGTCTCCAGAGAAAAATGGGGTGAGTAGGCCTAGTGCCCGCGACAGGAACTGCTCAAAATGCAACGTGGACACACTTCATTTTTACAGTGGAAACTTACCCTTTTTTGCAAAGTGCCTAGCTGTAGATTTTAAACCCTGGCTCTGCCGGCACCTAGAGAAACCTAGCAAACCTATACATTTTTAAAAACTAGACATCCAGGGAAATCCAGGATGGGGTGACTTGTCTGGCTTTCACCAGGTTCTGTTACCTAGAATCCTTTGCAAACCTCAAACTTTGTAAAAAAACCACATATTCCTCACATTTCTGTGGTGGAAAATTCTGGAATCTGCGTGGATCCACAAAATTGCACACAACCTGCTTTCCTCAAATTTGGTACCTCACTTGTGTGGATAGGCCTAGTGCCCGTGACAGGAAACAGCCCAAAACGCAACGTGGACACACCATACCTCACTGGACTCCCCCGGGTCTATAGTTTTCAGAAATGTATGGGTTTGATAGGTATCCCAAGATGGCTGCTGAGCCCGGGCCAAAAACCCAGGTGACCCCCTTGCAAAAGCAAATCATTTTGTGATAGGTAATTTTGATGCCTCCACACTGTGTTTTGGGCCCCTGCCTGTCACAGGTACTTGACCCACCCACATGAGTGAGGTACCATTTTTATCGGGAGACCTGGGGAAATGCTGGGTGGTAGAAAATTTGTGTCAGCCCGGTGATCCTACAACTTTCCCACACAGAAATTTGAGTAACATGTGATTTTTTTAATCAACATCAGAGGTTTGCAGTGGATTCTGGGTATGGAAACCTTTGGGGGATCCACGCAAGCCATACCTCCCTGGACTCCCCCGGGTCTCTAGCTCTCAGAAATGTGTGGGTTTGGAGGTTTCCCTAGATGACTGCCACCCTGGCAGCTCCCAACACCACGCATAAAAAAGCCAGCATAATCGCGGGTGCCTAGTGGGTTCTCTGACACCCCCTAGGGGGCAGATCAGGGGCTACTGCCCTTATCTGTCTCCTGGGGGGCAGAAAGACTTAGGCATTTTTGGGGGAATGGTGGGGGCATTCTGGGCTTCCCACACTCCTGAATTAAAAAAATTAATATTCCCTGATGTCTATTGGCCTTTCTGCCCCCCCCCCCTGGGAGGCAGATATGGGACTCCTGCCCCTATCTACCTCCCAGGGGGGCAGAAAGCCTGTGGCAATTTTGTGGGGGGTGGGGGCATTGGCACACCCATTCTGGGTAGCCCCCACACCTAAGTTTATAAAAAAAATCCCTGGTGCCATGTGGGCTTTCTGCACCCCCCGAGGGCAAATCAGAGGCTACTTCCCTCATCTGCTTCCTGGGGACAGAAAGACAGTGGCATTTTTGGGCGGGAGTCAGGGCATTGGCATGCCCATTCTAGGCAGCCTCCAGCCTGAACTTTGGAAAAAGAAAATTCCCTGGTGTGTAGGGGTTTTCTGCCCCCCAGGGGGGGGCAGATAAGGAGCTACTGCCCCATCTGCCTCCCAGGGGGGCAGAAAGACGGAACAATTTTACTTTGGGTGGGGGCATTGGTATGCTCATTCTGGGCTGCCCACGCCTCTACGTATACAAAAAAACAAAAAATCCCTGGTGCCTAGTGGTTTTTCTGCCCCCCCCCGGTGGCAGATCAAAAGCTATTGCCCCGATCTGCCTCCTGGGGAGGCAGCAAATCTTTTGCCTTCTTTGTGTGGGTTGGGTGGGGGCGTTGGGTGGGGGCATTGGGATGTCCATTCTGGGCATCCACCACCCCTGGCCTATAAAAACAACTAGCATCTAGGGTGCTTTCTGCCCCCCTGGGGTGCAGATTAGGGCCAACTGCCCCAATCAGCTCTCCGGGGGGGCAGAAAGACTGTCTCTGGCAAAAATCTATGGGGGAGCAAAACCCCTTGCCCAAAGGGTGGCTCCCCCTCCCCGGTGCTAGTGGGTAGATCCCTGCTTGGGGATCAGCCTCCTGGGGTGATCCCAAGGCAGGAATCTACTAGTAAAGGGTACCATTGAAAGGGGAGATTCTCCCCTCTTCAACGATTCCTCTCCAATGTGTTTCAGTGCTTGGGGACTGACGGGCACTGAAACTGTGAAACTGAAAGTAAGTTTCACTTTCGTTTTCATTGTAATGACGACAGCATGCCATGCGCGTGATCGTCATTACAATGAAAACCCCTAAGAGGCCTCAGGAGGTTGGGGAAGGTCTTCCCCACCTCCCAAGGCAAACAAAAAATCAGAAATCCCTCTGCTGTCTGCAGCAGAGAGATTTTCCTTGCCTGTACTCATGGCGGAATGGTTCTGTCATGAGCACAAGAGAATTGGTGTCCAAGACGGAACCATTCCGTCATGAGCACCCAAAGGGTTAATAATATATTACAATTAAAATTGTTCACTACACTCAATCTGATTCAGTTAAATCAAATTAATGCTATAAAATTTGTTGTTGTTTTTATTGAATGTGTTCCTTCCAGGTGAAAAGCATGTATGTTTTTTAGGTCTCGCCCGAGCCAGCGCATGCGCTCCTCTGGCAAAACATTTAGTGAGTGGGCTTTAAAAAGCCGACCACAGCTTTTTGTGTGGCCTGGAGCGCGCAGTTAGGAGCACAGTAACGCGCATTCTTTGCATCGCTCGCGGGCGTCCTTACAGCGTGCGATCAGACGCCATCTGGCTTTCCTCTTGCTTGCCCTCCAAAGCGTGCGCTTCAACGCTCCTGCCTCTCCTCCACCACAGAGCACGTCTCGTGGCCGCCCGTCTTGTTTCTGCTTGCTTTAAACTCTCTAACCGCTCATTTCTCTGTCTTTCCTTTCATCACCCTTCCCTCTCGATTCACTTCTTTTTATTTTCTCTTGTGCTCTGCCCCACGTTCACATTGCTCTCTTCTCCTCTTTCTCTCACCCTCCCTCTCTTCCCTTCTCTGCACCTCCTTCACTCATTCCCCTACTCTTTATACTTTCTCACCTCTCTCGCGCACCTATTCTTACACTCTTTCTTTTCTAACCCTCTCTTCCTCTCTCTCGTCAGAATGCGCCCCCCCAAACACTGCTCTCTCTCTGTCTTTACCCTTACTTTTGTAATGTTTTATTTTCATGGATTATGGGGTTTCAATGGCAGCCGCAGCAATACAGTTTTTCTTCATACTTTGGAGAAGTGTGCAATGCAGTATCTTCTATCCCTGCTCTGGCAGCACCACCTTCTGGCGGCCTCCATTTGGCAGTCATTAGGTTGCTGAATACACAGTGTGGCCCTACTTCATGGATTGGATATAGTACTTCGCACAGTCAGAATTACATGGAGACATGCATGCTGTGGCGTCGGTATACAGGTTACACGTTCAAGTTGTCTGTCTCCTTTTGTATTTGGTGCTTCCAGCATTATTACATAATTTAACTAAATTTGTGGATCTTCATACTTAACACTGTGGTCCTCTGGCAGTGACAAGCTTGAAGTTGGAATTGAAATTAATTTGCCGTAGAAATAATTTGGAAAGTCACGGTGGGGCAATAAATGTTTTAATTTTTATAGAGGCGGGTATATGGATGTCATTCCCATCACTTTGAGCTTACTGTGGCATCTTAAGCTACATCTGAAGCCAGTGTTCTTCTGATGTCATACTGCTCAGCTTTCATAATGCCCTTTGGAACTTTTAGATTTGCAGGGATGCAGTTTGGCCTTGTGTCTGCGGCATCCGTTTTGCAGCGTATAATGGAGAAGGTACTCTTAGGTTGTAAAGTGGTCTGTGTCTACCAATATGACATTTTAGTGTTTGGGAAGAATCACAAAGAACACAATGACCGCCTTAATGTTGTTTTGGGAAGATTGAATGATGCTAATCTCACCATCATACCTGAGAAGTGTCCGTTTGGCACGTCCTCCATTCATTACTTGGGACACACGGTCTCAGGTGAAGGGATAGCGCCAAAGTCCAATTTGGTTGACACCATTACCCACATGTCTGCCCCTTCCTGTAGAGAGGAACCCCTTAAATTCTTAGGGATGATTGAGTATTATAACAAATTTATTGAAAACTTTGCCGAGAGCAGCAATCACATGAGGGCTCTATTGAGGAAAGGTGCGTATTTCATTTGATCTAAAGAATGTGATCTGGAATTTGACTTCCTCAAGAGAAAACTTAGTGATGCCCCGAAGCTTAAAAGTTTTGACCCCTCCAGAACATCCATTGTCACAATGAATGCAAGTCGTAAAGGTTTGGGTGCCTTTCTCCAACAGGAAGGTGAAGGGGGTTTAGAAACTATTATGTTTCTTTCTCGGGGGCTCAAAGACACAGAGTCTCGTTATCGAACGAGAGGCATTGGCTGTGTATTGGGCCATTAAAAAGTTTAAGAAATGTTTGTGGGGAACTAAGTTCTTGGTAAAAACTGATCACAAGCCTCTCTGTGGGACGTTCTCTAAAAAAGGGATTGATCTCATTTCTGGGAGGATAACAAAATGGGTCATAGCACTCCAAGATTATGACTTTGATATCAAGTACATTCCAGGAGTAGACAACAGTATTGCTGATACTCTTTCTAGATTGGTTGGAGAAAGTGAGGGTGATGGTGATGGTTTTGATGAGGATTATGAGGACATTGGTCTTTGTGTGTGTGTGGTTGTTGAAGGGATCATTGATGGGCAACAACGGCGCCTTGAGCTATCTGATGATCCTGTTCTCTCAGAAGTGTTGTCTCTCATTCACAAGGGATGGCATTCAAAAAAACAGGCTTCCGAAGAAGCTGGCACATTTTGGAGCCTTAAGGATGAGTTAGCTGCTTGTGATGTTGTGCTATTAAGTGGAATGAGATTTGTTCCACCCCTTAAACTTCATAAACTTTTGATTGAGTTGGCTCACAAGTCACATTCAGGCATGTCAAAGACTAAGGAGAGGCTGCAAGCTTCTTATTGGTGGCCAGGTATAGATCTGTATGTGGAGAGAGTTTGAGGGACTGCACGGTCTGTGCCTTTAGTCATAAGTCTAAGCTCACAAGGGTCCAACCAATGGTCATCGGGGAGCTTCCTTGTGGTACCTGGAAAGAAGTGGCATTAGACATTTTGGGTCCAGTGCATACTAATGGCCAGCAGATTTTTATTTTGGTGCTTATGGAACTGTTTTCAAGGTGGCCTGAAGTTTTATTTTAAGTCTAGCATTTAGACTGTGTCTGTCATCCAATTTTTAGAAACTCTCATGGCCAAAGAGGTTAGACCTGAAGTTATTCTCACTGACAATGGGGTGCAGTTGGTTTCACGAGAAATGGAGGCTTTTCTTAAAAATCATGGTATAAAACACAAGAGGTGTTCCCTTTACCACCCAGAGACCAATTGAATGGAGGAAAGGTTTATTAGGGTGTTGAAGGAGACCATCTCATGGGCGAAAAGCTCTGGTCTCAACTGGAAAGAAGAGGTTCTCAGAAAGGTTGAGAATTATAGTCTTACACCCCACAGCACAACTGGGAAATCACCTTTATTGCTCTTTAGGGGTAGGTCTATTTGTACTTTAGTTGAGTCATCTTGGGTCAGACATCTAGAAGAGGCTGTTTCTAACTCTGTGTCTGAGTAGGTTTCTCCTGACTGGCGTAAGAGAGATGAAGCCAAGTGCTTATCCAGGAAAATACATTTTGACTCTAAGAAATCATCTAAAGAGACTGTGGCCAAACTAGGTGACTTGGTTGTTATTAGTCAACCTGGTACCAAGGTTAGATTTTCCAAACCCATACGGGCTATAAAATTTTTAAAAAATGCTGTTAAAACTCAGGATCACAGAATTTGGAATTTACATAGGGTCTCAGTTTGTAAAGGGGCTGGATGTGGTGAAGGTTTTGGGGTTAGTGAGAATGCTAATAATACGTGTGTTGCATCTCCACGTTTGTCCTCTAGCATGGTTAAGAGGCCAAGCTATCGTAAGGATTTTGTGTCTTGAAGGCTTCTTCTCATTTTTGAGTACGTATTATTCTCTTGTGTCTTTCCTTTATCTTTCTTTCTTTCTAATTTGCCTTGTTTCTTTACTTTTCTTTTTATTGTTTTCTTTTTGTTAATGGGGGAAGGTGTGTGGCGTCATAAGTTGCATATGGCTACCAGAGATTCTAAGCTTAGTCCTGGTCTCCCAGGTGATAGGATTGTGTTTGTTCAAAGGAGCTGGAGCTGTTGGATGAGCTGGATGTCTGCCTTGAGATAAACCGGAAGTTATTTCATGATCCTGCTGCAGCTTGATCCTTTAAGCTGCAATTTGGGATCTTACACTTATGTCACATCGTGCAGTGTCCCACAGCCTACATACTCATTTTGTAATGTTGTGCCCCACTTTAGTTTATATAATGACGTGTGGCAGCTGAAGATACGGTACACCCTCCCACCACTTATCATCACTGTTCATATAATGGTATGCTACAATGTCAACACCCTTGCCTAAGTGTCATCTTTGATCATTTGATGGTGTGCTGCAATGTAAACACCCCTCCCCAAGTTTCATCAGTGGTCATACAATGGTGTGGCAATGTCGGCACCCCTCCCCAAGTGCCATCAGTGGTCATACAATGATGTGCTGCAATGTCATCAACATCCCTCCTCAAGTTTCATCAGTGATAATATAATGGTGTACTGCACTGTCAACAACCCTCCCCAAAAGCCATCTTTGAACATATGGTGGCCTCTTGCAATGTCAACTCCCTCCTCAAGTGGCATCAGTGATCATATAATGGTGTGATGCAATGTCAATACCCCTCCCTAAATGTCATCACTGGTCATGTAATAGTGTGCTTCAATGTCAACACCCCTCCCCAAGTGTCATCAGTGGTCATATAATGGTGTGCTGAAATGTCAGCACCCCTCCCCAAGTGCCATCAGTGGTCATACAATTATGTGCTGCAATGTCAACAACATCCCTCCCCAAGTGTCATCAGTGATCACATAACGGTGTACTGCACTGTCACCAACCCTTCCCAAGTGTCATCAGTGATATATCATAGTGTTCTGCAATGTCAGCAACAACCATATAATGCTAGATCACACTATGTCACAAGTGATCCTTCAGTGAACTGTTCAACAGTGATTATGTAATGCTGTGTCCCACATTGTATGAATACTTATATCATTCATTGAGGTGTTTTGCAAAGAGCCATGGGACAGTTAGATACAATAAAAAAACAAATTGGACAAATAACAATGAAAATATAGGAAAGGCAAAACAATAGCAAAATTAAACAAGCATCGGCATAGCCAATAGGTCTCACCTTTGGGACCTTAGAAGTGTTTAGCCATGCAACACTTGATGTTATTGCACCTAGGATATTGTGCTGGATAACTAAACACGTATAAGGTCCCAAAGGCGAGACCTATTGGCTATGCCAATGCTTGTCTATCCAGAGTGCAATATAGATTTTTCTCTTTTTATTGGAGAATAGAAAAATGACAACTAGTAGTAGTCTCCAGGGCCAATCTTTTTTTTCTTTCTTAAATAATCTTCAATATTTTGCAGAAGGGAATTCTGGCAGGTAAAAACAACATGATAGCAGATGAAAAATTGAAAGCACCGGACCAAGGTTCATAGGAAAGATTTATTAATGGCTTCATAATGCCAGCAATCTATGCACATAAATGTATTTTATACGAATATTCTGAAAATCTACCATGTTTCCATCCCAAGCGGACCTAATTTGGGCACTCCTGCTTTAAAATTCCCGATCATAAATAGTACAGATTTATGCTCAAGGCAGTAAGAGATAGCATATAGGGGTGAATTAAAGAAGTGCCTTTTTCCTGCATGATTAGTTTAGATTAGTGTGTAGAGGCATATGTCAATGCTTCCTTCTTCGCTAATGTGTGAAGCAACTTATGTTTCCTCCCAAGTTTGCATATTTTAAACACGGTCAACAAAACAATATAGGTCAAACATTTGTGTGCTCATTTCAAATCATGTCAGTGAAAATGGATATCTAATGAGACCTCACATTACTGGCCATAGCCCCTTAGCACACATAACATACCCTCCCCATTTAGAGTTAGGCATCATCATAGAGATTTATTTATAAGCATAAAAACCGTCACGCTTTACACGCTAATGTCGGACATCATGCCTCAACTCTACCCTGGTGTGGTGTTAAAGATATTCTCTATTCTATGTAGTAGTAAAAGGACAGAGACATCTCTATGATGATGCCTAACTGTAAATTGGGTCGTCATTTTACATGTGCTAAGAGGCTATTGCCAGTAATGTGAGGTCTCATTAGAGATCCATTTTCACTGATATGATTTGAAATGAGAACACGCATGTTTGACCTAGTATTGTTTTGTTCACAAAATTGGTGGTTTTAATGAAGAAGTTACACTTTCTCTTTTTCAGGTTAACCACCAGTGGATCCTTGATTACGTGGACTACCACAAGACCTCTGTTTTTCTATACACTCTAGTTTACTCAACTGTTTTTGTATATGAGCACAATAACATGCAGAAGCTTTAACTATAGATCCTAAAGAAAGCCACCACACTTCTGTTGAAGGTAAAAGCTGAAACTTGTCGACCTATCAGTAACCTACTATTTTTACCCAGAGCCAGGTTGAACCCCCTCCTGTGGTGTCTTAGTTTTAATCCTGGCCCAGGAACGCACCAAAAAAAGATATTGCAGCTTGTTATAACTATCACATTCTCTATTTGATTATGCTATGTAGCGCTCATCACACGTAGCTCATCTAAGGTATATACTACACCTCTTCTCAAAACATGAAAAATATGATGAAGCATGCCACCTTTGGTGGGTGAGAAAAACATCATTTAAAAGGGATACTCCACCATTACTAGGTCTTTGCTGTCCAGTTTGTTATAGACCCAGGGGTTTCTTGTTGTGGTTAATATGGTCATATTAGGGGAGTCATCTCCTGCAGGTCTTAAAACCTTCTCTGGCTCCCTTGTTTTGTTTTGACATGGTAGTTTAAAAACTGCACACACAGGCTGCAGACCTGAGACATGTTTAAAGGGCAACTTAAGTTGGTGGCTGCAGTGCTGCATGCCTACTAGTAGAATTTAATTTACAGGCCATGGGCATACGTAGTGCCACTTTACTAGGGACCTATAAGTAGATTGCATATGCCAATTGGGTATAAGCCAATTCTACCATGTTTTAAAGAGATAGCACAAGCTCTTTAGCATTGTTTAGCAGTAGTAAAAAGTGCAGAGTCCTAAAGCCAGCAAAAACAAAGTCAGCAAACAGGAGGATTGAAGGCAAAAAAATAGTGAGTAAAACCATGTCAAGGATACCAGGTCTGGCACTTATGATCCCATTTTTACTGTCATGTTGCCCATTTACTCTGCAACTTCTAATCATCATAACAACATTTTAATATTATTGTTTCATTCTTTTCACTTGATAATGGCCTTATTTTTTTATATATGCTTCCATCTTTCTCTCTCCTGTTTGAGAGAACTTGTCAGGCTAGTACTCCTACCAGTTTTTTAATTATCCTGCATTTTTTCTTCTTGAGTAACATATTTTTTTGTTCAGACTCATTACTTGTTTCAGAATTCATCTGTGAAGAATAGCTCTATCTCTTTCTATACATTCTTTTTAGATACGTGTTTCTGACTTTTCCCACTAGTTTGTTGCTTTTCATTTCTTGTTGTTTTTCAAGTCTAGCAATGGGATGCCATACAATTAAATCAAAGTCTCATATAAATAATGCCCTCCTGTAACCTGAAAAAATTGAGTTTTAATAGTATGCAATCATTTTAGTTATATAAGAACTGCATATTGGAATTGCCTTATCAATCTGCTCCATTGGGCGTGCTGAGATTGATGTTTTATCTTTCACAGCTGGGTTTTAGCAGTGGAAGACTGAAAGCACTTTTCCTTTCGGTCACACTTGATTATTTCACGTAAAATCTCGGTTGGAAATAGCATTATTAAACAACATCATTTGGAAAAACTATGTTTAAAAATATCAAAGCTCTAATCAGTGTTACTTCAAGCTGCGGTTCAGTTGGTAAAACATTTTTCAATATGTATTTCTGCAGGACTACTTCAGAATTACTTCCATTAATTTCAGTCTCAGATGTAGGAAATGCAACAGAAATGGGGCAGCTTGACAAGGGAAATCTAGAAGGAGTGCCATGAAGCACGTCAAAGGGAAAGCACACAATTTGCAAATAGGGGTACAGTGAAAGAGGGCACTAACAGTGCGGAGGAGTGAAGATATAAGAAACATATCAGGGCACATAGTTAAACACGAACGTATATAATGCACATGTCATAAATACTGTCAGCATATACAGCAAAAAAAGACAGTAACTTTTTTTCACATTTAAATGATCATATTAGTTATCTGAGATGTCTATAGCATGTAATATCTGTCAAAGCATAAACTCTAATTTTTAAACACCTGCGCTAAAGGGGATGGCCAATGCTATAGGCAATTAAAACAAACTGAAAACTATTTGGCAGGTAGGACTGATGAAAAACAAAATGAGCCGTGATACAAATAATCATACCTTCTCCACCGTTGGTAGAGAGCAAATAAAATGGGGCCACAGGGGTGTGATAGGGTCTTGGCTGCCGTGAAAGCAGCCCATATGGGAAATTCCAGTGGCAGAATGCCCAGCTTTGCCAAGTCTACAGTGTCTTGGAAACTTGTAGGCCAGTAGAGAAATTAAAGGTATTTAATATTGCCCTACAAGGGACAATTCTTGCCAGAGCACAGAGGGAAGGAAGCGTGCTAAAGGGCAGGTAAACGAAAGAGAAACTCAGCAATAGAATGCACTTTTCAGCACGAAATAAGATGAGATACATAAACACGGCCTGGTACAGTCAGTGCGAAATTCAATAGGATTGCCTATTGAACATGGTTAGAGTTTGAAATTGGTAAATATTTGTTTTATTATAAATAGTACATTTTGTATCATAGAGAAATGCCCCTGATTTTTCTCATAGTCCTGGAATTTTGAGCTTTAGAACCAGCAAAATTACGGCACCAAATCCAAACTATGTGCCCAGGAAATGAGCAAATATTCTATATACTGTATATTTATATATAGGCGGACGGATGATTATCCAGCGGTATGGCATCGTTCTTTAGTACTCCTCTGCCCATATGTAGATATGTCCGTTGGGTCAGCGGTCATATCTAGCATTTCCAGAAACAGCTGTTATGGCTGTTCCCGGAAATACATTGAAAGTTCGTCTACAAGATGGATTTGTATATCAAACTTTTAAGTCATTTTTATTTTCAAAAACAAAACCCTAAAACTGGATTTTATTTTTTAACAAAAAATGCCTGCTCACCGTGAAAGTAATCTTCTATAGTGAGGGGGCTATTTTTGTTTTTTTTACTGCCCCTTATCACCAGGGGTTGCCTGGCAGTGATCGGCTGTAAAAACATTTACACCTCCACCCATCTAAATTAGGAGGCGGGACATTCAGCCAATTCTTCAATGCAGTTGTCTCTGCCGTGGCTAAACTATGGTCCACCTGCATATGAATCGGGCAGGTGGGTCATCATCTTGGCAGTAAAGATACTCCGTTGCGACAGAGTATCTTTACCGACAAGATGCAAGTCAGGCATGTTATGTAGTCAGTAGTCTAGTAGTTGGGGTGGGCGGAGCTAGCTGGGGTGAAGGGAAGAGGAGGTGTGTAGACAGGATGAAGTTAGTTAGAGTAGGGACAGGGACACAGAAGGAGGTTATTAATAAAGCTCCTCCATAAATATACCTAGAGACTTGTTTGTCGTTATTTCAAAGACACGACAACTGGCGACGAGGGTGGGATCGAATGTCCATCGCCCAGAGAACCCTGCATGAGTGTCCTGTCCCACACAGCATCCAGAAAGAAGAACGCTGCTGTGATAAGCGCAGCTGCCGCCTGAAGAAAGAGGCCAGCAGCAGGTGACCTTCTCCCCAAGTGAGACGACGGGGGGGAGCGCGAAGGGACCGAGAAAACAAGCGCCAGAGCGTCTGAAAGAGAAGCGCTCGTTCGCGCCAAAACGCGACTCACGCGTGATGCGTGGAAATCGGCGTGCCCTGAAAGAGCAGAAGTCGGGAGCCCACTCCAACTCTGCCTAGCACCCCACAGTGTGGAGGATCGCCGTGGCAGAGGGCGCTGCCCTCAAGAAGGCCGGCTAGTCAGCGCCGTCGAGCGCAGGGAAACGGAACTCGAGCGAGCCCCGACATCGGAACCTCACGCCCGATGCGTGAGTTTTGGCACGTTGTCGCCGAGTGAGCGCGGAACCTGGTGAAACAACGTGGGAGCCCACCCCAACCTCACCTGACTGTGGCAGCTGCTGAGGAAAGCTGAAACCTGGAGTGTGCTGCCCCTGGGATCGGCTGCTGGTGAGTCCTGAGGACAGAATGAATGGAGATGAAACCTCGTGGGACATGAGAATTTAGTGACGGCGGCCATCTTAAAGTCAGGCAGATGTTGGGACATCCTCTATGTGTGGAGTACGGGCGGCCATTTTAAAGTCAGGCATGATGAATAGCCAGTGAGAAATGACATGCACAGGCCACGAAGAGGTCGAGCAAGTTTGAAAGTAACCTAAGCAAGCAAAACTAAACAAACACGAGTAAAGCTAAAGAACATTGACTGAAGACGGCTGATATTACTCAACCACAGCACTTGCGAACGAACAGCGACAGGTCAGTCGGAGCCAGAGACTAGGGGTGAGAAGCACGTGGTGTCACGATGGTGACCCCGGATACATCCCCACAGCGAAATGAAGTCAAGCCCGTCATCGCAGGAGGGTCGCATCTGCGGGCCCCGGAACCTTTAACCCTGACTACCGGAGGGAGCATGGGCCCCAAATGGCAAGAGTGGCTAGAAGATTTCGAAGATTACATTGAGGGATCCAAATTAACAGTAGATAAAGAGAAATTGATTGCCCTCCGCAACCTAGCCGGTCGAGAAATGAGCAAGATAATCAAGGATCTTCCCCCTGCGGATGCCTGAACCTATGACAAGGTGCGTGAGGCACTGAACAAGAAGTTCCTCCACAAGAGAAATGTAGACTACGAATGTCATGCATTTCATCAAGCACGTCAAGGAAAAGAGGAAGCGATGAGCGCGTTCATCACCCGACTGCGGCGACTGTCGAGGCACTGTGAATTCGACACCTTCTCAACAGATGCCGCCATCAAGTCACAAATCATAGATGGATGTCACTCAGAAACCCTCAGGAGGCGGCTGCTGAGGAAACCCCATGACCTAGACGAGATCGAAGAAATGACTCGTGTCTATGATCAAGCCGAGGAACATGCCACCACCATTGAAACGGGGCGCAATGTAAGTCATGAACAAGCGCATCGCGTCCAGGCCAAGGACAGTAGCCAAAAGTACTCGCGAGAAAAGCAATGGAGACCGAGACCATCATCTCGCCAAAGACGTCCAGACCACAGGAAGCGAGAACCTGAGCCAAGAGACCGGAGACCGGAAAGGACAAGAAGATGTTACAGGTGTGGATATGACTACCCTCATGCCGACGCCTGCCCCGCCATGGGTCAGCGATGTAGGAAATGTGGGCGGACGAACCACTTCGAAGCAATGTGCGGAGACTATCACAAGGAGAGGCGAAGTGAAACGATGAGGTCATCTCGCTCCGACACCCGCAAACATCACATACGAGCCGTCAAAGGAAAGTCCACGTTGTCCTCAGGCTCGTCACACTCCAGCCGAGAGTTGCGCAGATCTCTATGGGAACGTAGATCACCGTCCCAGGACTCCAGATCATCGTCCAGAGATTCAGAATATACCGTAGAATATGTAAATATGATTGCAGATCCTGACCAACTCAAGAAGTATCCACGTTTGGACATAAAGGTAGGGAACCACGACACGAAATTCGTACTGGACAGCGGGGCTTCGCTGAACTATATCCCAGTCACTGAGTATGAGAGAATGAATCCTAAGCCCTCATTGACTCATGCGCCGGTCCGAGTTTTCACTTGGATGTCCAAGAAGCCACTCCCTTGCCTGGGAAAGTTCCCAACAACACTCACACATGGCGACATCACCATACCAGCGGTCATACACGTCATCAAAGGCCCAGAAGCTGACTGCTTGCTTAGCTTACCAACTGCAGAGCGTCTCCGCCTTGTTGAAATCCTATTTAAAGTCAGCGATAATCAGAACATTGTCCACAAATTTCCCAAGTTGTTCCAAGGCCTGGGGAAGCTAAAGGGATGCCAAATCCATCTACACATTGATGAACAGGTTAGGCCGGTGGCGCAACACCCTCGACACGTTCCATTCCATCTTCAAACGGCTGTTGAGGATGAATTGCAAGACCTCCTGTCGGCAGACATCATTGAACGAACAGAGGGTCCAACTCCATGGGTATCGCCAGTGGTCATCGTACCAAAAAAGGGGACCCCCAACAAGGTGAGACTGTGTGTTGACATGCGACTCCCCAACACAGCAATAGAAAGGGAGCGCCACCCCGGGCCACATCTGAGCGACATGATCTCTGCTTTGAACGGAGCTAAGGTGTTCTCGAAGTTGGATTTGAACAAAGGCTATCACCAGATAGTACTGGACGTTCAATCCCGATACATTACGACCTTTGCTACTCATTTGGGACTCTTCAGATACAAGAGACTGAGCTTTGGTGTTTCATCGGCCGCAGAAATTTTTCAGGAGTCAATCCGGCAAATCATTCAACACATCCCTAACACTTTGAATTATAGCGACAATATTCTTGTGTATGGCTCCGATGTTCGTGAACACGACATAGCGCTTAATCGTGTCTGTCACGCCCTGCTGGATGCGAACCTGACGTTGAACAGCAATAAATGTGAGTTCCACCCATCGACTTTGAAGTTCTTTGGTCACATTTTCTCAGGGGCTGGAATGAAACCTGATCCGGACAAGATAGCAGCTCTAAATGACACCAAGAGCCCACAAGATGTCAGTGAACTGAGATCGTTCTTGGGGATGGCTAGCTACTGTGCCCGCTACATCAGAGACTATGCGACCATCAGCCATCCCCTTCGCATCCTCACTAAACAAGGACAACCGTTCGACTGGACGCCCCAGTGTGAACATGCGTTCAGAGAAATCAAGCGTGCAGTGGAATCTGCTGACAACCTCTCGTACTTCAACCTTCGATGGAAGACTGAGATCACTGAAGATGCCAGCCCTGTGGGGTTGGGGACCATTCTGGCACAATTCGACAATGACTCTGACCAGAGACGCATCGTTGCCTATGCCAGTCGCAGTCTGTCTGATCCTGAAAAGGCATATTCGCAGGCAGAAAAGGAGAGTCTTGCGGTGGTGTGGGCATGTGAACATTTTCATGTCTTCATTTATGGCAAGCACTTTACTTTGATCACCGATCATCAGGCGCTGGTCACTATTTATGGCAACCCCAGATCCAAAATGCCCCCAAGGATTGAGAGGTGGGGTCTTAGACTTCAGGAATATACTTTTAACCATTGTTCACAAACCCGGGATGGCAGAGAACCCGGCTGACTATATGTTCCGACACCCCCATACATCGTCGGACTCCAAACCATCTATTGCCGAGGAGTACATCCACTTCGTGGCTGACCAGGCCCTGCCACCTGCCATTCCCATGGAGGTCATCCGGGAAGTCACGACGCAAAACGCTATCCTGTAGCAGGTACATCGTCGGATTCGGACCAACCGGTGGAGACACGACCCTCGAGAAGAAGACAATAACCCGGATGTCAAGCAGGAGATGCAAGCATTTCGTCATGTCTGTGACGAATTGTCCGTCACTTCCGATGGGGTGATTCTCCGAGGTCAACGGATTGTGGTTCCTAATCAACTACGGCAGGGAGTTATCGACTTGGCCCATGAAGGCCACCGAGGAGGAGTAGCAACAAAGCGAGCTCTCCGGGAACGCGTGTGGTTTCCCCTCCTCGACCAGATGGTAGAGTCCACTCTGAAGGATTGTCACCTATGTCAGCTGACCAACAAGGGTGATCCACCGGCCCCACTACAAATGACCAGCCTACCCAGTGGAGTATGGCAAGAGATTGCCATGGACTTCTACGGACCGCTCCAGTCCGGGAAATATGTAGTAGCAATAATCGACGAGTACTCACGATTTCCCATCGCCCAGTTTGTGTCGTCCACAAGTGCCTCTAGCACCCTCAAGGTGCTGGATGAAGTGTTTGCAACGTGGGGTGTCCCCAGAGAAGTGAAAACAGACAATGGACCTCCGTTCAATGGGCACGAGTTCAGTGCTTTCGCAAAACACCTGGATTTTAATCACAGGAAAATCACACCCCTCTGGCCACAGGCGAATGGCACCATTGAAAGATTCATGGCCACGATCAAAAAGACATTCCAGCAAGCCACGGCTGAAAAGAAGGACCTGCAAGTGGCCCTCAACGAGGTCCTCAGAGTTTACAGGACAACCCCCCACTCGACCACCGGAAAGTGCCCTGCAACGCTCATGCTAGGGCGTCCTATGAGAAATCGCATCCCAACATGGGAAGGGGCCTTGCGAGCAGTGTCACCAACCCGCAATCATCAAGAGATGCTGGCGACTGACAAATGCAATAAAGACAAAATGAAATCATATGCTGATGCCAAGAGGAGAGCGAGATCACCATCCTTGCACAAAGGTGATTATGTTTTCGTCAAACAAGATCAACAGAGAAAGAGTGACTGTCGATTCCGAGATGAACCTTTGCTGTTCACCCAACAGAAGGGACCCATGTTAACCGCGGAATCTGATCAACGACGAGTTACCAGGAACATATCACATTTTAAGAAATGTCCTCGAGACGTGAAAGGACCTTTGATGACTACGACTGACAGGCTCACTGCTGAGGAGTCTGACAAAGCTGACTGAGAGAGCAGAGGTTATCCAAGTGAACCTTTGAGTGGTGACATTGCTGGAGCCATGCCTTTGCGACCCCGCCGAGATATCCAGCGGCCAAAGAGACTCATTGAAGAAATGGATTAACACACTGTTTCTGTTGTTTTTTAAGAAAGGGGGAGATGTTATGTAGTCAGTAGTCTAGTAGTTGGGGTGGGCGGAGCTAGCTGGGGTGAAGGGAAGAGGAGGAGTGTAGACAGGATGAAGTTAGTTAGAGTAGGGACAGGGACACAGAAGGAGGTTATTAATAAAGCTCCTCCATAAATATACCTAGAGACTTGTTTGTCGTTATTTCAAAGACACGACAAGGCACTTGGTCACAAAGAAGTTAGGAAAATCTGGACAGAAATCTGTGCTTCCACCTGATTGCCTGTTTGCCAATTCATGCAGCTAAGGTGCAAGTTCCCCTATGAGCTTCTGAGAATTTAGTGTGACCTTTCTAAAAGCCTTTTAATGTAGAGATCTCCATAATGTAGAAGTCTGTTGATAGTGGAAATACTCCCTTTTTTTTCTGCGGGGAAAACATGTGTCCCTGTGGAAAAAGCTCTTCACCTACATGCCCTTAAAATGTGTGGGTGATCCAGCTTCTTCACTTTACAGAAGAGGAGTTAAGCTAGCCATGTTTTTAAGTAAGTCACTCACCACGAGTGCAAAGCGGTCATAGAGAAGTTTGCGAACTCCCACAAATGCACATGTTTGTGAAATTTCCCAGAACACCAACTTCCCACCTTTTGATTGATATTTATGAGTGTAGATTTCTCTGCACTGGAGGTGGAAAAATCTCACTTGTAAAACCATTAAGCCTGCCAAAAATCCCTAGGTGAATGCCTGGCAGGTATACAAATGATGAATTTGATTGTAGGTTTCTGTTCATGACAAAATGTACTTTTGTTAATAGGCCCTAAAGGAACAATGGCTGAGAAGCTGTTAATGAGGATGAATAGGTCTCAGTGAGGAATTAAGCACTCAAAAGGTGATACGGCAAAGGGTTTCAAATAATTTAAACCACTGTCAATCGTTTGAGGTAGCATTTCAACCCCCGGTTTTTTGCCCAGTGTGCCTCTCCAGACAGATCTTCGTTATGCAAATCATTTCTCACCCTGCTCTTCATGGAAATAGCCCATCAAAAGTTTCCAGATGAGGCCCCCTTCAGAAAGGAACACAAGCAAACCTAAGCCAGTCTGAACGTGATTAGATATCATCAGTGAGGTACAGCTGAGACCTATCCTCTTTATGACATTTTTCATTGCCCGCTCCCTTGGACATGAGTCAGGCTTACAAATGAAACAGCTAATCAATCATTTAGTCAACCTGTTTGGTAAAGTATCTTTCCCTCAAAAGAAAGGCAGAGACTGTAAAGTCCTTCCTAAAAAAAACATCTCTGGACATAATGGACTTCAAAATGGTGGCCCATACCTGTGTCCCGCGATGCAGGTAAACTGCTGTAGAGACTTGTGTAAACTCAACTCCAGGGGTTTATCAAGTCCAAGACTCCTTTCAAACTGAATTATTACACAGTAGGCGCATGGAATCAGTAGTAATAAGAGTCTTGGGCGACCTTAGGTGCACCATGCGGTGCCTGCTACGCAGTGCAGAGAATTGCAGGGGGGGTACCATGGGTACCCGCCCCAGTGCAGCAATACCTCCCCCCAAGACAAGGGGGGTCGGCAACGGGCCCTCAAACCCAATCTCAGCCAGCCTTTCCATGGCAGTTCCCAACCATGGAAAGGCTGGCTGATGCCAGCGTTGTGATCTGGCGAACGGTGCCTGCTAGGCACAGCCACCATTCACCTCCATCAGTCCGCTCCGCCAGGCAATCGTAGCAATTGCCTGTAGCGAAAGTGTGGCAGGCGGTCTTTACACCCGCCATGCTTGCAGAACGATTGCCCCAGCCATCGTAATGTGGCGGGGGGACATTGCCAATCAGATGGCGTAGGGCCCGCCATTGCACGGCTGGCGGTGGCGGGCCTTCCGCCATTCTTATGAGGCCCTAAGCTCCTAAAGCCAATATCCAATTGGATGGGTGTGAGAGGGGCATTCCAAGGCAGCATGAGCATAGATCTTATGAAGCTGTTTTCAACTTTCTTGCGTGCCTCCATTTGGTCCGTGCCCCAAATCTCTGACCAATATACAGCTGCATCTAATTCCCGTGTATGATAGATTTCGTTTGCTGGTGATATCGGTCTATAACTGGCGTTATTTAATTTTTTCACTATTGTTGAGACTGCATATTGTAGAGTCAACTGACTCTTAGCTAACTGTGAAGCCTGCATATTTGCAATTTTACACCTAGATAATCATAATTTTGTAATTGCTCTAAGTGGGCTGACCTTAATTCACCCGACCTTAAATTCTTTGTGTGGATGGAAGGTCTTACATTTTGTTTTGGACACATTCATTTCAAACCCATATTTTGCACAGGGATGCAAACCAATTAATTACATTCTGCAGACCCATGGGTATTTTGTAAATCAGAGGAGTATCATCTGCAAAAGCAGAGTTGGTACCTTTTGATCCCCCAATTTTGGGGTGGGGTCACCATTACAGTTGTTCAACGTCTCGAGAGCCCGTTTATGTATAGGGTAAACAGAGTCAGAGCTAATAAGCATCCTCGTCCTAAAACCCTGTTAACACTTATACGCCCTGTTATTTCACCTTTCATACCCCATCTTACTTAGGCCTAATTGTCACTGTACAAATGTATTATAATATGCACTAAATTCATCTGCATTCCCATATCTTTAAGTGCTATCCAGAGTTTCTCCCTAGGATTTAGATCAAATGCTTCGTTGAGATCCACAAATATTATGTATTTGTGCTCCTTTTTTAAAATCACAAATGTCCAAAGTATTAAAATAAAACAGAACACATGATTGATAGCACTTGTATTTGATCTAAAATCTGCCTGGAGATGTGACAAAACTAGTTCCTCCTCCATTCAGATTTGAATCCTCATCAGTAGCCGTCTACAAAATAGCTTCTGGGAGTTACACTCAAACTAATAGGCCGATAGTTTGCAGGATCCCCTTTTTCTCCTTTCTTATAATTCGGCGCTACTTCTGCCCCCTTCCAAGTGTCTGGTACTTCCGCCTCTTATGCAATAGCATTAGATGTTTGGTTCATGATACAGCCCAAGATAACTGGTTCAGAAGAGAAAAAATCTCCTGGAACTTCATCCTGACCCAGGACTTTCCCTTTTTTCATTTTATCTATAGCCGAGATTGTCTCATCCAAGATGAAGATAATCGGGTCATCATCTTCTTCTTCCCTACCACTTATCATACAGCCTTTAGCTCCCTTAGTACGCATTGTGTCATTCTGCTTTGAGTGTAGTGTGCTAAAGTGGTTTACCCATGCTTCTGGTTTGATGTAAAAATATTCCTTCTTTACCAATTGTAGAGTCCCTTTGGTTACCAGTTGCCAAAATGGGTTGCTATCTTTCAATGTGGATGCTTTAGCCAATTCCCGCCACAGCTTGTCGCTCCAATTCTTCCTGGCCCTTAGTTGAGCTGTTTTATTCTGCATTCAATTCACAAATTTAGAGAGAGGAGTCCGACTCAATCAAAGGGACAGGACACCAAAAATAGACACTTCTGTCAAAAGCAAAATCCCTTTGGACTCTTTTTAAAGCATACAAGAACACCTTCCAGCCATCCACTAACAGCCCAATCACCAGCACCAAATAGACACCAAAAACATAATATAAATTCTATCATATATTTTTATTGTTAGGATCCTTATAGATTCAATATATATATATATATATATATACAAAAAGATTAAAAACATGTGTATCTTCAATACACATATACTAAAAACATTTCATATACAAACAAATGGGAGAATACATTAAGCTATAAAATGATCAACAACCCGATGAATTTAGTGAGTACTCCAAATCTATAGAAAATATTATTAATAACCCTAGGTCAATGTTTAATAGCGTTCCTTTTTTTCCCTACTCAGACCAGGTTTTGCTTGGGTGCTTTCTTAACCAAAGTGAAGCATTTTGGTGGTATGATTTGGCTCACCCCTTCTTCTGGCTTAAACCTACTATTCAATGTCTCCCAACACATTCATCAGATAATTGGTATACAGAAGGGAGGTATATCTCATCCTCAGTGGGTGGCTGCTTCCTTCTTGGTATGGCTGTAATTATATATTAGATAAATATATATTGAATCTACAAGGATCATAACAATAAAAAATATATGATAGAATTTATATTATGTTTTTGGTCTCTATTTGGTGCTTGTGATTGGGCCATTAGTGGATGGCTGGAAAGTGTTCTTGTATGCTTTAAAAAGAGCCCAAAGGTATTTTGCTTTTGACAGAAGTGTTAATACTGCATTCAATACAGCATTTCTGTTGCACATTTAATGGAAATCATCAGCCTTTCTCTGTGCACCCTACAATGTAAATCATACAGCAGGGCACCATTGGAATTAGTCCTATTCCCCTTAACTTCTTTAAATAAATACTTCTTAATCATTCTCATTAAGTCATTAAAACACTCATAACTGTTTATTCACCCTGTATGTAATTGTTAATGCAAATTATGCATGAATTATCAAAGTGTAAATCCGGGATAATTTATCTTTATTAGATTATATAGGAAAAATTGACATTTTGGTTTGTTAGGGAGAGTGGCAATGGGTGAGAACTGGAATATGTACTAAATCTAGTGCTAATGCACTATGGTGGCTGTCAAGGCATTCGATAACTTCCATGTCTTCTAAATTGGGACAAGGAACTAAATCTAATAGAATATAGTCAACTTTAATTCTGCTAGAAGCCCCCTTAAAGATGTTACTCACCCCTTTGTCAGATGGTGTACATCCATCACAAGCTCTTAGGCCATGCGGTAATGTTAAAGATGCTACCTGCATTGCTACCTCTGACATTTTGAGGGCACGCAAGATCATCAATGTAGGGAAGCCTCTCTCTCCTCCTCCTCCATCATCAATTGTATCACATGTAAAGGTTTGAATGTTACATTTAGGTCTCCAGTCAAAATAAGGTGAGTTGTACTATTGGAGTGCTCTAAATATTTGTTTCAAGAGGAGTATGGTTGGAGAATCATGATTCAAGCTTGGGAATCGATTGGAATATGTTCAACAACCATAGAGTAAATCATCCACTTAGTGTGGCGATATTCAGACCCAATATATCTGTAGACTTCATTGGAAGCCTGCATGCACTACGTGCTAGGGGTGTCTTTATTCAGATTGTTAACCCACCTGGCAGCTGACAAGCTGGTGACAAGATAGCCTCTATACTGTAATTCACAAAACCCACTCTATGGACTGAGTGGGACACCCAGATTTCCTGAAAGACACAGATGTGGTAACCATCTATAAAAGTTCCCATGTCGCTACATTCTTCAAGTCCTCTACATTCCATGAGAGAGTTATCAACTTTAAAGGAGCTTCTATAGCTCTGTAATAATTGAGATGGTCTCCCTTCTCCCAAAACTAAGCATTGTCTGACTGTGCCCCCAAGAATTCTGATGGAGTAGTACTAGAGTCAGTCTTTCCAGGGCTAAGCTTCAGGTTTGGGGTTGATGATTCCTCTGTTTGTCAATCCAACCCTATTGGTCTAACAATAACAGCAATTCCTCCTCCAATTCCTTCCTGCTCTGTTGGTGACTGACTAATGACTTGCAGTAAATCCTCTGCCTCTAGGGAGGATTATACTTAAACTCAATCTTAAAGTCTTTAGGGGGGAAGTATGCTGGTCTAGATTCTCCAGACCTCTTCCAAGATCTTCTTTAGCTAGTCCCAGAACTATATAATCACATTCATCATTGTATTGGCAGCGTTTACAGCAAGTAGGTCAGATCTTATCAAGGAATAGCAGTGTCTGTAATGTCTAATTCAGTGTATTACTTTGTTTTGTAGTGTAGTTCCTATCATCCCAATAGGCTCTGCGCATTGGAATAATACCTACAGCAGTAAAGGCCTAGACCAGACGTTAACTAGGTCTACTACTGTCGATACTAGACTTAAAGTTTTGGGTTTGCCAGCTTAGCTCAGAGTTCACTAGAAACTTTCTCGAATGTTCAAGGAGGACTTAACTTCCCTGATTAGACAAGAAGGGATTTAGTTTCTGACAACCATAGAACATGACAACTTTGCTCTCCCCTAATCAAGAGTATATCTCGAGAGTCGTGTGAACAAAAGGCAATTTATTTTACTCAGTCAGTACGTGCATTCTTAGTCTCATCAGATTGTAGAGAAAAGGAAGAGACGGGCGTGTTCAATAAAAAGGTGTTATTTATTGATCAGTCTCTTTTCTCATACAAGAGAAATGGATCGATATTATTGCAATACTTATAGTTAAGTAAAGTGCATACATTAAAAGCAATAGTATAAAATAATACTGTAAAAACATTGATATGGTTTCTAAGCCATAAGATGTTTAAAATGAATAAAATATATTACATACACATATACATTTGACTAAACGTACTCAACTGGTGTTTCTAAATACGCCTACCCCGTGTACCTGACCTAAGTCTAATACGTGGGCGGGAATAGAAAGTTACAGTTTAAGTTAGGTTTGTTTTTGCCAAGTGAATAACTAAAGAATTCTCTGTGAGGGGTTATTCAGTTCTGTACCTGGAATCTAGGTTGAATGAGGGATGGTATCTCTCGTCTCTGGTCTCGATATTCCAGGCTGCCTGCGAGGGCTACCCAGAAACGCCGGTGCTGGATTTCTCGGCAGGAGAAAGCAGCTTCTCTCAGCGCGTCAGAAAGGCGGGGCTGCGCCAGCGGGGTCTGCTCTGCTCTTCGCTTCGGCAAGTATGGCTGCTCCGTCTCGTCACCACGCGTGTGTTTGCATAGGGCAATATCGGTAATATTTATACCTTTAAGGTGCCGAGATTGACGTAAGGATGGACATAGATACGTCAATAAGGATGTCATACGACTTGCTCGTTAGCACATTCTTTTACTGAAGTTCTCGGTGAAATCAAAACAATGGCCGCAGGGTTTTGCCCAGGTTGTCATAGGTTTGATTTGTTATGAGAACTCCGTATGCCTTATCAGGGGCTGGAGGAATATCGCTTGTCTAATTAGATCGCAAGCGTTATGACCTAATCAGATAACACGTTCCTGTGCCGTAGTGTGACTGCGTCAGATAACGGTATCTGCATCATGGGGGTTTTCTGCCTCATGGGCTGACTACTTAGTTAACTTGTTAGTTTGCTTAACCAGAATAGGGTCAGGAATAGGGGGATCGATTCAGAACCTATAGGAATACATCACACCCACTCCACGCTAACTATGGTCATATTTACTAATCTATGCATAGTATAACATAGTACAACATACTATAGAGTATAGTGTATACCTTACCACCCCAAAATACATAAATGCATTTTGAAATTTTCAAATATACGGAAAAATTGCAGTCATATGTATTGTATGCACTCAAGCTGTAGAATAATGCCAAAGTAATCGCATTTGTATACATTATTGCTATTTTGTATATGAGAATTACACATGAAATGGCTCTTAATACAGAAGAAAAGTTCGAGACCATTTCATCACAGAATATAATAACAATGAACATACCAGCGGGCAGCTAATGTCTATAAGCTATCTAAAATTTAGAAACCTTTGTTCTCTAAGAATAGTTCTTACTTTAAGCAGAAGATAGTGTCCCGAAAAATATGCAAAAATATTCTGGGGCTGCTGAAAAATTGCTGTCCGTGAACTGGAGGGAAAATTGTTCATGTGACTTTATTTTTAAAGTTGAAGGCCGAATTCAGGGAACGCCGTGTGCACGCTTGTTCAAAAGTCTCTATTTCTGTTCTGGCGAGAACATCATATCATTTAGGCTTTCGAAAAAACTGTCAACAGCTTCCTGGGAAAGTTCCACTAACTCGGATATAGGTGTAATCATGCATTCGTGCGCATGATTGTCTCCATTGACATTCTGATTCGCATTGCTGACAGAAGGTCGTACCTGATCGATGGTGCTTTCATCTTGAACTTCACTACCCATCAATCGTAGTGGTGAAGCTTCCACGAATGCCGTCATCAGGATTGGTAGCCTTTGAGGGCAGCACAAAGCATGAACCTTGATCGGGCTCAACAATGTTTCTGCATCCATTGGCGCATCCGATTGTAGCGTCAGACAGGTGTCTAACACGCATTCTTCTCCGCATAGCAGACACCTTAATACAGGTAAAACACATCTTTGCCACATTGGTCGAAATGATAGAAACCAAGTCATGTTCAGGTCTCTAAGCCGGGAGAGTCCCAGGATTTTTGATATCCGGTCCCGGTATCCAATGGCTAGGATTGTTTCTTCCCTTGTCGCAAGAGTTTTGTCTGTGACATGGGTTGCCATAACGAAAAATAAGGACTAAGAATAGGATTCCTGCAATTAGTCCCAAGATCAGGGGAAGTCCGCCAAAAATCGAATGGACGAAATCTGGAAAAATACCCAGTATGGCTTTGAATGGTGTTAATGCCATCGAAAATACTGTCTTAAATACCTTTGAGACCCCATTGGTATCAGAAATATTTAAGATTTCGTTTAGAATTTCCGCGAAATGTATGGGGGAATTAGTTGATAACAATGAATGTATCTCTGCAGTCGTCCTTGCGACTTGTAGATCATACGTTTCTTTTGATGACGTGAGCCTTGTAGGCGTCTGAAGAAGCACTGTTTTCATTCTGCTTAAAGTATCTATTCGAATAGAAGTAATTTTCAAATTGGGCCATGCCCTTGCCTCCCTGTCTGGAAAGGAGCTGGGGAACAATGAGCGTCCACAGCACTTGACCTTCGCAGTCGTAGTTACTAGATAAGGAGTCCCGGGCATAAGACTACAACATCTGCGGTCTACAATTAGAATGTAACTCCCATTATAGAGTCTTTGAAAGAATGGTTCTATTTCTGTTGCAGGTGCGCCTTGCTGGTGACATGAAAGGTTGTATGAATTCCCTTCACAGGCTCCATGCAAACTAATTCCGTTACACAGAAGTGTGCCACTTAGTGACATCGCACAATTGTTGCCACTAAGAAACACTTTCTGTCCTTTATTACTGACACATGCATGTGAATAGGGCAGGTTCCATGTTGTTTTAAGGTACCCCTTTCCCAATTTCTCGTACATGCCAGCCTGTATATATTTTTGGCAGTATTGAAACCTGAAGGTTGAGATTGGAATATTTATTATCCCATGTATTATCCATTCACTGACAGGTCGTTCTGACATTGTCACTGGTAATCTTTCGAGTTTCTCAATGCTCAGGATTGTATAATCAGCAACCTTTTGTGCCATACTGATTTGTCTATCAGTAAGGTTAAAGATTTGGAATAGTGACGTTGTGTTGATTAAACGCCAAGGCACATAGCCTGAACGCAGATTTTGTAACGTCCAGCCAAGCTGTACAATAGAGCGCAATTGTGACTGACCGTGTTGTAATAACAGTAAGTCTTGCGACAATATGTCGATTGCTGAAGACACAATGCTGTTCAAAGAAAAAATTCTGGAGGACAGAGTCATTAACCCATTGTCCACTACAGAAAGTGATTTTTCCAAATTAATACGGTCAATTTCCCGTATTCTCTATGCTGTTTCAATTTGAGTAACCTTCCAGGCCTCATTGTATGCTGCATATACAGAGGCTGCTATGAAACGTTTTTGACGCTGTTTGCGTGGTCCCATTATGAAATCACGCAAGTCAGCACCATCAGTAAGTAAAGTTAGGTGTTGTTTAATTTCTGCCAGTGTGGAAGTTTGTAGCCATTGAAGGCATAATTTGCCCACACTGTAGGTTGTTATTATCCCTGGGTGATGTCTTTGAGGATATCTAGGGTCTGGCCTGGTCATTTTGAACCCCTGTGTTTTATTCAGGAATCTGTCTTGACAGTTATTAGTATCTGTGGGCCAGATCAACCATTGTTTCCAATCAGGATGTGTTCTGTTTTGGTTTAATACATAATTTACGTCTATCTCTTCATCTGTAGAGCTATTGCTGAGCATTGTCGGCTTTGGAATAGACGGTTTATTTAAGTCTTTGATTTTAGCTAGGCCAAGACAGGTAGTTTGTTGAACAGTGTCATTTAAAAATATCATTTGTTCTGGGATCATGCAGGCTCTAAACAAAGATTCTATACCCTGCACTTGCCATTCTTTTGTACCCCAAACACTTTTCAATTCAACATTTTTGTCCCAATAATCAAAACCAAAAGTATTCATTTGTTCAAAAAATGAGTCTGAATATATCAATTTTGTGTTGGTTATCATGGTCTTTGTCCCTGTCTTGTTTGACAATTTAAAATAGAATGCTTCAGCATTACTTGTGTTAAAACCTGTAAAGTATGAATATTTGTCATAGAAGGTCCTTGAGCTTCCTTTTGGAGGGGTTGCACAATGTTCCCATTGATTATAATTTAAAACATTTCTAGGTTGTGCAGATCTATGTAAAAAATGGTTACCATAGTGGTTATAACAGTACATACTATCATAATTTGTAGAACCCTGCAAATAATCATGTTTGGTAAATTTAGCAGACATTACTAAGTCAGACATCATATTATTAATGCTTTCGAAGTCCCAATCATCAGCAAATGAGCTTGGTTTTGCAAAGTCACTCAATGAGATCTTAATTTGGTGTGGATATTTCAGGATTTCGACCGGACCATAAATTTCATAGTCAGTGTTGTCCCAGGCTACCCCACCCGGTATCGGATTGGCTGTGAAGTTGACTGAAGAAAGTTCTCTTTTCTTGATGTGTGAAGATGTGTGTGGTTTGAGGATCAAGTTGATTTTCTGACTTGCTGTGTCCATTTTTGCATATTTTCCCTCAATGAAGCGTCCCAAAGTTAGTATCATGATGAGCCAAAGTATGAGGATAAATGCACCAAAACCCACCCAAAATTCAATCCATGGGGAAATCAGATATGTTTCTTTCAGTTGTTTCAAAAGTTCTTTAGCTTTATCTTTAAAGGTTTTTGATGATGGCTGTGTCTTTGATTCACTGAAGCCTTCAGAGGAATCATCGAAGTTTATGAAGTAGCCGGATGCTGTTCTGTCAATTGTTCCAATTGCTTCAGGATTACTGTTTCTTGCATTTTCACTTGGTACTTCATTATAGATTGGTGTGTCTCTGCTAAATGTTTTTATTTGGGTTTTCAGAGGTCTGAGTTCTATTGCATTGTTGCATAGTCCTTGTTGTTCTTCTGTCGGCGTTTCGAATGTGATGAGCCTCTTCGTTAGGACCTCTGTACTGGTAGCAAACCTTGGTGTTCTGCTACTTATTGGGAGTCCACTTGGCCTACTGTTTGTTATCGGCCACATGTTGTGGTTTTACCAGGTCGATGGATACAACTCGGTTCTCCGTTTTTCCAGCAAGTGGCGGTAGTACAACTGATCTTGTCCCGTTGACAGACAAGACAGGAACTGCTTTTCTGTAAGAAGGCCCAAATTCCTTCTTTACCGCGATCTTTTCCCTGACTAGATCCCCGAATTTTGGAATCCAGACAGGTCTTGCTGGGACAGGTGGTGGTTCTTCAGTGGTTGTTGGCTGTTGTTTCAACTTTATGTTGCTCAGGTCTTTTCTTGTTTTGTTTAAGTCCTGCAAAATAGCCAAACGGTCTTTGATATCAAAGCTTTTTTCTTCTACCACTGAAGTCTGACTATCAGTGTCAGAGATCAACATCCTAGTTCCAAATAATAATTCGTACGCACTGAATCCCTTCAGAGAATTTCTTGGCAAGTTATTTAGACTACGTTGGACACTTATTAGATGTTTGACCCACCCAGCTCCCGAACCTAATATCCTTTCCGCTATAGATTGCTTTATGCCTTGTTTTTTTCTTTACACCATCCCGTATCCCTCAGGAAGGAAGTGAGAAGATTCCCGCTGTGCTATGCTCATTTGGCCATGTTTCCCATCAGGCTGTTGGGCTAGAGTGAAAACAATGGTCAAACGTAGCATGCTCTTAGCGTATATGCCATTTAGACTCGCAAATCTTTGTATAACAGTCCAGACGTCAGCCGAGTGCTGGTGATCTACATTATAAGTGGAACTAGCCTGTATATGTTAATCGCAACCCTTCCTTTTTACTCCTGATTTTTCCTGGAGTAAACCGACGAGGTATTAAACTGTTTCTCTCCCCACTGCGATCTCTGTTGCAGTTTGGGCAGTTTTTTACAAACATGGTGTGATGCAGGCTCATGCCTGGCCACCAGTACCGTGATTGTAATTCTTCCACAGAATCTTCTAGTTTGAGGTGTCTGAGACCCTCGCCCATATGTGCGTCTGCGATTAACAAGTTTCTCCTGTCCATGTTTGGAATCACCCTATCCCCCACTCCAGGGATTCGAGCAAAAGGGGCGGAGTTTGCATCGATTATGTATGTATAATTGAGTGGATAGTTGATCGGTAACGCTGAGCAGTCGCCTTTTGATGACGTTTTCACTGCCAGCACTGTTTCACCGTCAATGTATTTTAATGTACGCTTTTTTTGAACTACGGGAGCCGATTTAGTGGCTGCCGCTGTGGCTGTTTCAGCCAATGAATTCCCTGCAACGTGAACGCCATCACGCTGATGACTCAGTGAGTGTGTCACGTGAGTCTTTGGTAGTTCTTTTTGTAAAAGAGCTATTTGTTCCCAGAGCAGTTTCTGCTTTATTGGTGCATCTGTGTCATCTTTGTAACCGTTTCGAATCCATGTCTGCAAATCCTTGTTATATGATTTGACGCAGTAATATGAATCTGACACTATAAGTGTCGGGAATTCGCGATCCGCATTATCTAGCGCCATTTTCAAAGCTAATATTTCAGTTTGTTGTTCTGAATTAGTTTCTACTGAGTGTGTTTTTGTTAATAGAGATTTTAGTTTACCTCCGCGCCACACTTCTTTTGTAATCCCACATGTGGGGTTGTATGCCTGTTCGCCCCAAACGGGGGGTTGAGCATGTCCGTCTGTATAAATTACACAGGCGTAATGTCGTAAAGGCAGAATATCGATTGGCAGAGGATATGTTTTTTCATATTCTAGATTTTTTAATTCTTCTAGTTCTGGATCAAAGTAGTAGTACACTTTGTCCGTTGTGATTGAATTCACCCATTGTATCCATTCCGGATTCAATGTTGTTGTTGGTAAATTACACGGTGTTGTTAGTGCCTCAAAGGCTGATTCTGCTGTTCTGACTTTGATATGTCTACCGTCCGCTTGATCTTTTTCTCTAGCTATTGCGGTTTGAACTGCATGAACAATTTTTTCTTTCTTGCTGAATTTCTGTTCAGCTTCTGTGTACAAGTGTGATTTGAATGCAATTGGTACCTTTTCTCCCTCATTAGAGGTCAGGTATGTGAATCCGCATCTCCCTGGGATGACTCGAATCACAAGATTGCGTGTGTTATCACGTGTTTCTAATTTTGTTTTAATTAGCATGTCTGTTTGTAGGGATCTCAAAATTTCTGTGTGTATTTGAGTCCAATTGGATCTTTTAAAATCTGGTTTTATCAGATCATAAAGGGGTTTGACCCTTTCTGCGTAATTTGCAATGTATGTTCTTCAGAAATTTAAGAAGCCTAGAATCGACTGTAGGTTTTTTAGTGTTCTAGGTGCTTGGATTACGGCACATTTCTCTAGGAAATTGTCAGCCAGGCTTTTGCCTTCACTTGATAATTCATATCCTAAGAACAGGACTGTCAGATGGGCAATTCTGGATTTTTTAAAGTAGAATTTGTAACCCTCTGCAGCGAACCCAAGTATTATGGTGTTCACTCTTTTCAAGTGAGTCTCCAAGTCATCATCTGTTAAGTAAATGTCATCGACATAAGATAATGCTTCATCATCATATATTTGTAGTCATTCTGTTACTCTCGCTGAGAATACTCCCGGGCTGTTCTTGTACCCCTGGGCTAACCGACAGAATTGTTTTTGAGTGCCATTTATTGAGAATGCAGTTAAATATCTGCTCTCTGGTGCTATGTTTTGACAAAAGAATCCATTAGAGATGTCTAATGTTGTTTTGTATTTTTTGCGCACTATGTTATTCATTAGTGCAGCACTATGTGAGTTTTGCACTGCAAAAGTTTTGCAACATGTGTTAAGGTGTCGGTAATCCAAAACTAGACAATATGAATTGTCTGGTTTGGAGACCGGAAACAAAGGGTTGTTCATTTGTGAGGTGCAAGTTTCAATCACCCCCTGGTATTCTAGCTGATCTAGTATTTCATTTACCTGTTTTTTAGCTTCTTGCTTAATTGGGTACTGCCTTTGTGCAGTAGGTTGTGATTTTAACTGGATTTTGTGAGGAGGAGAGTCCTCATCCCATCCCACGTGATTTTTATATAAAGCAGGAGCTAGAGCTACTGCCCACTTTCTGGCAAGTGTGTATTTTTTATGAATTGGGATATGATTTGAGAAGGCAGGCATAATTACTTCTTCGCCATGAGGGCACTCCCTGACAAACTCTGGTGGCCAGTCTTTTTCAGCTAGAAGGATATCATAGCCCTTGGAGAGATTATCCCAAAATAGTCCCCTTATTTTCCTAGTCTTATCTCCCTCTATACGCAATGTTATTTCGTATATTTTGTGAGGTTTGCTAACTCTGGTGTCCGCAGTTTCCACTTGAAGATATTCATTCGTGTCCACTGTCTCCAGATGATTCATAAGGACTTTGCGAGCTATGCTCACTTCTGCTGCGCTGTCTAGCATTGTCTGAGCCCATTCTCCGTTTTTCAGTTGTGTCCTCAGTATTCTCGGCATTGTTAACTACCTTGATACTGACTACCTTCTTTTTTGGAAATTGTAATTTCTTTTTTAGCTGAGCAGGTTCCTTGTCTTTGGACTTGGTGTGCTCTTCTCTTTGTTCTGATCGTCCTCTTCTTTCCGATTTCTGCGAGGAAGTCTGAAAAGATTGAGAGGGACGTGTATCAATGTCTTGATATCTATCAGGCTTTTTAATATTATCCTTATTTCTAAGGTTATATCTTTTCCCAGAGGGGTCACTCTGAGGTGACCTGTGTCTTTGGTTCGGAGATTTTTCTCTTCGCCTAGGAGACCTTCCTCGGGACTGGAATTTCTTTTCTTTAGGATTGGATTGTTTGTTTCCATCCCAGTTCTTTTTTGGTGATGTAGAATTATTATTAAAAAATATTTTTTCAGGACTTTCAATTAGTTGCGGTTTTACTGGTATTCCACCTAAACTATCTCTACCTAGTTCCTCATAGGATTTTTCTATGATTCTGGCAATTTCAGCTGGTTGGTCTGCTATATCTGTCTCTTTTAACCTCTGGCGGATCGCCACGTTTGCTGCTTCTCCTTTTATGTTGGCTAATAGTATAGCCGAGACCTGCTTGAAGTCTTTTAGTAATTTCATACCAAGAGTTAAAGCGGGTTCAGGACCATATTCATCTTGAATTTGTTTTAGCACATCTGGTATTACCGAAATGGATGGAACACCGGGCGTTTTTGTGTAGATGGAAGCAAAGACTGTACCCCAAGTGTCACAGTCCTCAATGTGTGGTGCGATTCCCATTGGAAGACAGATAGTCAGAATCCTGTGCTTTTCTAGCGGGGTGGTGTCTGGAAACACCGCCTCTATTTGGGTGATTTTCTGCGCTAGCCAGAATGGTATTTGTTCCCGTTTAGCCGGTACTTTACCTAGGCAGGACTGGATGTTGTGTGGTGTAATTTTATTTGTGTTCCCCTGGTGAGGGGTCAGCTGTGGGAGTTTAATCGCTGGCTGAATTGTTGAAGTCCGCATCACATATTGGACTAATTGTCTGTGTATTTTTATTAGTTGTTTTAGCTGTGTTAAAAGGTTTGGTGCAGATATCCCATCGATGTCTGGATGTGGTGTGTATCCGGCTAGGACCGGCCACGTTGCTCCTGGTCTACCTAAAGGACCGAGCCTGGTGATGTGATTATTATGTTTTAGGGCGCCATCAAATAAGAGCAAATGCTCTTGAAATTTGAGTGGTACTTCCACCTCCTCGAAAGGAGTGTACGTTTCAGGAGGTTCCTCTATTTTGTAATAGTGGAAGTACTTTGTTACAGCATTTGCTGCTGGAAAATGTATCCATGAATAGTATACCTCTGTCTGCCGATATTCGTGTGCCTCAATTACGGATATGACTGTGCCACCTCTAGGTGTCAGTCCATTTTCTATAAGTTTTAGAGTTATAGATCTCCTTTTGATGACCGGGATGAGTATTATATCCTCGTCTGCTGCCTGCATGGTAGCATCAGCTGCTGCGAGTTCAGTTGCTAATCTAACTGCCTCTCTTTCATCCTCATTGTCTGACATTTTACTGTCCAAAAGGTTTTTTCTTTTGTTTGCAGATCAGGTTTCTTATGGAAACAAAGATTAGATGGACAATATTTTGGAACCGTGTATCCTTCAACGTTGACTTGTACCAAGAACCATACATAGGAGTTCCCTCCTGCGAGGTCTGGCGGATATAACCTTTCACCCACTCCAGACGTCTTTGGAGTATTTGGGAAAAGGGGTCTGAATGAGAAAGCACGACTGAGTTACCCTAAATGTCTTACGTTAGTTTTATCGCCCTTTCCAAACGCGTTGGGCGCCATGTAGTGTAGTTCCTATCATCCCAATAGGCTCTGCGCATTGGAATAATACCTACAGCAGTAAAGGCCTAGACCAGACGTTAACTAGGTCTACTACTGTCGATACTAGACTTTTGGGTTTGCCAGCTTAGCTCAGAGTTCACTAGAAACTTTCTCGAATGTTCAAGGAGGACTTAACTTCCCTGATTAGACAAGAAGGGATTTAGTTTCTGACAACCATAGAACATGACAACTTTGCTCTCCCCTAATCAAGAGTATATCTCGAGAGTCGTGTGAACAAAAGGCAATTTATTTTACTCAGTCAGTACGTGCATTCTTAGTCTCATCAGATTGTAGAGAAAAGGAAGAGACGGGCGTGTTCAATAAAAATGTGTTATTTATTGATCAGTCTCTTTTCTCATACAAGAGAAATGGATCGATATTATTGCAATACTTATAGTTAAGTAAAGTGCATACATTAAAAGCAATAGTATAAAATAATACTGTAAAAACATTGATATGGTTTCTAAGCCATAAGATGTTTAAAATGAATAAAATATATTACATACACATATACATTTGACTAAACGTACTCAACTGGTGTTTCTAAATACGCCTACCCCGTGTACCTGACCTAAGTCTAATACGTGGGCGGGAATAGAAAGTTACAGTTTAAGTTAAGTTTGTTTTTGCCAAGTGAATAACTAAAGAATTCTCTGTGAGGGGTTATTCAGTTCTGTACCTGGAATCTAGGTTGAATGAGGGATGGTATCTCTCGTCTCTGGTCTCGATATTCCAGGCTGCCTGCGAGGGCTACCCAGAAACGCCGGTGCTGGATTTCTCGGCAGGAGAAAGCAGCTTCTCTCAGCGCGTCAGAAAGGCGGGGCTGCGCCAGCGGGGTCTGCTCTGCTCTTCGCTTCGGCAAGTATGGCTGCTCCGTCTCGTCACCACGCGTGTGTTTGCATAGGGCAATATCGGTAATATTTATACCTTTAAGGTGCCGAGATTGACGTAAGGATGGACATAGATACGTCAATAAGGATGTCATACGACTTGCTCGTTAGCACATTCTTTTACTGAAGTTCTCGGTGAAATCAAAACAATGGCCGCAGGGTTTTGCCCAGGTTGTCATAGGTTTGATTTGTTATGAGAACTCCGTATGCCTTATCAGGGGCTGGAGGAATATCGCTTGTCTAATTAGATCGCAAGCGTTATGACCTAATCAGATAACACGTTCCTGTGCCGTAGTGTGACTGCGTCAGATAACGGTATCTGCATCATGGGGGTTTTCTGCCTCATGGGCTGACTACTTAGTTAACTTGTTAGTTTGCTTAACCAGAATAGGGTCAGGAATAGGGGGATCGATTCAGAACCTATAGGAATACATCACAGTTTACTAATGGATTGTTACTCTTACTTACTCTGTCCAGCAACCTAGGAAATGTAATCATGTACAACTTGATATGATGACCCTTAAGGCCGTCAATTAGTCATGAGAACTCCTCTCCCCTTGTACTTGTGTCAATGTCTCACTTGCCCTCTTCCCAGTGGCAGCAAACTTCTAATCCCATTGTCATCCTCTACTCTTGTCCTGTAGTACTTGTGGTGTGCATACAGGCTGAGTCATTCAATGTTCTCTAATATGATCCTGGGTCCTTACCTCGGAGTATGTTCTAGATTTCCATCTGGGAAAATAATTCATATTAGATGGTATAGGAAGTCCAGATGCTTGACTCCCTGGCCTATTCTGAAAAGTTATGGTTTGTCGGGTGGATATAAAGCTACTGTTTCTCAAGCATATAGATTCTTAGGTTGGAAGCAGTGCCCTCATTTCCTGACATCTCTATACTGGTACCCTTGGGGCAAGGGATTTTAGACACACACTCTCAGTGTGGTTTCTGATAGAATCACTATGACCATCAACAGCATTCCCTCTAAAGTAGTAAGAGGACTACAGTGTTTCGTGCAGAAAATATTTGGGGTAGTCTCTTCTAGTGGCTTCCCCCCACCTTAGGGCTGGGGTAAATGTAACCCTTAGCCATAGTCCCATTATCCTGCAGTGTAGTTCTATTTTCAACAGCATCACCTGCTGTGGGATTATCAGTCATCTGAGTCTGACTTGCAAAGTGTGTTTGTGGCATCTTACTCGCCATTCTTCGTGTATCAAGAGAGAGAGAGAGGACAAGAAAGCTAGTCCATATCCCCCGGTTTATATGTAGTTAATCAAAAAGAGACTAGCTCGAAATAAGTAAAGATAACAAAAATTAATTTAATTTTTAAGGACTCAAGTATGCTTTGTCACGGGTTAGTGGCACCTGGTAGGTGTGCTCATGAAGCCCTCACCCACCAACCTAGTTGGCGGCATGCTTCATCATCGGGCCCACCCAGTGACACCTAGCGTGTCCCGGGTGTGCTTCGACGCCTGATTACAGCGGAGCAGGTATGTCGCTGAGTGTGCGGTGAAGAGTGTTATGGAAAGTGAGTTTAAAACGGCTTGGACCTGTAGTGCCTCCTTCGCAGAACCGGTGAGTAATGGCCATAGTGGTGGAGGTTTTATACTGTTGTTGATTGTATGATTGTTATCACCTGCATAGTAGGGGAAAGGGTAGAGAGACTCAGATGTGCGAGGAGCAGTGGTGGGGCTTCGCGCATGAGTGGTACAATGCGCTAGCATTGCGCATGCGCGGAAAGGTGTTATCTCCACGCATGTGCGTCTCATTGAGCGTATGTGCGCTATATATTCGCGCATGCGCGATCACAATAATCTAATAAGTGCCGCATTCGCGCATATGTAGGGAGGTGGTGTCTAAGTATCTAATGAGTGCCGCCTTGGTACAAATCATGATATGTTCAGGCATTGGTGGCACACAGTCAGGGCCATAGGTTAAGGTGGAATTTGTAACAACAATATTTTGAGGTATGAGACCCTATGTCCAGGGGAACCATACAAGGGGTTTCTACAGGCCACCTCAAAACCACCGGTTCTGCGAAGGAGGCACTACAGGTCCACAGCAGGCTCTGGCCAACAATTCTGTGAGTATCATGATCGACCATCCTCATCACTGGTAAGCGTTTTCTCTCCCACAGGTTTCCCCTTAATCTAAGTGGCAAAACCCTTGTTTTTCACCCCACAGGGTCAACCCTTGCCACTTCTCAACCTTGAAGTAGCACATTTCTAAAACTAGCATAATAAAGAATTCTTGTGTTCTTCTTTTCTAGCACTATGCACTATTTATGTACTTACCGTGTTTTAGCCACTTCACCTTCGAAATCCAGTGCGAACCCCACAATAATGGTATCACCAATACCATTACACTATAGCCGCTTATAGCCAGCACCAACAACGCTATAAAGTCGGCAACCAGATGTATACATTGCTATACAGTCAAGTGACTCTATTTTTCTCCTTGTATGTTTTGTCCTTGTTTTTATATGTTATATGTACAGGTGTTTTGAGATGGGAATTCCCCACTCACACATAGAAAAACACTTTAGGGCGTGTATACACATAGTCTGAAATATACACCCACTAGTTTTAATCACACACACGTATTTTATCTGTCCTGAAGAAAGCCAGCATAGTCATAAGGCACTGGCTGCAACATGTTGACATATCCCAGGATGTGGGAGGTCGTAACCCGCCTCTAACATCCAACAGCCTTATTTTTAACCGCTGACGGTGACCCAGCTATTAAAGTATAATTTGCCTTCGGGCACTGGGATCCCCGCAAAGCCGTTTTAAACTCACTTTCCATAACACTCTTCACCGCACACTCAGCGACATACCTGCTCCGCTGTAATCAGGCGTCGAAGCACACCCGGGACACGCTAGGTGTCACTGGGTGGGCCCGATGATGAAGCATGCCACCAACTAGGTTGGTGGGTGAGGGCTTCATGAGCACACCTACCAGGTGCCACTTACCCGTGACAAAGCATACTTGAGTCCTTAAAAATTAAATTAATTTTTGTTATCTTTACTTATTTCGAGCTAGTCTCTTTTTGATTAACTACATCTTACTCGCTATAACAGTTTTATGACTTTTCCTTTTAAATATTTATGCTACTCTTGGGCCTGTCTCAGCACAGGCCAACGCTGACGTTGGTGCATAAGGCACTTTCTGGCTCCGGTGCTAAGTATCTGCAGCGCAGACTGGCCTTCTACCGTCCGGCCCGCTCCTTGCGGTCGGAATCTTTGTTCCTTGCCGTGGTGCCCCGTGTGAGGAAGGCTCGCATCGGGGGTCGTTCTTTCAGCTTTAAGGCCCCCCAGTTGTGGAACTCTTTGCCCCTTGATCTACGCAGCATTCCGAGCCTGCTCCTGTTCAGGAAAAACCTGAAGACCTGGCTTTTTAATCTTTAGGCTATTTTTCTTTTCACCTCACTTTTTGTTTTTTTTGTCTGTTCTCTGTTATGTTTTTTTAACTGCTGAGCCGCCCTCTGAAAGCGCCGGGACACTCTTGTTGAGTAGCCGTGCGCTATATAAATAAAATCATAACATAACATAACATAACATCATTTTACCCTTACACAGCATTGATTCCACCTCCTCATTGAGGTTTTCAATGTCATCAATAGTAAAATTCTCTGCCACATGACGAGCCACTTCCTTGGAGTTATTTACCACCCCTTGAGGGCTACCAGGACCTTTCTTTTTCCCATTATAGCAGTAAAGCAATGCAATTCTTAATTAGTTCAGTTTTACCTTTAATCTACACTTCCTGTCGGCCAGAGGAGTATGAGACCTGGGGAATTAGTGGGGTGGCTCTGCCTTGCCTCTTCCAGTTTAAGACGAGCTAAAATGAGCCCATCATGGCCTGGTCTTTGTCCGGGCACAAACCCGGATGCATATCGCGCTGCAGGAAGGACATTCGTGCTATGTGCTCGCAGACAGCCCCTCCTCCTGGCAACAGCAACAGGGCAGCATAGGAGATGTAGTCTCCCCGCTCGAAGGTGTCCTCACTAGCACAGGAGTCCTGTGCTCTGAGAAGAATAGTTGTACTATATGCACTCAGGCAGGACCTCACCCTGGCAAAACATCAGGGCAGCATGGGAGATGTAGTCTTCCTCCTCTAAGGTGTCCTCTCCAGCAAAGGCATCCCATGTTGTACTAAGTATAGTCATGCTGCATGCGCTCAGGCAGGCCCTTCTCCTGGCAACAGCAACAGTGCAGCGTTGAAGATGTCGTCTCTTCCCTTGATGGTGTCCTCTCCAGCTAAGGAGAACTTTAATCCTGGTTGTGGAGCATTGCATGGATCAGCATTGAAGATGCGACACTCAGCCGAGGTGATGCTTTGCTTCTTAGATGTGGAGAGGCTGCAGTGCAAGGTCCTGTTGCGTCGAGGAGCCCGTCTACGGTACTTGCGATGCAAAGTCTAGTGTTGGGGATGTGATGTGCAGTCGAGGTGATATGTCAGTTCTGAAGAATGGTTTCTTTCTAGAATTTTTTATACTAATTAGACATTCTAATGTGCCCTATAGTAAACAGATGCAACATGTTTTTAACATATTTTAAATTGGTTATTTGTAATTAATTGTGTATTTGTCTTGGATTGAAATTGTCTTAGTATGAAGCTGCCCAGTCCTCTATTGTATCCAGATGCAATACGACTTTAACCCATTTTTATCCCACTTTTACTGTGCCTTTTTCAGTCAACATGCATATTGTCTGTATTTTTACTATTATGCGTTGCTATTGTGTACGTTTATTTGTCTCTGAACCGAAAAAAGGTTGTTTGAGAATGATGAAGCTGCAATGCGAGTTTTGCAGTCTTTGTCGAGGTTGCATTTGATGAGAGAGGTGGGAAGCACCACCCAGTGGCAGGTCTGAAGGCAATTCATCAGCCACAAGATATGGGTTGCAGGGGAGATGCAAGTCTTTTGTGACATGTTCAATCCATGCTGCAGTGGCGATGGGTCGCTTCTGCTTGGGGATGCGCTGCTCAGCCAAGGAAATGTATCTGTCCTACTTTGAGATGCGCCATTCAGCAGAGAGGATGCATCAGTTCAACTGACAAGAACTTTACGTCCACTTCCAAGGGTCCAGGATTGGGGTGGCACTACTTGACAGTGTAGGCTCACAGATGGCAGAGTCCAGGTGCAGATGCAAGTAGGTTGGAAGCCAGTTATGTCCCTGGAGCTTCAGATCAGGAGGCCATCCAACTAGCCCTTGGAGTCACTCTGGGTTCAGATTCCAAAAGATGCAGATCCAGTCCTTCTCACCCAGGTAAGAGGGCAGAAGGCAGCACGTCAGCACAGTAAAGCAGCAGTCCAGCAGAGTTGCAGTCCTTCTTCCTGGCAGCATATCTACAGGTCCAGAAGAGTACTAAAGTGGTGGTGTCCGAGGTTCAGTACTTGTAAACAGTGGTGACTTTGAAGAGGGGGAAACTTCAAAGACATACATGTGAAGTGCACAGATGTCCTCCCTTCCTGCCCTGGCTCCAGACTCACTTTAGGGGGGCCTTCAATACTTTGCTTGTGGACAAGGAACATCTATTTAGGTGTAAGTGAGGCTGTGACCAGCTCCTCCCTCCTGTCTTGCCAGAGATGGTTAATTGAGACACACCTAAGCTACCATTGTGTGTGGCTGTGTAGGAGGAATACACAAAGTCCAACTACCAATGACCCCCATGTCTTGTGATCAGAGACAGTCTACAGGCACCAAATGGCTAAAACAAAAATGCCAATTTCCTAAACGTGCTAATTTCAGAATTGCAATTTAAAATCTAACTTCACAAAAAGTTTGGATTTTAAATTGTGGTTCCAGAGACCCCAGAATTGAAGGGTTTATTTCTTCTCAACTTGAAATTACACTTATAAAATGCAAAAAGGTCATATCAATGTTATCCTTTGGGATAGATATTAATTCCACTTGTGAAAAGAAAATTGAGAGTTTTTCACTACCTGGACATGTAAAACTTAAATGTCTATGTCCTGCGGTTGAAATACATTGCACTGTGCCCTCTGGTTGCCAGTGACTACTTAGGGATGCCTTATATGTTGAAAAGGGGAAGGATTGGGCCCAGCAAAGGGTTTATTTTCCAAAGTCTGTATGGCAGTGTAAACTGTACACACAGGCTCTGCAATTCTAGGCCTGAGACATGGTTAAAGGGCTACTTAAGTGGGTGGCACAAACAGTGCTGAAAGCCCACTAATAGCATTTAAATGACAGGCCCTGGGTAGTACCACTTTACTGAGGACTTACAGGTAAGTTAGATGTGCCAATTTTATGTAAGCTAATGTTACCCTGTTTAAAGGAGAGTGCATGAGCACCTTAGCCCTGGTTATCAGTAGTAAGGTACACAAAAATGCTCACAAAAATGAGAACAGCACAAAATGGAGGAGTAGGCCACCCTAAGGCTGACAGGTCAAACAGGATGACCACTTATACCCATCAGCAGAGTACCCTATACTAATGCAGTCTACTCTAACATTGGAGAACCTTCATTTGCATCTATACCAATGGTGTGTTTTAGTCCACTGAAAGACGCTGATGGAAGTGCCTATGCGACCAAGGCAGAGCCAATTTTAGGGTTGTGGCATCATGTTTTGTGAAGTGTGTTGAAGCCTAAGATAGCCATTTCCATGATTATTCCATTTTCTGGTGTTCACAGCAGAATTTGTCACTAGGTAGATTCATAATTCTGACTGCAGCAAGATAGCTAGATCTGTACATGCCCAGGCCCTAGGAAGGGGCAGCAAACAAATGCCAGTATTCTGGAGCAATTCTAGGGAATTGTATAGCATCTTACTTGTCAGAAGATGTCAGATAGCAATAGCAATTGTTTACTAAAGGGGAAAATCAAAGAAGGGACATTTTCTCAAGCTGGAGGGATCTAGTGACATGTGGACTATTTTAAGTGGAATGGTATGGTTTTTCTCTCCCTCAAAACCAGACCATGAAAGTACTAGAATATTTCATGTGTGCCCTGCATAGTGTGACTGGGGAAGGGGCATACAACTGCAATGACAATTGTTTTTTATAATGAAAAGGCAAAGGAAAATAGATGTCTTGTGCTGGAGTGGGCTTGTTTAGAAAGTGGTGTTTTGTGTGTGTCTGAAGGTTTTCAATTCCAGCCATCTCTATGCATTTTTATCTATCCATATTTGGGAATTCTAATTTCCTAAATAATTTTCTTCCATAATGTGGTCACTGATATTCTGTGATTGCCTGCATGGTTACTTTTCTTTTGGTGGCTTCCATGCAAGGCCTCTTTGAAATGTATGAGTCGATATTTCCTCAGTTTCATCCGCCTGAGCAATTTTGCAATATTGCTGACATACAATGCATCATTGAATGTCCTGCTTCCATACCCCAGCTACTCTTATTATTTTAGTTTTGTTAGCGCTTTGATAGTGTTTTTTCATTCCTCATTTTTGAGTCTTTTGCCATATTCTTTAGGATTTTGAATTTTATTGTCCTTGATTTAAAAGCTGCACCAGATTCTCCTCAGACTTGTCTTCGGATTGAAAGGTGCAGCTTTCAGCTTCTACATGCTGAGCTTCAGTGTAGGAGACTTTTACACCTACTTGATTTAAAAATTCCACAAGAACAGTCCACTTAGAATCAATGTTATGAACCACCTCAGATTTATGATAAGATGCACCCTAATTGGTTGTTGGGCAACATGCACAGCACTCTGGAGATGTGTATCATCTAGAGATAGATATCTAGAGGAGGGACCTCACTTTGAAAACACGGTGAAGGACATTTGTTTCCCATGTCTTCTATCTTTCTCTTTTTTTCAATCCTAATGCAAGAAAGACAGGCCAATATATAAAGAGACCTAGTGCCTCACTTAGACCTTGGTAGTTGACCCGACAGCCCAACAAGTCAGTGCAAGACAGCCAACCCTATTTAAAAATCCCCATTTGCCTGTTGCGGATCTCTAAGCCAACTGTGGAGTCACCAATGTAGGCTTACTGGGTGCCACTTTGTTTGTCCCACTCAGCATCAGTTTGTTATTTAAGATACACACTTCCAAAGCTGAAGACAAATACCAAATGGTTTTTGACATGCTGAGAGGAGTTTTCTGCCTGTGCATTGGCGATGAGATTGATTTTGAAGACAAGTGTGAAATTGAAGGCAATGCTGCCATATCTTTACCTCATTATAATCGGATCAATGGCATCTTAAGGTGTACAGCACACCTAAAATGAGTTTTAATCATTCCAAAACTTTGAAAATGTTGAAGTATAGGGATGATTTCAAATATGATTATTGCCGACTGACATGAATCTCTGATATGTTTGTAAAACCATCTATGTGAGACATTACACTGAAAGATCATCATTTCTTCTTCGCAAGGTCCTCTCTTATTTTACTGTGATATGGTTGAGCACTGGTTAGGTAGCACTGTTCCATCACTACAGACTCTCATAGAGTCTAATTGCCCTAATGTGGGTGTGAGGGGGGTGGGATGTGTGGGGGGGTACCAGCGGGGGGGGAGGGGATGAGCGGGGGGGGGCACAAAAAAAACAAAAAAGAGCAAGCTTGAATACATAAAATGTACATCAAGATCTGCAAGAAGAGACACTCAAGAAAACTTTATTCTACTGGGTAATCAGAATTTAAGGTTATACCTTAACTTGAAAAGAAGGAAGTATAATGGTATTGTTGGCTTGCCTACTAGAAACCTACAATGGGGAAGATAAAATTATGCTCCTGGAACATTGCAGGCCAGAACGATAGGGGCAAAAGAGGCAAACTTAAGGAAATAGTCCACCAAGAGTCTTGTGACGTGCTTTGCCTACAGGAAACTCACATTCCTGTAGGCGAGAAGCATTTGTTAAACATCCCTGGGTATAACATCCTCGCCCTAACGACTCAAACATCCAGGACACGGGGAGTTGCTATTTTAGCGAGAACTTTCCTGGGCAAATGTAAGCGCAGATTAGTTGATTCCCTTGGTAGATGGGTCATAGTCGAACTTGATATGGGCATTACCATCTGCTCATTGTATGGCTCAAATCAAGACGACCCTAAGATTATTCAAGATCTTGAATTAGAGCTGGCTTCTTGGGCAGGTACACTAGTTGTCTGTGGGGCTTTTAACAAAGTCCTGGGCCCTATGCAGGATAGTAAAGCACAGCTGACCTATGCTGGGCGTAAGCCAAAAGTCTTTGGGGCAATTAAGCAATTTATGAATAGCTATAATTTAATAGACATATGGAACTTAAAAAAGGGCAATGATCCGGGGTATACTTATTTTTCCTATCCCCATAAGAAATATGTTTGCATTGATTATATAATGACTCCCAAAGAAAATGCCACCTATGTTGAAATAGCCAAATCCCCAAAAACAATTTCGGACCACAATGCACTTACCCTAACGCTCACCATCACCAATTATTCGAGGGCTTATTCTCAATGGTCATTCGACAGGAAGTTACTGGTGAACAGGGAATATATAACATACATAACCCTTTGGGCACAAGAATTTTTTTATTACAACCAATATAGTGCTCCTAGATTGGTGGTCTGGTATTGTTTCAAAGCGGCTTTAAGGGGTGAGACTATTGCTTTTGTAGCTAAACGCAAAAAAGATCAGGACAGATTGAAACACCAACTCAATTCTGATTTAGCAAATCTAGAAGAACAACATGCCTCCCAGCTACATAGAGGAGAGGATGGAGATAGTATCCTGCGTAAAATATTAGTGCTTAACTTAACTTAAAACATAGCTTAATAGTGGCCTTACCCAAAAAGCAGCTGAACTTTATCAGACAAACCAAAACAATATTTATGAAAACGGGGAGAGGGTGGGTAAACAACTTGCCCTGCGTACACGCCAGAAACAGTCCTATAACATAATACAATCTATTGATTTTGAAGGGCAGAAACACACTACCCCTGTAGGTATCTCAGAATCCTTTCGATCCTATTATCAAAGGCTTTATCAAAATGAAGACCAGATCATGGCTTGCGACTTAAAATACTTTTTAATTGAATGGGTTGCTGATTCAGACCTAGCTCCAACTATTAATGAATCAACAAGGGAGGATCTAGAAAAAGAAATGTCAATCACCGAGCTCGAATTAGCTCTTTCAGAGTTGGCCAATGGAAAAGCTGCCGGCCCAGATAGGATCCCCTTAGATCTCTATAAAATCCTGGGAAAGCAAATCACACCATATTTATTGGACTTTTCCTTGGGGTACAATGGGGGGGCATTCCACCAGAATCTTGGAAACATACTAACATTGTCATCTTCCCTAAGAAGGGCAAACCCCCCGAATTGCCGTCCTCTGATCGGCCAATTTTGCTGATAAACTCCGATTCAAAGCTATACGCCAAGATTCTTGCTAACCGACTCCGCAGGATCGTCGAGCGTCTGATCTCCCCGTGGCAGTATGGTTTCATCCCTGGAAAGGGCACTACTGACCATACTCGAAGAGCTATTTCTCTTTTTGATATCATGGCTGCCACGGGGGGCCGGATGTCGATGATCCTGTTGGATGCCGAAAAGGCCTTTGACCGAGTCTCTTGGCAATTCTTATGGGGGGTTCTCGAACTAAACAACGTGGGACCAGGTTTTGCCAAATCCATCAAAGCATTATATGTTGACCCTAAGGCAAAAGTCACCGTAAGAGGCGCTTAATCGGAGTTTATCACCATTCAAAGAGGCACGAGGCAAGGTTGTCCGTGCTCGCCAATCCTTTTCGCCCTCTACATCAATCCTCTAATCACAAAATTGCTTATATCTAATGTAATAGTACCCGTTACAGCTGGCATATTTCAAACTAAAGTATTAGCCTATGCCGATGATGTGGCGGTATTAACACCAAACCCTGCGGAGGCAGTACAGGAGATCGAACAAATTACCCATACTTTTGGTCTCTACTCAGGGTACTCTCTGAATAGGGATAAGACAATGGTCTTATGTACCGAAAATATAATCTACGAAAGCCCATATAGAGTGAACCAAGCAATATATCTTGGGGTTTGTATATCTCCTAAGATCAATGAAATTAACCAACTTAATTATGATCCTCTGATTAAAACTATTAAAAAAGACTTAACCAGAGTAAACAACCTTCACCTATCAATCCTTGGTAGAGGTAACTACCTTAAAATAACAATTTTCCCGAAAATTTTATATTTATTTCGTGCTATCCCGTTGATGGCCGATGATAAGAGTATTAAAATCATTGATTCCTGTATGTCCAAATTTATGTGTAATTATGGGAAAATTAGGAGGGCAATGCCATATCTTTCATTGCCACAACACAGGGGCGGGTTAGCAATTCCAAATATAATGTTTTATCTTTGGGCAACCCTTCTTCAGCAAATGGCACCTTTATTCAACACCAAGCCTTTAATCGAAACCATATCAGACTGTAGCATACCCTCAATTTACGAATTGGCATTAGGAGACAAAGCTAGAGGGCTGCTCTTAAGGCAATTAGAACCATCTTATTTTAAGAAAATCAAATTTCAAATTATTACTGACGCATGGAATATTTGGAAACGCTAATCTAAACATCTATCAATACCCAAATACACTAAGTATAATCCTCTATGGCATAGCTCAATACTACCCGCTTATCTTAACGATAGGATCTCTAGAACCTGGGAGAACATAGGGATTGTAACAGTGCGTGACTTTCTTGGTCAGGGACTTAGATCAGGATTCATGGATCTACAAAAAAGATTTCTAATTCCCTCCACTGATTTTTTGAAATGTATACAAGTTTATACTAGCATCCGCCAACTCTCACCAAGAATCGGATTAGAACCGGTCCCTTTGCTCTAGCTTATAGCAAGGCAAGCCACTAGGATAGGGAACATATATGAACTATTGATGAGGAGTCAAGGTGATGATATGGAGCGTATTGAGAGCGTTTGGGCAATAAAATTAGATAACCCCAATGTCGACATCGACATGTCTCTGCTTCTGTCCTCTAAAATACTCCTAGCCTTTAATCTAAAGGCCCAACATTATAGAACAATATTTGACTTATACTACACGCCAGCAAAGGTATTCGCATGGGGCAAAAGAGTAAATGACGAATGCCCAAGATGTGGTTTGGGCCCAGCAAACCTAATACATATGTTTGCAGATTGCCCTAAACTTGACCTATGTAAAAAAAAGATTTCGGATTACTAGGAAGAAGTTTTTGGGCATAAATTGAGAGCATCGCTAACATTATATTTATTAGGCCATGATAACACCTTAGGCTATAGTAAGGAGGAAGAAACATCTGTTTTCCTGGGCATGGCGGTGCTTCGCATCATACTTGCGGCCAGATGGAAAGACTCAGACCCTTCCACTTTCCAACTATGGTTAACCCGATTGCTGCGGATTTATGGGCAAGAAAAAGCTATTTACGAAGCTAGAGGGAAAAAATCCAGAACACAAGGGGCCCTAATTTGGGCTCCAATTACTGCCTGGTATAATGATACAAGGAATATTTAATTACAACCGTTGATAGGATTATGAAGTATATATATATCTCTTTTCTTATTAATTTTTGGTATGATGACAATATTCTTAATTCTTAGTATATTACCTATATAACTTTGTAATCATGATTTTTTAAGCTCGGATGTACTACTAGACTTTTTTCTTTTGTATCTTATCTGTATATTTGATCTGTTTTGTATACTTTTTTGGAACCTTGCTCAAATAAAAAAAAAAAAAGAAAGATCATCATTTCAACAGCTTTGCCAAAATAGGTCCATTCATTTAAAGCCCTGATTCCAGATTGGTTGGCGTTTCCCCACCCCCTCTGCAAACCCCTGTTTGTGAAGGGGTTGGTATTCTGAGTTGGGTGATATTTTTTTAACCCGGTCATAACTGGAACCATTACATATCTTACCCTTCACTAAATTTAGACAGGTCATACCTGTCCCGAATTTAACAGGGGGAAACAATTCTGTATTAACCATAATATGTGGATTGTGGAATGGTAAGCACCAAAATCTGCATAGTATTCCCTACAAACCTGGACTAGTTGCTATTTATCTCTCTTGATAAATTAAAAAACTTGTGGATTCAAATTTTATTGGGTTATATAAATAGCACCTACTTCTCAGGCCAGCTCAGATTCAATGCTTAAGTCTCTGCTAATTTGTCAGCAAAATGCCGAGCCTTAAGTAAAAACTTTTTGGAAATGCTTATTCTCAGAAGAATGCAGTGTTTGTTGTCGCGCTGCTTCAGGAGGCTGGTTTAAAAATAATCTTGAAAAGTAAAGTGAATAAGTTGTACATACCTCATATGCAATATTCAAATGATTGGCTTCCCCTTTAGTTTGAAACTGCTGTGTTTGTTTGTCCACGGTGAAGTTCACCTGCTTGTTGAATCTTTCAATCAGAACTGAATGCCAGTGCTGGTCATCCAGCAGACTTCCAATTGTTACTGAGGTGTGGCTGTTACTGAAGTGCGGCTTTGATTCACCTGCAGGAATAAAGAAATAGATTAGACATTGTTATGGGGCAGAAGTAAAATCTCACATTTAAAAAGACCAAGGGCCAGATGTAGGTAGCCAAATACCGGTCGGTAACGGCCGATTTCGGCCGTTACCGACCGGTATTTGGCTTTTGAGATGTAGGTGGGTCGGAATTTACAGAATCTGTATATTTACCGATTCGGTAAATTTACCACTTCGGTATTTTTCTGAATCGGTAAATATACCGATTCTGTAACTCCATATGTAGGTGGCACAGTTTGCAGTGCCACAGGCCCTTAGGATTTCTTATTTTACCACCCAATCCTATTGGGTGGTAAAATACCGATTTCCAGTGTACATGCACATCTGTGCGTGTACACCTATGCCATGCCCTTAGGGCATGTATGTGTGCCACATGGCACACAACCCTGCATTTGGGGTGCTACAGGGTGTCAAAGTGACACCCCGTTCCCCCTGCCAGGATTCGGTATTTACCGATTCTGTAAATACCGAATCTGTATTTCCCATTGATTCCTATGGGCTTCAAGGCCCATAGGAATCAATAGGAAATACAGATTCGGTATTTACAGAATCGGTAAATACCGACTCTTACAGAATCGGTAATTTTTTACCTACATCTGCCTCCTTCCAATTTACCGACTCTTAAATACCGATTCGGTATGAGTCGGTATTTAAGAGTCGGTAAATCGAAATTAACTACATCTGGCCCTAAATGAGTATTTTGCATATCACTTAATAATGTATCGTTTTCAATGTTTTATATGTGTGTGATAATATCATCTGATTGTGCTAGGGATTATTGAAGGCAGAATTTTGAAGAACCACAATATCGTGAACAGAATGCCAAAGGATAAAATATCAAAGAGGTATGTGCAGAGAGGGAATTACGTTTCTTAACTCCATAACTACATACCTTGAAGATAGATAGATCAATATCACCGAAGTATATATATATGTGGAGTTAGGTAAGGAAAATCTGTATAAATATATCTTCCGAAATGTTGTCCTTCTATATTCTGGTCACAATTGTGTGATGCTTCGATATTCTCCTTTCAATATACCCAGGCCCTCACCTGTCATCTAATTACTACTGAAATTATGTTCATTACAGAAAAAGTAAGATCAAGGAACAAATTCCATTTTGCAATTATTATTGAAACCATAAAGGCTGGACGAATCCTGTAAATAATGGCCAGGAAACGTTTTTCAGCATTCCTAGGAAAGTCCGGCTGGTTTTTAAGTAAAGAAGGAATGTCAGGAGTGTGAGAAAGTTTGCATGGGAGAGGGAACGGCTAAACAATAAGTCTCGAGGAGAGGGTGCGCATGTTAGAGCCCACTGCATGATATACTCTGCTGTGGGCCAACCAATGGAGTTAATGTTCTTCCTGCAGACATCTGTCTCAATGTAATCAAGTGTCAGGGTCTGAGCATTATAAGTTACAATTGTGTGCTACAGCTATAAATGCAGGAAAGTGTCTAATAATGAGCCTATTGTTTTAATTCACCGATGACAGTCCAGTGTATTCTTCAGAGTGCAGTTGTTTGGTTCTGGCGCTCTGACTAGAGGGCTGGGGTTTTGTATTTGCCCGGGGTGGAGGCTAGAGGTGATCCTTCAAGGTTGGTAAAGAGAAGCAGGGGATGCTGCGGGCAGTCCATGCGCCACCCCCCCTTCTTGTCACCCCCACCACTGCACGTCTCGCGCTGCTGCTCCCAGTGGCGGGCGCGCGTGGGATCCATCCACATATTCTTCAGAGGCACGGCAAGGCAACTTGCAGTGACAGATACCAAGGGGCAGATTCTAAGGAATAACATTGTTTCTGTGTTCCTCAAGTAACCACAATGCAACACAAATCCTTAAAGAGGATTTACAAATCCACTCAAGGGTTTTTTTGATCTACCTTGCATAACTTTGTAAAGAAATGGTATGCAACAGCTTGAGCTACATTCTGTTACATATCTTTGTGGTAGGCATGCCATAGTTGGAGCATTGACTTCCCCATGCCTCTACCAATGGAATTTGGTGCAGTTTTATATTTACTAAAGTCAGTAAATCTGGGATTGAACTAAAATGGTGTGCCTACCACAGAGATGTGCAACAAGGAAGAGTATCTTTATTTTGCCTCACTGCTTCCTTGTTCTATTCGTCTTGCTTTGCTGTGTTGCCTTGTGTGAAATATTCGTAAATCTGCTCCCAAGTGGTGTATAATATCTGGGTTGTTTAAGGTACCAGCTCCAGAGATGTATGTGTGAAATGTAGGTCACAGGATAATACCACAGTAACGTAGCTCAGCAGGATAAGCTTCTAAATGTGCATGTGTGAGAGAGATAAAGACCAACATCTCAGGAGTTGTAATCTTTCCATAATAGCTCATGGGGCTACTTCACCTGCAGACGAGAGATATTTAGAGCATGCAAGTCAAAAGATTCAAGTCAGATAGTGACAACTGAGCCTTTTGTCATTCTTAGTTTATGAAATTAGAGCTCTTAAGTTCGGAAATTTTGAAAGCTTTGCCATGAGACAATTGCACTTTCTAAGAAAACAAATATGTGACAAACAAACTACACACACATTGCCACAGTGAATTATTTTCCCCCTGAAGTATTAACATGCTTTGACAGTTTATGGTAATATGCCATGTCAGGTATTGGGTCAGTGTATTCAGGTTTTAACTACTTGGGTGAGGGCCAAACAAGTGCTGTCATTGGAGTCACAGAAGAGTGCAGAACACAAGCAATTTTTTTTATATGTGAGAGGGAGTTATTGTGAGTGGTAAGTAGAGTGAACAAGTATTGGCAATCCCAGGAGATCTGACTTTAAACTCATGTTGTATAGTAATATGAAGCATTGCGTGTAGTTATAATCGAAATATATATATATATGTGTTGAAGCAAAGAACTCTAAAATAATATTGGTGTAAGTTAAAAAGTCAAGTGACAGTTGCACTTCAATCTCTGCTACTGCCAGAAGAAAACACCATAAATTATCTAGTTATCAAAGACCCTGCGATAGTATTCCAATGTCATGTGTGTGCCCCTGAATGTTCATGCTTAGGCACCTGGATTTATAATCAAAATTATCAGACCTGCCTGGAGGGCAAGCGCTTGTGTGCACACAACCTCTGCCCAAACAAAACATGTAGTCCTGGCTTCTGACATGTGGGTGGAGCCAAAGCCCCTCTCTAGTGAAGCTCACATAATTTGTCTGGTGGCAGCTGTGCTGTCAAGCCAGACCATAAAAAGGACCTTGTTGCAGTAGGAGGTTTGTGATGGAGGGTACTGTGGGTGGCTCATTCATGACTTTTCTCCTCGTGCACAGAAGGTCCATGGGATCAGTTTACATTAGAGTTTTGTGGGGGTGATACATACATACAATTGTAAATGGGTTAACATCAATAAGATGTAATCATTTCCTTGATGGTTCCAAGTGCATGCCATACAAAATTTGCCTTGGATCTCATTGTCTATTTGATGTCAGTAGGAGCTTTGCAGTGGAAAACGAGCTCATTGGTGATAACTAACCTTATATAACCCTACAATATTACATTACTGCATTCAACAATGAAAATTGTTATCTTATCTCTGGACACAAATCATTGTAATTTATAGAAACCTCTTACCTAAGTTGATGTCCAGGGTCAGTCGACCTTTCTGAAGATGCAGCAATATAAAGTCCCCACGCTGTCCCTCTCCGGAAAACAATACTCCATTGCCCTCCATACTCTTGAATTTTAGCGAGAATATATCCCGTATGGTGCTCATCTGTTTCTGGTTGAACCTGTATAGGAGGTAGCTTCTTCCATCAAAATCAGCAACATCCGATTCTGTGTGTATAGATGGAGAAAATGTTAAAACATCACTGAAAGATCCGTGGAGATGTAAAGATTATTTTACACTGAATGCATTTTTGTTTCACTACATGCTTGCAACTGCAGTAGTTTCTGAATGGACCACGTACATGTTCTGAGGTGCATGCATACACTGTACAATAAGTTACTATCTACTGCAAGCCAATAATATATCATGTTTCTAATATTCATTAATTCAGTTGTGTTTTATATTGTTTTCCAGCCACCAGAACTGATTTGAATGTAACTTCTAATGTATTGATTGAATCTGTATTCCACCATCAAATACAAACATGACAATACATTATCTGGCCAATTTTCCTTGACCTTGAGTTTATAAATCATTAATGCATGAAAGCAGATATTGCTATGCTGATAGACAATATGACACATAGGAGTGTAGTTATATGTACATGTAACTATAGGAGTATGTTAGAAATTGGGGGCCAGATGTAGGAAGCCTAATACCAGTCGGTAACAGACAAAATTACAGAATTTCGGCCATTACTGACTGGTTTTAGGCTTTTCAGATGTAGGGGCCAAATTGTTGGATTCGGTAATTTACCGACTCGGTAATTTAAGGAATCAGTAAGTTACAGAATTCTTAAAATACTGATTCGGTAAATTACTGAATCCTTAATGTAGGGAGCACTCAAATGAGTGCTTTTCTCATTTCAGGATTCGTTATTTACCACCAACTACAAGTTGGTGGTAAATATCGCAAACCGTGAAAAAAGCAATTTTGTTCTTTTTTCAACTGTGCCATGTGGCAGACATACATGCCCTTAGGGCATGTATGTGTGCCACGTGTGCACAAATGCACTATACAGGGGTGCAACAGGGTTTCAATGTGACACCCTGCCACTCTTGTAAGTCTACCCCCTATTACCGATTTAGTATTTATCGAATCAGTAATTCTCATTCATTCCTATGGGCCTCCAGGCCCAAAGGAATGAATGGGGAATACCGAATCGGTAAATACCGAATCTGTATTTACCAAATTTTACCGATTCGGTAAAATTTACCGAATCATTTGCTACATATCATTTACCGATTCTAAAATACCGAATCGGTAAAATTCAGTATTTTAGAATTGGTAAATTATATTTACCTACATCTGGCCCTTGGTCTCTAGTTGTCAGAGGTATGCACCCAGTCCAAGTAGGGACTGTAATCATAGAAAGGGTAAGTTGGATACACACCCTAACTTAACACATGCTCTCTCGCTGGTAGCTTGACACAGAGCAGTCAGTCTAGGCTTCAGAGGCGTATAAAAGCATTTGCGGGCACTTTACTTAAAGTAATACAGTGAAAACACAACAAAAAGACTTCACAACAGTTTAGTAAACTATAGAATAGTTATCTGAGTAAAAAAAGACCAATATATGAATTTTTAAATAATAAATCCGAAAACAGTGCTTAGAAGTCAATAGCGCTAAAAGGTTACTGGAGGTCACACTAGACTGGATAAATCCCAAGTTCAGGTTGACCATGATGGAGAGCAGGCCAGCTGCAGAGCATGCTGAAAAAGTATCTTGGATGGAGCAAGCGCCGGCATCGAATACTTGATGTTTCAGTTCGGATTCACGGAGTCAGGTCAATGCGTCGATCTCAAGCCTCGCAGTCCGGTCGAGAGTCCTCGTCTAACCCCTTACAATGCAGGTGCTGCATCATTGTCAAACATTGCACTTGGGACCTCAGATTGGTGCTGTATTGTTGTCGAACCTTGCAGTTGGGTCCCGCACTGTCTTCAAGCCACTCAGGGATGTCCTTGGATAGGCTCTGTGTCAGCGTTGAAGGGCACTGTGTCAGTTCCAATCAGCGCAGAGGTGACACTGCATTGACTCTGGAGCACTATAGAACCCAGTTCTGAGGCTCAGGACTGGAGGGGCACCTCAGGCAAGGGAGAGTTCACAGATGAGTCCAGCAGCTGAAGCAGAGTTGAAGAAAGTCTTTGATGGCCCCGAGAATTCCAGAACAGTGGAAAGACAGCAGGCCATTGTAGAAACTTTGGTTCAAGGGCATAGTGAGCAGGTCCATTCCTTCTCACTGCCAGACAAGAAGCAGCAGCAGGCCAACAGAGCAAATCAGGTGTCAAAGTGGCAGTCACTCCTACAGCACAGCAATCAGAAGCCAGCAGGCCAACACAGGAAAGCAATTAGCAAAGTGACAGTCCCTCATGCAGCACGGCAGCACTTGTTCCAGGCAGAATGTCCTTTGTTCCAGCAAACATCCAATTTGGTGGTGTCAGGAGTCCAGTACTTAGACCCAGTTGTGTCTTTGAAGTGGGGAGATGTCCAAGAGGCCGTTGAAGAGCACAGGACCCCTGCCTTTCCTGGTCTGGCTCCAGATTCACTACTGGGGGCATGCAGCTCTTTGAGTGGGGACAGGCACAGCCATATTCAGGTGTACGTGTCAGCTCCTCTCGCCCAATCTTCCTCAGGAAGGCCCTCAGGATGCATATCTCACACCCAGCTCCCTTTGTGTATGACTGTCTAGAGGGAATGCACAAATCCCAAAGAGCCAGGGCCCAGACCATCCAGGTCTCTCTGACTTCTGTGGTTTCTTAAGATTGGGGGCAGCAGCCCCATATGCTTTGCCCCCCTTTCCTCTTCACATCATACCAGTTCAGGGTTGGTATCCTGAGACTGGTCTCTCAGCCCAGAGTCTGTACCCTGAGGCTGAACAGGAGACAGTGGTGAGCTCTCCCTCACCCTGGTCCTCCCTCTGAGGTATTGTAACATACGCTTTGGAGTGTCTTCCCCAGAAAACTGAATTGTCAGAACACCAGTGGCATTCACCCCTCCCTGTTCTCCTCACAATGTGGGCAACTCATTCCCCAGAATGCAGTCTATGGGCATCTGGGGATTAACTACGACCCTCCTCTGTGGCATCAAGCAATCCCACTCAAGGGATACCAGGGCCATAGGGTGAAGAAGGTCTGCACACAGGCTGGAGTTACCTTACACACCTGGTCAGTGTACTGCTCTGGAGAAACTAGCCTTTTCACATCCATGGTCCAGCTAGCTCCAGTGTCCATCAAAGCAGGGGATGAGATCCCATTCACTGTCACCTGGTGAAAGTGACAAATCCTGCACTCAGGGATAACTAACTCACCCTCTGAGACCACCTCCCAACTAAGGGAGATCAAGGCATGATCTATGACCTTCCACTCTGTTTCAGAACTGCTCATGCTTAACATCAGTCCATCTCAGAGGCAGCTTCCCTTCTTTACAACTTTCTCCTGGAGGACTAAAGAACAACAACCATGCTTATGTCTTTTTGCATATGGCCATGTCTGAACTGGGGTGGTGTGGAGTGCAAAAAAACGATGGATTTAGGCCCAGATCTCTGTACTGGGGTGAATGTATGACATTGTTCTGCATTCTGTCCATCAACTGTTGGTTTTGCATTTGTCACCCCGAGTGGGATGGGTATGCTCAGACGTGAGCCCCATGCTCTCCACACCACTGGAGTCAAGCTATCCTGGCTGAAGACGGCTGGAGTCATTTTCTCCGGAGGGTCCGACCGTACAGACAAATATTCAAAAAGATTGAGATCATTATCGTTTTGCGGTCTGAACAAGTTGTGCCATATCTCGGCTAGAGCCCACACCTATTGAGAACCTCTATAAAGATATATAATTGAAGAGAGATCGGTATCGGTTTGTGGCCCCAACAAAGTCGTGCCACATCCTGGCTAACGCCCACATTCATTGAGAGTCCCTTTCAAGACATTGAATTGAAGTTAGATCGCCTTTAGCTCTGTGGACCTTAGATGTTGAACAATAGTATGGTTGGATTGCACTTCCATTGCTATTTTTTGTGGGCCACCATATTGAATTGAGAGAGGCTACATAGAGTTTATCTGTTTCTTATTTGGACTACTATGTGAAACTCAGAAGCTATATTCGTATCGCAAAGACTGAGCACATGAGAAGAAGCTTAACCACTGGTATGAAGTGTATGCCCTGAGGAAGGCTTTTTGCCGAAACGCGTTGTTTTTTTCACAACTGCAACCAGTGCTTTCAAGTCTACTGACATATGTGATGGGTCATCTTAACTCTTTACGGATACTTTGTTCCATCTTTCTGTCTTTTCACACCTTTCTCCTTTATGTATGTAGGATGAGAATGTAAAACATATCATTAGCTTTCTTAAAAATGTACATCACAATTCAGGATTATTCATGGATTCTTTTCTGGTGGTTATGAAATATGTGTCTAAAGATCCTTATGTATTTATAAATTTTTTGTCTTATTGAATGCATATATCATCTTTATAAATATTTATGTATGTTAAATTCATGTGACCTATCGATTATCTATATCTTTGACAAAATATCAATAGAAACACAATAATAAAAAGACAAAATATATTTTTTCATATATAAATGTCTGTTGAGTAATATTGTGAGTTGTGGTCCAAATCTATGAGTGTGTTACGTGTTTCTATAAGTGCACTGAACCCGGTGCAAACCCTCTTTTCCAATACAATGAAGACGGCTGATAGTCAGAAACCGGTCCTAGGATGCTTGATTCTGGTCCAGGAAAGACATGGCTTGGCAGTTCGGGCTGGACTGTTCCCATGAGGCACAGGGTAAGGCTGATTTGCATATCCCCATGTCTGAACTGGGGTGGTGTGGAGTGCAAAAAAACGATGGATTTAGGCCCAGATCTCTGTACTGGGGTGAATGTATGACATTGTTCTGCATTCTGTCCATCAACTGTTGGTTTTGCATTTGTCACCCCGAGTGGGATGGGTATGCTCAGATGTGAGTCTCATGCTCTCCACACCACTGGAGTCAAGCTATCCTGGCTGAAGATGGCTGATAGCCAGAAACCGGTCCTAGGATGCTTGATTCCGGTCCAGGAAAGACATGGCTTGGCAGTTCGGGCTGGACTGTTCCCATGAGGCACAGGGTCAAGGCTGATTTGCATATGGCTATGTCTGAACTGGGGTGGTGTGGAGTGCAAACAAAACGATGGATTTAGGCCCAGATCTCTGTACTGGGGTGAATGTATGACATCGTTCTGCATTCTGTCCATTAACTGTTGGTTTTGCATATGTCTTTCTACAAGCACCTATAAGCACCTTTATTTAAATTGTACCTGTCTTATTAAGGCCTAATTTCATTTCATTATCTTGCTTCTTCAATCAATCATGCTCTCCACTTTCCTCTTCAACTTGACTTCTTCATCCTTTCATTTCTCTTACTCATAAACTCTGTGTTCCCATTATTTTTTATCACTCTGACTCATTTTCCTTTCTGTACCACTAATGTTGTTCCAGCTTCACCATTTCTTGTCCTCACCCTCATTTCACATTTGCATTTCTTCATTTACTTTTGTCACCCCTACTACCAACCTACCCTCTCTCTTCTACTTCACCTTCCCCTCTATCTCCACCAGACCTTCAACATTCTCTTTCTCTAATTCCTACTATATACCTCTGTTTTCGTTCCATATCTTTGTTCTTGCTTCCTTACACTTTTGTCACTTTCCCCAGTGCTGTCACACCCCTCCAACCCTCCCTCCTTTTCTTTGACTTCTCTCCCACTACTCCATACTGACTTTCCCGCTATACCTCCTGCACACTGTGCCTCTGCTTACAAAGGGTGGGGTTACTTGTGTAATACCTTTAACCGTAATCATGAGGAATTACATCAAAATTATACAAATTTATGTTTGAATTATGCAAGAAGAGCAATTCTGTGTTTAGTTCTATTTTTTAGCCCCCTCTTGTCCCATAACCTGTGAAGATGTATTTTGTGCTAAGAAATACTCCTAAATGCAACAATACATGAATAACAAGGGCAAATAGCTGCTCGTTAAATGTGCTCTTATGGTAGGAATTTTACCCTCAAATGATCCTTAATTCCGTGAATAGCAGTAATTGCTTAATTATCAAAGCTTAATGAGGAGTTGCCAAAATTTCTTCAATTACTATTTTCCTTCCTCTTTTCCTCCTCTTGTCTCTCCTTAGTCTATCCTGTCTTTCTCATTCTGTTCTAACTCACCTCGACTATGCCTTCTTCCCCTTCTCACTCTCTTTACAATCTGCTCGCTCCCTTGCTGTAATCGTTTCTCCTGGTCACTAATCCTCCCTTTCGACTTCCCTTCCTTGTCTGTCCCACTCCACCTTCCTTTGCCTCACCCACTCTCACCAATTAGATCTCGCATTTATAACCGAAACATGGGCCACCACAGACTCTGATCCAGATCTATCCTTGGCACTCCCTTCAGGCTACACAATAACTAGAGTAGACCGAGAGCATAAGAAAGGAGGAGGAATAGCTAATATTGCCCGGGAAGGGCTTAGAGTGGTGGGGAACCCAACCGAGAGCTCCCCGAATTGCGAGATATTGTCTTTTCAAATAACACTTAACTGTAAAGATACCTTTAGCGGTATAATTTTATACCGGCCTCCAAAAAGCCAAATCATTACTACAGGATATATTAAGCCCTTTTCTCGAAGCTAGCATAAATTTCCCCAATTATACCATATTGGGAGACTTCAACTTACAAATAGAAAATATAGACGACAAAAGTATCAAAGACATATTGATATTATGTCAAGCTTTTCTCTCAATCAGCTAATTGGTCAAGAAACGCATAAAGCAGGCCACACATTGGACGGAATATTCACCTCCAGTCCAAGGATAGCCATCTCAGAGGTACTGCCCGTTCCGTGGTCAGATCACAAAGCTATACTATTTCGCCTTCAGGACTATGAACACGCAATAATATAAAATAACATCAAGACTACTAACACCTATCAGGCCTGGTCAAAGATAGATACAGATGACATCCAGACAATACTTTTAGATACTAAACCAGATTTGCAATCAGATGCCAATGCTATGGTTTCAAAATTAGGCAGCTGGATTAGGGACGCAGTCGACATAGCTGTACCAAAAAAAGAGACTCCCTACCTCAAAAAAAGTTCAAAAAGTACTTTATTCGGTTAAAAGACCATAACCATAAAAGTAGCAACATGAAATTTACAATTTTACACAGGGAAATTTAAAAAGTGACAAATCTATTACATTTCATTTCATTTCATTTCATCATCACCAATTGTTTTCCGTAATTTAAAAACATGTTTAAAAAATCTTAAAACTACAAGAAGGAGACTCGTGAAACCTTGGTACTCAGAACTACTCAGAGAAAAAAAGAAAGCATGCAGAAGGGCAGAAAGGAAATGGAGATAAAGCTACGATGAATCCATGAAATCCGAATATGCACACACTCTAGCCATTTATAAAGGGCTAATTCGTCAGGAAAAAAGTAAATATTTTACTAATTAGATTCTCGAGGCAGGAAACTCAAGTAGAGAGCTATTTAAAATCAGTAAGACATTTAGCCAACATTTGCGGAAACCCAAAGAAATCGCTAGATCCAGATATTTGTAATATACTCGGAAAATTCTTCATCGACAAAGTCGATTCAGTCTTTCAAACTTTCTTAAATATTCCCAATAATCCCTCGGATGAACACAAGTCAGAGACACCATTTACATCACACGGTGTGAATTTCAGTTTCTCCCCACCGACGGTGGAAGAAATTATGCAGGAAATTAAAAATACCAAATCGGGAGCCCCTGCCGATCCATGCCCCCAAAAGTATTCCATCTTATTATAGATCTAATATTGGAACAACTCAGTTTACTGTACTCGAGATAAGAGAATCAGGACTCTTCCCTAAATCTTGGAAGACTGCATCAGTACGGCCTTTGATTAAAAAACCAAATCTTGACCCAACAGAACCCGGTAACCATCGTCCGATCTCCAGATTGGCCTTCCTCTCTAAAGTACTGGACAGAATACTTAACAAACAAATCTCTAAGTATATCCTACAGAACAATCTCCATGACCATTCGCAGTATGGCTTTAGAGAGGGACATGGAACTGAAACTGCACTAATTACAGTCACAGAATAACTTAGAAAATCCCTGCATGCTGGAAAGAAGGCTGCCTTGATATTATTAGATCTATCGGCGGCCTTCGATACCATAAGCCACGAAATCTTAGCAGACCGACTAAAGAATCTAGGATTTCATGACACCTCAATCCGCCTTATGCAGTCATACCCGAGCAATAGTACATTCGTAGTCGAACTGGAAGGATCCTCCTCCAAATCTTTTGACCTGCCATGTGGGGTACCTCAGGGCTCCTCCCTGAGTCCCACACATTTTAACATCTATGTGACCCCACTAGCAGAGATCATCAGACAAGGATGTTTCTCAGCCATATCATACGCCGATGACACACAAATAGTGGTCTCAGTCTCAGATAACATTGATGAAACTGCTGACCGCTTCAATGCCTGCATGACGAACATCAATAGGTGGATGCAAAACAACTGCTTAAAACTGAACGGGCAAAAAACGGAAGTCCTCCTTCTGGGTGCAAAGACCCCTTTCAGGTCCCCCAGATGGTGGCCCAGTAAAATGGGAGATTGTCCTGAACCAGTAAAAAAAGCTAAGAACTTAGGGGTAATTTTTGATGACAGATTAACCTTTGAGCACCAAATTAACAAGCTTACATCGACCTTTTGGGGCATCCTCAATCCCAGCTGCTGACTAAGCTCCAGAGGATGCAGAACGCAGCCGTAAGATTTATCCTCAATATACCAAAACATCAATCAGTATCACAACGGCTGAAGGAACCCCACTGGCTCTCTGTGGACAAGAGGATAGCGTTCAAGTCCCAGTGTCTAGCATTCAAACCAGGACAGGGATTAGGTCCCCTTTATTTGAGAACCCAACTAAAAAAATACACCCCTGCCAGAAACTTGAGATCCTCCCAGGTACTTTTACTGAGCACTCCCAGACACAGGCAGGTCCGTTGGGGAGGCAGGAGTTTCAAATTAGGGGCAACGAGAATCTGGAACTCCCTGCCGCTACAACTAAAAAACTGGAAATCACTACTCGAATTTAGGAAACAGCTAAAAAACATGACTATTCAATAAATAGAAGTAATCATACATTAACAAAGCAATTGTGGTTTTCTTTTTATCAGCTGGACATTAGCTCCAAGACACCTTCAGGTAACCGAGCGCTTAACAAGTCTCAAATCCAATCCAATCCAATCCAATTATGAACCTCTTTCAGTTCTCATAACCCTCTTCTCACTGGCGTAACGAAACTTGAGGGGGCCCCCTGCAAGATACGTGGAGGGGCCCCCTCTGATCTCAATCAGGAGCTCTCCAGCCAGAATACTGTGTTGGGGGTGCCTGGAGCTTTGGCCCCCGCGCTGCAGGGGCTGCAGGATCATGTGTTACATCACTGCCTCTTCTCTAGTTCTCCTTCTCCCATAATTAATTATGTTGCAACTATTAACAATGTTATAATTGTTGCACTCACAATCTAGCTTTTGACATCTGGATGGTCTTTGCATCACGGCTGTCCTTTGTAAAGTACCCAGAAACGGTTCAGTGCTTGGCTCTTTATAAATATGTTAAAGAAAGAAAAACACTTAGGACCTTATATGGGACATCTGACATAAATAAAATTGGCAGCTATTCAATCCACCCTATTTATAGGCAAAAATGCATTCAAAATAAGGCTGATGAGATCTCCGCATCTTTTTGTTAGACTTCCTACATCTGACACTTTCTAAATGCACCCCCTTCATCTGCCAATCATCTTCTTACCACTGCTGACGACTCAGACCACCTCCAGCATCATCAAAGGAGGAGTCTAAGGCCTTTATTGCGCGTGACCTTTTAATTCTGATAGGGCTGATAACAGGAAGTACCAGCCCCAATGTAATTATGAGCTCCAAAGTATCTTTAATCAAAGAGGTGTACTCTCATGTGACCTTCTGATGAAAGCCGAGAAGTAAAAAAGGAGATTAGGGATGGGAATTGTTGATTCATTTGGTAATTCCTCTTTTCTAAAAGTATCATAAGTGTCCCAGGCCTTAATCCACAAGGTCACCATTCCCTGGAAAGTACAGTCTGCTTTACCGGATACATTACTGCATGTTGATCACAGAATCACACTAGCTGCTTTAGACAGTGATTCAGTTAGACAACCTCAATTTATTCAACTGCAACATCGTCTCAGTGGAGCACAAGTTCAATATTTGTGAATTTATCAGAAAGCCCTACAAGCTTCAACCACTCTGAAAGCACCAATGCTCAGGGGTAAACTGACTGAGCGAGACTGCAGTGTTTATATGAGAGAACCACATTTCTTTCCTAGCTAGAAATGTTATTTTTAAATGTGATTTTGTTTTAAAAGGCAACTATTTGCTATACATTGCTATATCCCAAAGTTTGCCCCATCAAACCCATAGAAATACTGATGGCCTGAGTAACAGTTGGTGGTAACAAACTATCTTCTTACTTATGGGCGAAGTGATAAATCTGAAGGAGAATATGTCAGCAGTATTTCTTCCTACCAAGTTGGAAGAAATTAATCTGGTGAATTTGTCGACAGATTTCTAATTTCTGAAGCAAAATATTTTAAATACTAACTAATAGAGTGTTGCATCTGATAACATCCTAAAAATGTCCTTGCTTTGAAACTTTCATCATTCTCTCTTTAGGCTCCAGCAAAGTGCTGCATCTCATTAAAGTCCACCTTTTTAGGTCATAAAAGCGGGAACGAGTGCAACAGAGCAACATCAAGACCAGAGTACCAAGACTTAACCGGTGTCCTTGGTAATGTCCTGCATTGGCACCACAAGGGCCTTATACACCCCTAGGCATCCTCTGTGCCACCACAAAACACCTGTCACAGAAATACAGGTGGGTTTCGGTCTAGTGTAGTTCCTATATTCCCAATAAGCTCTGCGCATTGGAATAACATAAACGATAGTTTAGACGTAGGACTTAGGTTGACTAGGTCTCTATTGAATATGTTAGACTTAATTAGGAATGCCAGCTAGCTCAGAGGTCACTAGAAACTTTCTCGAGTAAACAAGAAGGGATTAGTTTCTGACAACCGCATAAACATGACAACTTTGCTCCCTCCAGAATAAGGAGTATACCTCCAGAGTCACGGAAACAATAGATAACTATTTCAATCAGTCAATCGTGCATACTTAGTTTCACCAGAAGCACAGAGAAATAGAGAGACAAGCGTTTTCAATAAAAGAGGTTATTTATTGAACAGTCTTCTTTCTCATGCAAGAGAAGTGAGTTGCCACAATTGCAATACTTGTTATAAAGTAAAGTGCGTACAGTAAAAGGAGTATTATGAAATAATACTGTAAAAGCATGGTATGGTTTCTAAGCCATACGGTGTTTAAAATAGATAACATATATACATAGTTAAAACCATGACTAAACGTACTCAACTGGTGCTTCTAAGATACGCCTACCCCGGTGTACCTAACCTAAGTCTAGTACGTGGGAAGGAGTAAGTGAGCTGCAGTTTAAGTTAAGATAGGTTTTTGCCAAGAATCTGAATCAAAAATTCTCTAAGGGTCTAATCAGCTCCGTACCTTGTTTATAGAATGAAGGAGGTCTTGTATCTCTCTCTCAGGACTCGATCTCCCAGCAACCCGCAATGGTGACCGGAAAACTCTGGAGCTGGATTTCTCGGCAGGAGAAAAGACAGCGTCTCTCTCAGTGCGTCAATGGGAGGGTCGGCTTCCTTTGGCACTTGCCACAGCAGGGCGTCAGGCATGTAGATAGCTGATCTGCTCTAAACCACCGTGTGTTTTGCTAGGGCAGATGCTGGTATATTTATACCTGAACGGTGCCAAGTTTGACGTAAGGTTGGACGAAAGACGTCACTAAGAACTCGCAGTTCTTTCAGGACTCCAGGAGTTCTAGGACAAATCAATACAGAAGCAGGGGGAATTCCCGGGCTGCTGGAGGCTTGGTTTGTTTAAGAACGCGTTGTGCTTTCTAGGAGTCTATGGGAGTAGCCTTGCCGTATTTGGACTGCATTGGCTATAACTTAATATGGATATGATTCTTATGCCTTTATAAGGATATGATTTGTTATAACCACATAAGGGCATAAATCGGGAATATTTAAATAGGGTCCTAGGTACGTTTACAACATCGGTGTCTCAAAGTCAAAATGAAGGTGAGTGTGTCCTATCATTTTGCTTTTTCCAATCTTAGACCTTAAGTGTTACCTTTTCCATTGCAAGCGTTGGCCGATAACGAGCAGAACATGAAGCCCTGCTCTCTTAAAGCAGAGGAATGGCTGAAGGTTTTGCGCATGGCATACCCTTTATATAGCTGTGGCAAAAACTGCTTGCATAGACGTTGCTTTCTGATGTGGGCTAAGCATTTAGACTCCCTTTTGGATTAGGCGACCCCCACTGTGTTTTTAAGAAGGCAATGTGCTGATTTCTAGGCTTTGTAGTCCTTGTTAACATTGCCATAACTGAGGTGTTGTTCCAATTACTCTTCTTCAGCGTCACTATATTGTGATTCCAATTTTCTGGTCCATTGATGTGTATAATAAAATATGCTGTTCGAATAAAAAACATTCTAGCTCAATTTCAAGATGTAGTCAGCAAAAGCCCACCTTGAAAAATGGCAGACATTCTATCCCAGATTAGAGCAAATAAGTGTGTTAGTTTAAACTTTCACACCTACTACTATCACTAGTATGAGAAAGTCAGACCAGTGAGTTACTATTGGGATGGGAACGTCATAAGCTTGGGAAACTAATATGCACTGATGCCACAAGTAACATAATTGCATGTAAATTGCTATCCTGGTTTTCTTTGCCCCCAAACATGCACATAATCCTCCATGGTAGATGATGCCTAGGCCTGAAATTGATCACCGGACCCAGGGTGCGGGTCTGAGATCAGGATGGGAATCAAAAGCATGCTCTCCAGGAGACAAGTAACTACAGTGTCTCACAACTTCCATCTTGTGGCATGGCACAAGATGGAAGTTGTGGGATACATTTTGTATTGCCCTGGGTTTGCCATGGCATAAAACACACAGCACTGATTTTGGCTGCATGCTCTATGATGTACTAGATGGGATTGCTTACAATAGTAGAAACTGAATTTGAGAGTCTTTCACTACCAGGACATGTAAAATGTAAAAGTGCATGTCCGACTTTTTAAATACAACGCCCTGACCTATAAGCTGTTTAGAATTTTGACGTACAGGTAAAAAAAGGAAGGGTGTAGGCATCACAAAAGGTTTCAACAGGTCAAATTGACAGTTTTAAGCTGCACACACATGCCTAGAATCGATTTAAGAGGCTACTTAAGTGGGCGGCATAATAAATGGTGCAGACAAACTAGTAGCATTTAATTTACCAACCCTGGATATATGGTATACCACTTTACTAGGAACGTACAAGTAATTAAATATGCCAAGTGGGTGTATGCCAGCTTTACCATGTTTACAGGAGTGAGCACGTGCACTTTAGGACTGGTTGGCAGCAGTACAGTGTGCAGAGTCTTAGAGCAAACAAAAAACGTATTCAGTAAAACAAAAGGACAGAAGACAAAATGTTTGGGGTGAGCCTCCAACAAAAAAAAGACCTCCAGTCTGAAGTGATAGCCACAAGACAAAAACAATTTAAAAGTCAAAAGCATTAGGGATTCCTATGAAAGGAATTCAAACTGTGATTCTTGCAGACAATTCAGGAACAAAGAAATGTCCTAAAAAAGGGCAAGGGAATTGACCATTGCTCTTTTCAGGGGAAAGATCCTTAACACGAGAGAAGACTTAGGACCAAACTCGGATATTGGAGGGCCCATGATAGCCTTAATTGCAGCCACCTGTCTACGCAAAGTTGTCACGACCAAACCAAGGAGAAACCCATCCCTATGAAATTCTCTAATTCTTTCCTACTTCTCTTTTCAGATGGAAGGTCAGTAAAAAGTGAGAAGCCAAAGGATTACACTCGGCCCCTGATGCCATGTATTACTCTCCACTGCCTAGGTAAAGTTGACAAGGCCAAACTGAAGAATCAGCATCAGAATTTTCTTAATTCATCTGTGAACAGCCATAAAAGCACGCAAGACATGTAAAAAATTGCAATAGAATACATACAAGCTATTAAAACACGCAAGTAAAATATGTAAAATCCTCAGGTTTGGGATACTAATGACCAACAATCTGATTAAAAACACCCTGGGATGAACACAACCGAGATTAAAACAGAGTTGAGTACTAGTTCATCACTATACTACACTTAATCTAACATCCTTGACCTCCTGGAGAGGACTGTGGCTTTAAGAACCAGAGTCACGTGACCACACGTTTGTCGTCTGGTAATGCCAATAAAAAATGATATGCTTACATTCAAATCCATAGATTCCTAAATTTCAATAATGGTATGAAATTATTTTTGGTATACATTTTAGAATATTCACAAAAGAAGAAGAAATGTATCATACTTTGTGCAAATTACTACATGAGCATTCTCTAGAGTCGAGCTGGGGTTGGTGTCCAGCCGGACAACAAAGTAAATATTTCACAATACCAGCTCAGAAGCTGAAAAATAAAAGCATTTCTCAACTCTTGTTAGTGTTCTGCAGGTAGTTGGTAAGAATAGCCCCGGTATTAAGATATAAATGATAATTAACACTAGATTTTGTTTTTTCAGTCCTCATCCTCTCTTCTTTGCTCGCTCTAGCAGCAAGACTTGCCTTTGCATTCTAACAGGGGCCGCCTGAGGCGTTCTATTTAAAAACATATCAGCCAATCCAATAGCTTACAGAGATTTTTTGACATATGCTATGCAGGAGATCGAAAGACCTTTTTCACAGGCCAAACAGTCTAAAACTATTGCTCTAGTTAATGTTGCTTCTTTTGAGCTCCAGATAGTAAGCTGCAAGAGAATTGTCCGGATACGAATAAAATAGCTCAGACAGTCTTAACCTACTTCATTTATGCAAATAAAGCTGGAGGTTGACACAGGGGCTGACAATACTCTCCGACAGAATCGATGTTGCTCCTTTGGAGGGTAGTCAAGTCACCCAGGCCCAATATGCCTGCCCCATAAATTGCTATGGTAACACATTGTGCGGAATATATTTGCAAGAGGGGTGTGAGAACTCTCTTACCCTTGGGTGACAGAAGACTTAGCAGAGAGCCAACAGCCCTGGAGAACTTGGTCCTACTTTGCACGACATGAGCAGACCATATCCCAGACAAGCTAAAAGGGATCCTGCGCTAAAAGAAGGAGCTGGTGCTTGATATCACTTCCGTACCAATAGCAATAGTTAAGGATTGAATGCGCTTTGGGCCACAAGTCATTCTAAAAGACTTAGTAAAATGAGTTAATAAATCCAGCTTGGCCATATTACTCACAAAGGAGTGCACTAGATTAAGCAAGGCTTTGGGGTTCTGAGCAATTAACACAGCGGCATCCGTGTACAATAATGCTAGTAGGGGGCAACATTCACCATAGGCATGTCTTTGATGTACTTACTAAGCACCCTACTAAAAGCGTTTATGTACACAATAAAAAGAAGTGGGCTAAAATGCACCCCTGGCGCATTCCCTGACCAATACTAAATTCATCAGTGACTTAGTGTCGTTTTGCAAAAAGACCAACAACTGGACTAGGTAGGGATCCATTTGCAGATCAAAAAGGGCTCGCCACAATTAACACACTCAAAGGCCATTATCAAATCCATAAAGGCTAGATATAGAACAGTCTGCTTGGCTTGGCTACCTTGTATTTCCCAATGATCAGATTTAAGTTGAGGCATTGATCCATCATCCCTATGCCACTTCGAAATTCATATTGACATGTATGTAACGTTATTTTCACTGACCTAATCTACTACTCTATTATATAATACTATGCCTAAGATTTTGGCTGGTATATCCAACAGTGAAATCAGGGGGTAATATTTAGGCTCCACCCTGTTGCCCTTTTAAGGATCGGGACAATGACTGAGGAAGCCCAGGAGTGGGAGATCAATGACCTGTTCAGCCTGTTATAAATATTTGTCAACAATGGTGTCCAAAGATCCATGTTACACTAAATAATGTCAATCAGGACACCATCCAGCCCAGGTGCTTCCCCTCCCGCGCTCTCCTGCATGGCGGTTTTCACTTACTGTAAAACTAAGGAGAAATACATCCCAATGAAACTCCAGTAATCCTCCCCATTGCAAGAGACAAGAAGTAGATCTCTCATAGAACACCACTTCGAAATTTGTGCCAAATGTTTCATAGATTTCAGGGTACATCCCCTTCTCCAGTTCTGAATGGGGACTCAATGTCACAAGAATATCCCAGAGCATCTATTCTGCTCCTCTCAATTTCCAGAGTCCCAGAGAGAGATGGCAAAGCATGTTCTGCAGCTACCTAGGATACTTGAGAGGAGATGGATCCGGTGGGAATATCAAAGGAGGCTTAACTGCCAGATTGAGTAAACATGGGAACCGGGGCTTACATTTCCACTGGGAAACCTCTGAATTCTCCCCTCTGATCTTGGATGCTGATGAGTGGCAGCGGGGTAAGGCATACACAAAACCACTGGGCTATTTAAAACATTTCACATCTTTTCACCAGGCCTCCTGACATTAGAGAATAGTACAGAAGATGGCAGGATAGTGTTCTAGATCTGTGCAAATAGATCTAGACATAGGGTGCAGAACTGATCCATGATCTCTTGGAACAATCAGGGGCATAGCGAAATGAAGACCAAGGAGGGGTATGTCCAACTCAGAATATCTTCTTGACCATTCACCCACCCCGGAAGATAGATCACTGCCAGAGATAAAATGTTTGCCTCTGTACAAATTCCTCTTTGCTCTACTAAAGAAGCCAACCAAGGCACCTTGGTACCTCCCAGATGGTTGAGATAGGCCTTTTTGATGTGATTAACTCTCTTGGTTTGAATTGGCTTGTTCAAGATCTCTGGAGCAAAAGATAACAGGGCGCTGTGTACCGCTACCAAATCAATGAATTCCTGGATTGAAACACAGTCCAGAGATTCTGAGAAGTGAGTTATTGCCATTGCAGTTCCCCAGCTGAGACTGTTCCCATCCATAATGATTGTTACCTGAACCAGGGGAGAGAGAGACATTTCTTTGTTCACATAAGAGACAGTTAATGACCACTGCAGATTCTGCTTTATTACAGGTGAAATATGTACTGGAGCATCATAGTTCTGGGAAACCAGGTCCCAGTGAGATTGGAGGTGGTACACAAAATGAAGCATACGGAGTCTAGCCCATGGCACAAAGAATAATGAGATAGCCATGTCACACTGTATTCTCACACGGAGAATAGGTGATGGGAGGAATGCTTGCAATGTGTCAAACTACTGCAAATTTCCCAGCGCAGCATCCTAACCGATGATCTTTTGCTCACCATCCCACCTCAGTTTGTACCCAGCCACATGCAAATCAGCCTTGGCCATGCTCCTCATAAGAACAGTCCAGCCTGAACTGTGAGACAAATTCCCCACCGAACCGGAACACAAGCAACCTAGAACTGGTTTTCTGCTGATAAAGGATCACCAGCCAGATATAGCGTGGTTCCAGTGACACAGTGAGCACGGGACCCACATCTGGGCATACCCTGGCCACTTACGGCAGTACATCAAACAACCAAAAGGTAAATGGAAGAAATGCTTGCAATTTGTTTAACCACTGCCAATTGCTTAATGTAGCACCACAAGCCATCAATCTTTTGCTCACCACGGCACCTCAGTTTTTACCCAGCCATATGCAGATCAGCCTTGGCCCTGCTCCACATGAGAACATTACAGCCCGAGCTGCCAGGCCAGACCTAACTAGATCACAAACAACCTAGGACCAGTTTTGCCCTGATAAGACAATGCAAAGACCCTTAACCCTGTGTGCAGGCAGGTTGCTCCCCACGCCGCGTAGCTCCACCTGACTGCGCCCGTGCTACCCCCTTGCCTCTGCCGATTTCGAGGCCCACCTGGTAGGCCTTGGGCTGCCCGTAACTTTCTCTGCTGTGCTTTTCTCCTCTACTGCTGCTCCGGTGTTTTTTGTAAATTGTGCCCACTGCCTCGTGCTTACTGCCATAACCCTCCCAAACTGTGTCTCTCTTCCATTGTTGTCCCGGTGTTTGGTTTTTCTATAAATTGTGCTTACTGCCCTGTATTTTTGTCTGATATTGTATTTTGTGCTCCCTGATTGTGTATTTTTTTCCCTCCCCGACCCCCTGCTCCCAATCGTCCGTCGCCCCCCACCCAGCTGCTCCTCCCTCCCACCTCGCAGAAGGCGCGCCTAAAGCAAGCCCGTGTGCACCCGTCTGCGCATGGACCGCGCCCACTGCCAGAACCCCTGGCCCCCGCGGATGCAACAACCCCCGACTGAACTACGACACCAGCACCTTCCACGCACTCAACACTGGCCGAGAACACGCCTGCTACCGGGCCACCCCGAAGTGCACCCAAGGACCCTTCACCTGCCAGAGTTGCAGCTTCACCAGCATCTGGCCAGCCAAACCACCAACCAAGGAACCCAACTACCTCCACTGCATCTTCCTCTACACCCGCTCCACTCACAAACACGCTGTCAAACTCTGGGACCTCCTCGACTCCACCACTCCGGACGTCGCCTTCCTGACAGAGACCTGGTTGAAGCCCGCCTTAGCCCCTGACATCGCCATAGCCATCTCGGAAGGCTACAAGATCACCGGCAAGGACCACACCAATGGGATAGGAGGAGGAATCACCATCGTCCACAGGAACACTATCAGAGTCTCGACCAACACAAACAACACCCTCAGCACCGCTGAACACATGCACTTCCAGATCAACACCGACCCTAACACCACCCTCAGAGGAACCCTCATCTACAGACCCCCCCGGACCCCGACCTTAGTTCAGCGACTCCATTGCCAACTTCATCAGCACGCACACCCTCGCCTCCACAGACTGCATCCTCCTAGGAGACCTGAACTTCCACCTCGAGAACACCAATGACGCCAACTCCACCACCCTGATCGACAACCTTGCCAACCTCGGACTCAGACAGCTAGTGACCACACCCACCCACGCCGCCGGCCACATGCTGGACCCCATCTTCACCGCAAGCCCCCATGTCTACTTCAACCACACCACTGAACCCCACTGGACAGACCACCACTGCATCCACTTTACCTTCAGGAAGCCCACCACGCACCACCGCACTCAACAGATGCCTCGACGCTGCTGGAGCAAAGTCACCGAAGACCAGCTAACCGCCACCCTCACTCAGAACCCGCCCTCCAATTCCACTGATCCCGACACTGCCGCCCGCAACCTCAGACAATGGATTGATGACTGCATCAACACCCTCGCCCCGCTCAAGACACCCTCCAACAGGCACACCAGCAAGAAAGCCACCTGGTTCCCTGTAGACCTCCAGGCCTCCAAACGAACATGTCGAAAATTGGAGAAGAACTGGCTCCGCGAACGATCACCAGACAGCTACACAGCCCACAAGAACGCCACCCTCAGACACCATCAACTCATCAGAGCCACCAAGAGGGCCTCCTTCAAGGACTGCCTAGATAACAATGCACACAACAGCAAGGAGCTCTTCAACATCGTGAAGGAATTCTTCAAACTCAGATCCAACATCAATGACATTCCGCGTTCCCAAGACCTGTGCGACTCACTGGCCACCTTCTTCCACCGCAAGATTGCCGACATCTATGACAGCTTCAGCGCCACATCCGCCCCGACAACCACCACCCCCACGACCACCAGCTGCACCAACCGCCTGCTATCCTGGACCAGCGTCAACCACGAGGACACTAGCAAGATCATGAACACCATTCACTCCAGATCACCATTGGACCCATGCCCACACCACATCTTCAACAAAGCCAGCACAGCCATCGCACCACCTCTCTGGAGAGTAATCAACATCTCCTTCGAGACAGCAACCTTCCCGGAGAGCTGTTAGCACGCCGAGATAAACGCCCTACTCAAGAAACCCAAGGCGGACCCCAAAGACCTCAAGTACTTCCGACCCATCTCCCTGCTTCTGTTCCCAGCGAAGGTCACCGAAAAAATCGTCAACAAACAACTAACCCACTACCTCGAGGAGAACAACATCTTGGACCCATCCCAGTCCGGATTCCCCAGCAACCACAGCACCGAGACCGCCCTCATCACCGCCACTGATGACTTCAGAAACCTACTTGACAACGGAGAAACAGCGGCCCTCACCCTCCGGACCTGTCAGCCGCCTTCGACACAGTCTGCCACAGAACACTGCGAACACGCCTACAGGACGTCGGTATCCAAGGGATGGCTCTGGACTTGACCACATCGTTCCTCTCCGGCAGAACCCAGAGCGTCCGCCTCCCCCCCTTCTGCTCCAAAGCCACCAAGATCATCTGCGGCGTACCCTATGGCTCTTCCCTCAGCCCGACGCTGTTCAACATCTACATGGCACCCCTCGACCACGTCGCCTGACAGCATGACCTCAACATCATCTCCTACGCCGACGACACCCAGCTGATCATCTCCCTCACCAAAGACCCCCACACCGCCAAAACCAACTTCCATGAAGGAATGAACGACGTCACCGAATGGATGAAGAACAGCCGACTGAAGCTGAACTCAGACAAGACGGAGGTCCTCATCCTTGGCCCCACCCCCTCAGCCTGGGAAGACTCCTGGTGGCTGACATCACTGGGAACAGCACCAACACCCACCAACCACGCAATCAACCTAGGGGTCATCCTCAACGCCACTCTCTCCATGTCTAAGCAGGTCAACGCCGTCTCCTAATCCTGCTTCAGCACCCTCTGTATGCTCCGCAGGATCTTCAAGTGGATCCCCACCGAAATCAGAAAAACAGTCACCCAGGCCCTCGTCACCAGCAGGTTGGACTACTGAAACGCCCTCTATGCAGGAACGTCGGCCAAGCTCCTGAGACAGCTGCAATGTATCCAGAATGCCTTGGCACGCCTGATCCTCAACATCCCTCGCCGCAGTCACATCACCCCCCACCTGAGCTACATGCACTGGCTCCCCATCAACAAGAGGGTCACCTTCAAGCTCCTCCTCCACGCACACATGGCTCTCCACAACACCGGCCCAGCATACCTCAACGGATGTCTCAGCTTCTACACCCCCACCCGCCAGCTCCGCTCCGCAGACCTCACCCTTGCCACAGTCCCTCGCATCCGAAGAACGACCGCCGGCGGCAGATCCTTCTCCCACCTCGCCGCCAAGAACTGGAACACTCTCCCCACTAAACTATGGCAGACCCAAGAGCTACTGACCTTCAGAAGACTCCTCAAGACCTGGCACTTCGATCATCAGCTGTTCCCCCCCAGCGCCTTGAGACCCTCACGGGTATTGTAGTGCGCTTTATAAATGTCTTGAATGATTGATTGATCGCCTTTTATGTATTTTAAGTACTGCCCTAAGTGGCCAAGGTTATGTTCAGATGTGGCTCCCTTGCTCACTGTGACACTGGAACCAAGCTACACCTGGCTGAAGAGCCCAAATCAGGGAGAAATAAGTGTTGGGTTGCATGTGTTTTGTTTCAGAGAAGACCTAGCTTGGAAGCTTGCGCTTGACTGTTTCAATAGCCTCTGTCCCTCTGGGCCGGTCACCCCCACGCACCGCGCACAGTCCTCGTGAGTGAGCCCAGGCTGCCCCTCGTTCCCGCCAAGTGCCGCCGCTGCCCGCAGCTGTGATCCTGTAACACCGCTGTGGCTGCTCTTGCCCCGCCTGCGCCGCGTTTGTATTTGCGATTCCGATTGTTTTTTCCCCCGGTGTGTTCTCTGCTCCTAGTTTACTTTCTGTTCCCCGTGCTGTTTATTCTTGTACCTCTGTGATTCCGATTGTTTTTTCCCCCGGTGTGTTCTCTGCTCCTTGTTTATTTCCTGCTCCCCGTGTTGTTTAAATTTTGTACCCCTGTGATTTTGTCCCCCTCTTGTCGCCCCCGGCCCCTGCCGCGCTTCCCGCCACCTCCCCGCTCCCCGCCGCTGCCCCCTGCGGCCCCGCCCCTTCACTCTGCAGCCCTTCCCATTCGCCGCCCCGCTCCCGCCTCCCAGCTGCTCCTCCCTCGCTCCACCCCCCCACTCTCCACATATGGCAGAGTGGCAAGCGTGCAGCGTGCCCGCGCAGCGGGCGCGCCGATTGTGCGCCGAAGGCACGCCAAAGGTAAGCCCGTCTACGCCCGTCCGCGCCTGGACCGCGCCCAGGGCCAGGACCCCTGTCTCCCACAGACACCAGCCCACCCGCCGGACCTACGACGCCACCGAACTCTACGCACTCAACGCCGGTCGAATCCCGGGCTGCTATCAAGCCACCCCGAGACGCACCCACGGACCCTTCTGCTGCCACTCCTGCAAGTTCGCCTGCATCCGGACCTGCACTACACCAGCACCGACCAAGCCGAACACCAGCAGCAACCACCTCAAGTGCATCCTGCTCAACACCCGCTCCATCCACAGACACGCCGTCGAGCTCTGGAACCTGCTCGACACCACAACCCCAGACGTCACCTTCCTCACGGAAACCTGGATGAACGCCTCCTAATCGCCCGACATCGCCATCGCCATCCCGGACGGCTACAAGATCATCTGGAGGGACCGCGCCAACCAGACAGGAGGAGGCATCGCCATCATCCACAGGAACACCATCCGCATCACGACCAACACCGACGACACCCTCGCACCCGCCGAACACCTGCACTTCCAGATCCACGTTAACCCCAAGACCATCCTCAGAGGCACCCTCATCTACAGACCCCCGGGACCATGCACACAATTCAGCGAAGACATCGCCGACGTCATCAGCCCGCACGCCCTCCTCTCCGCTGACTACATCCTCCTCGGGGACCTCAACTTCCACCTGGAGAACAACAACGACCGCAACACCACCACCCTGCTGGACAACCTCACCAACCTCGGTCTCAAGCAGCTGGTGACCACACCCACCCACCTCGCCGGACACACACTCGACCCCGTGTTCTCCTCCAGCAAGGACATCACCTTCTGCCACGCCACCGTACTCCACTGGACGGACCACAGCTGCGTCCACTTCAGCTTCAGAAGGACAACGACCCACCACCACCAGCAACAGGTTGCACGCAGAAACTGGAACAAGATTACAGCCGACCAGCTCGCGACTTCCCTGAGCATGAACCCTCCCACCAGCGCAACGAACCCAAGCCAGGCGGCCACCAACCTCGCAAAATGGATCAGCAATTGCGCAGACGACCTCGCCCCTCTGAAGACCCCGCCTAGCAGACCCACCAGCAAGAAAGCCCCATGGTTCACCGACGAACTCAAGAGCTCCAAGAAGAACTGCCGAGCACTCGAGAAAGCCTGGCGCAGAGTCCCAACACCAAACAACATGACTGCCCTCAAGCTCGCCACCCGAAAACACCACCAACTGATCCACGCCACCAAGAAAACTGCATTCAAGGAACGACTGGACAACAACGCACACAATAGCAAGGAACTTTTCAACATCGTCAAAGAGCTCTCCAACCCAAACGCCGGAAACAACGACATAATCCCTTCGCAAGACCTCTGCAACTCCCTCGCCTCCTACTTCCACAACAAGATGGCGGACATACACAACAGCTTCAGCACTCAACCGACGCACGCCACGACTGAACCACCGCCCCCCACCACCACCCTCCGCACTTGGACCCGATCAGCACCGAAGACACCATCCGCACGATGAACTCCATCCACTCCGGATCTCCGACGACCCCTGCCCTCACCACGTCTTCAACAAGGCCGACGCTGTCATCGCGCCCCACCTGCGGGACATCATCAGCACCTCCTTCAACACCGCTACCTTCCCGGAGAGCTGGAAGCACGCCGAACTCAGCGCTCTACTTAAGAAGCCATCAGCCGACCCCACCGACCTCAAGAACTACCGCCCCATCTCGCTGCTCCCGTTCCCTGCAAAAGTCATCAAGAAGACCATCAACAAGCAGCTGGCCGCCTTCCTTGAGACCAACGGATCCCTCGACCTCTCGCAGTCCGGCTTCCGGGCCAACCACAGCACCGAGACTGCCCTGATCGCAGCCACCGACGACATCCAAGCCCTACTCGACAACGGAGAAACAGCGGCCCTCATCCTCCTAGACCTCTCCGCGGCCTTGGACACTGTCTGCCACCGTACCCTAGTGCAGCGCCTCAGCAACGTCGGAATCCAGGAGAAGGCACTGGAATGGATCGTCTCGTTCCTCGCCGGAAGGACACAGAGAGTCCGCCTCCCCCCGTTCAGATCAGAAGCCACCGAAGTCATCTGCGGCGTTCCTCAAGGCTCCTCGCTCAGCCCAACCCTCTTCAACGTCTACATGAGCCCCCTCGCAGCCATCGCACGCCAACACAACCTCAACATCATCTCCTACGCCGACGACACCCAGCTGATCCTCTCCCTCACCAACGACCCCGCCACCGCCAGAGCCAACCTACACGAAGGAATGACAGACGTACCTAGTGGATGATGAACAGCCGCCTGAAACTGAACTCGGACAAGACGGAAGTCCTCATCCTGGGGTCTTCACCCTCTGCCTGGGACGGCTCCTGGTGGCCCCCCGCCCTGGGCAGCGCACCCATACCAACAGACCACGCATGCAACCTGGGCTTCATCCTGGACTCCTCCCTCTCCATGACCAGACAAGCCAACGCCGTCTCCTCGTCATGCTTCAACATCTTGCGCATGCTACGTAAGATCTTCCGGTGGATCCCCACCGAGACCAGGAAGACGGTCACCCAGGCCCTCGTCACCAGCCGACTGGACTACGGCAACTCGCTCTACGCCGGAACCACAGCCAAACTCCAGAAGAGACTCCAGCGGATTCAGAACGCCTCAGCACGACTCATCCTGGACATCCCCCGTCGCAACCACATCTCCGGACACCTGAGAGATCTGCACTGGCTCCCGGTCAACAAGAGAATCACCTTCCGTCTCCTCACCCACGCACACAAAGCCCTACACAACCAAGGACAAGGATACGTCAACAGCCGCCTCAACTTCTATGCTCCCACACGCCAGCTTCGATCGACCGGCCACGCCCTCGCCGCCGTCCCCCGCATCCGAAGAGCCACCACAGGAGGAAGGTCCTTCTCCTACCTGGCCACCAAGACTTGGAACTCCCTCCCGACCCACCTCCGCCTGACCCAGGACCACCTTGCCTTCAGGAAGCAGCTCAGGACCTGGCTGTTCGAGCAGTAGCGGACCCCCCCTCTCCCCTAGCGCCTTGAGTCCCCCCCGGGTGAGTAGTGCGCTTTATAAATGCTTTGATTGATTGATTGATTGAATAGGATCATGGTCAAGAAAGATTTGCATATGGCTGGGTCTAATATGAAAAAAGATGGGTTGGAATGCTACCCCGAGTGATACTATTCATATGCAGATATGAAGTTCTACCAGAGAAGGTAGTCGATTGATGCTATGGTGATTAAAATTTAGCAATCCTCCGTTAAAATTGTTACCATAGAATTTCTAAGGGTAGCCATGTGATCATCCCTCCTCCTGTAAGTGTCTATGGCTGCGCCAACCAGTTCATTCGGGCAGGTTGTTTCACAACTTCCATCTTGTGCCATGGCAAACTCAGGGCATAAAATGTATCCCTGTGGGTTCAGCATTCCTGCATGTGTGAATGACATAGAGTCCTGCTATCACTCAACAGAAATACACACTCATGTAAATGTGTCAACTTAGAGTCTGGGTATGACATGATAGCTGAACTTTACATGAGCAGACCTGAAGTCTTTGTGCTCTCACTCCGTATAGGGAGTATACCTCTCCAATACTATGCATTCATTAATGATATGCTGTCACCACTGCTCAGGGTACATGGATTCACGACCAACAGAACGAAAAGACCAGCACCGAACGACCAGATCATAACACTGGACTTGGCTCTGGCTAGCAAGAACGATAAATCAACAAGGTAAGAGAACTTGACTCAGAGCAAAATAATTGCCACAGGCGATCACCAGCTACAAATCTGCTCTTGGAATATAAATGGTTTAGGTAATAAATTTAAAACAGCAGATGCAGACCTTCTAGATTACTTCCAAGGCTTCAACCTCATCCTTCTACAAGAGACATGGCTAGAAGAATCATTTTATTTACTTGGTTTCAAAACCCATCACACTCCAGTAGTAAGAAGCTCCAAATGTGGGCACCTTAAGGGCAGTCTAACAATGTATTCATCAATAAGGACCATAATGGCAACCAAAGATGTTGACACTATCACAACTCATACATGGCAACACCAAACAACAAATAATACTCATAAATATTTGTATACATCTGTGTTTCAAAATCAAAGGAGTTAAAATGGTGGAATCAGAAATAACCAAATTGCTCTCAGAAGAATCAACATCCAACCTATTGTTGAGTGGTGACTTTAACATGCATCCATTTGGACCACAGAAAAGGGCTGAGCTACTGGAGGACCAATACATGGCCTGGAACATTCCTTGCCAGGAGCAGAGTAACAAGAAGTAACAATCAGCACTCACTAGGAACTTCACAAGGGATCTGGAACACATAAGATTTGTGACAATAAACAGGCGCTTCCCTGGAGATCAGCCCCCGGTGGCAACATTCCACAATGCAGTCACCAGTATGTAAATAGATTATACCTTTGTAACTTTACCACATTTCAGCAAGATCACAGGCTTCCAGATAGGGACTCAAAATCGAAGTGATCATGTACCACAGGAAATCTTTATGAGAATATCTAGACCGTCAATAGATCTGCCTGTGAGGATCCAGGTTCCATGTACACAGACAACTTCAGGAGAATTAAATGTAAAACCAACCAACCTGAAGAACTGCTGGCCTCAACAAAGTCACTATGGGATAATCGGGAAGAGACAGACACGAATGTGATAACACGTTGGAAATCTTTCATTAAAACACTAGGAGAAATGCATACAGCAAGGTCTTGTTCATCTTCATCACTCAATGGTTCATCAGACCATCAAAAGAACCACCTTTCTATCTCCAAAATACCAAACCTTCGTAAGCTCAAGAAAGCAATTAGCAAACCGTTGCCCAGACTTTAGCGAACAGCACAGGATCCCATTATTCAAAAGGAGCAAACGCAATTAAAAGCAAAAAAGAAAAAGCAATTTGGCAGGCGAAAAGGGAATCAGATGAAAACCTTTGGGCTAGACTATTGTACGATTCAAAATCTAATAACAGCGCAAGATTCTGGTGCATAATAAACTGCTTAGACAATCCGAAGGTACAAAGAATTAACTCACATCTGACAGAGAAAGCTTGGGCCTCCCACTTGCTGCAACATTTCAACAGCTTTCAATAAACAAAGTTTCAAAATAAACATTTTAATTTAAAACAGAAGCAGAGCTACCGCTACATCTCTGCGGCAACTATCTCCGATCTACCTTTCCCAGTAGTAAACGATCATCTCGCATTTACAACTCACCAGATTAAGAACAGGATAGCTAAAGGCAAGCTGCAGGGCCCGCTGGACTCTAACGGGATTCCATCAATACAAATAAAAAAAGATCTGGAGTACTGGGCTCCGGTACTACAACTGCTGTTTGTACATATCTCAGGAGGAGATACTATCCCGGACTCCTGGAGGGCGTCTATCATATCCCCAATATACAAGAAAGGGGAAAATAATATAGCAAGTAGCTGCAGACTTGTGGCCTAATTGATATTGAGGCCAAATACTATGCTGGCCGCTCTGGGATGACCTTGCCACCTGGGCTAACGAAAAGTCAATTATTCCCATTAATAAAACGGGTTTTTGCAAGGGCATGGGAACAACAACAAACATACTTGGCCTGTCTCTACCAATAGATGGCGCCAAAGCAGAAAAATACCCTCTCTTCCTGTATTTTATCAATTACTCATAAGCTTTTGATAAAATTGACAGGAACACATTCTGGCTCAAACTTGTGGAAAAGAAAATACCATCTGTTCTTTTAAACCAGTTAATACTCCTACACACTAACAAGTGGGTCCAAGTAAAGCTAGGAGATGGAATTTTCCTGTCTGGAAACATTCCAACAACTACAGGGCTCAACAGGGGTGTTTGCTGGCCCCGATGATCTTCAACTTGTATATGGCAGACTTATTGACAGAATTGGACATTTTGCATTCCACAAGCACCAAGGCTAGGAGGGCTCTTACTCTCCAATCTGCTGTACACAGACAATCTTGTGTTGATCAGCCAAACCCCATCAGTCTTCAACACCTATTAGATACAATCAGCAGTTACTCAGCTTCCAATGGTCTAGCCATCAACCCTAACAAAACGAAGGTAATGCGATTACATCCAAAAAAGACAACCTCTAACTACCGTTGGCACTTGGCAATAGAAGCAGTTGAAGAAAATGAGTACTTGGGAGTGATAATGGACAACAAAGGCACATTTAATACACCAAATGAAGCCATCAATAGAAGAGGCAACTCAATTTCAGGAGCTCTAAAATCCATCCATTAAACACAAAACAGCCGGCCCAAGCCTTATCCCACTGCTACAGGTTTGTCAAGCAAAGCTCATTCCAGTTATTACTTAAGATCGGCTAGGATGATATTCAATCTACCCAAATATGTCTCGCCAGCACACATAAGGCTGGCATTTGGCCTGCAGGCCCAAGAAATTGCTCGTAAAGGAGCCTATGTCAAGTGCTGGCACAGGATCCAAAGTCTGAACTAGGAACACTAAACTTCCATCTATGGAATAAAATAACCTTAAAGAAGGAATGCGCATCCAGGAGTTACTTGGCAGCACCAAAAGCCCGTCTGGGCCTTGAGGATCTCTGGGCGGCCTAAGGGACTCAGAATTGTTTTAAACAACTTGTAAACAAGACAGTGAAAAGGCTACCCATAGTGGAAGCTAAGGCGGCACTCACAGAAAGTGCTCATGGATGGTTCCTTGTGCAGAGCTACGTCAAGTCCTCTCCACAATCTTATTTAGGCGAGGGATTTAACTAGAGAACAAAAGAAAAATACCTTCATTTTCAAATGGCCATTCTACCATCGATGCTGCATCTTCCTCCCTGGAAACGATCTCTGACTCAGATGATTTTTCCCTTATGTGGGGAAGTCGAGGAGAGTGTATTCCACTTACTGTGTATCTGCAGAGAACTACAGGTTGAACTGAGACTGTTACTGAAGCCCATCTTCTTAAGCAAGGGGATAAGATCCTGCAGACAAGCAGTGAAGGCATGCCTCGGAAGTGGAGATGTACGGTTATTGTGTCGCTTTGTATGGTTTATGGAAGCAACAGGGGAAAAAGCTCTGGCAGCAAGAGACCAACAATCTTTATCACTGCAACCCACAGACTCTCACAGTGCCACTATTCATGCTTCTTTGACACCTCTAAGATCTGGCCAACTGTCCTGAATGTTTAACTGAGGTACAAACTGTTTAACTTCCCAATTTAAGTTTTTATTCACACATTATGTGATAGGTATTGATTGGCTGATATTTCTTTTTAGAGAGCCTTGCATTTCCTACCCCTTTTTCTCAGCAAGGTCTCTCATATGAAAATTAGCACATTTTCTTTTACTGACTCGCTCAGAATATCCAATATTCGTTTATAATATATTCCAAGAGAATTGTGTTTTGGCCAGGCCATTCATTCTTAGACTTACATCTGGCAGGGATTCCTGTTTTCATTTCACAGTTGGTTTATATAGGAAGTCAGCTAGAGAAAGCTATTTTTTCGGTCTTCGAAGAACGCTCTTTAGTGCAAAAGATTATTTTGAAATGTAAATGAATTCCATAAACTTATGCTAATAACTAATGCAATCCGCAAACATGTTGTGCAGGCATTTAATTTCCATGTTTTGCCACTAGCTGATGACATTTTTAGATTGGAGGCCTCCGTTTGCTAGGCGCGGCGCAAAGATGGTGTCTGCTCAACTGAAGCAGAGTTCTCTGGCAAAAGAGAAGTTGTCATGCAAATCGTGCTGATTATCATGCTTTTTATGTGTTGAATTTGAATTATTGCCTATACACGGATTTTCATAGGCAATTATTTCATAAATTGCCTGGTTTTATCTACAGGGTGGACTTGATCTACATGGAGATGGTGTCCCTTTCTTCCATAAACTGTCTCGGCTTCGATTCATAGGTTGTCGTGTAACTGACTGAGCAGTACTGCACCACCAGCACTGCATTTGCGACAGGTTTACCAAAGAGACATCTTATTTTCAGTTATGTCTAGTGCTAGTACGCACCTGCAACAAAGAGCTGTATTGTACTGGTCAGACTAGGCCCTGCTAAGGCCTACATGCAGCACGTAGCAGGACAGGAGATTTGCACACAGTGATAAACTGTAGGCGAAGGCCTCTGGCGACCTCACACCCCTTTATTTATGACCTCGGGCTTGGCCCGGCCCAGGGAGTGAAGGGATGTGTGTTTGTCGTGTGGTAGAGACTGAGTGGCTTTCTACGTACCTTCCATTCTTTATAAAGTTTCAGAAAGACATTGTTTAGTATCGGCTGTGAGTAGCACAAATAGTCTCATAAACGTTGGCTCCGGGCAGGGTTTGGCGAGAGACCATACTTGTGGCTCCGACAGATGTTTCTGGACCCACATCCGACCCTCGCTCTCCGCCTGGGTGTGCCCCAAGGGGGTCTCCATCGTGCTTCGACTGCTTTCTGACAGGTGCCTTTTCTCAAGCGATTCAGCATAGTTTCTGCTTTCTCCGTAGGGGGGACTTGGAAGTGAAATATCATTTGGTCCTGTTGTATCTTTGTCTTTGCTGCGTACAGCATCTGGCCAATCTCTCACTTCCTTAGCCCATGAGATGTTTCTGGTGAGCGCGCAGTGAGCCCTCTGTGCTGTCATCATGGTGCCTTTCATCCCCACCATGGTCCAGACTACAGGTTCGTACGGGGTCCAGAACTTCCAGCCTGGATATCGGTCCTTGATGATGACTAATGACCCCACTCGTAGTGTCGGGCTGCGCACTCTCCTACGGAGGCTAGCTTTGCGGTTGGTGAATCCTCGCTTGGCCTGGGTGGCATCAATGTCCTCCGGATGCCACGCTAAATCAGCTGGGATGCAGTCTTCGGAACAGATGATGTGCTGAAGCACAGTTAGTTGTGTTTTATGGAGTCTGTCGGTAGGCATTCAAGAATTGCTGCATGCACATCTCTGCATCTTTGCCAAACTCTACCCATATCGGGAGGGCTTGGATCAGAGTTCTCATGAACCTCTCTACCTCCCCGTTAGCCTGTTACCACTGCAGGGTGATCTTCCAGTGTTTGATTGCCAGGGAGTCCTGAAATTCATTGGGTATCCGTTCCTGGGAACCACACCGTGCTGCACAGATGAGCCTTCATCTTTGCCGTTCCTTGGTATCTTATGTGCGGCAGACTGACGACTCGTCTCCAGCGATCTTTTGGTACTAAAATCAGTTAGCCCCTTAGCAAGAGGCCATCCTGGCTTTTGCTGAGCTAATTTCTGAGTCTCCATACTTGCTGCCGGGCTGCTTGATCTCCAGAGGTCAGAAATGGGGACCCAACAAGGAAATGCTGCCAATGTCACTGAGGCAGAGGTTCTCTGGCTCACACCAGGCTCTCATCACTTTCTGTCACTTCACAGATCTCCTGGATAGTCAGCGCCCCGGGGCATGCATTGTGGACAACCATGCGTATGAATTCTTCTGTTTTCTCCTCTTCCACGAGGTACAAGAGGTCATCAGTAGGGATAGGCTGGCGTGATAAGTAAACAGCTGGGTGGTTGGTGCCCAAGCGTTATGCCAGTTCAAAAGTATATGCTTGTAATTGCACCACCCATCTTTTGATTCTAGGAGGTGCTTGGCGGGTTGGGCCATTGAAAAGAAGAAGGAGGGACTTGTGATTGGTGAACAATTGAACTCCTGGCCACAAAAGTACAGGTGGAAGTGCTGGCAGGCCAATCTGATGGCCAGGGCCTCCAGTTCTATCTGCGCATAACAAGCAACTGTGTCTGACAGACCCTTGCTGGCGTATGCCACAGGTACCCACTCCTGGGTGGTGCATTCCTGCATGAGCACAGCATCCAACCCACTGGGCTTGAGTCTATGATCTGCTCTGCTTTTCTCTTGGGTTGGAAGTAGGCCATTGTAACCTAGAACCTTCTAAATCACCTTGAAAGCTTTGTCTGTACCCTGGCTCCAGTCCGGTGGCATTCCTGACCTAGTGAGGAGATGCAGAGGGTCGGACAGAGTGGCTAAGTTAGGGATAAATCTTCACAGTATGTCGCCATGCCAAGGAAACTGAACTTCTGTGGCGTTCTGAGGGGTTGATGCCTTCCTTATTGCTGTGCCTTTCCTTGGATCAACGCATAGGCCTTCATGGGAAAATATGTTTCAAAAGAATTCTTTTAAGGCTTGATAGAACAAGCATTTGTTTTCGGTGGAGTGTTGAACCACTGTCGAGCAGGCACTATAGGGTGCTTCGTAGGCGAACGTTTTATTCTTGCAGGGTGTTCAAATATGTCAGTATGTCACTCAAATGGATAGCCCCCAGAAGCCCCGACAGTGCTGCTTGTATTGATTTCTGGAATGCCCAGCTGCAGAGGAGACACCGAAGCTGAGCCTCTTGTAGCAACAGAGCCCAATGTAAGTGGAAATAGTTATGTTTCGGCTCTCAGGGGCAAGCTCTAACTAATTATTTAAATCTGCTTATTTCATCTATTTTTGAAGTTATATGATATTCTTGTTGGATGGCCTGGTTGTGGAGTTTCATATCTACACATAGTCCTATGGCATCCAGTTGTTTCGGGTTGGGTGCAATAACTAACAGTGGCAACCCAGGGTGTGAGGCTGGTGACCTTTTAGATTATGCGAAGATCTTTGAGTGCCTGCAACTCCTGCTTGACTTGAGGTCTCAGGTGAAAAGGGACTCTACAATGCCTCAAAGCAGTGGACTTGATAAAGCACTACATATTTAATCTTACTTGTTTCTCTTTGAGTTTCCTTAAGCCCTGAAATAGTTGTGGGAATTCTGCCAAGATGGAGGTGGCATAGGAAGTGTGCACCTGGTTAACAAAACACACCGTGCTCTGGGTCTTCTCCAGTATGGCAGCTCAGTTGCATGCCCTTTTTTCCTTCAGTGACATGAAATGTAGTCTGTGTAGTATGTCCTTCATGAGAGACTATGACTTTGATGATTCAACAAAGGGGTAGCGGCTTGGTGCCTCCATATGTACGCATTTTCACCTTGGTGGGGCAGTTGTGGGCGTGGTAACAGGTTTTCAGATTGTTCAGAGTCCACTACTTTGACAGTTCACCCGGTGTCAATGAGCGCCCTTACAGTTGAATTGACGATCCACAATGTGCACATTATGGGGTGGTCTCCTCTTGCGATCAGCTCTCCCTGCGAATGCAACAACAAAAACTTCGAGTCATCCCCCCGAGCACCAGTGACGTGGTCATGGTACATAGGCTCTTCTACTGTGGCCTCCCATTGCATCACATTTGACGGAGGGTGGCTGTCATTTTACTAGGGGTACTGGTGCATTTACCTCGCCTTCCGCTGTGACATACTGCTCTAAAGTGGTTAGCTTTGGAACAAATCTTTCCTTTTGCAGGGCATAACCCTGGAGTTGTATGCTCAAGGCCAAAGTTGCCACAGTCTCTACTTGATCTTGCAGGTGTGATGGGGCAAGGAGGGCCAGGTTGTCACCGGATAACCTTGACTCCTTTGATTTTAACATGTGGTGCCCTTGCAGAGGCTGGCGTAACGGGAAGTTTGCTGAATGATGCTTCCATTTCACTTGCTCATTAATTCGACAGTTCGTGGGAGTGAGCTAGCACTAAGATGTCATCAAGAAGGATTCCTGGTTGTCGTAGTTTTTGGCACCTGAATACCATAGATCGACACCCCTGAAAGATCTGCTCCCTGATTTCTTCCCTCTGCATGTGCTTGCAAGCTTTCCCAGCTGGGCATAGACAATGTTAATTGATTTAGTGTCCAGACTTGTGGCTTGCTGCAGTCTGAATCTTTCAAAATCCAGGTTGATTTATGGATCGAAATGTTAGTTAAGTGCTGTGACTGTGTGTCAAAATCTGTGATGTCCCCGGTGTCTGGCAGTGTTTCAAGCAGTTTGTACAATTCAGAGGTGCCAACGTGAATTAGTAGGGGTCTCTTCATTGCACCATCATTCTCCCTTGTGCCACAAAAGTAGTGGTTGAGGTGTACCAACCAGGAACACCATCTGGGTGCAGCAGTGGTGGGATCAATGAGTACACTGAATGAGGGAACCATCATCCCCGAAGCATGGGAGTGCTGGCTTAGGTTCTGTGGTGCCGGGATTTGGCACTGATCTGGGTTGCCATTGTAGGAAAGTGTACCCAATCCCCTTTAAGTAGTCTCATATTAGGTGCAGTGCACCAGGTGGTGCAGGGTGGGAAACAGTAGGTCCCAGCGCAATTGAATCCAGCTGTGTGCCTGGGAAAGAGGGTGTCCCATAAGCTGTTCCTACTTGTTTTTGACTATGCACTCCGTCTCTGCATGCAGATTGCAAACAATGAAAAATCCCAGGTGCAGTTTGTACATTGATGCATCAGATAGCCAAAATGTCCCTCTGTAGGCTCAAAATGTGCAAACAGTTTTTTTTCTGTGGTGCTGAAGAATGCAAGCTTTGTGGCAGGGCTAGCGGGTAGCATTCAGGCACACCCGCAGTGGATGCCAGTCGCTTCTGGCACCGTCCTTTTTCGTAAAGAGCACAGCACACATACTGGATCAGGCTCTGCCACCAGGGCTGCAGTGCATTAGTTTGGCAGCGATGTGCAGCCCATGCAGAGCAGATTAGGCCATGGCTGTGTCTGAAAGGGTGCAGCGCACTACAACGTAGGGAGCACAGCCCGCATATGACTGGGGTCATCTGGGGAGGAACTGCAGGCAAGTGGCACATCACTGGGACGCTATGAGGCGGTGTTGCAGCCTCAGTTCAGATGTTGCAAGGGCTGTTAGCAGAGCATGATACTAGGTGTGGGTCCGCTACTGCATCCCTCGCTCAGATTGTAGGATGGGACTATGCAGAGATGACTGTGTGCGGTATCTCAGGCACAGACAGGGTATGTAGGGCCAGATCAACCCTCGTTGCCAGTATAAAGACCGGGCTAGGCTGTGCTTGGAGGCAGGCCTACATGCAGCATGGAGCAGTACAGGAGAGACATGCACACAGCGATATACTGTCGGTGAAGGCCTCACACCCCTGTCGTATCGTCATTGCCTGACCCCTGTCTGCGACAGGACAGGCAAGACAGGAAGGGGCATGGGGAGAAGCGGAGGCGGCAGGAAATGAGTTAGTTAATGAGCAGACACGCAGTAATAAAGACGTGTTATACCCTGCTCCTGGCTGCTGTGGTTATTGGGGAAGGCGCGACACTGGCGACGAGGATGGGATGCCTGCTGGAGCCCCACATGCCTTAAGACCCCTGCCATCCGTGGACGGGCGGAAACAGCGAGCCTGCAGCCTGTGTTGGCGCGGCATACAAAGAGCGCGAAAACAGAAATGCTCCACACGCCGTGCCTGAATGCTGCCTCAGAGCGCAACGATCGGCACCAGCTAAAAGAGTTGCCCGCGCTGCCGGCTCGTCGTTCTTAATATCCCTGACTCGGCAAAGCTGCCCAGAAACTGCCTGACAAAAAAAAAGGGAAAATCGGCGCGAAGCTGCACAGACGCCGGAGAGCGCGCCCAGAGACGGCCAGCCACGATCAGGAGTGTGAGGGTGAGTCCCAAACGCCTGAAAGCCTGAATAAGAGACTTTGAGAGTAACAATTGTAGATTAACAGGAGACCACGAGTCCCGAACGGCGGCCATCTTAGAGTCAGGCGCTGCCCATAGCCACCCTTCGGAATTTTGGTGTCGGCCATTTTGTAGTCAGGCATCACTGCATTTCATACAAAAAAAAAACAACAACTGCTTACAACTCAGTGGAACCAAGCAATACTGGTTAATACGCTCACTCGCAGCAAACAATAGTCACTGAGTGACCTGATCAAGCCGCGATGTCCGTCCTCAACCAGACAGGCGCCTCAGGAGGAGGAGCGACAGCGGCTCCAGCCACGCAACCTCCGCCGCCTGCACCGTCTCCCCACGTACTCATGGGAGTACCATATCTGCAGCCACCAGACCCCCTAGAGCTGACGTCCCGCAATAGCATGGGGCCCAAGTGGAAGAGTTGGGCCGAAGACTTCGAGGACTACATGACCGGGTCCCAAGTGCAAGATTCGAAACAAAAATTGATAGCCTTGCGAAACTTAGTGGGGAAAGACATCGCGCAAATCATCAAAGAATTGCCTAATGCAACTACTGCCTCCTATGATGACGTGAAGGGAGCTCTTGACCGGAGGTTTCTACATAAACGCAACTTGGACTATGAACGCTACACATTTAATCTAGCCACCCAAGACAAGGATGAACACATGTGTGATTTCATTGTGCGTATCAGGAGATTAGCTCGACACTGCGAGTTCGACGCTTTCACCACTGATGATGCGCTGCGACTGCGCATAATTGAAGGTTGCCAATCCGAATCTTTGCGCCGACGACTGCTAAAAAACATTACTCTCTCGACGAAATCGAGGAAATGACACGAATCAACGACCAAGCGGAAGATCACGCTAGGAAAATGGAGACCAACAAGACTGAAAAAAAGGAACAAGCATTTCGAATACAGGCGCACAAGGAGAAGAAACATCGGACGGACCACCACAAGTCAAGCAAGCCGCCACGCTTTGCAACTTCCCGGAGGACGTCATCACGGCAAGAGTCGCGACACACTAAGTCAAGCAAGACAGCGCCAGCGTGCTACAGGTGCGGCCAGGACTACCCTCATTCAGGACAGTGCCCGGCTATCGGCCAGCGCTGTCATCGCTGCGACAGGGAGAATCACTTCGAAGCGGTCTGCCAGACTCAACGTTTGGGGCGAAGATCGTCCACGCCTCGATCCGGCACGCAACATCATGCTCGCGCAGTGAAAGGAAGGGGAGAACGCTCCTCTAGTTCATCCCGGTCGAGCGTCCGCTCTGCAAGATCTTATCGATCACGGAGATCAACATCCAGTGAGCCATCGTCACCCACACCGGTGTCACAAGACAGTGACAAATACATCTGTATGGTGTCAGACCCGGACCGGCTAAAGAAATACCCAAAATTAGACATTCGAATCGGAAACCATCCTGCCAAGTTTGTCCTGGATTCAGGAGCCTCCCTAAACTACATCTGTGAGCTTGAACACCAAAGCATGAAACCACGGCCAAAACTAGAACCCGCAGCTGTCCGGATACTTACCTGGATGTCCAGAAAACCACTGCCATGCCTAGGTCGTTTTAGCACGACTCTATCATACAAAGACCGACAAATCTCAGCTTATATTCACGTTGTCGAAGGCCCAGACTTGGCTGACTGCCTGCTCAGCCTGCCAACAGCTGAAAGACTGAAGCTCGTGGAACTTCTCTACATGACTGAAGATGCCCCAGACATTATCGCTAAGTTTCCGAACCTCTTCAAGGGGCTAGGGAAGTTAAACCAGTTCAAGGTAAAACTACATATCGATTTGCGTGTGACTCCAGTGGCGCAGCACCACAGGAAGGTGCCGTTCCACCTACAGCAAGCTGTAGATGATGAACTCCAAGATCTGCTAAAGACAGATATCATCGAGCGCACATCAGGGCCAACTCCATGGGTATCGCCCATAGTAGTAGTACCTAAAAAGGGGCAAAACAACAAAGTGCGTCTGTGCGTGGACATGCGTGCACCCAACATGGCTATCGAGAGAGAACGCCACCCAGGGCCACACATTAGCGATATGATCGCTCGCCTCAACGGAGCCACGGTATTCTCGAAACTCGATCTTAATAAGGGATACCACCAGCTGGAGCTACACGATAAGTCGCGTTACATCACCACCTTCACAACCCACCAAGGACTCTTCCGCTACAAACGTTTGAACTTTGGCATCTCTTCGTCCGCCGAAATTTTCCAAGAAGCCATTCGGCGAGTGATCCAAGGGATTCCCAATGCCTTCAACTACAGCGATGAGCAGACACGCAGTAATAAAGACGTGTTATACCCTGCTCCTGGCTCCTGTGGTTATTGGGGAAGGCGCGACAACCCCTTTATTTATCTCCTCGGGCTGCGCCCGACCCAGGGAGTAAAGGAGTGGGTGTGATGTGTGGTAGAAACCGAGTGGCTTTCTATAGGTATCATGCTGGCAAGACACCTCAGTTGGTTAATGCATTCGCCACAGAAATATGTGTATAATCGGTGGTCATATGTTCAATAAAAAGCTCAGGGATCCGACTCTATAAATAGATGTGGGATTTGACGTGTCTATTACAGAGCATTATTTGCAAGTCACTGATTTCTATATTTACATTTACCACTTAAAGCATAGCACCGATCATGGACAAAAGGAACTATGGATTGCCTACGAAGTTACGGCCCTTGCAGGCTGCAGCTTTATACAGGGAAGGCAACTGCAAGTAAGTGAATCCCGGAATGTGTCTTGTTGTCAGCGCACTGCATTGGGACATTTTCACTAATATGCAGTGAAACCTGCCAAGTTCCTCGTCCCTGCTCAGCAAGAGCTTCCGGTACCAGAATCCAGCTTGTTCCTATTGTGATCCAACAGTAGTCAGCACAAAATAATTATTGCAGAGATCGGCTGAGTAAAATGTAAATGATGTACAATATATCGGATGAAAAGAGCGAATGCTGGGGCAAAATTATTCAGTCCTCACTGACGTGTGTCATCATGCCTGGGCCGCTTTGTTGTGGTGTGTAATAACTATAAGTCTCAGCTTAGGATACTGTTGAGACATTGTTCACTTGACTCGGAAAGATCCATTTGTTTTCCAATTTGAATGGATGTAATTTCCTTGCACATACTGGCATTATGGGAACACGTGAGCCTCTCTGGCACTTTCCACAAAGTGTTCTTTAAACTCTATTATGCACAGAGAGGATAAAGACTGACTATTCAAGCAGACAAAATTGTCACTCATTGTGTCAAAGCTAATGTAGTACACATTCATCAGAAGCGTGGGGAAGCAAGACACCCAAGGCTTAATTTAATTGTTCAAACATTACCTTTACAGAAACACTCATGTCACTGGGTATACAGTATGGGTTTTAAAAAATGCATTCTCTCATTCAGTTCATACCTGTTAAGAAAGCATTCAAAGGCTTTCGCCAAAATATTGGACACCGGAAGTAGCAGCTTCCTCAATTCTTTGAACACTAAGCACTTTTTCCAAGAATTAAAGTTGATTCGGGTCAGTTGGAAGGATGATCTGGTAAATGTAGCAGCCTTTCAATGTGAGGAGATCTGCTGCTTGTGCATTAGCATCAAATTTGTTCCTCCATCAGACACAGGTTTCTTTAACTTCTGCATCTGCTTCAAAATAAAACTAATTATTGCACCATTTGTTCTCTTCAATCACTCTACTATTTACTGAAGAATCAGTCAGAAACACACGGTAATGGTAGGGAGCAGTAAAACAGCCCTTTAGGCAGGTTTTCAGTCTTTCATGCAGTAGTCGATGTGCATTTTATAAAAAGTATGGGAACTGAGATGTTGCATGCAGTGTGGGCAGGGTGAGTGAGCGTTGGGCGGAGTTGGAGGTGCTACCAAAACAACAAAATATTCTGTAACTTTTTTCGGTCTTTCACCTTCAGGTATCTACATACAAACTAATGCAAAGCTTAAGTGAAAAATACATTCAAGTTAAGTTAATCAGTGGGAAATGCCCTAACATACATTATGAACCCTCTATTAGTTAATGGACTGCAGATGTCTCTGTAATCACAGAGTCACAGAATTTAATCTTGATTGGAGCAGTGGAGAATAGTGCCTTGTGTATGTTAAGTGCTACGAGTTCTGTGGCAGAAAGCACTGTATATTTGTAGGTCATTATTTTAAATGAGCATGACACACAGTGTACCATAGGCTGCTACAAAATGGGAAAAGTTTAAGGTAAAAAGTGCTTAAAAAAATAGATTACAGAAATACCCAGTCTTGATCAAAACTTAACTTACAACTGTATAGAAAATAGTCTCTCGCCTGCAAGTATTTAAAAAAAAAAAAGAGTTGTGGAGCCTGAATGCTTCCTGTAGTGAGGCAAATGATAGAAACTCCTGTAAGTCATACAGATGCCCAAGTTACACACTCTCAGATGTCCCTACGCTTTCACAACATTATCCTGAAATACATCCGGGAGTGTTGGTTTGCCCCATAGCAGAGTATAAATGTGAAGTACATGTATGTAATATTTAGTACACATATTCTGCCAAATCCGTGATACATCTCTATCTTGAATCTGACCCTCTTAAAATAATTAGGATCTGTCAATTTATGTAATGATTACCATGTGTCAAGGCCAAGTGTGAGTTGATTTCCAAGTATAGACAATCCAGGTTCACACCCGGTCAGTAAGCTCTTAATATGACCGACGAACAATTACCAAAAGTATAGCTTGAAATCTAGTAGCTTAAATCCTCCTTCTATGTATGAAAGTTTTAAGAAGCGGATAGCATGCCTAGCACTCCTATAGCCCCATATAAAACTACTAATCACACCCTCTAGGTATTTAAACAGGCATTTGCAAAGCAATAGGTCTCGCATTAACGAGATTTTGAGCTATTGGCATTGTAAATGACAATGGGCCCGATTCACAGAACTAACTTAAGACAAAATCCTAAACTTACTACCATTTTGGTATTCACAGAAGGCACTTACTCTTTTTGGTATTCACAGAAGGCACTTACTCATTTCGGTATTCACAGAAGTTAGGAGTCCTAACTTTAGGACTTCTAAATGCCTTCTGTGAATACCGAAATTCTTAAAGTTAGGATTTTTCTCAGTTTAGGAGTAGTAAAGTTAGGAGTCCTAACTTTAGGACTCCTAAATGGCTTCTGTGAATACCAAAAGTCTTAAAGTTAGGATTTTTCTCAGTTTAGGAGTCCTAAAGTTAGGAGTCCTAACTTTACTACTCCTAAACTGAGAAAAATGCTAACTTTAAGACTATCGGTATTCACAGAAGGCATTTAGGAGTCCTAAAGTTAGGACTCCTAACTTCTGTGAATACTGAAATGAGTAAGTGCCTTCTGTGAATCCCAAAATGAGTAAGAGCCTTCTGTGAATATCAAAATGGTAGTAAGTTTAGGATTTTTTCTTAAGTTAGTTCTGTGAATCGGGCCCAATGCCTTTTATTTATGTGCTGTTTATAAAACACATAAAAGGCATTGCCATTTACAATGCCAATAGCTTAAACTCTCGCAAATGCAAGACTTATTGCATTGGTGTGGAGTGTATTTATGTGGAGTATTATGTGGCATGGAGTGGATTTATGTGGAGTGTAATTATGTGGTAGGGAGTGGAACGCATTATGTTGTGTGCTAATGGGTATTTTGGCGTTGTACATGAGGTCAGGTGAGCTGTTGTATTTATTTGTTTGTTAATCCATCTAGATAAATCAGTCACCCCACTTCTGCGGACGTAGAGAGAGAGCCTCAAACTCAGACAGCTCTTTGGCACGAATGGAGTTTGCTAGGTGAGTGAGGCAACACAATGACATGGAGAGCTGAGCCAGACACAGGCCTGTGCACAAGGAGAGCATTTCAAATACGGAATCATGCATGTGTTTCAATAAGTGCAAGTATGAAAAAGGTGTGAAAATAATAAAAATTGCATATTATTGTAAAAATATGTGTAAATAATGAAAATGAGGAAGAAAGTAAAGAAGGTAAGTGAAAGAAGGGCAGAAAAAAGACTGGAAGGGAGAAGTGGGGTTATGGAAGAAAAGAAAGATAAAAAACAAAAAGGAAGATAGATTTAAGGATGAAAGCTATACGAAAGGAGCAACAAAAGAAATAAATAACTCAAACATAGAAAGAAAAAAAGGTTAATGTTGTTAAAGCAATGCTTTGTTTTTGAAAGTTTCTAAGTGTAAGTGCGACTTTTGGGGCCAGCACTTATTTTTCTTTATCATGTCTTTGACCGGATGTATGTTAGTACAACGCGATCTTTTAGATCGTGGTACTTTACAACGCTACCTTTACAATGCAAGTCGTTACAACGACTTGCATTGGTGTGCGTGTATTGTGGATTATTATAATTTTATATTCTAACACCAGCCCACGTAACAGTAGGGAAGGTGTTGGAATATAAAATTACAATATTCCTTATACAACAGTGCCATCCAGCGTAAGTCGTAGTAACGACTTGCGTTGTAATGGCACCGTTGTAAAGGTACTGCGGTGTAAACACTGCGTTGTAAACAATGTTCCCCCTTTGACCCAGAGCAAGAGGGGGAAAATGCACGGAGAAAGAAAGAGGATGATATTTGATATCTTTCCCTTGTCTTCTTTGCCTGGTTTTGCTCACCAGAAATTGTCACTTGTAAGCAATCTAATAGTGCGGCATGCGCAGCCATGGCCTCGAGTGGCGGAGAGGCTTCAGCAGCACTGGGGCCCTGAACATGAGCACAGTCGGGGCCCAAATCCACAGTCCAAAAATACAGGTGGGCCCGAGGGATAAAAAATTTCCAGAAATAGTACGCCAGCTGATTTGGTGCCCCGCACGGACTTTTGGTATCGAGGGACCTGTTTTAAAATTACGGCAGCGGCATAGAACTGCGCCTTGCACACCACCTCTTTGCGGTCTTCTAGGCCTGACGAGAAGTGCCCCTCCACATGTCTCCTGATGATTAGAGACCCCTGTGAGCGGCCTCAGCTGTCCAAAGGAGCAGACAGAACCTGAACCTGATGTCATGCGGCGCCCCTGTTGAGTGTAAGGGAGCACCGGGAATAGTGCTGGGCAGATGCACCCTTGAAGTCCCTGGAGTCCCTCTCTTCTTGCAGTCAGCCTACTGGGCAGCGTGACATTGGGAAGTGCTGTTTAGGATCCCTAAGTGTGCACTTCAGCTACGTAGGTGCCCCACAAGGACCTTGGAGCAGCGGGGTACAATGCTGCACTCCTGGAGAAGCACTGGAGAGATCCCTGGGCATCAGTATTGGACTGTCAGGCATCTGGATCCAATGGAGCCCCTGGTGAGTTAAAGGGGGCCCCGGGATGGCTCTCTAACTGCTCACCCAGCCAGCCTCACATATCGCATGCAACCAGGTGGTGCCCTAGATGCGTGGGGGCCCTGAGAGAGAGAGGCAGATGGCTGACTGGTACACTGGGGTGAAGACTGATTGCACCTGACCTGGCTGAGAGTACCTGCTCAGAACTGCCACATACTGACCTGGCGCACAACGCACTGGCGATTGGCGGCACTACTGTGAGACGCTCTGGGCCTACCATGCTGCCCATAAAAAAGAAAAGAACAGAAGGGGCGCGGACAGTAAAATTAAAGCGTGCATGTTAATAAATAAATAAATACATGAAAATAGAATGGACAAAGTTGCAAGGAAAATAAAGGCGCGCAATGACATTATGGAGCAAGCTGCCACGCTACCTACGAAAAACAAGCTGTCACCAATGCCCGAATGCAGCTGTGTGTTTATTTTTTCATTGCGCTTTCACTTGAACAATTGGACCAGGAACAAGGGAACCCTACTCACATGGAGACTAGGGTAAGTCAAATATTAGATTCAGAAACAACGGCTCCTGTGGACACGTGACTAATTGATAATAATAACAAGATGCACAATGGCAATGGTACGAGTTAGCAAAGGATATCTGAGAGAGAGACACACAATACACATCTGCAGTAAAACAATTTCTGTTTAATTTATAGCCCAAAAATTGAAATAACATTTACAAAGCAAATCACAATAGTGAGTGGTGTCTCCGTGAAAGTGTAAGGAACCTATAGCAAAAAGTGACATATTCTGTGAAATATTTACATGGTTTCCTTTAAAACACAAAAGCGACCGTTATCAGGTATACGTAATGCAATCAACACTTCAAACAATAAACAAGTGTTGTGTAATGGTTCGCTTTTAGAATAGTCAACGGCGTTTCAACCCTGTGTGCGGATGAAGGGTCTCTTCAGGACCTATCATAGTAGAGACACCTGATAGATGTATGGCACTGTCTAATGACAAAAAGTGTCAATGTGCGTCGTAGTGAAGAAAAATACCTATCTCATCTGAAATTACAGCTACAGAAATACAGGAGGCTCTCCCATAACCAGATCAGTCACTGATGTCTGTTAGCCTCAAGCTACAGCAATTTTAGAACAATTTGGATGCTCTAATATATACCAGACTGCATTGCAAAATGGCCATCGTCCCGAACCGCTGAGAAGTCATACTGCCAGGTGTGCCACTGCTTTGCAGAAGATGTAGTCCATATGTTTGTGGAATGTCCAGTGCTCAGAGATTTTTGGGGCAGTTTATTTCAATTGACATCCGCATATTTGGGATCCGAATTTCAACTGACTAATAAGGAAATTCGGTTGGGTCACAAGCCAGGCGTGGATGCTAGCTTAGGTTCATTGGTCTCGTTTATAACTGTTAGTGCTCACTTATGTGTTGCCAGGTTCTGGATTAACCATTTACCACAAAAAAGTGACTGATTAGTGGGCGATGTTGCATCAAATCTATCAGTGTGAACTAGAAGTTGCTTAGGCTGGGGGTCCTCAATCTATTAAAAAGGTAAAAAAGATTTAGTACAGCTTGCATTGGGTATGGTTTCTTAGGGGCATATTATCAAGGAACTGAATTAAAATTTTCGCACTTTAGCGGCAGAAAACTGCTGCTAAAGTGGCGATAATGGGCTTGATAATACGCCCTTGAGAATTCCAATAGAAGCCCATGTTCACAGCAGAACATGGGCTTGTATTGGAATTCTCAAGGGTGTATTATCAAGCCCATTATCGCCGCTTTATCAGCAGTGTTATGCCGCTAAAGCGACGATTATTGTAACGCCATCCTTGATAATATGCCCCCAAATCTTTATAGATATAATTGGATTCAGTATAGCGCAATCTTCCCATCTCTATTTCCATTATCATTTTTTCTCTCTCTCTTTCGTGTTTTTTCTTTTTTTACTTTTGTACAGACATGGTGATATTTTTTAAATAAGCCCAGAACTTGGAGGGAACACCTTAGGCAAGGGCAGGTCTCACAGAGAGCCGAGTCCTTCATCACCAGCACAACTGCAGGAAGTCTTTTGTGTCCCTGAGACTTCAGAAAGCAGGATTCAAGCCAGCAATCCCTAGGAGATCACTTGGAGGGAAGGCAGAGCTCAACTGTCCTTCCCACAGAGTCAACAGGGCAACAAGCAGAGAAGTAATCTTTCCAGTAAAGCAGTCCAGTCCTTTAAGCACACAGCAGTCCTTCTGACAGAGGTTCAGTTTAAGATCCAAAGTAACTGATTTTAGAGTCTTCCTTTGATGTAGAGGGTAACTTCAAAGGAGCTCTCCGAGGTGCAGAAGGATCCCTTTCAACCCAGTCCTTTCTGCCAGGCTAGCCCTGGGTAGTAAATCAGTTGTGTGTGGACAGGAAACTACCTACTGTCCAGGAAGACCCATCAGAATGCAGATGAATGCAGATGAGTGCTTAGAATGCAGATGAGCCCCACCTTACTGTGTATGTGGCTGACTAGAAAGAATACATCATGTGTAGCTGTCATCCAACCCAGGCATGTTTTGGAGAAAGGCTGTCAGGCACAAAGAGCAGTAAGTACAGAGAAATGGCCTCTTTATAAAAGTTTTATAAACGGGGAGATAGGTCCTGGGACGTAGGGTCAGCTGGACCATATGTAAATTCTTGAAAAAATATATATTGCTGACCATACGCACAATTTGTAACGTCTCCTTATTTGGAGAAACAAATCAACTTTAGTTAAAGATTTGTTTGGTATTATTTATTTATACCCTTTTATTTGTTGATTTTTAAGTTAGAAAATAGTTTGTACGACAAGACATACCTTATACATACACTTACTCAAAAGGACATACTTACAAAAAATTACACTTAATTACAAATACATCATATATACATAACAAAAACATTCCATATGTACATTTGCCCAATAATTTGTGTACCAACACAAATATTCGGTATCTGCACTTTAGATACAGTTTGTTTATGATCAAAAATGAAGAGAAATCAGATGGAGAAAAGGTAAAAGAATCTCATGTGCAATATAAGCAAGACTGAATGGCTTAATCAATATTCCAGTCGTTCAGAGAGCAATTTGTTCCCAGATATTTATACAGTGCTTATCTCCATTTGGCCGACGCGTTTCGAACTCGCTATATTAATTTGCGTGTTCTCCTCAGGGCTTTATGACTTTTTCCTTACATGAATCGTCGCAGTTTAGTAGGGTTCATTTATTGTATACGGGGGTCCCTGCCGTAGTTTCTTGTTCATGTTCCTTGATGTGATCAAGAACTAGTGGCCATCCGGCGTTTAAAGCGTTTCTTCAAGCACCCACACGATTCCCGTTTGCCTGCCTGTGCTCCAGGCTCGGCGGTGTTAGTTCTCGCTACTTCAGGCGTCTAGGGGCGGGGTCGGCTCGATATGAATTCGAGCGGTCCGTATCCTACCGTTATCTTCTCATCAAAGTTACACACCTCACTCGTGGTGGCTTTCCATCAGTGCGCTGTCCTTCTGACAGATGTTCAGATTAAGATCCAAATTAACTGATTATAGGGGCTGCCTTTGATGTAGAGGGTAACTTCAAAGGTGCTCTCCGAGGTGCAGAAGGATCCCTTTCAACTCAATCCTTTCTGCCAGGCTAACCCTGGGGAGTAAATCAGTTGTGTGTGGACAGGACACTACCTACTGTCCAGGAAGACCCATCAGAATGTAGATGAATGCAGATGAGTGCTTAGAAGGCAGATGAGCCCCACCTTACTGTGTATGTGGCTGTCTAGAGAGAATGCATCATGTGTAGCTGTCACCGAACCCAGGCGTGTTTTGGAGAAAGGCTGTCAGGCACAAAGAGCAGTAAGTACAGAGAAATGGCCTCCTTATAATAGTGGCATTTCTAAAACAGTAATGTTAAGTCCAACTTAACCAGTAAGGATGATTTACCATTACCATTCCAAACATATGAAACATGCAAAAGGTACTCCTCTCTGATCAGGAACTACAGCTTAAATAAGTACTAAGTAACTCCCAATGCTGGTCCAAGAGAGGTGCAGGCCTCACAATAGTGAAAAACAAAATAGGCTGTTTGTCACGTCCTACATTTTACCTACATAGCACCCAGCCCTTAGGGTTACATTGGGCCCAACTTAGCGGTGACTTATATGTAATAAAAGGAGAGTTTAAGGCTTTGCAAGTAATTTGAAATGCCAAGTCAAAGTGATAGTAAACTTCACACACAGGTATTGCAGCCCTTAGGGTTACATTGGGCCCAACTTAGTGGTGACTTATAGGTAATAAAAAGGGGGTTTAAGGCTTTGCAAGTAATTTTAAATGATAGTAAACTGCACACACAGGCGCTGCAGTGGCAGGCCTGAGACAGGTTTGAAAGGCTTCTTGTGTGGGCAGCACAATGAGTGCTGCAAGCCCACAAGTGCTGCAAGCCCACTAATAGCATTTGAAGTAGAATGCCCTGGTATATGGTATACCGCCTTACAAGGGACTTACCAGTACGATAAATATGCCAATCAGGTATACACCAATGCTCTCATGTTTAGGGGAGAAGCAAATACAATTTAGCACTGGTCAGCAGTGGTAAAGTGATCAGAGTCCTAAGACCAACAAAAAGAATCAGCACAAATTGGGAGGCAAAAGGCAAAACATTGAGAGAAAGATCTACCTAAGGTTGACAGGTCTATCCCCATGCCACCTCAGTTTGGACCCAGCTATATGCAAATCAGTCTTGACCTGCTCCAGTAGGAACAGTCCAGTCCAAACTGCCAATCCACATCCTCCTTGAACCGGAACACAAGCAACCCTGGACTGGTTTTGCCCTGGTTATGGGCTCATCAGTCAGGTACAGCTTGGTTCCAGTGACACAGTGTACACAAACCACATCTTGGCACACCTGACCCACTTAGGGCGACATAATACCAGTGATGGATGAAATGCTTGAAATAATCTCAGCCAATGGAAATTACTCAGGCTGCATTCCAATACATCATTATTTTGCACACCACGCCACCTCAATTTGGAGCCAGCTATATGCAAATCAGTCTTGACCTTATTCCAACTGGCAGCAGTCCAGCCTGAACTGCTAAGCCAGGTCCTCTCTGGACTGAAACAGACGCAACTCAATGCCAGTTTCACCCTAGGTATTGGCTTATCAACTGCTTACAGTTTGGCTCTAATTTCACAGTATGTACGGGACCCACATCTGGGCAAACTCGTCCCAATTAGCGTGACACAATGAATAGGCCCCGTTTAGAATGCATGCCATTACAATGCGGTCATTACAATGACTTCATTGTTACATCACACAGCATTATAATGCAAGTCATTACAACAACCTGCTGGAGGGGGGCGCTGGATGTTTGAATAGTATAATTTACTATTCCAACTCCAGTCTGTGCAACAGAAGGAAAGGTGTTGGATTTAAAATCCAACACCTTCTGCCCCCTACAGCAAGTCATTGTAGCGGCTTGCATTGGAATGGCATGCGATGTAACAACTCAGTCGATTTAATAGCCGCGTTGTAATGGCATGCGTTGTTTTGCATGCGGGTTAAATGATGTTTCCCAACACAATAACTGTACAAAATAGTGATGAATGGAATGCTAGAATTAATTTCAGCCACTGGCAATTACTTGGATCCGCATCCCAATCCATCATTATTTTGCACACCATGACACCTCAGTTTGGACCCAGCTAAATGCAAATCAGTCTTAACCCTGCTCCAGTAAGGACAGTCTGGCCCAAACTTCCAAGCCAGGTTCTCCCTGAACTGGAACACAAGCAACTCAGTACTGGTTTCACCCTAGTTATGGGCTAATCAGCCAGGTATAGCTTGGTTCCAGTGGCACAGTGTGCACATAATACACATCTGGGCATACTCGTCCACATAGGGCGACACAATAAGTATACACAACAGTGATGGATGGAATGCTTGAATTGAGCTTAGCCACGGGAAATTACTTGGGCCACATCCCAATCCATTGGTATTTTGCACATCTGACTGTGTCCAAGCTGAGGAGGCATGGTGGGCAAAAAACAATGGATTGGGTTGAGGCCTGAGCGATTACCACTGGCTGGGATTAATTCAAGCATTCCATCCATCAACTTGTTGTTGTTGCACCAAAGTGATCTCTGCATGATAGAACACAAAGAACAAAGTCGGGTAGTAATTTGAAATGTAACCATTATGTTAGGAAGAGTCACATAATTATGCTCTTATGTACTGACTTGCTGCATTGTATCCACAAATGTTTGCCAATATATATAATTTAAAAGATAACATTTTGAGATTTACCCATGCCGAAGCCAATTTCAGTTATTAATATTTTACTTAACCAGCATCATAACATGTTATATTTTAGAAATCCATAGTTTAGAAAATGAATGAAATAAAATACCCCCTTCTGTATATCATAAGGATATTAGACGTCATTGAGTAGTTTCATGATCATATAGAGGTACCAAGCGAAAGGCTGTGTGCCTTTCTTGGTCACGGAACTCCAGCATGGCTTGCAGTATACTTCATAATAAAGAGGAATGGGGTACTGTATCCCATATAATATGTGAACCTCTTGCCCTGTCCTTCGCAAAACTCCTTCCATACGTAGCCAGTGGATCTGTTTTATGTGTGACATCTTCTGCTGTTTCTGCTTTTTTAGCCACAGAATTTCGATTATTGGGGTTCAAATGTTGACTCACGAATACATGTTAAAGAATGAGAAATTCAATATGAGTAGGTAAAGTAATGCAATGATCAATGAGTGCCTAACTGGTGCAGTAGGACAGATCTGCTAGTCTCAAATGTGACTTAAAATACTTCCTGTTTAAGCAGTGGAATGATCTCTAAATTGCTGCTTTCTTTCCTTTTATTTGGAAACAACCGAGAACGGTTGACTTAGAAAGCCAACACTGAGTCACTGGAAGAAGTACTAAAGGGGTGCTGTAGAGAAGTGATGGTGACAGTTCTAGAATTAAATTTTAAAAGCCTTTACGGATGAAGGCCATGTCAATTAGTACTGCCTCAATGCAGATAAAGCACTGGGCGGCATATTCACAAGCTCTTATCGCTGAAGTGGCAATAGTGGCCTCGCCTTATTCACAAGGCAGCCTTAAGCCACTTAACGTGGCTTAACGCTGCCTTGTGAATAGGCCCCCTTTCACGCTGTGTTTAGCGTGAAAGAGGCGTGCAATTGGTGTTGTGATGGGCGTTCCACCGCAACACCCATTGATATTTATGTTGCCCCCTATTCACAAGGGCAGCGTAAATAGGAGCTAACACCAAACTTAAGACCAGGAAAACCCTGGTCTTAAGTTGGCGATACAAGGAGAAATGCTTTATTTCTCCTCGTATTTGCATTTTCCATGTGTGCTGCCTTGTGCAGCACACATGGAAAATGCAAAATGCCATGGTTTGTTTATGTACAGGAAGGTGTCCCTTCCTGTGCATAAACATACCTTTTTTTTAAAAGTAGTTTTGTAACTTACAAGTGTGCTGCATGAAGCAGCACACATGTAAGTTACAAACTGGCATTTTAGGTATGTTTATGTGCAGGAAGGGACACCTTCCTGTACATAAACAGACCTCCCTGCTTGCAGACACCCTTGCACTCTGGTGCAAGGGTGCCTGCGTGGGCGCTAAGTTGTGAAACTTAGCACCATCGCAGGGGAAAATGCAAGGCTGCACAATATCCTTGTGAATATGGTGCAGTCTTGCTTTTACGAAGTGGCAGAGAGAGACGTTAAGCCAAGAAGGCTAACTCCTCTCTCCACCACTTCCCTGTGAATATCCCTATGGGTATTAGAAACAGTGGCATCAATTAATTAAAATTGTGTCTTATTCTTCTCTTATACACTTCGGAAAGAAACAGAAAGCGATCTGGAGCAGGGAGGTCTGACACATGGACACATGGGGAGGCACTCGGTAGGAGGCCACAAAGGTTGTAGCTTCCATTCCTATTACATTTTAAAGGTTGGTTTAGCCCCAGGGGAGATTAGCCTGATCAAATACAGTTTAAATGAAGGACTAGATTTTCACAGAGTTAAAAAGAAACATTCTTCTACATTCCAAGCTTAATTCCTTTGCTTGTATTTAATTTATTCTTGAAAATACACATGCCATCTACTTTATTTGATGGAGTGATTGTAACACCACTAAATTATCCTTAGGTACTTTTCGCCCATATACCTGGTTCTTAATAGTAGATTACAGTGGAAAGCATTCTTTGCAGTCGTTTTCTCTTTCTCATATTATTTTTAAACACGTAACTAGGCAAATTAAATGTGTTTTTACATACTAGTACTGGGTGGAACCGGTTAATAAAATGCTGTCTTGGAACTATAAACTGATAATGTTAGTGCAGTTGCAAACATGGTCCATACAGATGTGACACAGATAGAAACTACACATATTTTGTGATTACTTACTATATGTGCATCCATAAACTTCTATCCGCATTCCTATCTTGCCTTTAGTATTCCACCTCAGGGGTACAAAGCGGAGGAACTTTGCCTTAATCGGGTGCTGAAATTTATGCTGTACAACACTGTCTGCATTGATATTTCCCGTGAATGCCTGCAAAGAGAGAATGAATGGGTTTGCTTTAGTAGGTAAATATCCAACACATTTAGAAAACAACCTAAATATATATGATGATCTAGTAAGACAATAAATCCGCATCTGCTTTGGGAAAAATATGACATGTCTGTATGTAAAAAAAAAATCAAAATTGGAAGTCGAAACAATTTTTTATAAAATTACAAGTCTACAAGAAAAGGTGTACAATTAAATCCTTGGTAAAAGAAAAGTATGGCCATTTCCAATCAGATGGAGAATTTGTGGAATCTTCGTAGGAGAAATCAGTATGCAGCATTTCATTCATTGCTGAAGGTCATGAAGGTATTCAAATAAAATCGCCATGCAAATGATAAACTATGTGAGTAAAACGGAATTTTGTTAGTAAGTCAAACAATAGAATTATCTGCTATTGAGCGCACCTTCTCGCAGAATTTTATTGAATAAGCCCCTGAGGATATTAATCAATATTTCTACCAATTTCACAGATTTTTGGATACAAGTTAAAACTATCTCTTGCTAACCATTTTTGAAAAGTTCCAAATGTTTGGTATAATGCAAAGAGTTCTTAGAAGTGAAAATTAGGCCAACAAACTGTGTGGCTCATTCCATTTATGACTTAGTGAAGGAAATGGTGCAATTCTGTGCCCTGGTGGCTAATTCCAAACTCATAAAAAAAGTGAGAGGGTTACAGATTTATTTACCTCACATGAATAAAGGAGTGATATTAATAAATGAATGTGATCAAAGTAAATTACTTGGCCTTTATGCCACACTTCAGATCATTATTGTAGTCAGGTGCATCCAACGTATGACTAGGTCTGACAGAACCATATTTTAATGGTGTAATGAAAGATATAATATCTAGCCGCGGCCCGTGCAGGTAAGGGCAGTGGGGCAGGGTTGGGGGGATTCGACAGAAGGCCATGAGGGAAAATTAAATAAATAATTGATTATCCCTTATAGTCATCTATCGAAATCCCCCCTACCCGGCCCCACCCCCCCACCGCTCCTTCCTGCACGGGCTGCGGCTGAAAATTCCCCAATTATATGTGCAAATAAATAACATCTAACAGTTACTCAAAATATATCACAAATAACAGTAGCGCCACAAATCTTCATTATTAATCTTATTGAGATTATTAATTCTAAAAAAAAGAAACTTCACCAAAAAAGACTACTCTAAGAACAAAATATACCAGAATATATAAGAACAGATTAATGATAATCTACATTTTATTTGTAAAGCCTTTGACTCAAACAGTTGTTATAAGGCACTCATTCCCTAACCTACATAATTCATACTATTCTGGCAGGTAAGAAGTCTTTAATCTGATCACTCAACTTGGGGGTTCACATCTGACTAAAATAAACAACTGGAGTGAAGTTTATATTTTTGAGAATCATTTATCCTAAACTGAATAATAATTAATATTTGTGATACAACTCCACAAAAGATACAATTTCATACAATGCATCTAAAGGGAAATTATTTACACAGGCATGGGTTATTCTAAAGTGTGACTTGTATAGAGACATTACAGTCCTATGATGCATGCCTCTGGGATAGACACTTTCTAAAACATACATTTTGTGGTTTATTTTTGATTCCTAGACTGCACAGTGTTTCTTCATCAACATGGAACCTGACGTACAGCCTTATATGCAACGTTTTTGACTAAAATATATTTTGGTGTACATAGGCACAATCAACACAAGTGTACAGTTTCATTTTTGTCATGTTCTATGTGAAACCTTTCCGAATCCTGCACCAAAATGTTTCTGTTGAAATAAATGATATATTACATTTGTATAGCAGCATGAAACTCTAAATTATTTCTTACACAAATTGCTACAAATTTTCAAAGTAAAAACAATTTTGTTCCCTCCCTTCACTTGGTACGCAATGCATCCTCATGTTAAACTTGGTACAGGGGAATTAACTTTTTTGGTCCTGCTGGTATACTCCTTTAGCCAATCTCTAAAGTTCTGCTTATACATGAAACAGAATACTGACTCTATTTTCAGACAGTCTCACTAAAGCACATTAAAGCACATTAATATTCGGTACTCAGGTGTCACCAGTGAAAAGAACACCGATAGACCTGCATCCTGATTGATCAGCAAAAATTGCATTGCTTTGATTTTTAAATTACAGGCAAATTATTGACCACTAAATTGTTCAGCAGCAGTCGAGACTAATTAAATGTACCCTCACCATGCCAACGCAGGGCTATCTTTCTTCTACTGTTCCAGTATGTGTTGAACACAATCTGTGAATGAGTTCCATCACATCCATAAACATGAAATAGATCCTGATGTTTCATGCACCCACAGCACTAAAGAGCATCAGAATTAATAAAAAGAAACAATAAACAAAAAAATCCTGCACTCTCAAACCTCCAATGAGCACTATTTGAAAAAATGAAGAATCCCCAAAACTTTGATTATGCTAAACAATTTGCTGAAAAATTATATGAAGCCCACAATAAAAGGGGCCAATATAACACAGGTCTATATAAACATTGTATGAGTTTCTTTCAGTAAAGTACAAACTAAGAACCATGTAAACATTGTACCATTATACTTTATTTACTTGTAAAATGAAGTAAAAACAAATGAACACAATCTCACTTGGGTGAAATGAGTTTCAATTCCATTCACAAAATATTTGTTACCCTTATTATACATTTACAAACAGTATAATGATAAAAAAAGTATGTTGAATGTAAGTACCATATTGCAAAGTCATCTACAAAAATGTACCAATATCTTTCAAATTCAGATAAAAAAATATTCATCATGACATATCTACATATGTCTCTAAAATTGTACTGTTTTTCTTATTTAACAAAGGACTTCATAAAATATATATATATATCAATTATTTCATTCACATGTGATGGGATGTTTAATGCTAGATATTTATCTGCATGAAGAATTAAAAAAAGATCAAATAACATATGCCATTGGGAAGTAAATAAGGTATGAATGCAGTGAGGAATTTAAGAACAAACATCTCAGCCAGAATCAGAACTCTATTAATTGATTGCGATCTGCAAATGTCCTAACTGCAAAACAAATACTAGCCACAATCTTCAGAGTGGCAGATTGGTAAGGCTTTTGCCTCTTGATACTACTGGATCTCTCAGCTGCCTTTGACACCATCCCAGCCTCATATACACCCTGGAGTCTTGTATAGGATTCACTAGCAATGTCCTTCACCTATTATTTTTTATACCTTTCCAACCAACAACAGTTTGTTCACATGGGCACACCCAGGTTACGAAAGATCCCTGTCACCTGCAGAGTACATCAGAGTTCAATTCTGTCTCCTTTCTTCTTCACTATGCAACATATTGTGGCTCTACTCACAGATGACAGCATTATGATTCACACATAGGCCAATGATGCACAACTCTACTTAAAAGTCTCCTCTGCTTCCAATTTCCAATACCTTAAACAGATGCATGCTATTCATCCAGACCTAGACAGACAAAGCTTATTTTAAGCTTGGCAAACCCAGACAGAGTTCCTGTTATTTTGCCAAAAACTGCAAAAATGAAACAGTACAAGTCTGGCTCAATGACATGAACCTTTACAGCGTTGAACTCCAACTTTTAACCAGTGGCAAATCACTTGGGTTCACCCTGGACACCAATGGTCATAACCCACTGCTCAATATCTTCCCAGACTCAGCATTGGCACCTCTTAAGTGCATCATATATGCTGCAGCATGCCTCCATCCTGAAGGAGCTCAATTGGCTCCAATTGGCAACCCACACTACCTTCAAAGCCAGATGAATCATTTACAAAGCCATCACAACCGATGCTTAATTTGCAGGCAAGCTCACATTCTCTGATGGCTCTTGGTACATCCACTTCAAGGATCACATTAAACGTCTGACTAAGTAATGTAAAAAAAATAAACAAGGCAGCAGGCCTTTTCTAGTTATGCAGCTAGAATCTGGAACAACATCAGTAGCGTCCCGTGGAGGAAGTTCCATGGGGCGGTGAGGCAGGGTGGAGGGTAGTAAACACAAATATATGGATGAACGGAGGTAAGTAAACAAATAAATAAATAAAATGAATTTCGTTGCACGCGCTGCATCACAAAATTTCGTTCAGGTTTAAGGGGGTGGCGCATTATATTTTTATGGGAAGGGGACATGCAGCCTTCCTCCCCTAGCCTTCCTTAGGCCATGGGGACCCCATCCCAACTCGCCATTAACAACACTAACATCTTGGTCCTAGGCGACTTTAATTATTGGCCCTCTGACGTTCATGAATCCCCATGTTCTCTTGCTTTTTCAGACCTTATGGCGGGCCTGAACTGTACCCAGCACATACTCTCACCCACTCACATTAAGGGTCACATATTGGACCAGATCTGGACCTCCTGCTTGGACATCTCCATTCCCCTTATCCTCCCTTGTCTCTGGTCTGATCACTCCTTGATTACTTTTACCTTAGCCATGCCCTCGCCTGCTACCAATGCTCTAGAAACCAACTTTCCCGCGCGTAATTGGAACAGGGCCGACCTGAGCAAATTTACTTCCCTTCTTAGTACATCTGTCCCCTTTAGTACTGGATCTATCGACTCTCAAGCCCAGGATCTGACCTGTTGGCTTACTTCTGCCTCCGACTCCGTGGCACCATTAAAACTGGTCAGAGCTAGGCGCCACCATGATGCCCAAAAGTGGTTCTCTGAAGATCTTAAAGTCTTGAAACTTGGGCTCCGACAGGCCGAACGGCGCTGGCGCCGGGGCTATTCCCCTGAAACCAAATTGATATTCTCCTCCCTGCAAAAAAAGTATAAGTCAGCTGTATTTTTAGGCAAGTCTTTTTATTTTTCTAATAAAATTTCGAACTCGGCAAACAAATCCAGGGACATCTTTTCAATAGTCGAGGAACTATCTAATCCTGAAAGAGTAACTATTGCACCCTCCCCTTCCCAGTCACTTTGTGACTCGCTTAATCAATTTTTTGTTGACAAAATAATCAAGATTAAAAACAGTATTCCCGCTCAAGCCTCACCTGTCCTCCCTCAGCTAGTGGCTTTTTGATCCCCATCAGACTCCAACCTCTTAACCCAGATCCCCTCCATCACGAAGGAAGGCTTCCTTACCCTCTTACATAAAGTCTCCTCTGGCTCTCCTAGTGACTGCTGCCCTCCCACTGTCCTTCGTGAAGCCTTCACTGCCTGCCCCGAACCCCCCCTGGCCCTTTTGAACAACTCTCTCGCCATGGGTGAGGTCCCCTGCTCCTTTAAGCAGGCAGAGGTGGTGGCAATCTTAAAAAAACCCTCGGCAGACCCTTCTATTATGAGCAATTTTCGGCCCATATCTCTCCTCCCTTTCCTCAGTAAGGTTCTGGAGTCGCACGTCACCCAGACCCACAGCTCCTTTATTGAGGAAACCTGTTTCTTGGACTCCCAACAAGCTGGGTTCAGACCTGCGCACTCCACAGAGGCTGTGATACTCTCTGTGATGGAGGAGTTGCGCAGAGGGGCCGACGCTAACATCTGTCAGGCCCTGGTGCTCTTGGATTTGTCGGCCGCCTTCGACACGGTCGACCATGGCATTCTTGTCGACCGTGTCGGAGAGGCCGGCATCCAGAGCACCGCTCTTGACTGGATCCGCTCTTTTCTGTCTGGATGCCAACAGGCAGTCAGACTGTCCCAATTTTCAGCAGGCCAGGTTGGGCTGACCTGCGGAGTCCCGCAGGGCTCCTCCTTGTCCCCACTCCTTTTTAATTTGTATTTGGCTCCCTTGATCCGCTCTCTCCGCAGGTTGAATGTCACCGCGTTTAATTACGCGGATGACATTCAACTGGTCTTTACCATCGACCAATCGGATGAATCAATTTCCACTTTTCAAACCACTCTTTGTTTTATCAGCAACTGGATGAGCTCAAACCATCTTAAGCTCAACCCCGACAAGACCGAGCTGGTTCTTGTCGGGGGGCCTTCCAACCCCTGGCAACCTTCTTTCTGGCCGTCCAGTCTGGGTAATCCCCCCTGCCCAGTGAACTCAGCCAAAAGTCTGGGGGTTATCATAAGCAGCGATCTTTCTATGAAACCCCAAGTCAGCGCGGTAGTGTCCTCCAGTCACTTTCAGCTTAGGAAGATTCGCAAAATTTCCCGCCTCCTCACTACCGAAGCCCTTACCCTGGCCTTGTTGGCGTTAGTCATTTCTAGACTTGACTACGCCAACGCGCTCTACGTAGGCATTCCTGACTACCAAGCCAAGAGACTCCAGCTAATCCAAATCAGGCAGCGCGTCTCATTTTCCGACAACCCAGACACCAACATGTTCGTCCTCTCTTAAAAAGTCTTCACTGGCTTCCGGTCACTGCACGCTGCAAGTTTAAATTAGGCTGCATCATTTTTAAATCCCTTGCAGGCGGTGGCCCCTCTTTCATTTCCTCTCTCCTTCACCCATATGTCCCCACGCGCAATCTTCGCTCTTTCCAACTGACTTGCTATCAGTCCCGAGATTCAAGAGGAAGAAACATGGCGGACTTAGGTTTTCTTTCTTAGCTCCTTTTTTCTGGAATGCCCTTCCCCTTCCTCTAAGGCTGTCTTCCTACTATCCTCGGTTCAGATCCCTCCTTAAAACTTTTTTGTTTACTGAGGCTTACAATTAGCTCTGTCCCTCACTTTCTCTCTGTCTCTTCAGCACAAGCGCCAAGAAACCTTCAGGTGTTAGTAGCGCTATAAAATTTTTTTAACATAACATAACATAACATCCCTCGGGCCAGAGTTTTATAAATAGCGAGGATGAGGCACGTCCCCACTCCAAGCTTTAATGAACCCTTAGTGACCCCAACCTGCAGGGCCAGAATTTTCTAAATGAGGATGCCCCTGGGTCCTCACCCTCTAGAACGGCACAGGGATTGTGACCTGGGGACGCCCACCCTAGGATATCATCTTTTTTCAACACAAGAGGCAGGGAAGTGTAATGTGCTGCCATCTGATGGGAGCATAAATCTGCAGGAGCAGAATGAGATCACAACTCTTTTTCCCTACCCGTGTCTCAGGCAAGGAAATACAAAATTACTACTGCCCAGTGAGAGCAAAAGAAGACCGATTCCCATTGGGGGGAGGTAGGCCAGCTCCCGCTGCTCTCAGGATGGCTGCATGGATCTTCCCCAGAGCCACCAACATAGCAAATGCTGTAGGAGGCCCTGTGAAGGCACTGAGGGACCAGGGCACCCACCTAAAAAAACAAAAATTATGAAGGAGGCTCCTGTGCTGGCAGGGAGCCAGCATGGCTATGTGGTCCCTGGGGTTTCCCCCACAACCCACAACATAAAAAGAAATTGAGGGGTGGCCTGGGTAGCACTTGGAAACCCATGGATAAAAAACGTTTTTAAAAAATGTGTGACCAGCTCCTGTGCAGCCTCAAGAAATGGGGCCACTTGCAGGGAGCCTGCAGGGCTACAGGGGCCCTGGTGCTTCCTCGTAACCCCTCCCCAAAAAATAAACATGTGGGTGTTCAGACGGCCAAACACTCAATTAAAAATGTAATAATAAATGAGCAGGAGCAACTCATTTATTATTCAGTGCTCCCTACAGTGCCCTGAAAGGGCTCTTAACATATATGTTTTGCAGCTTGGTGGTGTCCCTAGAAAGGACAGCAGCATCACCAAACGTTTTTCTTATTGATTTGAGTGGCTGCAGGGAGTGCAACAGCCCCACAGCAGCATTAAAAACAGTTAGTCTCCTGTGTTATTAAAGCCATGACCTCAGGAGAGCTAATCATAGTTTTTAAGCACTCCTAGCTTGAGCTCTATGCTCTTCAGCTAGAGTGCAGAGTAGGTTGGTTCTTTGACTGCATTTTGTAGCTTGAAAACTGTTAGAAAAAGACTCAAAGATTCATAAAAAATAAATGTATTCACGTTTTTTAATGACGATCACTTTTATTACACGTGTAAGTTGATGAAATTTACATTTGATTATGATTATTGGTGATTTTTGACAAAGGCAATGATGTGCTTTATATATGTTTATATGCTGACCCCTTCATAAAACCAATATTCCTAGTATTTATATTTTGCTATTCTGACCTTTTGACAAAGTCAGCAGGTCTGCCTTATTTCGAACATCACATACATAATCAACCGTGTACGGTATGTAACGTTTACAACAAAATTTTTACAACGCACTACCATTACAACGCAGGCATTACCACGCATACCAATAAGTTTAATATTCTATCCAACACCTTCCCTAGTGTCCACTGGGACTGGAGTTGGAATAGAAAATTATACTTACCACTATCCAGCACCTCTAAGCGCTATGCGTTGTAATGGTATGCGTGGTAAAAACCGCGTTGTAAAGGTATGCGTGGTAAAAGTATGCGTTGTAACGTCATACATCTACCGTGTACACCCATGATGTTTGGGAGTTAGGCCATGTGCCCAATTCACCATGAGTGGGGGATTGGGTGCAAGGCTGTACCCAACCCCCTCCCTGTGCCTAACCCCCACTGCGCAAAACATATGATCAGCTGGGGTTTTGGGCACCAGCGTGTTACTGGGCGTGGTTGGCTGCCCTGAGGAGCTAAAAACAGGGCCTGGCCAGCCCCACTTGGAGTACGACTGAAGGCAGTAGATGGTATCGGTTTGGGGTTCTATATAGTGATAAAATATTTTTTTATGTTAAAAAAAAACTGGAAATTCACTGAAAAAAATCCAAAAAGGTTTAAGTGATGTTGCAGCTAGGTAGGGTAATAATATCTTAATTTGCATTGATATGGATGAGCAGAGTGTGGGATTGGTGTTACATATTTTACAAAATTACAGTAGGGCCACAGGCAGGGGCAATGGGGGGAGCAGCGCGGGGAGAATAAAAAATAAAAAAATAAAAATGTGCCTGCAGCCCAACGTTCACCGTCTCACCACCTCTTCAGCTCCGATGCTCACACAGGCACCCAGACTTACCTCCACCAACCCAGATGCTACTCTCATGCTGATATTACCCAGCATGAGAGAATCAAGGGGGTTAGACGGAGCGGGCTGGTTCCATGCTCTAACAGGGACTGGGAGCCTGTGCCCCTGAGCCTGCCGATATCGCCAAGCAATAGCCTGGACATATCCAAGTGTACATGTCAGTTTAGCCAGCCATGGACAGCCCGCCAAACTGACATGTGCACTGGCAGTGCCCTGAGCCCACCACTCCTCCTGCTCCTAATGACCCCACCCTCAAGACTCAGTTGCGGGAGTAAAATAAAATGACAATAAAGTAGTTTTGTAACTAAAGGAGGAGACGCCCCAGTGAAATTAGGTTGTTTATTGACTGGGTAGTGAGCCTTGGTCAAGCAGCAACAACAATTCTTGTCAGGCTGAGGCACAAATGAACCCAAATTGAACCTTTGCTTAAACCTCTGGTAGCTTGGCACAGATCAGTCAGGTTTAAGTAGGTAAGGAGTAAAGTATTTGTGCAACACTTCAAACAGTAATAACGAGAAAAGCTCATTCAAAATGGATCCCACACCAACTTAGAAATATAGAGATAATTAAAAAATATATAACAAGACCGAAACAACAAAAATTATATCAGTAGAACTGGAGATAAACATTTTTAATGTTTTTAGTCAAAACAGCACCAAAAAGCACAAAGCGCAAAACCGTGGACACCTGGCCAAATGGACCGGGACAACATTACAAGTTCAGGCTGACCAAAATAAAGTGCAAGCCTACCACTTACAGGGTCACAATTAGCCCAGCTGAACAAGCTTCCATTACAAGAATCCACATCTAAGAGGAGTCATACAGCCGAGGCGATGCTCTTATTCTGAGGTGCGGTAAAGCAGTGAGGGAAGACCGTGCTAGGCATCAAGGAACCCATTGATTAGGGCTTGCGATGCAAATTCTGGGTTTGAGGATGTGATGTGCAGTTGGGGTGCTGAATTGGTTCCGAAGAGCTGCTAGGTCTGAGAGACGGAGTCCAGCACCTTCAATGTGGCTGCCTATAGGAAAAGAATGTGAGGGCAGCACAAAAAATGCATTTTGCAGTGGTGCCTCTGAAGATAATGCGGAGGCGTTGCTGGTCTTTGCAGCGATTCAGATCCACGAAGCAGCAGCAATGCTTTGGTTCTCATCAGGGTTGCACCGCACATAGGAGGAGATCCACACAGGCTGGCAAAGCACCTTAGGTCCACTTCCTAGGGTCCAGGAATGAGAGGACACCACTTTGCAGGGCCAAAGGCTTGGGTGGCAGACTCCAGGTGCAGATTGGTAGGAAGCCTGTTATGTCACTGAGGCTTTAGATTATTAGGCCAGCCAACTAGACCATGGAATCACTTGGGATTCTGGGTTCAAGAGATGCAGGTGCAGTTCTTATCCCTCAGGTAAGAGGGGAGCAGATCAGCACAACAGGACAGCAGCCCCATCAGGTCAGTAGTCCAGCAGAGTGGCACTCCTTTCCACGTCACTGCTGTCCTCCTTCCTGGGAGAGTATCCACAGGTCCAGAAGTGTACTGAAGAGTTGGTGTCTGAGGTCTGATATTTACACGCAATAGTGCCTTTGAAGTTGGTAGAAGCTTCTAGAGACAGAACTATGAAGTGCAAAGGTGCCCTCCCTTGTTGGCCCTTGCTTCAGACTAACTACAGTGGGTATGCAGTCCTTCAAAGGTTAGTGGGACTGGACCCAGCTCCTCCCTCCCATCTTGCCAGAGATGACCCATCCATGCACACCAAGGCTCCCTATTGTGTGCGACTGTCTAGGAGCAATACACAAAGCCTAACTATCAACTGCACCCAGTCAAGTGACCAGCTGCAGGGACTAACGGTTAAGGAAGGAATATGCTTACTTTCTGAAATGGGCATTTTTTTCGAAATTCTAATTTAAAAATACAACTTCACCATACATTAGAATTTTTCATTACAATTCCCCCCAAAAAACATGAACTGGTTACCTGTTCCCATTTGGTAATTAGAGCTCATTAAATGTAATAAGTTTACTCCAATGTTATCCTATAAGAGAGGTAGGACTTGCAGTAATGAAAAAGACACTTAAGAGTTTTTCACTCCCAGGAGATGTAAACCTTAAAGGCCCATGCCCAACATTTTAAATACACTGCACCCTGCCATCTGGGCTGCCCAGGGCTTAGGGGTAACCTATATTTATTAAAAAGGAAGATTTGGGCCTGGTAAAAGGATTATTTTGCCTGAGTGAAATGGCATTTAAAAACTGCACAGAATGGGAGGACTGATGCATGTTTAAAGCGCTACCTAAGTGGGTGGCACAATCAGTGCTACTTGTAGCATTTAATTTATCTGCCTTCAGAACATGTGGTACCACTTTACTGAGGATTTACAAGTAAATTAAATATGCCAATGGGGTGTAAAACAATTCTGCCATGTTTAAAGGAGTGAACAATGGTAAACTGCGCAGAGTCCTAAAAGCCAAATAAAATGGGTTCAGAAAATAGGAGGATGAAGGCAAAAAGTTTCAGGTTGAACCTTCAGAAAGGACCAAGTCTAACATGTATGTTAATAAAATATTACATTACATTAAAAAAACCTAGACATTCTCTGATAAAAACAAAGATTAATGTCAGTTGAAACATACTGTTTTAAATTAACAAGACCACCGAAATTCAACAGTAACTATAAATTGTGAACTGGTCTAACTAAAACTGGCGCCATAGCTATTCACAGATTTTTACCTCAGTTATTACATCAATCATGACATGTTTTATGACATCATTGATAACATTACTGCAACACTTGAAATGACATCATTGATGACAAAACTGTACACAGTGAGGGCATGAGATATAGTTACCATAGATAACTATACCTGGTGAATTTCAGTAGATCTGGTCATCTAAAAACGGTGTTTTAACTGGCTTCTTCACGTAACTATAACATCTCTTTAACCTTTGTTTTCAAAGAATACATATATGTTAGAAATGGGGTGTCTGGTTGGCTAGGGTATACACCTAAGCCAGGTAGAACCTACCACTCTAGTCAGGGTAAGGGAGTTACACACCCAGAATAACCCCTGCTCACCCCCTTGGTAGCTTGGCAGAGCAGTCAGGCTTATACCAGAGACAATGTGTAAAGCTTTTGCGCAACACACCCACCAATGACCCTCTAGACACACCCCAAAAGAGACTGCGCACAAGGGTATATCAAAAACATCTTTGTATTATATACCCATAACACACATTAGACCATAAATCACTGCATTACATATTTAAACCACATAACATAAATCAATGCGCCACTAAGCGCTTCTCACAGAGAGGCACATAAAATCATAAATCACTTGGCATGAAATATAGCAATGAACCACAGTCCTTTACTGACATCACCCCTCATTACATCAGAAAGCAATCAAGAATGTTACAATAAAATTCTATCAATCAAAAAACACTTCCAGATAACTCTTGGATGCCCTGTACCCCAATAAAAGTACACCGTACCAAAACACAATGCAATGCTCATTTAAAAACCTCCCACACCTTTGGTCAAGCAAATCTATTTTAAATGCTAAAAAACATATAGCCCCAACAAAAGCAAACTTGGAAATGTATCAACCAGTCAGGGTGGTGATGATTTTGGGGACCCCAATAACCTAGGGTGATTACCAAGCATATGACTTGAACACAAAGAGTACATCATGCTGAACGATTCGGTGGTGGTCCCATCCTCCAAAGTCCCCATAAAGCATTATGGGGCGAGATTCCAGAGTGCATTAGCCAGGAGAGCGGCTATGCGGTTAGGCTTTGTTTGCCTTGGTTTCTCTGGGTTTGAGGGAAGTGTTAGCACCACTGGGCACCCCAACACTGGTCCATGGTGGTGGGCAGCTTGAGGTGTTCTCTTTGTGGCAAGGGTCTCTGAACCCAGTCCAAGCCAGTTCTGCCATCACTGCTGGAGCATGACCACAGGGAGCAGAGACAGCATTGTGCAAAAGGAGACGCAGCCTATTCAGGTGTAATCACAGCTCCTCCCACTACTCTAAATGCAGTTATTTACAACAAGGGGTGGTGATGGACAGAGTCTCTGAATTAAGCAGAGTACTCTCACCCAGTCAAGAGATCAGGGCTAGATCCAACACCGTTTTTTAGCTCATTGCACCATCCCAGTTTCAGAACCTGGCTGTATGCAAATTAGTCTGTCCCTGGCCCAGTGCATCATGGGAACAGGGCAGACCAGACTACAACAGCCAATTCTTACACTGGGAAGGAAACAAGCTTCCGGGGACCGGTTTCTGCCATTTCAGGCGTCTTCGGCCCGGCTAGCTTGAATCCTGATGGTGCAATGAGCAAGGGACTCACATCTGAGTATACCCTTCCACGCTTAGGGTGGACAAAATTATTTACAACAAGGGGTGGTGATGGACAGAGTCTCTGAATTAAGCAGAGTACTCTCACCCAGTCAAGAGATCAGGGCTAGATCCAACACCGTTTTTTAGCTCATTGCACCATCCCAGTTTCAGAACCTGGCTGTATGCAAATTAGTCTGTCCCTTGCTCATTGCACCATCAGGATTCAAGCAAGCCGGGCCGAAGACGGCTGTAATGCCAGAAACCGGTCCCCGGAAGCTTGTTTCCTTCCCAGTGTAAGAATTGGCTTTTGTAGTTTGGTTTGCCCTGTTCCCATCATGCACTGGGACAGGAACAGACTAATTTGCATACAGCCGGGTTCTGAAACTGGGATGGTGCAATGAGCTAAAAAACGGTGTTGGATCTAGCCCTGATCTTTGGACTGGGTGAGAGTATTCTGCTTAATTCAGAGACTCTGTCCCTAACCACCCCTTGTTGTAAATTATTTTGTCCACCCTAAGCGTGGAAGTGTATACTCAGACATGAGTCCCTTGCTCATTGCACCATCAGGATTCAAGCAAGCCGGGCCGAAGACGGCTGTAATGCCAGAAACCGGTCCCCGGAAGCTTGTTTCCTTCCCAGTGTAAGAATTGGCTTTTGTAGTTTGGTTTGCCCTGTTCCCATCATGCACTGGGACAGGAACAGACTAATTTGCATACAGCCGGGTTCTGAAACTGGGATGGTGCAATGAGCTAAAAAACGGTGTTGGATCTAGCCCTGATCTTTGGACTGGGTGAGAGTATTCTGCTTAATTCAGAGACTCTGTCCCTCACCACCCCTTGTTGTAAATTATTTTGTCCACCCTAAGCGTGGAAGGGTATACTCAGACATGAGTCCCTTGCTCATTGCACCATCAGGATTCAAGCAAGCCGGGCCGAATACGGCTGTAATGCCAGAAACCGGTCCCCGGAAGCTTGTTTCCTTCCCAGTGTAAGAATTGGCTTTTGTAGTTTGGTTTGCCCTGTTCCCATCATGCACTGGGACAGGAACAGACTAATTTGCATACAGCCGGGTTCTGAAACTGGGATGGTGCAATGAGCTAAAAACGGTGTTGGATCTAGCCCTGATCTTTGGACTGGGTGAGAGTATTCTGCTTAATTCAGAGACTCTGTCCCTCACCACCCTTTGTTGTAAATTACTCTAAATGCAGAGCAGGTCTATTCAGGCCTGCGTTGAGTCACCCAGGCTAGGCAAGCCAAACCTCAAACCCCCCAGTGATTGTCTAGAGTGAATGCACATCTCAGATCCTGTCACTCACACACCAGATGCTGAATAAACAGCCAGCCAGGGGCACATAGAACTTTCTAAAAGTGGCATTTTTAAACACAGGATTTAAAAATCACCTTCACCAAAAGGTGTGTTAATAAATTCTGAGTTCAGAGATTCTAAACTTAATTTTCCTATCTTGTCCCTATTGCAAGTTACACATGTAAAAATGTTACAGTGCAACTCCAATGATAAGCCTATGGGAGAGATACCATTTCAACAGTGAAAAATGAATTACACAGTATTTCACTATCAGGACATGTCACACATACTAGTACATGTCCTACCTTTCACATAAACTGCACCCTGCCCATGGGGGTACCTTGGGCCTACCTTAAGGGTGATTTACATGTAAGGAAAGAGAAGATTTGGGTGTGGCAAGTGGGTTCACTTGTCAGGACAACATGGCAGTTTACAACTGTGCGCACCGACACTACAGTGTTAGGTCTGAGATGTATTTACAGGGCTACTCATGTGGGTGACACAACCAGTGCTGCAAGCCCACAAGTAGCATTTGATGTACTGGCCCTGGCACACTCTGTGCATTTTACTAGAGACTTACCAGTAAATTGAATATGCCAATCATGGATAACCATCATTGGCACAATTTATACAGTGAACATATGCACTTTAGCACTGATCACCAGTGGTAACGTGCCCAGAATCCTACTGCCAACAAAAACAGGGTCAGAAAAATAGGAAGCAAAAGGCAAAATGTTTGGGGATGAACCTGACAAAAGGGCCAGATCTAACAATATACATATTCAAATTCGAAGACATGGTCACAAAATTACAATTTGCCTGAGATCGAGCTTTTTTATCACAGCCCTCAAGAGTTAAAGCTGTTACATAGAGTTTTGCTTACAGTGCAATAATTTCAGTGTTAATGAGCTGTTTTACAGATTGCAAATTGAAGTTAATCTGTGACACTGGTCCTATATTTCTAACATTATATGTGTTAAATGTTATTCCAAGAAAAGCTTCTCCAGCCTTTTAAGCTAAAGCAAGAGCACAAAGTAGCACAAAGTAGCAAATGTTGTATAGCTATTTTTTGAATTTTATTCTTCCACTTTTTTATAAAACATAATAAATGGTGCCACTTTCAAGTCATTAATTTTCAATCCTCCTGTTCATGTGCTGAAGAAAATTCTTAAAGATTCTCTCACTCAGCAAATAAAAAAAATTATATAGACATATACAAACCGAAAACACATAGTTATGAGCCAGCAAAAAAGCAATGTTAAAATACTGAAATTCGCCATTATGGTGTGCAGCACACAAGGTACCCTATAACCGACACCCTTGGTATTCTTAGTCCATGTGAAGCATGTAGGCATGTGAAAAACGTCTGTGTACCAATAGCAAAACATATCAGGAGCATCGGTTGTGGGGCCCCTTGAGTGTCATACAGCAAAGAGGTATTGGGTTTATGTACTGAACAAAAACAAACATCTAACTGGTTTTGTCATTTAATTTCAGGATCTTTTGAGATATACTGGTTTTAACTTTCCACATTCACTACCAAATATAACATAATATAATATATTATCATATAATATCATATCTTGAGTTGTACTGGTAATAACATTTCAACTTGTAAGGCTGAGTCAAATAATAATTCACCTGTCTGTTTCATGATGTAAGATAATAAAAAAAATCTATAAAGCTGTGATAAAGAATCTCAAATATGGAACAGGAGGAATCAAGGCCAGATTTTGAGTTCAATGCTAAAAATTAGCCCAGTAGTGAAAAACTATATAAGTATGTTGTGCTTGTACAATTCAACAGCACGTTAGAGCTAAAATGCTTATTTTGATTGCCAATAAATCACTAGGTGTTAATTGACCTAAAAAGCAAAATATCAGACAGATATAATTAAGGCCCTGATTATGATGTCCGGTGGACATAGCAGATTGGGTACCGACAGACCTCAGGTGCACCTTTGCTTCTCTCCCAGCCTCACACCAATTCCACCAAGAGAGAGTCAAGTTCTCAGAAAACTCTGGCAGACCAACACTGAGAGGTTTACGAAGAAATATAGAAGGCAGGGGAACATCACCATCTTCGACATAGCCACTCACCGTGCCATAGACAGAGGAAGGGTGGTCAAAAATTGGAACCATGATCAGAGACATCTCATCACCCTGCCCAAATACGCTACCCAAATGGCTGAGTGTTCATGGTACAGGTGGATTTCATATCTGAAGGTAGTTGAGGCCCAGATCATTTAGTCTTCACCCACACAAATTTCCCATTACAGTGTGTCCTTCTGAAGATGGAAGATCAAGGACTCCATATAAGTGACTTTCGGCCCTGAGAGGGTAACAAACTCACAGCACATCGCTGATGAGAGTAGTATCTGTCCATAACTCTTGTACATATATGAAAGTGTCACCCACATACAGGGAGTTGATGTGTGTTTGGCCACCAAGTGGTATGCCACAGTCCTTAGTTTCTGATCTTTTTGGGAAGGGGCTAGAGGGTGAGGGCAAAGAGAATTGGGGATAGGGGCAGCCCTCCCACATGCCTCATAAAACTAAGTATGGGTCTGATATGTGCTGCTTACTTTTAGGTCTTGCTGTGGGATTAGAATAGGGCAATCAGCTCCACTCCAGTATTTGAGGCTCAACTCCAGGGAATTGGAGTACCTGGAACATATTGTTCCAATTCAATTATCAGATCCCTTTTTTAGAACAAGCGAAATGCAGGCAGACCGTGGCCTCTTGTGAAGGGCTCCACACATTACTGAAAAGAATAGCCTGATGTTTAAGGGGGTATCATGCAAAGAGATAAACTGTTTTGTTCAGTGTGGACAAAATTTGGCAATAGGGGCTGGAGATGCGCAGCAATAATTTTGCTTATTTTTTATATTCTGTGGATAAAAGAAAAATAGACCTATACACGGATAAGCAAAGAGGATGCCTTCCCAGTTTCACTATTGGCCACCAAGGGAGAGGGGGTGCCCAGGGAACTGGCAGCCACATTGTGCTGGTTAAGCCCAGAGATGAGGGCAGCCTGAGAGATATCATAAAACTCTGCAGGGATTCCATCTGCTCCTGGTGTTCGGCCCTGAGGGAAGGATCAGATCATGTTCTTATTTACTGGTCAGTAATGGGCAGTTTAAGCATTCCTTGGGATGAAAGAGGTACACATAGAAGTTGGATGTCCGAGATGTAATCTTCAAGGGCACTTCCCTAAGGTTATCTCCCCTGCATATAATTTGGCATAATAAGATTGAAAGGTAATATTGATTTCCCCCTATGTATCGACCTCCACATTACTATAGTCCCTGAAAGCATTGATACAGATTTCAGAGTGTTAAGGCTGAATAAGCTATACCAAAAGTATTCTCAGGGTTCTTAGCAATGTATGAAGGCCAGTCAATGCATCTAAACTGCTCTGGAAATGTGGCATGGTGGTTTTGTGCCTCCGTTGAGGATTTCCACAGGTGCCCCCTCCCCGCTAATTCATTTATTTCATAGGCATCAACATCAAAGCCTTTAGGCGAGGTGTTGAGGAGTTGTTGCGTCGTCGTCAATCCATTGATGGAGGCAAGTGTCAGAGCCAATCCATGCCATAGATGGAAACTTCGGTGTCGAACCCATTTTGTGATGGAGGCATCAATCTGTATCGGCTTTAGAATCACTGTTGTTGAGCAGCCACTGCTTTGGCGTTAAAGACGATGCGTTTGTTCCAATTGGAGGGTGTACCTCAGGCATGGATAGGAGTCACAGACGGCAGAGTCCAGCAGAACCGGCAGGATTGTAGGAAGTCTTTTGTGTCCCTGAGACTTCAGAAAACAGGATGCAAGCCTGCAATCCCTTGGAATCACTCTGGTTTCAAATAAGATAAGTCCAGTCCTTGTCCTCAGCAGGGCAGAGATCAGCAGGCACCAGGACAGATCAGCAAAGCAGAGAAGCATTTTCCCAGAACAGCCAGTTAAGGCAAAGTGGCAATCCTTACAGCACAGTAGTCTTTACTTTATCAGAGTTCTTTCCACGTCCAGTAGTTAACTGATTTAGTAGGGTCAGAGAACTAGTATTTATACCCAAATGTGCCTTCGAGGAAGGGGATTACTTTAAAGCAGCTCCTTGAAGTGCACAGGCCCCCTTTCACCCCTGTGTGCGAGTCTATCTGTGGGGAGTAATCAGTCATTTGTGTGAGGACAGGACACAGCCTATTCAGATGTGTGAGCTCCCACTCCCCCAGAATGCACATGAATGCAGATGAGTTCTCTGTCACACCCACCCTGTCTGTGTTTGTTGCTGTCTAGAGGGAATGCACAAAGTGTAGCTGTCACCTAGCCCAGACGTATATTGGAGACAGGTTGTAGGAGCACAGAGCAAAGTTAAGAGCAGAGAAATGTCCACTTTCTGGAAGTAGCATTTCTAAAATAGTAGGTTCAAATCCAATTTTACCACTAAATAGGATTCATCCTTACCATTCCAAAGATATGAAGCATGATTTAGTTGCTCCTTTATAATCAAGAATTACAGGTTAAAAGTGTTTTAAAGAATTTCCAATGCTCGCCTATGAGAGGAGTTGGCCTCATAGTAGTGAAACATGAATTTAACTGTTTTGTCACTACAATGTAAAAATTAAACATACATGTCCTACCTTTTACTTACACAGCACCTGCTCTTGGGGCTACCTGGGGCCTACCTAAGCTGTGACCTATGGGTAATAAAAGGGGAGTTTGAGGCTTGGCAAGTGGCTTTGAATGTGAAGTCGAAGTGGCAGTAAAACTACAACCACTCAGGCCCTGCAATTGCAGGCCTGAGGCAAGGTTGAAAGGATACATGTGTGGATGGAAAAACCAGTTCTGCAGGTCCACTAGCCTTTAGATTACACACCCTGGGGTATATGGTATAGCACTTTATAAAGGACTTACAGGTAAACTAAATATGCCAATCAGGTGCATACCAATGTCACCATGTTGAGGGGAGAAGCACATGCACTTTAGCACTGGTTAGCAGTGGTTAAAGTGCTCTGAGTCCTAAGGCCAACAAAAAGACACAGCAAAAAATGCAAGTAAGCAGGCAAAAGGTTGGGGAAAGACCGCCCTAAAGATGACAGGGCTAACAGGCTGCAACTGGATTTTTAAAATAAACTCCTTATAGGGGGCGTGGATATTACCCCTTTTATTTTTAAATGGTTTCAAAAAATAATTACAATTGGTCTGGGTTCACAAGTCTCAAGAGGCAATCCCACCTATGTGGGCTGCTCATTGGCTCCTTCTGGGATTGGTGTAAGGGAGTGGCAAATTTGCCATTCACTGCGGTGCAGTTATGACATTCTGCCATATGAAGGAGGTGTGTCGGATGATCACACTGTTTTTGCATATGTATAAGATGTACATTGTAAGCTGGAGAATTCAGACGATTAATACAAATTCCACTAGTTAACTCAGAATAACAAACACACACAAACTATTGCTGATAGGTTGTGAGAGCAGCAGCGCAAAGGTTTCAAAATCAACAATTTCTCAATAAAGGGCCTTCTACCAGAGGAACACATGGCAGAAATCCTTGTGATAATCCCATGGGGGGCAGCTTTACAAAGTAATCATTGCAGAAATACTTAGGCTGTTAATTACATTGATATATTTCCAAATACACATTTAAACAGACTGTTTTATAATTATACAACAAATGTAGGTGGTAGTATAATATAATAATATACCATGTTACAGGAACTTTGAATATGGATATTTCTGTTGCTTGCAATTAGAATCAGATGTAAGATTGGAAGTTTTGATTAGACAATTATAACATCAGTAAATATATAGTGACTACACTAACAACACAGTGTTAATGTTGTGCATCAGGCCATTATGGGTTTGCAATTTTAAACAGCTAAGCTCTCTTTCTGAGGCATTTTGCATGCTACTACTTTTGCATGACTGAAAGAATGAAGATCACATGATGAAATGCATTGTTTAGAACGATGTTGTGATAATTTAATCAAATTGTACTTGTTCCAAAGGTGAATGACAGCAATTATGTGAATGCAATGATTTTTGGTCTCAGAGATGTTACAGCTCATGAAACTCACGAGACCCAACATCCTACTGCATCTCATTGTTTGAGACTCAACATCCCACGAGATCTCAAAGATATCTCAGATCTCACTGGATCCTACAGAGACCCAATATCTCACTAGATCTCACAGAGACCAGGAACCTTACTGTATCTCGCAGCCACCCCTCACATCACTGGATCCCGCAGAGATTCAATATCTTACAAGATCTCACAGAGACCTGGAACCTTACTGGATCTCGCAGCCACCCCTCACATTACTGGATCCACAGAGATTCAATATCTTACTAGATCTCACAGAGACCAGGAACCTTACTGGATCTCGCAGCCACCCCTCACATCACTGGATCCTGCAGAGATTCAATATCTTACTAGATCTCACAGAGACCAGGAACCTTACTGGATCTTGCAGCCACCCTTCACATCACTGGATCCTGCAGGGATTCAATATCTTACTAGATCTCACAGAGACCAGGAACCTTACTGGATCTCACAGCCACTCCTCACATCACTGTATCCCGCAGAGATTCAATATCTTACTAGATCTCACAGAGACCCGACATTTCAATATATCTGACAGAGATCTACCAGTGTCGTTTTGCACACAGATGCCTGGTTTTCACCAGGAAATGTCTAGTATAATAATTTGTATCATAGGGTCTTCCTTAGCCAGCTGTTTAATGCCATAGTGTGATTCTGTGAGCATTGGAGCACTACTGCCTTATACGAAATGATGGGCCCATTTCCAAGGGTACTTTTTTGAACACTTCATCACATAAATATCCTAGAACCATATTTTTGCTACATCTTAATGACATGAAATAGCTGCATGCAGTACCAGCCGCGGGCCGGCAGTGGGAGTAAATGCAGGGCGGTGACGTGGGGAGGGGGAGGGGCAGGGTGGGGGTAGTAATGTATGGATTATGGAGTTTTACAGGTAACTAAACATTTAAATACATAAAACGAATTTTGTTGCGCGCACTGCATCGCATTTTGGGATGCAGTGTACTCAACGAAATTCGTTTCATGTATGTTTACTTACCTGTAAAACTCCGTAATCCATACATTACTACCCCCCACCCTGCCCCTCCCCCTCCCCACGTCACCGCCCTGCATTTACTCCCACTGCCGGCCGCGGCTGTGCAGTACTATGCTTTTATGGTTTTAAATTAACCGAATAAAGTACTTTTGACCGACTGACTGATGCAGTACTAAGATCAAGTCTACTGCATGCTGCTCCTCTTCATAAATATTGTAGAATCAAGCATGCTTTGCATAGATTCGGTACTATTACCGCTATGTTGAATATTCATGCATAGATACACTGCACTGCAGTCATAATATTGTTTGTTATTGTTTCTTCAACCCAGTATACAATCTGCTGGCAGCCCTAATTCATTGCTGATGACCAAATGACTCCATACGAGATTCCTTACATGAAGTGGAGCTGAATCAAATATGTGCTTTGTTCTCAGTGAATCCAGCAAAATGTAAGCAGGACTATATTTGGTTATTTCAGATCAGCTTTTTAACATATTTAGCATATCCAAGGAAACTTGGGTGCACAAAATGTGTAATCCGGTTGGCAAATAAAAGCCTCACAGATTTAGGATATTTGGATTGCTGTGGGTACAGACAGGATGGTGTACATTGAAAATGTTATGAACAACTACAAATATGTATTCCAATATTCTCTAACAGCAGAGATGCTGTTTGGAAACTAAGACGCCCTTAAGAAAAGAGGCGTAGGAAGGCAGGAAGAAAAGTACAGTGCTACCAACACTCTATAATTTAAGTGGGTGTAGGTAATTGGGTTTGTCCACATACAAACATATTTTTCATATGAGGAACAAAAATGGCGAAATGTGCAAATGCACATTTGCACTATCAATCCATGTATGCATTAGCCACACTTAGACAACCTGTAAGCCGTAGAAACCATAGAAACCATAGAAACCATAGAAGTGTCAAATGTGAAAAAAATAGCCAAAGGTCAAATGTATGATCAAGGGTATCAAGGTATTCTAGGTGCAGAGCTAAAATGAAGTAAGTGCAAGGTGCAAGGATCATTTAGGTGCACTCACTCTTGAATGCGCCTGGTAAGTGTAGAGCGTGGACATCTTCATGCGACTATCAAATACACAATACACATCAATGGAACTCTATCCCATAACCCCAGAGTCACAAAATCAATATATTTTATATTTACAAATCTAGAAAAAATAGAGCCAGATGTACAAAGCTTTTTTTTTCATTCACAAACACACCAATTCGCAGAATTGGAACGTTTGCCTAAGAAGAAAGGCATTTTTCAATGTACAAAGCCCCAATTTGCAATTCAGTAACCTATTACCAAATCATTAATTTGGTTTGCGATTCAGTATTTGGAAGGGGCCCGTTTAGGTCATCCCTTTCTAATACAGAATCAAAGGTATATGTGTGAATGTTTTGCGACCGAAATGCGGTCTCAAAACATTTGCATTTTACCACTTACTTCAAGTAAATGGTAAACCATTTAACAAATTGGAAGGGTTCCCCAAGGGACCCCTTCACCTTTGTAAATGTTTGCAAAAAATAAAAAAAATTTTTTAAAGCAGGCAGTGGTCCCAGTGGTTACGTATGAAAAAGGGTTCACTCTTTAAACTTCTTTGTTTGGTCTGTAAAACTTTGCAAGGAAAGGGACCTTGTTATCTGAAAAACAAAGTACAGCCGTATATCCCAGTTCGTCAGATTAGGTCCAGTGATCTATTACTGCTATGCCTCGAATGCATCCATACGACCGTATTTGTGAGTCACTCCTTCTATTTATTACCTAGGGAATCGGCTGCCTATGTCTATCGCTACTGCCCTGATTTTACTCTCTTTAAAAAACTTCTGAAAACCTGGCTGTTTATTCTCTAGCCTGATATTGAACTGTGAACTGTCTTCCGCAGCAATGGCGCAGAAATATCCTCTTGGGGATGAATTGTGCACCTAACAATTAAATAAATAAATATTAGAACACCTAAGGATAATAAGGAAAAAGTCTGATGACCTCCACAAGGAAGTGATCGGCAGTTAGAGCACTAGTTAGATAATGGTACTAATTCTTCTCTGTCTTTTTGGATAAAGCCTCCAGTTCAGAGCACCACCACTCAAATCAGTTTCGAAAAGACATACTAGAAGGATAGGGAGAGAGACACTGCAGAATGCAGATGCAATGTTGAGAAGGAGCAATGCAGCTGGTCCTACGGAGCCAAACATAAAACACAATTCATCCAAGGCAACTATCAGTGCATATTTTTCCCCAAGGCCAAACTGAAAACATGTTTGAACGAGTCCAAATGAGAATGGCCTTCTCTGTAAGCAGACTGATTGTGGTTTACTGCAGACTGTAGATTTGGAAATCAGTACTAGGAGACAAATGAGATCATAGTCGGAATCAACAAGATAGTGATTTATCCTGTAAACAACAAATAAACAACAACCAAAATACACCAGTTGGTCAAAAGTTCTTACAATATGGTGAAAACGATTCAGCCTGATAGCTATCAGAGCGCTCCAAGTATGAACGAGGTAAGATACAGTGATAATATCTTTTTCTTAGCTTATTATGTTACATTTATACTATACAATCATTTAAAATTAGCAACTAGTCTGTGATGAGTTCTGCTATGGCCGATTTGTGAAGAATTGTAAGGCCAAACAGGATTCTTCATGCACTGCTTGGTATTACAAAGCTATACATAGAGTGGAAACTGTGGCAATGCCTCTGCTAGGTTCAACAATAACCATTTAAAGCCTCAAGAACCTTGCTACATAAGGTATTTGTTGTACAGTGCTTGTATTGTAAGAATAGGAATTACTCTAAAGTTACAGTTGTTGATGAATGCGATGTTTTAAGACGTGATGTGAACAAAATTTTAGTTTTGACTGACACTGTGTGTGCGTGTGATAACCAGAGGGGTAATCCTTTCAAGGATGATTTCATAATTGATGGCAAAACTGTTACACTCATGGTTGATACAGGGTCGAAGTGGACTATAATTCCCTTTTCCCTTTTGGAAAATGTTTGGGGAAAAAGAGCTTTGAAAGAGTGCGACATCTTCCCGTCTGGTTACCAAGGGGAGAGAATAGACATGCTGGGTTTCTTTGAAGCTGAAATTGTATTCAAAGGCAGATCAGCATATGGGAAAATTTATATATCAGCTGACGGTCCAGCAATCTTGGGCCGTCATCACCAATACGATCTCCATATAGTAGTTGATCCCAGGTCAGATAACCCAGTTTCCATAGTTGAGACTTCATCTGTAGAAGACATTTTGGCCAGATTTAAAAATGTGTTTAGAGACCAGTTAGGTGAGCTTATTGGATACTCTCATCGCATAATTCTCAAAGAGGGAAGTTTGCCTGTACAGCACAAGGTTAGAAGAGTGCCCTTTGCTTTGAAGGATGAGGTCAAGGCCACTCTGGAGGAAATGCTCCAAGGGGGGATTATTGAGCCCATTGAAGCATCCCCTTGGATTTCGCCTGTTGTGATCTCGCAGAAACCGGACAACAAGATCAGGTTCTGTGTGGATCTTCGTTCCCTCAATAAGTGTGTGGTAGCAGACGTGTTTCCCCTCCCCAACATTGGCGAATTGGTGTCAACCCTTAGAGGTGCAAGGTTCTTTAGTAAGTTGGACCTTAAGCACGCCTACCAACAAATTTGCCTGGACGATAGCTCAAAGCATTTAACTGCTTTTATCACTAGTGAGGGCACCTTCCAATTTACCAGACTACCTTTTGGGCTAGTCTCAGCTGCCAGCGTGTTCCAGAGACTTGTCTCTGAAGTTTTTAAAGGTCTTGACAAGGTACTATTTTTTCAAGATGATATTTTGATTTATGGTAGTTCTTTACAGGAACACAATAAAATTCTACAGGATGTCTTACATAGAGTAGACGAGGCTGGGTTGACTTTAAGGAAAGAGAAGTGTGCTTTTCTCTTGAAAGAGATAGAATACCTTGGTTTTTGTTTGTCAGAGGATGGCATTAAACCCAAAAAGAATTTGATTGAGGCTATTGAACTTGCACCCCCCCCGGTTGATAAGGATCAACTTCGGTCCTTTATGGGCTTAATCGAGTTCTACTCGAAATTCGTAAGAGATTTTGCCTCTAAAACAGCTTCTCTTAGATCCTTGCTCAAAAAGGGTGTCAAGTTTAACTGGACCTCTGATCACCAATCCTGTTTCAATTTGATTAAGAAGGAACTCAAATCTGCCAATGTTCTCACCCCTTTTGACACTACTCGGTCCTCCATCTTGATGGTAGATGCAAGTGCCATTGGGCTAGGCGCTGTTCTTCTACAGAAACATGGCGGTGTCGAAAAGACAATCGCATTCGCTTCTAGACCCTTGTCCTCTTCTGAGTCTAACTACTCAGTAATTGAGCGCGAAGCTCTTGCTGCGGTCTGGGGTACAAGTTACTTTCGAACCTACTTATGGGGTTATAAATTTGTGTTACGTACCGACCACAAACCCCTTGTCAACATCCTTGCTCCTGGTGGAGCTGGTAAAGGTTCTCCCAGGTTGGCGAGACTGGCTTCTCGGCTACAGGACTTCCAGTGTGAGGTTGAATTCATTCATGGGTGGAAAAACATCCAAGCGGATTGTCTGTCTAGGCTCCCCATGCCTTCCACTGACTGTAGTTCTGGGACCAAGTCCGATGATCTCGCAGTTGCTGTAATAGAGGATGTCTTGTCTGTGTGTGGGGGCACATTTACTCGTGATGACTGGTCCAAAGGTATGGAGGAGGATCTGACCTTGAAGGCCGTCATCAGTCTCATTTCTAATGGTCCCAGGAGAGAAAGTGCAGTAAATCCCTCAGTCAGGCCCTTTTTAAAAATTTTGGACGAACTTTCCTTAGAAGGTAAAGATATTCTCATGAGGGGTGATCGTTTTGTTCCCCCTGTTTTGTTGAGAAAGAAAATTCTAGACTTGGCCCATGAGGGACACCTGGGTCAAAGTCTCACGCAACGTCGTGTCAAATTGAACTTCTGGTGGCCCTCTATTGATAATGACGCTGTGGATTGTGTTTTGAAATGCAATTTCTGTAAGGAGGGTGAGAAGCGCCTCAAAGTTTTAGGCTCCCACTCCTCTCACAAGATTTCTTTTGCTAATACTCCCTGGCATAGTGTATGCATTGACTTCATAGGCCCCATGTGTGAGCTTCCTACCGATCACAGGTTTGCAATTGTCCTTATCGACTGTTTTTCAAAATGGTTATGTGTGCAGTTTGTAAAGGAAATCACTACAGATGCTACTATTAAGTTTTTGAAGGGTATTTTCAACAACGAGGGGTATCCTTCTGTTCTCATTTCTGACAACGGGACGCAACTCACGTCCTCTAAAATGACTTCTTTTGTTAATGATTGTGGCATCAGGCATCAGAAGACGAGCCTTTACAACCCACAGGGCAATGGCATTTGCGAAAGGGTGAATCGCCTGGTTAAGGGCGTGATTCAAATGTTTGTGGATTCTGGCTCTTTTTCTAATGAGCGTGTCCAGGAATTGGTTTGGGCTTACCGCTCCACACCCCACAAGTCTGGTGAAAAGTCTCCCTTTGAGTTAATGCGGGGTCGGTCACCAACGAGCAAATTGACCCCTTCTTGGCTGAATTCCAGCCATGAAATTCCTTTGGTCCATGACAGTGCCTCCTCACCCATTTCCGTGGGTGACTTGGTCAAAGTTAAGCCGGGCAGACTTGCTAAGGGCCTTAGTAAATTTAGAGGTCCTTACAAAGTTAGGAGAGTTTTTCCCAACTTCATTGTTCTATCCAATGGTGAGAGCTGGAATTACCGGAGAGTAGCTCTCTACCAGAAATGTAAAGCTTCTTCTTTTGATGACCTGCCTCCTGCCAATGTAGATGGTTGTAATGGCTACTTATTGTCCTCTGGTTCTCCTGCTGCTCCCATTCCACTGTCAGCTAGTCGGAGGGAGGTGGGTGGTGGTGATGCTTCCACTTCCTCGGGTACCTACCTCAATAGGTCTGTTCTTGATTTCAGTTCTACTACTCCTGATGCTCCTTCCTTACCTTGTACTCCTGCTCCTCCTTCCTCTTCCTTATCTGATGTCTGCTTGAGGAGCCCTCGCTCCCGACGCCCTCCTTTGTATTTGAATGACTATGTACATTAGCATTTCCTTTTCTGTTGCTCTTTGTCTCTTATTTTTATTGCAAGGAGAGGAGATATGTTGTACAGTGCTTTGCTCTTCCTTGAGCCTGCACTCTAGATTCCTTCTTGTGTTCTGTATTCTGGAGCGCTCTCCCTGCCTTCTTGGCAGTTGGAGCCCTGGTCGGACTTGGAGCTGACCTACTGTCTCTGTGCTGCAATAAAGCTCAATTTAAGCTTACCTGTGCCTATGGACCTTACTTGCATTTTACATCAGTATTGAATATACTAAGAGTATGAGGCCACATAAGAGGATCAATTCAAACCTACACACTGTACCCTATCAATAGACAGGTGGCTGGCTGCCTTTCTTGTTGTATGTCCCCCCCACGCCTTACATTCACTGTGTAAATAGCCATCTGAATTGGCAGAGCTCTATCTAACCTGTCTTTCTTAGCCTCTGGGCTAGGGAATCCTTGGGCGTGGCCTTTTGCAGCAGCGCTTCTCCACTTTATGAATCTGGTCAAAAAATGTGTTAGGTTCTGATTTTTAGTAGTGTTTGTTCAGCCCAACCCTGCTTCTGATCAGCTGATCTATATATTTTTTCAGGTCACTACACATGGTATCTAGGATAACAAGAATATATTTTTATCACAGAAATGCAATTTAGCCATAGCATAGTTTGCCTCCTAATGCAGCCAAATAACGCAGTACAAAGTGGGGAGGGGCCTGTACAACTTGGCCTGCTCTCTCCCATATGTCAGAACTGCACCGCTCCAGACTGTTCACCAGTCTTCTGTGGTACAAGGTACTTAACCCTCATCCATGACGATGAATCACTAACATTTCAGAGCAAAAACAGAGGAAATACCATGTTCGTTTGAACCCTGATAATATAACAGGGTAGACCACTTGCCCAAGTCGTACACTCTCAACAGCAACTTTCATTGAGAGAGTGGATCGGAAATGTGCTGTGGAATCGAGAATCAGAACTCAGCGCCACAATAAGTCATTGTTGTATCAGTGAATGAAATGACGCCTAAATGAAGTGCACAAAAGTATGAATATCTACAGGTCTGATACTGGAATTACAGATTAGAACATCTCTTAAAGGCCTCGCAGGTAACCACTGTCCCTATCACATACTCTAAAGAAAAGTCAGAGTGCGCTACTAACCCACCAATATGTAGTCGTTTCCCATTATTTGCAATCTCCTATGAAATAAATTGTACATAAGCAGGCCTATCCTTCAAAATAGTAATATTCGTATGGTTGCAATACAAAACATATAAGGCATTTCAATATTACAAAGCTAGGACTAGTGGCTTTGTCAGGAGTATACGAAATCACAATATCATACCTATAGTCTTTGACAGTACATGCTATATCAATAACTAGAAGTCTATTGGGTTTTTGCAAATACAGGATTCTAATGCTATTTACCAACCCAACTTGCCGCATTTAACAGAATTATTACTTTTATTAATATAGGTTGTCTAGCATGCTCTTCTAGCTCAGCTATGCAAAGGGTCAGTTTTCTCAAAACTTTCCACAAGATCCCCATTATTCTTAACAATGGGGTCCCTTCCCACCTTTTGCACCCACTTATCGCTCCTAGGAGAATCAGGACTTGGGACATTCTCCCTTTACCAGAAGGTATATGTGGCAATGCAGTTGCCCCTAGGCAGCCGCCAAAACAACGCCTCTACCTTGCATTTGTCCTGGCCCCTCCTGGGCACCTTCTACTAAAATATGCAAATTCATTTTTGTTAGGTGCTTTTGGTGTGTGCTGCTGCTCCCTCAGTGGCCTTGTAGTCATATTCTTTCTGATATTTTGGTCACTGCTTGATGGAATTCAGCTGGGCTTTTACTGCTTCACTCCTTGTGGTGGACTCCTGCTTCCCCTACTAAACTGCAGAGTCCTCCTGACACACTGAATTCTTTGGTGAAGATACTATCAGCCTTCCACAACCTCAAGTGCTTCTAGTTTCTCCACCTTAGCTGTTTGTACAACGCAGCCACTCTGCGGAACACACTCCCCCTGCAACTTAGATCCACACCACAGCACCTCTCTTTCAGGAAACAACTAAAAACATGGCTTTTCCAGAAGCTGCAGTAAAACAGGAATGTGTGATGCCGACGCAACCAGCGCTGGGATGCCTAAGGTAGCCATGCGCTATACCAAGAATCAATTTAATAATAATAATAATTAGCAGATGCTTTGGTAAAGGGGATTAGTCCTACCCTCCTGTATATTTCTGAGGGTCTCGTGGCATAGGATTCACGTAGCAGCAACTCCAAGATCCTCCGTGGGAGATCATTCTTCTTGTCAACAAGCAGGCCTTTTGTCCCTTGCACAATGACTGTGTGCAGAAGTAAGATGCTGCAGTGCCCACTTTCAGGGCACTAACAACCGGAACGGTCCAACAGAAATCAAGGATACCACACACTTCAAGGTCCCCAACAAGTCCACTCTCTACAGGACGTGGAAGGCAGTCAAACAGCTTGTGTGACCAGCCATAGAGGGAGCCCCGCAATGTCCAGAGTATAAGCCAGGAGTATCCACAATCCAAACAAGAGTGAATGAGCAAGACGTTTCCAATCCTTTCACTGTTCTGAAAGGCCCCTTCTCATCTACTCTTGCTTATGCATGGGTTTCTGGTGTCCAGGCTTTGTCCCAGGTAAGATTATTTTCTGAGATAACTAGTAGGGAGTCCTGAAGTCTGGTTTGGAGATTGTATCCCTTCTTCCTTCAATACGAGAAGGTGAATTCTCTGGAATAGATCTATTGTGTCCTTGGGATTTTGATTTTCCTACTGGATTAGCAACTGGTGTAGCAGGATATTTAAATTACAAAGCAAGGGAACTCGAAGCAGGTATCACTTTAAGGGCTAAATCAGAGAAATATGCCAGTTTATAAAACATGTTAAGGAATCAAGATATACTAAAACGGGGCTAATATTTAGTTTTGGGCGCACTTATTAGCTAAAAGACAATGTCTTTGACCTTTGTATCATATGTTAATTTGAGTATGCAACTGAAACACAACTTACAAATATGGAACACTGTGAAAACATTGCACATGTTACACTATCCAAAACAGAAAGGCACACTCCTTTTTGTTTCCAAATAAATTATTTTATTTCAGCCTAGGCCCAATCTGCAACAGTGCTGCCTGGGAACCAAGTTGAGTTCCATAACAGACTTTCATGCTCAGCCTGCGCATGGGCACTCATGTATGTGTGTGTGGGTTGTGAGTGTGTGTGCACAAGTGATAATTTCCAACCTGCATTAAGCCACCCCCCCCGCCACCTCTCCACATCAGCTGACCTTATTTTAAAAGTTTTTCACTGGAGGCCACAGATCAAAACCATTTTTCATTGAGCACAACAGTTGGTGATACTCCTTTTGGGGGTCCCACGTGAAGTACACCTCAACCTCGGGCAATTGCCAGACTATTAGTTTGAAAGACCAGAGATTTCATTGTAGCAGGATCCAGTTTGTAGAAGTTTCTGCTTTTTATGTCACCAATGAGACTTCTGTTGTGAGCATTTGGCCTTGTTGAGGCATTGCTACATCTTCATGGAAAACTGACAGCTCTTATACTTATTGATGGGGCCAGTGTCTATTATTATATTCCACCAATGATAATTGATTGGTCAGTGTCACTCTTTCATTACTCTCATACTCAATTAAGTTGGATAGATGTGGTCTTCATTCACATATTGCTTAAACTATTACTTTACCAAAGTTCAGTAGCTGAACAAAAATTGAATTTAGGTGATGAAAAATGTAAGTGTCCACAGTGGCGTAACACGGGCCCCGGCAGACCCCATGGTGCATGTTTCAGGGGGCCCCCTCAGCACAGTACTCTGTCCGAGAGCTCCTGTTCGAAACCAGAGGGGACCCCTCCAGGTATCTTGCAGGGGGGGCCCCCTCAAGTTTTGTCACGCAACTTTGTCCAATCTCAGCTCAACATTCAACTCTACATGGAGTAGTTTGAAAGAGGCCAGCAAGATCTCAGAAAGCCTTGGATGAGTACGGTCAGGCTCTTTCCGGGGGAATCTGGAAGGATATCTAAGTGTAGCATCTCAGAATGCAATGGAGACTATGCAGATCAGGAGAACTGAGAACAATAGCAGTGCAAAACCCTTATTTTAATTGCTATGAAGTTGCTCTTTATTGCAAATATCATGAAAGGAAAATGTTAATGAGCCATGTCTTAAAATGCATTCACATCTTCAAGGTATGCTTTGAAGAATTCCCCATCTTTGAACATAATGGAAACGAAATCCAGTTTTAACCTTATGAGAAGCCTCTGTATAAAGATGCTTCTCTGTGACACATGCCTTTAATATTAGACAGCCTGTCCTCATCGCACTGTAAAAATGTAATACCATCTGATAGCTCATTAACAAATCGTGATTAACTATTCATGATGACTAAAGCGCGTGGCCAAAAGCCAGCTGTTAAGCTGGATAGCGGCTACTGACAGCTAAAAGATCCGCTGCTGTTTCAAAAGACCAAGCATTGTTGATGGAGGAGCTGTTAGTTGAACACTGAAATTTGAATAAAGAAATATTGATTTGCCATCACAAGAAAGAAAGGGAGATTGCAGATGAAGCTTGCTTCGGAACACATCTGAATAATCTAATCAGCAATCAGTCTACACCATGGCAAAAATAGAATCTAGATGATAAAAAGGTGAACAGAGATGGGAAGTCAGTAATAATCGGGCTAAACAAACCAGCTTTCAAGACTCACATGATTGCCTGGTGTGGAAAATAAACTGCAGGAGTGTTGTGTGAAACACCATATAGGAAGCGTATTATTATTATTATTATTAGTAGTAGTAGTAGTAGCAGTAGTAGTAGTAGTAGTAGTATTTTTGTTGTTATTGTTGTTGTTATTATTATTATTATTATTATTATTATTATTATTATTGGTATTGTTATTGTTATTATTATCATTATTATTATTCCATGTCTCCTTTAGCTTTTTGGATGCTGAGCTGATGAGACCAGTGAATGTTGGGTGGGTGGCAACTCCCAGAAGATACATTTCCCATTATAAACCCATTATAATCTTCATAATAATCCTCGTCAAAACGAATCAGGCACTCTGACAGAAATTCAAAGATTTTATTTAGCTTACAGGTCAACACATTTCGGCTGCTTCCTTGATCACGGCATGCTTGCCAGAGAAAACGTTTCAATCATTGTGGGAGTTCATGCAATCTATTATTATTATTAATATTATTATTATTTTTATCATCATCATCATAATCAGTAGAAGTAGTAGCAGGAGTAGCAACAATAATTGTGGTAGTATCCTTGTGAGAAAATTGGTTATTATTTTGGAAGAAGATGACTCTTACTGACTGAGTAAACACAAACTGTTTTCTGAAACCACTGTTAAGGCAGAATCTTGGCTGGACAACTCCTAGCTATGGTACCATCATTAGGAAATATCCAGAGAAGAATGTGTTATGTTCAAGCAGCAATTTGTAAGTAAAGAAAGTAATACAATAAAATTTTCGAACCATTTCCAAAACATTGAGAACAAAATAATGCACAAAAGACACCAAAATCTTTAAAATAGCATACGGCACAATTTCAGACCAACGGAGTTAAGACCAGATACACTAAGCAGTGAAACAAACGCTCCAAGAGCGCTCCCACTCGACCTGTATTTCTTCAATGTTGGCTAGACACGCTCCTTGGGCAGTCCCATAGCAATACCTCAAATACAATGCTACTTGATACATGTGATTATTGTTATTTATTTATAAAGTTCATTCTTTTCACATTGTTTCAGAGAATAAAATGTCATTTTCAGACTACAGATACCCGCCATTCAGTAAGAGGGAACTCACGGAACACGCCACAGAAGTTAAAGCACCCGCAGGGTGGACACTGATCATTTTAATGTACAACTATAGACATCGAGAGACCACTTACAATACTGCCCTGTCTAAAATAGCAGTACCACGAAATAAAATCAAACCTGTGGAAATACTATCCCATGAAGAGCAGGATTGATTGCCAATCAGATACGAGTGATGGTGCCATTTAAGCAGACGGCCTCTGATAGAACAGTAAAGCCCTATGCTTGCATAGGGCCTCTCCAAAACAAATCTGTGTTCCAGACTGTCAAAACAGACCATTCATTTATGACACCCCTCCTATTCTTCAGTATAAATCTTTTCCTCAATATAAGGTCCTGAAGAAGGTGGCTGCAAATAAATATTATCCACTAAAACGTACGTCGACCTGACCTATTGGATCCCCAGGAGGCAACGCAACCATGTACATTAAATTAAATGTGCTTTCCATGTGTTGAATAGTGTATGCCTATCAAACTGGGGGAAGAAAGAGTGTAAAGTATGACTGTGACAGTGTGGTAAGAAAGGTTGTGATGTTTAGTGAGTCAGTTGTGGTGGGAGACTGATTGTAGGATAGGTTTTTTTCATATAAATAGGTTTTATCATGTATTACATTTTGAATTATTGAACCACAAATAAATAAGAACAGCCCTTTTTTTCCTTTTGTATAAAGAACAAAAAAAAGACGTATGTATATTCCGAAAATAATATTTTATCCCCTGAAAAAAATTGAAAAAAGTGAATTTTATAAATAAATAACAATAATCACTTTCGTTACCTTTCACCTAGCACCTTCATATGGAGAGAGACAGTTTATCAGCGTCTCCGCAGCAGCAATTGGGAGACCCGTGGGGAGGTTTTTTAATCCGGTTAATGCCTCCCACAGCCTTCCGGATAGTGCGGCATAATCGATCTGGGGGCCCTGTCGTATATTGGCTTGCAAGGTAAGGCTGTATGGGTCCCGGTCCCAGGAACCTCTTTCCTACATCGGCCGCTGAGAGATGTGGCTCCGCCCCATTGTTGTGGTGGAGCCAGGCAGCAGAGTGTTGGAGGAAACTCCGTTTTACAACACTATACGCGGGTAAGCGAGGTATCCTCATTAAACTGCAGTGTGAGAGAGAAGCTGATAATATCAAATTTTGCAATTCCGGGCTCAAGGAACAGTTTGTGTATCCGGTGAAGACAAGAAATGGTAATGTTTCCTTACTCGGGCTGAATTCAAACAGAGTCGGATTTAACGGGTATATCTCGACTCAGGAGGGCTAGATGGAGAGTGACTTTCAATCTCAGGGGGCACATTTTGAGATACGTCATTCTATAGGTCCAACTGGGAAAGAGAGAGAGGAGAGAGAAGCAGTTGCATGTGTTTGTTTCCCGCTTGACAATTCAAAATCTAATCAAGGAGACACGGGTCTTAATACAAGAGGTCGAAGATCTGCGACAGTCAGGAGTAGATACCAACTCGGGTCTGAACTGGAAAAAATTAAGAAAGGCAATATTCAGGAGAAAGAAAGTGATTCTACTCGAGTGGTAACGCCAAAAACTCAGTTTAAGAAGAATACTAAGAAATGGCCAATCAAAAAGTGTGGGGCAAATAAACCTCAAACAGCTTCTAAACCAGCACCCTCTTTAAAGTCGAATTTTAAGATAATGTAGCAGGTTGCTGGCTCCCAAACGACAGAGGAAGGAAAGCAAGAAACATGTGGAGTTTATTAAACTGTATCAAATTCTGCAGGTAAAGCCGGTAATGCCGGTCCCTCTGACCAGTTGGGGGCTCCATTGAGGTTGGAAAAATTTTTTCCTCCCCTTATGGAGGGTCAAGAGGGTCTAGTGGAGACACCCCAGGTTACTCCGGAAAAAGAGGCCAATGAGCCAAATCAGCCTAATTGGCCTATTTCTGGCCGTGTTATAAGTAGTGCTGCTGCCATTTCTGCTGCTGACTCGCATCTTATGCAAGATGAAAGCAATATGGTTGACCCTGGTGGTCAACTAAGGGCCTTTTTGGCCAGCTTTAGAGAAGAGATTTTAGCCAAATGACTTCTGAAAACAATCAGAGATAAATTCAGGATAGGGGGGAGATCCTGGAGCAGAAGATAGATGGTTTGGCTAAGCGAACGGAGACTCTTGAAGAGGAGGTAAAAGTCTTGGGAGAGGCCACTGCCTCTAATCTCAGTGAGATTGAAAAGCTAAAAGAAAGGAACAAGGAGTTACAACTAGATATGGAAAGACTTGAACTTCAGGATAGGAGAAACAATATACGTATTTTGGGGATAGATGAGAATGCTGAAGGGGCAAACTTCAAGGGTTTTGTTGCTCGGTTATTTGGGGAGTTACTTTCAGATAGAGCGGAGATTGATAGGGCGAACGAACTTCAGAGGGTGCATAGAGACCCATATAGGTTGCAGCCGGGAAGGAAAGCACCGAGGAAGATTATTGTTGCTTTCTTTTCATACCTATACAATTAAGGAGATTGTTCTAACCAGGGCACTAAAAGAAAGAACATCTACGTACGGGGATTGTACATACTCAATTCGTTCAGATATGGGTAAAAAAACAGCAGAGCGCCAGTGGATGTTAGTCTCAAACATAAATGAGTTGAGGCTTAAGGGAGTGCAAGTGCATATGAAGTTCCCCGCTATGTTGAAAGTTATGTGGAACAACAAAATGTATAATTTTCGGGAACCTGAGGAAGTGGACGCCCTGTTAAGAAAGATGGGTGGAGCAGAGTAGAGGGGTGCCTTCCTCAGTTTCTTATGAAGATGTAATCTGATATATTCATAGTAGTATGTTAAAAGCTGAGCTAGGCCAGGATAAGATGCTAAGATATTAGAGCTATTAGACAAATATGTGATTTGCATGGGGTTTGTAGTAAATGAGGCGATTTATAAGAGTGTGCAAGCCTAACCAACAATGTTTATTTGTGTTAATATGTAAATATATCGAATCTAGAGCTAGATATCAAGCTCACCTCGGGAGCATAGGGGTATCTTGAAGGCGTTCGCGCCCTAAGAGATAGTGCCGTGGGTTCCCTGGGGGGGGGATGGAGGAGGGGGTGAGGGTGTCGGGAGCATTCAGGGAAAAAAAGTTTTTAAAAAAGTAGGGTCCTCTACCTGCCGTGTTGTGTAGATCTACATGTTAAATTCTTTTGGTCTATGCTGAGAGGGTCGAGCGCCAAGAAACCGTTTCGGTGTACGTGCGCGGTATAAATTGTTTAACATAACATAACATAACAGAGGGTCGGAGTTTTCTTTTTTTTTATTTTAATTAACCCCTTGGCTGCGGCGGTAATTCCACCACTGTGCTGGAGGGGAGGGGGTGCGCGGCGCTGCCATGCTGGTGACGGAACCACTCCGTCACCAGCGATGGGCGCGCTGTGCTTGTGACAGAGTGGTTCCGTCACGGCCCCGCCCGCTCAATAGAACGCGCCGCACAGTTACGGAATCGCGGCAGCATGGGCGGCTCGCCATGATGGAACCACTCCGTCATTAGCACAGTTTGCCCGTGGCTGGTGACGGAGTGGTTCCGTAAAGCAGCACACAAGGGGTTAATAAATGAGTAAGAACTTAGTAAATCTCATCTCATGGAAAGTAAATGGGGTGGGATCTCAGAAAAAATCGGTCTGTATTATGGAGTTTCTTAAAAAAATCAAAGGTTAATATTATTTTATTGCAGGAAACTCATTTCGAAGAGAAGGGGTGTTTAAATATGTTTACAAAATGGTCTTGGGTTCAGGACATTTTCAGTTTGAAAAAGAGGGGTAGCACAAGAGGAGTTGCCATTATTATAAGATCCAGTAGCGGTATTAAATTAGAAAGTCATTCTACGGACACTTCAGGGAGGTGGGTAATCGCTAATATTAAAATGTAGAATAGGGCAATGGTATGTGTGAGTTATTACGGGCCAAATCAGGATAACCCAGACTCTCTGATCAAATTGGAGGCTGCTCTTTTGTCAGTTAATGTTCCAGTGGTTGTCGGAGGCGATTTTAATTTAGTTCAAAGCCCAGAGTTAGATAGGACTTCAAAGACAATTTATAATACCCCTTTGAACTCTATGACTGCACTTAAAATTTTGAAGCATTAAATAAATCTAGTCAATGTTTGGAGAGTTAAAAAAGGGAATGATAATGGATATACTTTTTATAGCAAAAAATACGGTCATCGCTCCCGCATAGACTACTTTTTAATCGATCAGGGTCTATATGATGAAGTCGAAAATGTTGAGCCTTTGCCTGCTACCCTCTCCGATCATTCTGCTGTTTTACTATCCTTGAGATTACAAGGAAAGAGAGGGGTTATGAGATGGACATTAGATCGGACGATCTTACTTGATGAAGTGGTTCAATTAAAGTTGCGAGAGGAAGCTACAACGTTTTTTCAGGATAATAGGGGCTCTGCAAAGTTACAGGTTATTTGGGATGCCTTTAAGGCATTTTTAAGGGCAGAGATTACATCCTTTATGATTGGGAAGAATCGTAGCCATAGGAAGAGAGAGAAGTTCCTTCTAGAGAATATTCAAAGTAAAGAGCAGGAATTGCAAAGGGCCTCCCTAGAATCCTTTTCTAGGGTTCCACTCCTTACTAAGGAGCTGGAGAGTCTTCAAGCAGAATATAAGAGTGTTTTGGATAGCATCCTATTAAGTAGATGGAAGGTTAGCAAAGTTCAGAAATTTTCTTACGGGGAGAAGAGTGGTAGGCTTTTAGCCTGGAAGGCTAAAACAGATAGAGTTTGGAATCAAATTTCCAGCTCGAGGGAAGGCTCCACTGGTCAGATTTTAGTCACTAATGCTGAAATTGGAGCGGAAGTACAGGGGTATATGGCTAAATATATAATGAGGAGATTGAACCAGGGGCTGAAAAAATCAAGGAATTTTTGGAAAGTGATGATCAGAGCATTTTTTTTAGCTTCTGGAATAACAGAGGAAGAAATTCGGGCACAGCTAAGAAGGATGGCAAGGGGAAAGGCGTCGGGCCCTGATGGCCTTCCGATAGAGTTATACCTAATATTAGAGGAGAACTTAATATTAGTATTTAAGGAACTCTTCGATAGTATATTGAGGGATGGGGATGATGGGATGAGGCTACAATTATTTTAATCTTGAAGCAAAATAAGGATCCGCTCGCAGCTGAATCTTACAGGCCTATATCCCTTTTGAACACGGACTATAAGGTGTTCATGGGGATATTGGCGACTAGGGTCGATAAAATCATAAAAAATATTATCCATACTGATCAGGGAGGATTAATTCCCAGAAGGCAGCTTAATGAGCTGACTGGTATAATGTTGGGAATAATAGATTTGGCAGAATGCCATAACCTTCCAGTAACCATGGCGGCAATTGACGCGGCCAAAGCGTTTGATCAAGTCCACTGGCCATATCTTTGGGCATCCTTGGAAAATGTTGGTTTCCCTAAGAATCTAATAAAGTCCCTTCAGGTAATTTATAAAGCACCAAGAGCTAGAGTGTTAGTTAATGGGAAATTAACTGAGTGGTTTAAGATTTTGCGAGGAACTAGGCAGGGGTGTCCATTGTCACCTAACTATCTCCCCATTTAAATATAACAATTTGGAGGTTAAATTAGCATTATATGCAGACGATTTAATCTTATACACAAAAAATCCTGTAGTCTCTATTTCCAAGCTCCTGGCTAGAGCAGAGATTTTTGGTAACAGCTCCGGTTATAGTGTAAACAGAGACAAAATGGAAGTAACGGAGTGGAATCAAATACCTGGGGTTAAATCGCAGATGCGATATTTGGGAATTCAAATTACTCAAAAATTAGTAAACGTCCCTATTGTTAACTGGAGAAAGATCATAGGTGGGCAAACCTTCCTCTTAACCTATATGGTAGGGTAAATTTGATCAAAATGATCATCCTTCCAAAGATAACGTGTTTGTTTAATAATATACCTCTTCCATTTGAAAAGAATGAGCTCGTAAAGATGCAGGGCAAGATTGATAGTTTTATTTGGGCATCAAAGGGTGCTCGCATCTCATGGAAAAGGCTCAGGAGGAGGTTGGAGAAAGGCGGTCTGGCGCTACCTGATTTATGGGTTTATGCACATGTCTTTCACTTTAAGAATTTCAGGATGTTTTTAAGCAAGCTTGACGAATCTGTATTGGGTTGTATTTATGGAGCAATGTTGAGTGATCTGGGGTATGAGCAGGGCCAAATTTGTTTAAATTTGGGGACCCAAAATTTTTCAAAAAGGTTTGACTTAAGATTTTGCTACAGGTAGTGAAAAATGGTGTCTTCATACAAAATAAATTCGGAGTTACTTATTGCTCTAATTATTCCCCTGGCTCGCAAGAATGTTTGGATGATGTGCTTAGCCTGCCATATGTACTCAAGGAGAATTACCTCGATTTAAATATTATCAACTTTCAGCGTGGTGGGCCAGACAGCAGTGGGTGGAGTATGAGATGTGGTTAATCCAGGCTATGAAGACAGAGAAAATCAATAAAGAAATAGCCTTGTGGTATTGATTGTTAATTGAAGGAGAGGATAATATTAAGGATGATATCCAAAAGCTATGGCAAAATGTATTAGAAAATATAAATCTGTGTGAGACCTGGTTGGCTTCTTTTTCACTGCTGCATGAGATAGTTAAACAAGCCTATTTTAAGCGCAATCATCTTTTCATTCTTTATCGGGTTTATTTGACCCCTGCCAAGTTGACAATATTTTTTGGATCTCAATATGTATGCTCAAGGTGTAAAGATCTCCTGGCAAATGATTGCCATATGTTTTTAACCTGCCCCGTGATAGCTAAATTTTGGGTCGATATCGTTGATTTTTTGAAGGATGTTACAGCAATTCAGCTAGAAATTACACTGTTACTTATTTATTTTGGCTTATGCCAGGATAATGTATTGGCTGCAGATAAAAGGGCCCCTTGATTAATTTTCTCTGTTATTTTATTGGGAAGGTGAGAAATATGTAAAGCATGGAAATCGGCTGCCCCACCCCTTTTCTCTGAGTGTAAAAACAACATCATGCGAATCAGCCAATCAGATATAGCATGTGACCCTAGAAGTCAGGAAAAGGTTTGGGTATTGTTGGTTGACTGGTGTCTGAGGAACGGGGTCCAATGATTAAGTCAATTATAGTTATCGGTCCCGTTCCCACTCATACATGAGATGTGAGGGGTAGGAATGGAAGCAGCTATTTCTTGTGCGGAAAGACTCTATTTTCATCCGGCCCTCAGATTGGGAAATGGAGTATTGCCTACAAGTTAAGGATGAGGACCACAAAAAAAAAACATAAAAACCAATAATAACATGTATCAAGTTGCATTGTATTTGATGTATTGATATTGATATGGGACTGCCCAAGGAGATTGTCTAGCCAAAAGTGAAGAAATACAGGTCGAGTGGGTGTGCTCTTGGAGTATTTTGTTTTTTCCCCTTCTCCCAGACCTACACTTCAATTACAGGAGGTACCTACTGTATATTACTGACAGATACACTAAGCAGATCATCCCGGTTTAAGGTTTTACATTTGGTCTTAGTCTCTTAAATGAAAGCCAGAATCTTCCAACCAGGAAAGGTCCAAAGCTGTATCTAACGAGGGTCCCCTAAAGTCAACTATGGTTTCAGAGCAAACGATCTATGCAGGTCAGAGACAGATGTAATGGTTTCTGAGGGTGCTTTGTTGTTCAAATCTATTTGCCACCTCACCCAAGTCCAGGCTTTTACCCTTTGATCGAGTAAGTTGTTTGGAAATTAAAACCTTCAAGTGAGCAATGGCTGGAAACTGTAGCTGGGCAGGGCTCGTCAAGGCCTGATACCAATATCTGCAAGGTACAGCTCAACAGGTTTTTAGTACAGCAAAAAAGCTCAGAGCAGGACAAATCTGTTTATTTGCACACTCTGGTTGTGAGCTCTGTGAGAACACCTCAGGGCCTTGCCTCAGTTACCAGGGGGAGCAAAAAGTGCCACATTTTTCCAGCTGCTCCAAAGGTTCCTTGTAGTCAGTCGTGCAGCTCCTGCCTCCTCCAACAGACCTCCATGCAGTCGTTCTTTCTTCAAAAAGATCTTCTGCAGGGTTCCATTATCTGTGGTCAGTTGGGCCCCGCTGGAGTCTGTCTGCATTTTGTGTCCCTGAAACACGCAAATAGGAGGCCAACCGCATGATTCTTGGTAAGATGTTTTAGTCCCTGGGTGCCATCAAGAGTAAAAAATTCTTGAGTGAGTCCTCTTCTTCCATCTAAGAGTCAGGAGTCAGGTGTCATCCCCAAGTGGAATCTACCCAGGCCCGGAATGTTTTGAATAGGTGGTGGTTGAGTCACTAGATTTATCCAAAGGACTGACCAATGATATACGAAAGTATGGTGTTTAATCCTGCCTATTGAATCACAGCCCTCAAAACCCTCCATTTGCATCTCGTCCTCTTTGCCATACTGTACACTTACTCTTGAGCTCTTTTTCAATATGGCAGAACCCTTCTGCCACCTGACAAGCCTGTTTTAAACTTCGTGGCCACTCCCCTGTTTAGCAGAGCTTGTCTCCCACCTGCCTGGATGTTAACTCATTCTTCATCCTGTAGAATTGTTGCTAAGGTGAGTCATTGGAATGAGTATGAGAAACCTGTTCTCCCTTCTCCAAGCCAAAACAGATAGTGCTAACCCTGTCAGCTATTTTTCCACCTTTTTCTGCCCCCCTCCTGCAGAGCTGATCCCTGCTCAGGAGTCAGCAGTTAGCACCTCCCATTCATCCTCGTCTCAAAGGCAGCCCTCCATAGTTAAGGTTGCTAACTCTCCCAGCCAAGGGATATGATGATTGGCAGAACTAATTTCATACCATTTCTGGCCCAGGTAGCCTAAAATACGAGTTTATAATATTACTTTTCTACTTAACTTATCAAAATTTCGATATCACTATTAAATCACAAATGCGTATGTTGAATATGGCGCATTCCCAGCTTTTCCCTTTCATGTTGTTTGAAAGCTACATAAATAAGTTTTAGAAAGTCGCAGAAAGTGTTAGAATGTATGATGGTATGTTGTTGATAGGTAAATCATATTTTTTGGGTGTGACTGAAGGCCTATCTTAGATTCTTAAATTTATATTTATTCGGCTTGCACCTCTATTTGCACGTTTCCTGGCAGGTTTTTGTAGACGTGAAATAACTGGAGGTGCTGATGGTACCGCAGAGTCCTAATATTCATCTGCTGTCTCTTTCTGGACTTTGGATGTTTTGAAGTTTATTCTGTTTAAGGTTGAGTGTCTCTGGTATGGTTGAATGCCATTGGGGACATTCTGCTCTGTAAAGGCGGGCGCTGGTGGTTATCACTCAGGTACAATTTACCAGAAGCTAACAGTGGGTGACCCTCAATTAGTCAAAGTCACTCACAGTAGAAATTCAAAAACCAAAAGTCCAACATAAAAAAATCTGTGGAAATGAAATGGCTCAGAACTCACTTCCTAGCATACCCGTTTTACCACTGTGTTGCTATAGTATCATCCAAGACAAATGATCTTCTAAGAGTCAATAAAGATGCATATTTAGTAAATTGCTACATCATTGCACAGCATTACCATTGACGCCATGCAAGCTGTTGCTCACCATAAGTTCCTAAAATGTTGTATCTTTATTTAAAGCCAGTTTCTCCTGTACGTAGTGTTAAAACAAGTGATACAACTGGCAGTATAACTCCTAACAGTGGCATAAAACAAGTGTTTATTTACTTGAAGTGATTCTGTGAAGCGAAGTGGTAAAGTAAACAATAGCAACATACTCATAGTGCCCACACTCCCAGCGCTTCCTCACTCTGCGCCACATACCACTTACATACCAAGGAAACTCATGAGACAAATTTTTGTGGGAAAACCGTGGTGCAGGTTTATTTAGCACAACAAGTGGAATTAAGGTGGGTCATCTTACGGGCGATCCAATGCGGCAGCCCCTCGCTGCCCCGCATGCCTAATGAGCCATTCTTGCACGGCGAGTCGATGCTCTGACGGTGCAGTCCATTATCCCTTTCTTTCGTTCACTCCCGCCCCCCCTGTCAGGGCGGAGCGATGAGGCACACCCCCGGTCGGTTCAGGCCCCCCGACCGCCCGAAGGACTAACGGGGCGCCGACGCTGTTTCCTGGAACCCCCTCGGCTCCAGGTTCTTGGCTCAGGCACCCCTACTGTGCCAGGCAGAGGTATTGACCGTATCCTTCTGCCGCAGAGGTACCCCTACTGTCCATCTGCTTCCAGATCGCCCTGTGACTCCGCCTGCAACACAAAACAGACCGTTAACAGTTCAAAACATGCCTGCTGCTCTGCCGCTGGGTTTGGGCCAGGGCGGGAACAGCGCAGAGCAACCAGGAACGCGACGGCAGAAAAGGCCGAGCCTCGCTGCCGCGCTCAACTTAAACCCCTTAAGGGCCGCCCCTCACCCCTGCTGGCCCGCGCCCATAGGGCGATCATGAAAGGGGGCGGTAACGAGCTGGCAGCACCGTTTGTCGCGCGGAATGTGGGACTAAGATGCTGTCTCGCTTAGCTCCCCTTCGCGTCGCGCGGCCAGCGGCATAGTGCCCACACTCCCAGCGCTTCCTCACTCTGCGCCACATACCACTTACATACCAAGGAAACTCATGAGACAAATTTTTGTGGGAAAACCGTGGTGCAGGTTTATTTAGCACAACAAGTGGAATTAAGGTGGGTCATCTTACGGGCGATCCAATGCGGCAGCCCCTCGCTGCCCCGCATGCCTAATGAGCCATTCTTGCACGGCGAGTCGATGCTCTGACGGTGCAGTCCATTATCCCTTTCTTTCGTTCACTCCCGCCCCCCCTGTCAGGGCGGAGCGATGAGGCACACCCCCGGTTGGTTCAGGCCCCCCGACCGCCCGAAGGACTAACGAGGCGCCGACGCTGTTTCCTGGAACCCCCTCGGCTCCAGGTTCTTGGCTCAGGCACCCCTACTGTGCCAGGCAGAGGTATTGACCGTATCCTTCTGCCGCAGAGGTACCCCTACTGTCCATCTGCTTCCAGATCGCCCTGTACTCCGCCACAGCTCTGGAGGAGGCCCCCGTCGATGACAGAGCCCCCCACCACCTATAACTTTCTGTTACTATTTTCATCACTTGTATCTTTCTGTGTCTCGCATTGCCGCATTTCGTACCTGTCACCAGATCACTGGCACCCTGCTGCTGTTAGGCACTCTTTTAAGTCTAGGGGAAAGACGTCCATCCAGCCCAGACAAGTGCACCCCGTCCTTTCCGTAATGACCCACAGTCCTTTCCTGTAACACGCATGCCTGATGAACCCCAGGCCTCTCCTTTCCATGCATTCTTGCATGGCCCTGTTGACCCTCTTCCTGCCTTGCTCTAAGGCAACAGCTGATCGCGCTCCCTTCCAGGCCCTACGGGGAAAAGATGATGATGATGTTGTGAGGCCCGCCCTGCGCTGCTAGACATTGGTCAATCCTGCGCCTCAGCTGGCCCCGTCTCGTACCCGGGAACCCAGCCCTGAAATTCGTGTCCTTGCTAAAGCCGGATCCCATTTCCTGTATGAAGCCCACTGTTCCTGGTACCATACGCATGGCCCATCACCTACACGAAACAGTCAGCTGGTAGCAAGAGGATGTCCACCTCCCCACTCACTTGACACCCCTTGCCCAGCCCAGCCCTATATTTTGAAAATGTTTGACCTCCCTCTGTCTGTGGCAAGCCTTGTGCCCCTGCCGCACGCCTACACTCCTAATATTCTTCTAGGCGAACAACCAGCTTCGCTTTTAACCTCAAGCTAGGCTGCTGTACATATTTTCGATGTGTAATGCACGTATTGGCATCGGCTGTACAGTGGTTTCGGGCTGACCTTGCACTCGTTTCCTAGTGTTCGGGTATATGTTTGGCCCCATCGCAGTAAGGCAAGGTGTTCACAATTATGACCCTTCTTACTGATCTACTTAATCCTCCACGTTGGCACTCCCGTCCTTCGGACGTATGTCGCAGTGGAATTCCCGCACTAGGCAGGGGTCCATGTGCTTAAAGGTGAATGAACCAATATACGGAAGTACGTATTTACCGCACATTTACACGTGCCCAATTCACGCTAACTTTATCATTTCATACGCATCTTACCGTTGATGAAATTTCTGTGTGCAAGTGCTACTGTTATCGCTTGTACTGGGAATGCCGTGTGTACCCCTTCAACCAACCCTAAAGAGTCATTTCCTGATACTCTTACAGTGCCCGCACCTGACTAAGGGTGAAAAGTTGCAGGCAAGCCTACTTGGGTCCCAGCCGAGTGACTGCCATTTATTGCAGCATAGTACTTATTTGAATATGCACCGGATGGACTCTCCTGCCAGTGGTGTGGTCTACTGCACAATACTGCAGTGCCTTTTGGATTACATGTGTGGGTTCCCACCTTGTATTTATGCCTGCAGATTTAAGGAACCTGCAATCGCCCTTCAAATTATGTTTCCCGTGCCCTATCCATAGCTGTCTGTTGTCTCCAATATCCGTTATGGCTACCACTGGAAAACCTTTCCCTGGGATTTACAAAATCCAACCCACCAGGAGTGCTAAACATACCTGCACTGACAGATGTAGCCTGAGGGCATTTTAAGGAGCTGGCCCCGTAACTTGACAGGTGTAGAAGTTAACCTGTGCACTTCGATCCTTCACCGTTATCCAATAACGATCACACACATGTCCGCCTGCGCTCCGACCCTATGCTGCCCTTTGACGATAAACCGTTCTGGCCACATGCATCACATATTCATGCCTTCTATATCGGTGGCCCTGAAACTACGCTGGGAAAGCTTCTGGGCCGGCGCCACCACAGCTGATAAACGGTGCTGCGCGCGGGCCGTGATATGGCGTGAATTGGGGACCGCGGGCATTGACGCGCGCACCTCAACCACCTTGCTGCCGTCACTCATAACATATTCCTTCCCGTGGGCATTCTTGTGCAGTGCTTCAACCTGCCTCATTGCTAATTTTAAGTGATACGTCAGTGCCCCTATCACGAGCGCTGTATTTCTGGGTGCTCTCATTAGGCTCCTGCATCGTTATATCCAATTATCGCCGTGTTCTAGCATACCCAACTGCGCCGCAGGTGGTCACATGAATGCACGAGGACGAGGCTTTTCTCCCCCTGAGGTGCCCATAGCACAATCTATGCAGAACTACATGCCCCAGCTTCCCTGTGAATACCCCCGTGTCATATCGGAATGTGCGCTATGCCCGCTCCAGTGTAGGCCTCCTTTGAACAATGCTCCCCAATGATCCCGTAGCCAAGTGCACTAAGGCGAGACCCCAACTGATTGCTCCTGGGTGTTGTACGCGGGACTGATACCGGCGAACATAGCCCACACACCAAACGCTGTGCTCCCTGCTCCCGCATAAGGGCACTTTAATGCTTTGTCAGTTGCATCCACGCAACGGAGCATCAACTAATGTACATTTGCTTAAATGAAGTATATAGCAAGCATACGTATATTCATTTTACACAGTTGCTTTATGGGCAGTCGGTGACTTTCAGAGCAACAACCCTTTGTATATTTATCCTTTTATTTAATATATGGGTACAATGAACGTGTTTATTTGGTAGATAGTGCCGCTTTTTCAAGTCAGTATCGAAATAGTACAGATGACTTGTGTTCCCTCTCATGTCAAACACATTTGTTTCAAGCATGGTGGGGTGCGAGACTTAATTTCACAGTGTCTCCACACTGTCGACACGGGAGATTTACTATGCTAATCCTGCATATACTGTAGTCCCGCCTCTGCACCTATCCTAACACCACCCAGTGTTTGTTTCTTGACAAAGGTATAACTCGAATGGCCTCGACCAGTTAATACACAAAGGTATATACACCCAGGGCAACACCTCAGGTGGCGATGCTTCTGCACATGGAGCTGTTTCTTCCGTGGATCGATTACCCCTTCCTAAACATGACACACACAGATGTGCTCCTAATACCGATGTATCATATTCCAGAATATTTACCTCGGGTGGCGTAAATTTTTGCACAATCCCGGATGGAGCTGTCTATTTAGTGGATGTAATATCCCTACCAAAACATGACACACATAGATGTGCTCCTAATACCAATGTATAATGTTCCATAATATTTATAATCAGGCGTATTGGATGCCCGTCCTTTTGTTCCCGCGTAACCTGACCTATTCTACCTCATGCACTTACAGCCATCTGAAGTTTGTCACTTTACCCCTGCTACCCATCAGGCCCTACTTAATGTTGAAGCCGGCTAAGGCAAACACGTGGCCGGCAATGGCGGCGGGATCATACCCCACCCAGAAACGCCTAGCGGACTCAACTGCTGGGCGCAACGCGTGGCCAGGGCCGCCCAGCGGACCCAACTGTCGAGCGCTCGGAATAAGTGTGGGCCCCACCTGCTCTCTGATCTGGAGGCCCTAGTTCATTCACACAGACTTTCATCCTCATGAGGCCGATAACATTGGTAGCAATGAGTCGAATATCACAAACGTCCACTATAACATGTGTAGCAATGAGTTGAATATCCACAAGCATCCACAATAGGAGCCCCGACAATTACCACGACAGCCCCTGTCAATGCTGCCCGCTGCCTGGAACACCGGCCACTGGAACCATCCAGGAGCCCTAGAAAGCGCCTGAGGAACGTAGAGTCGGATATATGACCGGCGCCAAAAGCCTGTTCCCAGCCGGCTCCTTTTATACTATCAGTGTGCCATGGAGCGGTATGGAGAAGGCTGCTATGTACTGACATTAGATGTGCCCCTAGTTTCGGTGCAATAACATTTTAATCTCCTGCAACCCTATGGCGTGCGTGCCCTTAAGTTATAAATATAGGGGATGTAAAACGCTTCGGGTCAGTTCCATACACAACATCGGAGTGTGCCTGTCTACCTTACTGTATCCCGCCCAGCCCTACATGCACCCACATGTGAGGCCCAAACACCATTTAATCAGGAGACAGGGCTTCCATTTAATCAGGGGACAGGGCTTGCATCCGCTGTACGTTTCTGAAGCAGAGGGACATTTGCAGTTTCATATCTAAACGTTTATAGCTCACCACTAAGTCCATAGAAGGAATCCTGCCCCTGATAGCAGATGGAGGAGGCAGCATTTCTACGAACCCTTACTGCGAGTCTGTGCTATTTACGATTGATACATCAAGCACAGCACAAAATTGGACCCTTAACGAATTTCAGACACTGTGTGAGCAAGTTCGGAATTTCGGAGGCAAGTGGTAGTAATATCTCAGTCAGATATATTGTAGTCCGTTTTAAGTGCACACTAGCCCATCGGGTACATTCACCGAGTAAAATACGCATGCACCATGGTATACCCCAAGATCACGGAAACTTTCTAAATATGACACACAAGAGCTGAAGCTGTTCTAACAAGCGAACCACTCTTCACTGGGGAGCCTATCACAAAGGTAAATTTACGTGTGCAAGGTTACTCCGAATTTTTTTTTCCTAGAGGCCCATTCACAAAGGTAAACCTATAAGTAATACATTTACATGTGTCAGTTTACTCCTCCCCTTTTGGGTAACTTCACTACTTTTACAAGTGTAAAGTTACTCAATACTCTAGACTTCCATGCCTTTACCCCTGAACTCGCATACCTCACGACACTAACAATGGTAAATCTATTCCCCGTCATGACCAGTATGTATCCCAGACCCTATCTACCTGGCTGGCATAACCCCCCGATACACAGGGTTCCTGTGTCCTACCTCCTGTATGGAGCACCAGGAACGTAAATACTTTTCAACCACATAGGAACACTTTTACAGGGCTTGTGCATGACATATGCATGCTACCTTTCTGCTCTCACCAAAGTGCATCAGCACGGAACACCCGAAACGTAAACTTTTAAACCGCAAAGGCACACTTGTATAGGATTTGTGCATGCCATATGCATGCTACCGTTCTGCTCTCACTAAACCCGTATCGTATTACCCGCTGCTAGAACCATGCACTAAACGCGCGCCCATTGTCCGCGTGGCCGGCAATGGCGGCCGGGTATGATGGCCCGCCGGCTATGACCAACACGTGGCCAGCCATGGCGGCGGGATCCGACCCCAACCCAGCACGGCCGCGCGGCCTGTGCCTTATCACGCCGTGCCACCTCTCTGACACGGAGCTCTGCCATTGTCACGGCGCTCCCATAACCGAAACCAGCACCTATCCTTAGCGCTCGCTCGCCTGGGTACCTTACTATATGTACGTTTCCTCCCCACGGTCACCATTTGTACTGAAAGCGAGCCGCCACCCCCACATTGCAATGGAAAGCGAACTCGCAGGCGCCGATCTCCCGAACGGGATACGAGATGCAGTTGTATTGAAATGTTTTTAATATATTCAGATCACCTCAAAATTATTCTGCAGGCTCTTAAAGGGGGCCACACTGCCGCTTCATTCAAAACATAGAATTTCGCTTCGCAATAGAAATTGGAACATTGGTAGCGACCCGTTTCCTGCCTCGTGTCGCTGTTTCTGCAGATTAACAGTGGCGCAGCGTTAAAATTCATAACGCCTAACTTTTGTGAAGCACGAGTGAATACATTTCCAAAAGCGAAACAGCTGCACATGTGGCAGAGTTTGCGCTCTGTGAAAAGTTTAAAGGCACACAATAAACGACCCTTTCTTTGTCGTAAAACATTGCTCTTACTGAACAAAAGCGTGGCCAACAAAATGAACGTAATATGACGGCAGGTGGGGAAGAAAGAGAGAAGACGAATGGAGACCATGAGCCGGAGGTCCACTTTAAAACAAAGCTCATATTATTTAACTGGGACCCGGCTTCCTAAAAATGGAGCCTCGCTCCAAGACACAGGGCTAAAATTGTATTTTTGAAATTGAAATTGCACTACATTTGTGGCACCCTGCTAATCATCTACAAACGAGAGAAATTCATTTCGGATTGAAAGTTAATCTATGACATGCTACGAACACATGTGCTAATGGCAAGAATGTAGTAGGAATGCTGAGCTATCCTAATTTGGAAAAGGCAGCGATCCGTTTGCCTTGTTTTTAACACTCATGTCGAATGCGGGCATCGATCCCGCTACCTCCTGCATGTTAAGCGAGCGCTCTACCATTTGAACTAATCCTCTGCACAATCGAGGCGCTTTCAGACTGCTCACTATTCCCACGTAGTATTGCCCTTGGAAGCTCGAGAACCAACACATGAACGGCAATTTTAACCAGTTTCATACGGGGGGAGGAGTATTACTATAGACGACCTGGCTATAAGATCTGCAACACTCGGGTAAAATAACTAACGGCATTACCTCGGCGCAAACATCCGTTCCCCCTGAATGATCCACATGTTGTACAAGAAACCGCATGCACCACTGCACGCCATCTGGTAAACGATGATCCAGGCCAGGCAGCATTTTTTTCGCTGAGAAGGAACCTATACAAGAAAGCCTGAGAGAAACACGGCTCAACTGGCTAAAACGGCAGAAGGGGATGAGCCCAGTTACGGCTACATTCACTTTTAATCAGGAACCAGGCCTGAAGGTGTCAGGGCACTTCTAATGAGCCCCAGTTATATTGCAGATGGCTACCCTCACTCTAGTCAGGCACGGGGAAATCAATCACGCAATGTTGCGCGTCCTCACCGAGACCCGAACCCGGATCCCCAGCTCCGCGGTCGACCGTCCCAACTGCTAGACCCCCCTCTCCCTGAAACCCAGCACACCCGGAGATAAACATTGCACACGCTAAGGGGCACTCCGTGCCATGCTCACGACCGCCAAAGATACACAGCGATGCCACACCTAAAATCAAACAAAGCTCTCCTGCCCATCATAGCCAACCACACCGGCGGACTCCTGCTCACGACAAGGAGCCCGAGTCCATCATCCTGAAATTGCCCACAGCAACCGACCTCCGAGCAGACTGGCCGACTCGGCTGCAAACCGTGTCGATGACCCGCGGACCAGGGGCACTCGGGCCAACAGCCTGGCCCAGCAAACCTCGGGCAGAGGAGGAACGTGCGCGCCGCTGCCAACCATTCCGCGGGAGACAAGACCAACGCTGCCCCTTTACAGGGGCACTCGGGCCAACAGCCTGGCCCAGCAAACCTCGGGCAGAGGAGGAACGTGCGCGCCGCTGCCAACCATTCCGCGGGAGACAAGACCAACGCTGCCCCTTTACACGACCCCGAAATTCGTCCAGACATCAAACAGACTCCAACAGTGCTACCCAGCCGCGTCGAGTCTGCAGCACCACAACCGCCAACAAACGCTCCGCACTCTAAATTTTTTGGCGCATCCAAGTTCACAACAGCAGAGCCTCCCGAGCCATGGCAAAGCACCTCCACGACCCAGGCACACCCAAACATGCAGCCCCCCGAAGAACACGGCCTGACCATCCATCCCGTGCACGCTCACCCTCGGCGCCCCCGGCAACACAAACCGCTGCTCGGCATCAGGGGACAACAAACGTACCAAAAACTTCCTCTCTTTGTCCCCACCGCTCTCAAACACCGGCACTCACCGCAAAACACGTCGCAGGAAAGAAACCCGACGCAAGACCACGCTCCATGCAGGCGCAGGACGCCCGGCACAGAGGCCGGCGGGGGCACCATGAAGCAACAGCGCAGAGCAACCAGGAACGCGACGGCAGAAAAGGCCGAGCCTCGCTGCCGCGCTCAACTTAAACCCCTTAAGGGCCGCCCCTCACCCCTGCTGGCCCGCGCCCATAGGGCGATCATGAAAGGGGGCGGTAACGAGCTGGCAGCACCGTTTGTCGCGCGGAATGTGGGACTAAGATGCTGTCTCGCTTAGCTCCCCTTCGCGTCGCGCGGCCAGCGGCAAAAAGCGGGGTTGCTTTTTATAGGGAAGAGTGACAATCCATCCAACATTCCTGAAACTATGCCCTGCAAGGACCCCCAATATTTACTGTCGGCCTTTATAACTGTGATCGAACTATGGGTTATTCCATTCTGTGTTTCCTCCTCAGATATCTAAAGCATTCATCTAAGTTCCTTTTCAGACTCGGTATAAATCCTTTAATCACTTAAAATGTGAAGCCTCTAACAAAGCAGTGTCTTCGCTGAATTGGGTAAACATTACATGTTTGCTTTTGATGTCCTGTCCCGTTTGACATTAAAGTAAACCACGATTAACCGTACCGGAAGAATTTTGTTTACGCAACGTTGACAATGAACAAAACAAGAATGTATGTCTGTAGGCTATAATTCACCCTGCTGTTATGTAAAGGTCAGGTAACAGCAAGTTGAGTTCCATTGGTACAGTTGTTTTTTTCTACCCGGCCTGCCTATCCCCAGACAACTGAACCAAACGTCAAAACTTAAGTTCCTCCAGTGTTTTGAAATTACATTTCTCTTGCCTGCAGCTGGAAATATTAATTTTCTGTCAGCGATCTGATGCAGTCTGTGTCCCATGGTAGGGGGCGCAGTCTTAAATGCCTTTATTGGCATAATTGTGCTCTAAGAATGATGAAAAATAACAGTCTATGTTTGCCACTTTAACCAGTTAAAATCCATCACTAAAACACTCCCTCCCACAAAAAAACATAGGCAATGGGATTAATAAATGAACAAATAAAGAACGAAAGACATTTATACATAAATAAATACGTACTTAAATAAATATATATTCGTTATAACTTCAAACTGTAACGATTTTTTCTGATCTCTTTAATTTGCTATATCTAATATAAGAAGGATCCCTGGATCTAAAATATGACAAAGCAATATGACTAATTGTATGCCATCATTTCTTGCTTGCATGTTGTCTAGCTAAATTCCTATACCCTTGTAGGCATGTAAAGAGATGTATGCCCTCTAGCCCTGAGTGATATTTAAATGACGGTGGCGTGATTCACATCATTTGGGGAATTTTGTGTTACTCTTGTTACCTACAATTCCTAAAATGACACTAGTATTCCTCTTTGGCTAATTGTGTGCCATTTGCTGTAAAGATTTGCAGCGAGTGGCGCAGTTCATTGTGGTTTTTGCTGAAAATGTACTGCAAACGCATGGGAACAACAGAAAGCAAGTGGCTGTTGTTTGACGTGCTCTTGTTTAAATGCATCCTCGTGCCCAAAATTGACACAATGATGTATTTCATGTTAAATTTAGCACTAGATGACAGACTTGCATTTTACATAATTGTGCATAACTTTGCATAATTTTTCATAATTTCTCGTAATTATGTGTAAGCAAATTACGCGAATTTCACACACCCCTAGTGATATCCCGACACTACTATCTATGACAGAGTCATGCTGCTTGAAAATGTAAAATGAATTAATATAGCACAAGGACGTATAAAACCCCAGCTTTAATTTCCTTATTACAGGTGAGAGGTAATGTTTCTAGTCACCTCTAGGCACAGCTGCTCAACTTTAGGAACTTATCATTTTTAGGTTTCGACCTGGTGAGGGCACGAAGTGCCCCTCCCAGATCGAAAACTTTTGTCTTCAGTATGGATGTCAGCACCGCCTCTGCCTCTCATTGGCTAGCTCCATAAATGGAGGCTAGCCATTGGGAGACAGAGGCTGTCAATCGCGCTTTCTCTTGAAAACGCGATTCGGGGGCGTTTCTGGTGCTTTTTTAAGCCCCGCCCCTTTGTCCCGGGCCGCGCTGTCATTGGCTGCCGGCCCGGGACACCCCCCTGACGTCATCCCCGGGCCGCGCTGTGATTGGCTGGCCGGCCCGGGACACCCCCCTGACGTCATTCCCGGGCCGCGCTGTGATTGGCTGCCGGCCCGGGACCTGACTTGTTTTTAATGGTAGCTGCATCTCGGGCGACTGCTTCTTTTAGACGGTGAGTGGACAATGTTAATTTCCAACAATGCTTTCCTGCACATTGAGAGTGCATGTAACCCTGCTTCGGCACCCCTCATTGACTTGTGTTACTGGCCGGTGCCTCTCTTGCGGATCTTATGAGCCTCTTATCCGTGCACCTCCCGCCCCTCTGCACCCCACCAAAATCTCTCATTTGCACAACCTGCGCTCGTCTTGAGCAAATCCTGACCGGAGCACGGTTGTCTGTCTCTTCTGCTGTCTTGCACCACTTCTCGTATGTCTCTTCTCCACCCTTCTTGGCCGTTTTCTGCGACACCCCTCTGCTCCTCGTCTCTCACGTGCCCCTCCCCGTCGCGTGTCTCAGGTTCCCCTCTCCTGCGCATCTCTTTCCCCTCTGCGCCTTCTCTCTCCCTGCTCCCGCCACTCGCCTTCTTCAAACTCCCGCCTCTGTTCTCTCTCTCACTCCCTCAGTCTAGCTCTCCCCCCGCCTCTGTTGTTCTTTCCACACTCTTCTCTTCTGTGCCCTTCCCTCACAGTCTTACTCCTCTCACATCTCGCCCCTCACTTCCACTCTCTGTAGTCGTCGCAGTCCTCCCACCCGCCCCTCCCCATTCTTTCACTCCCACCCACCCCCCTCCCCTGATACTGGCTAGACGGGTCCGGCATGTTTTCGCCAAAGTAAATAAACCACTTACATGAAAAGTTCTCAAAACAATGTAGTAATTCCGCACTCCCCTTCTCTGCTTTCCAAGTGTACGTCCCCTCTTATCTTACAGACCGCCCCCTGCACCTCCACGACGCAGGGGACCCCCGGCTCGACACGCAGAGACCCCACCATCTCTTCCAATTCAACACCCCCCTCCCACCCCCCACCTCCCGGCAGATGAGTCTGGATGCGTGCACCTGAAGCGCTTTAGGGCTCGCAAGGGGTAAGCAAGCGCTATACAAATACCAAAATATTACCTGCAGCTGCTGTTTTTCCGAAACCCCCCGGGGTGTCTATGGCTAAGAACAAAGTGCAAGGACTGTTCCGGTCCCCCAGATCCCAAACTCGCCTCTCGTTCCTCGCCTCCCCTCTGAAGTGCGAGCTGCCCCCTCCTCTGCTCACCCCTACATCCGTCTCTCAGTTTTTCTCCTCCTCTTTCCTTCCTTCCCTCCCTCTTTTATTCCGCCCCCACCCCTTCGCCCTCTTCCTCCCCTCCTCGACACACCTACTTCCCTGTTCCCGGGCACTCGGATTTCTCCATTCATGCGGTGTCCCTCAGAGTACTTATTAATGCTAGTGACACCTCGAAGCTGCCCTTTTCTGCCCCCGAGCCCCTTCACGTACACTCCTTTATTTTCCAGTATGAGTCTGCCCCGACACCCCTGAAAGTTGCTGCATTGTTACCCTGTCCTGGCCGCTCTTCCCTCTGCCAGGGCTGTCACTGTGGCCTCTCATCGCTGTGGGATAGTCAGTCCATTCTTACATGAACTGTTCCTCTCTCGAGTTCGGGCCGCCCCTGCCCTCTCTCGGCCTCCTGTCTGTCCTACCCGCTCAGTGGTCGAAGTGGAGGGGATTTGAGGGGCACGACGTGCCCATCCATATTTTATTAATTTGAGAAAAACAGTTCCCATACTTTTTGTCAACAGACAACCGCCCGGGACAAAGAATCCTGACAGCTGAAATGCTTCAGCTGAAGTGAAGCCTCCTGTACTGTGAAACCGAGCGGGCGGGGGGGGGGGGGACAGAGAGCCGAACAAGCCTTCTGCCAGTGCTGCCTGAAAGAAGTGTACATGTGCACAACTGGTCAATCTGCAGATGTAAGGACATCTGGCTTTAATTAATGTAATCATTTGAAGCTTCCTAATGACATAGATATATTCTTTTAGAGAGTTATTGCAAGGAAGCTGCCAGCTAAGAGTAAAGTGTGTGCTTTTATAAAAAAAACACATAAAAAGAATGCTTCCTGATGACACATTTATTTTTTAGGAGGGGAATGTTATATTGAAACTTGTAAATAGGTTTAAAATGTATACAGCGGTGGTAAGGAGTGAGAAGGCTAGATGGGTGCCACTCAAGAGTAGCACGCAGTGGAAGCACAGGTGAAGGTGGCACCAGAGGATGGTTGACAGATGTGAGTGGGGAGAACATTTTAGGATGGGGAAAGTGTAGTATTGTTTTGGACTGTCATGAAGATAACCTGCCCCGAGGATGTATGTGTGAAACTAAACTTTTTACAAAGCAATAATAGTCCCTACTACAAATATACAATACCACTATTACCACCTACGTGGTTATTAATTCAAAGCATAATATTCATCTAAGCCAAAACGCAATTCAAAGTACGTCAGTAGATTATTGCACTATATAACATCAAGGCAAAAATTACTTAAAAACATCAAATTTTATTATAAAAAAGAGGGATTAGACTCCACATAAAAACAAGCACTGGCGTTGCCAATATGTTTCGCATTTGGAAAGTTGGAGCTATTGGTTTTGTAAATGACATTTTATATTTATATATCGTTATTGGCATTGTCAATAACCATATATAAATATAAAATGTCATTTACAAAACAAATAGCTCCAACTTTCCAAAGGCGAAACCTATTGGCAACGCCAGTGCTTGTTAGTTCTGTTGTCACAATGTGTGCTGCCAAAGCTGGTCACGGAACATAATTATAGTTGCAGTTTAAACAAGGAAAACAAGAAATGGCTTTTCTATCTTCTCATAAAATTTCTCTAAAGAGAACAAGTGATCTGCAAGAAGGAGATATTTATGGTAATCCATTTATTATTTTCTACACTATAGGTCATTGCTGGAAAAAAATAATCTTTCCATGTTTCTAACAATCTGAGCCACAGCATTGTTTGACCTGACTTACAATAAACTGGTTCTAATATAATTTTGCAAAATTGCTACTTTGGGGGGGTTTAAATTCTCAGTACATATGCTGTTTTTATTCTTCTAGGCTGCAATGAACATGAAAGAGCAGGACGCCAAGGATTTAAGCAGTGTAGGGGAAGGATGATTTTGAGACCATATACTGTAAGGAATAAAATGTCCTCTGTCATACATGAAAATAATATTTCAAGTCACCTTGAGGTTCAATGCCATATAAAGGATCTCAACTTTCAGCCTCTATCCTGTATATGGTCACAGAGCCCATCTGTGACTTGTAATATCCTTATAATGCACAGCAAGGACTAAAAAAGAATTCTGCAAATCCAGATGAATCCGGGATGAGATGTTCTACGCCGTTTTGATGTCTCCAGAGCATCGCAAGAATCATTGCAATGCAGCAATTTTGGCCTAACGTACTTGCTCACTACATGCTAAAAGAGACCCTTAAGCATAACGTAGATGGTTTTATAAATGAAAATAGACACATGGATGTCGCGATGAAATAGTATGGCTATAAAAAATTGGCATGTGCCTCATCCGTGGCCGGTAGTGGGAGTACCGGCCGGGCGGTGACGTGGGGAGGGGCAGGGTGGGACGGAGTATTGTATGGATTACGGACTTTAAAAGGTAAGTTAACATAAAAATAAATAAAACGAATTTCGTTGCACACACTGCGTCGCATTTGGTGATGCAGTGTGTGCAACGAAATTCGTTTTATTTATTTTTATGTTTACTTACCTTTTAAAGTCCGTAATCCATACATTACTACCCCCCACCCTGCCCCTCCCCTCCCCACGTCACCGCCCGGCCGGCGCTCCCACTACCGGCTGCGGCTGGTGTGCCTATGTTTTAAGGCACCTTCTTTCACATTCTTAAAGATATCCTTGTATTTGCAAACCATGATCCAATGCGGAAGTCTGATGTGCAATTCATCTTTTACTCTGGACTGTCTGGCAAATAAAGTAAAACTTCAACTCAATTCCATTCTTCATGGATTGTTTTTCTCCAGTACCACATTGCAATACACTTGAATGGACACGCATGCATGAAGTTGCTCACTCTCCCAAGTTAGGCAGGAATCATGAAATTTCACAGAAGGTGCACCACAATTACCATATTTAGCTTAGTGGCTGTGGTCCATATCTGACCACACAACAACGCTATTCTAGATTTGAGACGGTGATCACACACAACGCAGAAGGAGGAAAAGGGTCTGAATCTTTTCGCTCCAAAGTTGCCTCTACTTCTTTAAGTTTGTTCACTTACTTATTTTACAGCGCAGTATAATTCTTTATGTGAGGCTGATTCTGGGACTTCCCGGCCTCCATTTTCAGGCAGATCTCTAACATATTTTCCGTACTATCATGTCATTTCCCTTCTTGCTCTTTCTTGTGTCTTGAAACTAGCATTATTTATGATGCTGCATGAAAATATACCAGGCGATATCTGACAAGAGCTGCATTTTTTTCTCAGCTAATACCACGGTGGATGACGCAGGGATTCAATGGACAGACATTCCTGGTGTCCTTGCCAGTTGTTTAGGGACCAGTTGTCTTTATGTTCTCTGGTAGTGCCATCAAGGGGAACTATCCAGGTGGAATAAAAGAAATGGGCTGAGGAACCGTAGCTGCACTTCTGAATCTGGATTTACCCTCTGTATTTATTCATAATTCTCAGATTAAGGGGTTCTGTATAGTCACACAGCCATGCTGCAATGCTTAGCAAAACATTGGTTTATAGAATGCCCCAGAGGAGAAAGGGAAGGGATTCATTCCTTTCCCTCTATTCATGAACAGCAAGTGAGCAAAGAGTAGTCGTTTTACACACCAGTGCAGTGCCGGTGGAACATATAGTGAAACTAATAAGGGGTGGTGTTTTTTATGACAACCGTTTAATCAATTCTATTTCTATGGAGGTGCAGGAGTTCCATTTGATGACCAGAAGCCCCCAGTTAGTAATAACACTTGAAAGTCTAAAGGTGACCTCTGGTAAAATTCCAAGGTATATTTTGCGTCATATTCCAACGAAATGAAAGTATTGCTTTAGATTTTAATGCCATGTTAGTAATCTCTCAATTGATGATACATAGTACAGTAATCTTTTGGAAGAATTAGGAAGTAAACGCAAACTCTGTAAAATAGTTAGAATATTGTCTTCAGGTTCAGAGAAAATTCAAGAATATCTGTGGAATACTTGGTAAGGGGTACCAATTCCCAATTCATGTTGAGTTGTTCTTGGCGGTACAAAAGGGGTGGTGGTGATGGACGGAGCATCTGAATCAATCAAACACTCACACCCAGTCAAAAGATCTGGGTTTAATCCATCACCGTTCTTTAGCCCACTCTGCCACCCCAGTTCAGACATGGCAATATGCAAATCAGTCTGACCCTGTGCCTCATGGGAACAGTCCAGCCCGAACTGCCATGCCATGCCTTCCCTGGACCGGAAACAAGCTTCCGAGGACCGGTTTCTGGCATTCCAGCCGTCTTCAGCCCGGCTTGCTTGAATCCAATGGCAAAGTGAGCAAGGGACTTACGTCTGAGCATACCCTGCCACACTTATGGCGGCCAAAAGCGGTACAAAAGGGGTGGTGGTGATGGACGGAGCATCTGAATCAATCAAACACTCACACCCAGTCAAACGATCTGGGTTTAGTCCATTACCGTTCTTTAGCCCACTCTGCCACCCCAGTTCAGACATGGCAATATGCAAATCAGTCTGACCCTGTGCCTCATGGGAACAGTCCAGCCCGAACTGCCATGCCATGCCTTCCCTGGACCGGAAACAAGCTTCCGAGGACCGGTTTCTGGCATTCCAGCCGTCTTCAGCCCGGCTTGCTTGAATCCAGTGGCAAAGTGAGCAAGGGAGTTGTTCTTGGCAGCACATCACATACCTAGCTGTCTATTTAGGGTGCAGGGTGGTGCCCTCAGTGTATTGCAACTCTGCTCTTAGCCAGAAGCAGTAACATTGCTGTCAGGCATCGGACTCCACTAGAAACGTCCTTAACGCATCCCAAGATGGATATCAATGGGGACCTCCGGGGACAGCAATCAGTGACTGAGGCAATTACTAAAACCATGCTACTGCAGGGTACTTCCATGCCTGCTTGAGAAACAAGGCATTATCTTGTCTGCATCTGTAACAACATGCATCAGCCACGAACCCCATGCAATGCATCTGGGCATAAGGAGCCACAGTAGGGCTAATTGGCAGCATACCCTATTGTTAAAGGCTGCTGGAAGTAGCGGGTGGCAGTTCAGGGGAATGTTACATGACTATAAGGCCCAGGCTATCCCACACCCAAGTTGTGCAAGTTACCATGTCTATTTCAGCATGATGACGGCAAGCAGGTATATAAATTGCAGTAGTCAATGAGCAGGGGGCCGTGCCATTTGCCTCGGGGCCAAGATGGTCCCTGATGTGCCTGATGATTGTATCCAGTAATGTGTAAAGTGCGCTTGCACACAGTAATAGTAAAGTTCAATGTCTGGAGCACTACGGCCGCCATGCTCAAAGGGTAGGATCAGTGTTTCCCAAGAGACCATTGGTTTCTTGCTGGCCAAGGCTAATGTGACACGATGTGTGTGGAGCTTCCAAAAGAAATAGGTCGGGAGTGGTAAAGGAATCTTGAAAAACAAGTGTAGGAATTAACCCCTTAATTGCTGCCGTCGGCCAACGGTCGTCACGGCCACTACCTCCCCAGTGCTGCGCACGACCGTTGGACGTCCATTCAGCACTAGTTCCAATGGACAGCGCAGCACTGGGGAGGTTTATTTACAAGCTCTAAAGGGGTTAATGCAAGCATCTTGGCATTGACAGATTCATTACAAGACAGGAGGATACCATTATGCAATCACTTTTATTTTCTGCCTAAACATGCAGTCCTTTATAGAATGTCAATACATCATAAAACATAAGACTGTTCGTAACACTATAAATAGACAGTGCACGCTCCCGTCTTCCTCTTTTATTCGCTGCTTCTGACACAGCTAAGTATCTCTCTTTATCATGGCATATTACTTTGAACTGTTTATTATTGTTTCATTTAACCATTATTAGTGTTTATAGGAGTATCTCATTGTAGGTGTGATTACAGAGTGTTCTACTTTATTTATTGATACTCCTTTAGATTCTCATATAACATTAACCTTTCTCATATACAGGTTTTAACCTTGTCCAATATATGGCAGCACCAGGTAAGTGCCTCGTAAAGTTTCCATTTAGTCATATTGTCAGGTTCATCAATTGCGTTGTTTTATCTCGATTACAAAAAATGATTTATTGATATGCGTCCCGCCCAGATCATGCCCATGCAGTGCACCTGCTAATATAGGCTATTTTAAGTGTGTCAGTGCCCCCCGGTAACTCGGGTGCCCTAGTCCGTCTATTTGTTAATGATTGTTGGGATGATTATACCCCGGATAGAAGTGGCGCTCACAGATTACGTTTTTTATCTTGTTGCTCTATATTTTTCAGTTATGGGTGCCTAGGGTGGAGGTAATCATCCAATACCTCCCCACTTAGATCAACTGATCTATATAACTTTGTATCAAGCCCTAGCACACCAACAGACAGATTATAACACGCCAATAATTTCAAGTTCAAGACAAATACAGTAACAAATGTATGATTTAATATTTCTTTTCTTGTTCATACTCCAGCCAACACGTGTTTCGTTGATCGGGACAAGACACCCGCGACTTCCTCAGGGCTGGAAAAACATATACAGAACACACAATGTGAGGCCAAAGTTCTTCGAGCATCAATGTTACAGTAAATATTATGTGACTAATAAGTCTATCCAAAATGTCATTCGCATAGTAAATTACTCAGTGAGGTGGACATGGGATAGTGAGGGCAAAAACAGTGTCTCCAAGAAAGGAAATAGATCTTGTAACAGGTCCTTTAATCCAATTTGGTAACTGACACATCAAGCTAACTAATAATGGGGGTCACCATATAAATTGATGCTTATAATGTGCTTGTGCTGGACATAAATGTTTATTTCCCATTGAAAACGTGCTTCTATTAAAAACATCGCTTACCCTACTTGCATGATCTGGAATTAATTTGTGCTCAGAAACGGAGACGAAGGAAAAACATCAAGACCTGGATCAGCCCTAGCTATCCGAAACAGATTGAGAGACCATCCAGCTGGTTTGCACAAAGCTGTGTTGGGTTCCACAAATCTGGAGGATGCAAAATGTGTCCCCTTGCATTAAATAACACCAAAACATTTCACAATCACCTGGGGAAAGTATATGTGATCAGGCAAATGATCAATTGCAATAGCCGCTATGTGATTTATATGATCAAATGTAAATGTGGCAGCTTCTATATAGGCAGCAGAATCAGGGCACTCAAAGAAAGAATATATGAACACCTGAGGGCCATCAAACATAAGGACACCCGATATGCAACTGCATCACACATAAATGTGTGATGCAGTTGCATCACACATTTATGTGTGATGCAAGGTACTAATAAAGGTACTAATAAAACAATTTCATTCTCTGGAATTCATCAGATCAAGATGGACCATAGGAGTGGCATCAATAATTTCACTTAAGACGCAGGGATTGGCTGGAGTCTGAACAAGAAAATAAATATTAAATCATACATTTGTGATAAAAGCTCTTAATGCAGGTTAGTAGGAAGAGCAGGTTTATTGATCCAACCATCAACAGCAATCCTCAGCAACTGACACAGTATACAGAAAGTAAACACTCAATGATGTAGAACAGACAGTGTTCTATTAAAGAGACAGTAACCATAACACATCCCTTTACCAATATAAAAGAAAATGTGAATAAGATCAAGAACAAAGAAACAGTTCCAAAAACAGTTTAAAGGAAACCACAATAAAGAAAATAATTTAATATAGAAGAATAAAACTACAAACAAGGAACTGTATCAGATAGTTAATACAGAACATAATCCTTAAATTTCCTGGGAACTTGTCTTGTCCTAGGAACCATTCTTGAATCAACATGAGTACTATCTTGTCTTTGGCTAGGAGAAGTGCAGGAATGACTGGAATTACTAATAGGCACAGAACCACTATTGGAATGACTACTAAACCCGGAACACTTTGTTAATCTAGACATGTTCCAAGTGCACCCATTGTCTAAAGTCACAACATTTTTCCTAATAGCAGTAATGATGAAAGGACCATTGAAATTGGACGTACCCTTGTGCCCATATTTTAGCTTCTTTACAAGAACACAATCACCAACATTCCATTTCCTATGTTTGACAGCCATCCTTTCATCATAACGTTGTTTATACTTCCATTGATATTCAGCCAACGCATCTCTCCTTCTCAATTCACTTTCAATACTATCATCACAAACCCTCTCCGGAAGCCAAGCTGGGTTGAGTTTGGAATTAGCTAATCTCCCCCTCAATGCTTCAAAAGGAGACTTTTGCATGATAGCATTGGGAATAGTGCGATGCGCCCACCAGGTCTCCCTCAATACACTATCGAAAGAAACCTTAGGTGGCAAAGCCCTTTGCGCACAACTTTTGACAACCCTATTCATTCGTTCAGTAAGTCCATTTGCCTGAGGCGAATAAAGAGCTGTCTTCTGGTGAACAATACCAAGATCTCTAGGAAAAGAGTCCATTTCGTTGGAGGAAAATTGTACCCCATTATCAGTAAGCACGTATTTAGGCACACCCTCTGAGACAAACACATCCGTAAGAAATTCAATGATAGCTCTGGAATTCACCATTCCCATACATTTTGAAATCACCCATTTTGAAGTGTAATCCACAAGTAGTACCACAAACCTCTCGTGAGAAGGCATGAGCTCAAAAGGACCCGCTATGTCCAACCTTACCTTTGTCCAAACAGTGACAGGAACTACTACCGGAGAAAGGGGAGAATGACTAGTGGTGTGTGATTTGTCATTGGCGGCACACAAATGGCAATTTTTCACAACAGCTTCCACCATCCGATCCATACTAGGCCACCAGTGTCTCTCTCTGATGCGAGCCTTGGTAAGGTTCCTTCCAAGATGGCCCTCATGAGCCAGATTGACAACTTTCTCACGCAAATCATTTGGAGGTACAACTCTGTCACCCCTTAACAAATTACCCTGACAAAATGTCAAGTCATTTCTGACAGTCCAATAAGGTTTTAATTCATTATCCAGCTGATCATACTTAGGCCACCCTAACCTGATGATATCTCTCAAAGATCGAAAAACAACATCATTATCAATACAACTCGACCATTCATCCTTGGACAAAGAAGATTCCAGTACCCAATTTATGCACTCCTGGTTATCAGAAAAACAATCTCTTTCAATTGGCAACCTTGATAAACAGTCTGCAGGCTTGTTGTTCTGACCAGCAATATACTGTACAGTAAAATTAAATTCCTGTAATCCTTTGCTCCATCTCTTCAATCTAGGTGTCATATGATCACTTTGATGACAAGAAAATACCTGAACAAGAGGACGATGATCTGATTTCACAACAAACGGACTGCCCCATAAAAAGAACTTAAAATGGTATATTGACCAATATACAGCCAACGCTTCTCTTTCAATGCAAGAGTAATTCAAATATGCATCCTTCAAAGCTCTTGAAGCAAAAGCTACCACAACTTCCTCTCCATTCACAATTTGAGAAAGTACAGCGCCAAGGCCTTTAAGGCTGGCATCAGTAGTGACAATAGTTTTTAATTTAGTATCAAAATGACCCAGAGTGGGCATTTTGCCAATTTCAGTTTTTATCAATTGAAACGCATCCTCACAATCACTAGACCAAGTGAATCATACACTCTTTTTCAAAAGAGATCTTATAGGCTCAACAATGCTGGCAACATTTTTAACAAATTTGGAATAAAATTCCGCCATCCCCAAGAAAGACTTGGCCTGGTCTTTATCCTCTGGAGTAGGTGCTTTAACAATACTCTCAGTCAATTCAAGTTTAGGTTGTATCCCTTTCCCAGAGATTACATGTCCAAGGTAAGTAACTTAGTCTAAACCAATTCTGCATTTCTCTTTCTTAACAGTGAGTCCCCTGTCAGAAAGTCTATTTAACACCGATCTCAAGACAGTATCATGCTCCCAGGCATCCACTCCATACATCAAAATATCATCTTGAAAGAACATTACATTATGTAGATCTCCAAGAACCATTTTCATAACCCTTTGAAAACAGGCAGCAGCCGAGGCTAAGCCAAAGGGCATTCTCAAGAATCAATAAGCACCAAGGGGTGTGACAAAGGATGTTAAATGTCTGGACTCTTGATGCAGGACAATGTGGTGGTACTCAGAAGAGAGATCAAGAACACTAAACAAGTTCGCTCCCTTCAAAATACTAATAGATTCAGAAATATTTGGTAAAGGTTGTCGATCAACCCAAATGCACTCATTTAATCCACGCAAATCCACACACATTCTTACTGTCTTTCCACCATCCTTGGGTGCCAAAACTATAGGACTTAACCATTCTGAGTATCCAATTTCTTCAATCACACCTAATTTCAAATGTTTCTCAATCTCCAATCTCAAAGGCTCAACCATCATATTAGGGACTTTCCGAACCTTATGTACACACGGTTTAGCAGATTTCTTAAGAATAATATTGTGTTCAAATCCCTTTAAACATCCCAATGTGTCTGAGAAAACTTTAGGAAATACGGAACAAATGTTGTTAGAATCAGATACGGTGTTAATTTCTTGAGAAAGAGAAGAGGGGACTAAGTCTTCCAAAAAAATGACCTGATTATGAGGATTCTTGGCACAGGGATTAAGGATAATACCAAAATCATGTTGATGTTTCCATCCAAGAAGATTGTCTCCTCTTACAGCTACATAAACCTTCCCAGTGATTTCTTTGCCTCTAAAAGAAATCTTTGAAACTGTGTATCCCAAGATATCAATCTTTGAAGGACCATAACTCAAAGGAGCAATATCTGGAGGTAACAGTGGAATATTTTCCAAACCAACAACTTCATCCCAAATCTTGTTACCTATTAACGTATAAGGAGATCCTGAATCAGCCATGAGTTTGAACATATACTTGTCAATACCTATATCACAAAAAGGCATAATAATTTTTTAGAATCAACATTCTCCTCCATTACATTTGAAACAACTACAGTGCGAACAATGTTAGATACATTTTCATTAGTCTCTTTCTTTTTGTTAGACTTGCAAACACGAGCATAGTGACCTTTACCCCCACAATTGTTACAGATACTATCCCTAGCAAAACAATGTGGATAATTAGAAGTGTGGGAAAAACTACTACATCTGAAACAACGCAATTTTTGATTAGAAAATGAGCGTTGTTGTCGAAGATCACGTTCTTTGGATGAAGAAGTATCTCTATTTAGCAAGGGACGAGTCTCTTGAGAACTTTTCTGAGATAAGTTCTTTTGAGGGAATTTGTTTCTCATATTAGTTAAAATTTTAGCAATGGAATCAGGAGATTCTTCTAGAAATTCATCTTCCTGTAGACTATACACAACATCTTGACTTTCTTTTTTTAAGCTCGATAGAGGTGTGATTAGTCTCATCTTTATTTTTTCTAATTTCTTTAACCCACGTAGAAGTATTCTCCATGCCTTCTACAATATCCATAGCCTCTTTCAGAGTAGGGTTCTTAGATAATAGTTTTTCTTGAACTCTTGTACTATTAGTACATCTTACAAGCTGATCCCTCACGAGTGATTCAGCTAAATCCCCAAAATCACACGTGAGTGCAAGAGTTTTTAAAACAGCTACAAATGTACCCACACGCTCAACAGGACCTTGTACACGAGTGAAAAATCTGTGGCATTCTAAGGTAACATTAATTCTAGGACCAAAAATAATTTTCCAGCATGGACATAGACATTTCAAAAATGTCAGAAGGTTCACTATCAGCACCACCTACTGGTATAGTGTCCATACTATCGTACGTGTGTCTACCTTAAACCCCTAAATTATGTAATAAAATTGCCTGTTTTCTGACAGCTGAGAACTTTTCCCCACCAATTGCTATTAGATAGGAATCAAAAAGATTTCGCCATCTCTTCCAGGGAAGAATAGGTTCTCCCTCTTCTGAAAGGAAAGGGGGAGGCTGTGACATACTGGAAGTGGTAGCCATATTATGGGTTAATATCCAACACAAGAAAATAAATAATTGAATAAATAAATGTTAAATTATTGGCTAATAAGTCATTACACTCTACTTTACTTTTCAGTTAAAAGTCAATGTGCTGTCGTGCACATCGACGATGTCAAGGTAAAATAACCAAAAATATAACTCACTACCAAAGAATCATGGAAAGTCAATGTGCTCTCGTGCATATCGACGTTGATGAAAGAACGACAATCATAATAAAACACAGCCGTGTGTATTGATGTGAGGAATATGGTAAACGAAAAATAGCGTTGCTGTGCGTATCAGCGTGGTTGCCAAGGTTACTAAAATGCGCTGCCATGCGCATCGGCGTGAGAAGTTGCACGGAGAAATTCAAAATGGCCGATGCGTGATGATGCGTGATGACGCTATACGTTTTCAGTATCAAGCGTCAAGCGTCAAGGTCAAGGTTCTATGGTACGTCATATCAGGTTGCCAGGGAATCTTGAAGTCGATCGTGAAGCCGAAGCTGATTCCGATGGTGTGAATGTAAAGGTGAGCGCGCAGACACACGCAATATCACCCGTTGTCAAGACACACACGCGGTATTCAAGAATAAACAAGTCCAGATTGTAACGGCTATCAGGTGAATGGGCCAAAAGAAAGTTACTTATTTACCGAAGTTTGTACTGCACGATTAGTACAGAAGATAGTACAGCAGTATTAACCATAACACTGCGTTTGATGATAAGAAATCCGAATTACTGTCGATGAGACAATCCGAATTTTGATGAAAAGAAGTCGAAAATCCAAAAAGGGCAGAAATAAATCCAAATTTCGAGATTTGTGCAGTACAAATCCAGTGTCCAATGTTCAATATTAGTCCAAAAGAAGTAGAAGAGCAATGTTCAAAATATAAGTTTGTTCAAACTTAGTTCAAATCCAAATCCAAATTGAAATCCAATATAGGGGAGTTGATGGTTGTAGGTGCTTGTCCCCAATCAAGCCTTGACCCTCGTCGCCAGTGATAAAAGCTCTTAATGCAGGTTAGTAGGAAGAGCAGGTTTATTGATCCAACCATCAACAGCAATCCTCAGCAACTGACACAGTACACAGAAAGTAAACACTCCATCAATGATGTAGAACAGACAGTGTTCTATTAAAGAGACAGTAACCATAACAATTTGTTACTGCATTTGTCTTGAACTTGAAATTGTTGGTGTGCTATAATCTGTCTGTTAGTGTGCTAGGACTCCGTCTATTTGTTAATTTATGCTGGGCCTTGAATTGTTAGAAAAAAAAGGAAATGGATGAAAAAACGCTAGCGTGATTCGAGGGGCCGCGTCTCATAGCAACCTCCTAGGAGATGCGAGGGAAGACTTATCCTTGCCCAAGCATGCGCCCTTAGTGACGCGAGGCCTAGCAACCGGGGGAGGAGGTCTCCCTCTTGGCAGGCCCATTACCATGGAAACAGCTCACCGCTCTAGCTTGTAACTGTGCCTCCTGCGTGTCGGACGCCTCCTCAGTAAAGGAAGGCCTTTTTGAAAACCTTCCAGACTTGACCCTAGAGCGAGGTGCAAGCAACAGCGGCTGAGCAGCCCACCTAAACAATCTAGAAACTGGGGGAAGGTGGTCATTGAAGGAACATTCGCCACAAATAAACTGCCTAGAGATGTTAGCAGGTCTAAATGCCCTTATGAGTTTCAAAAAGTTACTAAAGAAGAACTCCAACACCTTAATCCGTTTGGACAGTTTCTCTGCTGTCTCATATATAAACTTTCTGGGGGGTGCAAAATCCAAAACTCTTTCAGATATATCAAAGCGGATATGGTATTTTTGTTGGGAACAAAAGATCACTCTCAGAGCAGTATTTATACCAGGAACTCAAAATATCAGGGCAGACTGAAATTCTCACTTTCTCCACGATTCTAGCAATTGGAAATTGAATCCAGAGGTCTTTGCACTAATTCAAAAGACATGGGGTCCAGTTCAGATAAAACTTTTCGTGAGCAGACTAACTTCCCAAGTGCAAGCGTACTTCAGTTGGAGACCGGATCCCAACGCAGCAACAGTAGATGCCTTCCTTCAACCTAGGGGGAAAATCAAGGGTTATGCATTTCCACCGTTCTCCTTGATACAGAGAATCTTGTGGAAGGTGAGACTAGAGTCATGCTCCCTCATTCTACTAAACCCTTTCTGGAGATCCCAGGATTGGTTTCCCCGGGTAATGGAACTAGCAGTGGATTTTCCATGCCTGATCCCAACAGATATGTGTCTTCTTCAAATTCCAGATGGAGAAGAGCATCCATTGGTCTTAGAAGGGAAGATTGACATTCTTGTTTGGAAGATTTCAGGGGATCAGATAGATATTCAGACCTTTTGGGAGAGGCTAAAAGCTTACTGGAAGATTAATGGGCACCAGGAACTAGAAAAAGATATAGGGGCATTTGGAGGAAATGGTGTAGTTGGTGCATGGAAAGCGATCTGGATCCTGTGGAAAGCTCTTTACAACAGATAGCCAACTAACTGGCACAAGTTTTTGATTCAAGTCTCTCTTACAGAACTATCAATTGTTATAGATCTGCAATCTCATCAGGTCATGCCTTGATTTATAATCGTGTAATAGCTAGGAACCCCCTAATCAAAAGAGTAATGAAAAGGAGTTAGATTGAGAAGACCCCCTAAAGCACGTTCCGAGTTCTTATGGCATGTCAACTTAATTTTTAAACTATTCATGGCCTGGCCTTATCTCCCTTAAGCAAATTTCCATGAAACTGACAACTTTACACTACCTAATCTCTTTTAGAAGATTTTTAGACATTAAAGCATTAGAAGTTTCTAATAGATTCTACTCTTCTGAAGGTGTCCACTTCGATATTTGGAAAGAACCAAAACCATGTCAATCAATCAATCAAGCATTTGTTAGAGCACGACTATTCACCCATAAGGGTCTCAAGGCGCTGGGGGTGGGTGGGGGGAAGTGCAGGTTCCGGTCCATCAAGGAGGGGGTCCATCGAAGAGCCAGGTCTTGAAATCTCTTACGAAGATGGGGGCTATGTTGTCAGTCTGATGTGGAGCAGAAGGGCATTCCAGGCCTTGGCTGCGAGGAAGGAGAAGGAGCGGCCTCCCGATCTGGTTGTTCGGGCACATGGGACTACGGTGTAGGAGAGCTGGACTGATCGTAGGGTCCTTTGAGGTACATGGAATTTGAGTCGACTGTTCAGGTATGCTGGTCCGATGTCGTGGAGGGTCTTGTGTGCATGCATGGGTGAGCATCTTGAAAGTGACTCGATGAAGAGCCAGTGGAATGTTTTGGCAGGTTGAGGACCAGTCTCGCGGCGGCGTTCAGGACGTTCTGTAGCTTGCAGGTGAGGTTTTTGTTCATGTTGCCATAGTCGAGTCTGCTGGTGACCAAGGCGTGTGTGACGGTCTTTCTGTGTTCCAGGGGGATCCATGAAGGTCTTACATAGGGGGCGGAGGGTGTGGAAGCAGAAGGAGGAGACTGCATTGATCTGGTGTTCCATTTTGAGCTCGGAGTCCAGGATGATTTTCAGGTTGCGTGCATGGTCCGTGCGGGTGGGTGGGTTTCCGAGGGCGCGGGGCCACCAGGTGTCGTTCCAGGCATCGGGGTTTTTGCCCATGATGAGTACTTCCGTCTTGTTGGCGTTGAGTTGTAGGCAGCTGTTTTTCATCCATTTGGTGACGGCTTCCATGCCTTCTCGAAAGTTGTGTCTGGCCATGCTGGGTTCGTTGGATAGTGAGAGGATAAGTTAAGTTGGGTGTCGTCTGCGTATGACACAATGTTGAGTCCATCTGTTCTGACGATGGGGGCGAGCAGAGCCATGTAGACATTGAAGAGCGTCGAACTGAGGGAGGACCCCTGGGGGACTCTGCAGGTGGTTGGCGTAGGGTCCGGGAGGAAAGGGGGGAGTCTGACCCACTGCGATCTGTCAGACAGAAAGTAGCTGATCCAGTCGAGGGCCTTGTCCTTGATCCCTGTGTTGTGGAATCTGCGTATTAGGGTGCGGTGGGAGTCTTTGTTGATTGCCGCTGAGAGGTCGAGGACGATGAGGGTTACTGTTTCTCCTTTGTCTAGTAGGGTGCGGATGTCATCATCTGTTGCGGCGAGGAGGGCGGTTTCACTCTATATTCTATCCCTGTTTCCATGAGTGTGAGAAATTATGTGTAGTTAATTGTATGAAGCACATAAGAGTAAAGTTTCAAAATTCAGATCTCACGACACTAACCAACTTCTCTTGTCATATGTTAGACTATATAGACCAGCTTCTACAGCTACCATAGCCAGATGGATTCATCTTGCATGAAGCAGGAATCGATCTCTCTAGGTTTGGGGCACTCTCTTCTAGGGGTGCAATGGCTAGTAAAGTATTCTGGGCCAGGGGATCCCTACCCGAAATACTTAAAACAGTTGATTAGTCAAATGCAAGGAGCTTCTCAAAATGTTACTTGAGAGCAGTCGAGCATATTAGCAGAGTAGCCTTACATGGCGTTGAATATGCATAATGATAGCTTCCGGTCTTGAAATGAAATGACGATTCTCCAATTAATATGCAGAGAGAATATTGATTTCATTAAAGACAATCGGAGGCTAACATTATCCCACCCTCCTCACTCTCAGTAGTAAGGACTAAATATTTTTACTATTTTCTTAAATTACTGTAATGCTCTCTGAAGTTGTTTACTGCTTTTGTGTTTTACTGTTTCAGTATATCTTTACTATATGTTTTTACTATACCGTTTTTCCTTGATCTTTTAGCTAACAATGCTTAGGAGCAATCGAGATACCATGATGTGTCTAATCCTTGGTGTCATCGCAGCCTAAGAGGAAGATGGGAGCGTGCACTGTCTATTTATAGTGTTACAAACATTCTTATGTTTTATGATGTATTGACATTCTTTAAAGGGCTTCATGTTTGTGCAGCAAATAAAAGTGATAGCACAATGTTAGCCTCCAATTGTCTTTAATGAAATCAAGATTCTCTTTGCATATTCATTGGAGAATCCTCACTCTCCCTGTCATTAAATGTGGCAGTTAAGTCCAGACTGACACTTGGTTTTCCAGTCATGTGATCAGTGTGCTTTAGTTAGCTTTCCATACTTCATCAATGTACCTGATAAGGAACCTGTCCGTCTGCCTACTGTAGTGGGTATTCAAGAGTAAAACTGTCTGTAGCAGTGGTAAGGGGGAAAAGGATGGACTTGGATACATTTTAAATACTGTGAGGTCACCAAAGTGAATAAATATGCTGAATGTGGGGGAAATATTAGTGTGAGGGAACCTCAGATATAGGGTTAAATTGTCTGCGTACATAGAGACTAGAATACTTCTAGTATGGAAAGCAAGTCTCCTACTTAAGTTTTGTTGGCTTAGCCGGGCTGCTAGGGACTTCATTGCATAGCAAAAAGGATGGGTGAAAGTGGGCACCCCTGCTTCATTCCCTTGGATACTGAAAAGGGGGCCTTAATCTCACCATTAATACAGAACATAAAGCATGACAATGTATCGAGGTTTTTTTATCCAACTAGTAAAGTAGGGACTAAGGCCCAGTCTCCACAACCTCTTAAAAACTTGAAAGAAATCTGGAGATAAAAATGTATTCTATATTTACCTTTGCCAATTGGTACTTGCCTATTATGACTGTGTTTTGCCAATATGTATTATACCAGAATGAATACCGTCACTATTAAATATCACTTTATAGAAGCCAATGGTTCAAATTTCAGAAAAACCTTTATTTTTTAAATTATTTCTCAGAGTATTTTATTATCAAGTTCCTCAACTGATGATTCAAGTGAAAATGAAAGAGGAGGAGAGGAACTTCATTTAAGAATATGTTATTGGTCAGTTGGTTTGACAAATATGGATGTATTCTTGGAAAAATTCTTATGTTATGTTATGTTATGTTATTTATATTTTTATAGCGCGCTGATACCCCAGCAAAGGGGCGTCCAGGCGCTCAGACAGGTACTGTAACATAACATGCAGAACAAAAGAAAAACTATTCAGAAGCAGAAAACAGGAACGTTTTAATAGTGCGCCTAAAAATAGATAAATCATTCAGAGCTCGGGTGTGCACTGGAAGCGAGTTCCATAGTCCCGCGGCAAGCACCCGAAAAGAGCGACCACCCATTCTGCTGAGTTTAAACCGAGGGCAGATCGCCAGATGCAAGGCCTCAGATCTAAGAGATCTCAGAGGTATGTATGGAGTGAGTAAATTCACAAGAGCCGGTGGGGAAGAAAGTTTCAAAATTTTAAAAGCCAGACAGAGTGCTTTAAACTTAATCCTCTGTCTAACCGGCAACCAATGGAGAGAAGAAATAGTGCCGGAGACAGAGCAGTGTCTGGGAAGACCAACAACGGCCCGCGCCACGGCATTTTGCACCCTCTGGAGTCTGGCAACCTCAGCCTGGTTGACCCCTAACATCAGTGCACTTCCATAGTCCAGCCGAGATAGTATAGAGGCTTGGACTACGAGCTGCCGAGTAGAAGGGTCGAAGTATTTAAGGACCGGCCTTATGCCTCGCAGTATACCGTAGCATGTGGCTGCAACCTTCTTCGTATGCCCAATGAAGGTGAGCGCAGGATCCAGCCAGATCCCTAAGTTTTTCACTTCTGTTGCCGGTATAGGAGTAACACCCAGTTCTGGAGGCCACCACTGATCTCCCCATAGCTCAGCATGTTTTCCTAGGACCATCACTTCAGTCTTAGTAGCATTCAATTGTAAAGAATTGGTACGAAGCCAATTGGCTACTGCTACAAGTCCAGCTCGGAATCTGGGAGCCTCTACATCAGGGTCTCCACTCAGTGTCACCGCTAGCTGTGTGTCGTCAGCATATGAGGTCATTGTCAAACCCCACTGTTTGACGACCACCGCCAGCGGTTTCACATATAAGTTGAACAGAGTGGGACTCAACGAGGAGCCCTGTGGGACTCCCAGATCCAAGGGGTGGATAGTGGACTGGCAAGGTGGTATAGCCACTTTAAAGGTTCGATCTGATAGAAAAGATCAAAACCACTGAAGAGCGATTCCCGTGACTCCGGCTTCCTCTAGGCGTTGAATCAGTATGCAATGGGACACAGTATCGAAGGCAGCGCTCAGATCTAATAAAAGGAGCGCTGCCGTACGCCCGGAGTCAAGCACCAGGCGTAAATGCTCGATAATGTGGAGCAGGGCGGTCTCGGTACTGTGTCCAGGGCGGAAGCCATTTTGACTAGAGTCCAGTATCTGATTACGGGCAAGATGGTCAGATAAAATGGAATTGACATGAGCCTCGGTGACTTTAGGAGTCCAGGGCAAAAGAGATATGGGGCGGTAGTTCTCAGGCAAGAGAGGATCTAAATTAGCCTTTTTCAGAACTGGGGTGACCACCGCCTGCTTCCAAGAGGAGGGAACTATTCCGGTTGACAAAGACAAGTTGATAAGAGTCAATATCGGACCACGGCACAGCGGAGAGAGCAAACTAATGAGGGCTGGCTTCAGCGGATCCAGAGGAGAACCTGATTTGATCTTGAGGCTAAGTTTGTTAAAAGCCTCCAGAGACAGGTCAGGAAAAAAGGCCAGAGTCTCATGACCCACGGAAGTAGGGTCAGCTAACACAGGGTCCGGCCGACACACGTCAAACCCCCTGTATATGTTCTGCACTTTCTCCAAGAAAAAAAATGCCAAATTCTCGCAGTGGGAGTCGGTGCAGATCTCTGCCGAGGTGGCTCTCTTATTCGTAAGGTCTTTTAAGACCTTAAATATTAATTTGGAGGGATTAGTGCTGGCTTGGAATTCCCGAGCATAAAAATCGGCCCGAGTTCTACATATTGCTCTGTGATAAGCTCTAAGTTGGGCAAAATATGCAGTTTTCAGAGCCGGATCATAAGATCTCCTCCAGTTCCTCTCCACCTTCCGGCAAGATTTTTTTTGCTCGGCAAGGGACTCATTATACCATGGGCTTGGTGTTTTAGAATAGCCTTTCGACCAGCGCAAGGGTATGAGGAAATCAAGAGCATCAGTGATCCAGGAGGAAAACATTTGGTAGCCATGCTCCACACTCAGAAGAGGGCTCAAAGGATTCCGCTCTAGTAGCCTGTAGAAATCCTCCAATTTAAGCTTGTGCCAGTGCCTTTTAAGAACCAGTCTATCCACCGGTTTAAATGGCTTATCATGGATAGGACAAGACACTTCCACCAGCAGATGATCAGTCCATCCTATCGATATCGGGTCAGACACCTTCATCCTCTCGATCGTGGTGAAAAATGGATCAAGGATATGTCCTCAAATATGAGTGGCAGATGACACAAGCTGGATCAGTTGGAGAGCTTCCAGATCCGCGAGTAGGGTGTTAATGGCTACGGATGACCTGTTATCAAAGTGAATATTAAGGTCACCTATGATGTTAAAATTGGCACATCCGGGCGCTAAGAGACTTACGGTATCGGCAAGAGCAGATCTGAAGGCTGTATCATTGCCTGGTGGGCGATAAATAAGAATGCCACTGAAAGTAAAATGATGGCTAAAAGCTATTTTAAAAAGGGCGCTCTCACAGGCAGGTAGCTTAAGTCCTTTCCACTCAGCCGGGAAGCAAGATTTTACCGCCATGGCAATACCGCCTCCTCTCGTTGTCCGATTCAGAGTAAAGATCGTGTATTCTGAGGGAAAAGTGAGGTTCAAGATGGCAACGTCAGAGTCCTGGAGCCAGGTCTCGGTGAGGAAAAAAAGATCGGGGTCTTCTTTTTCGATGAGGTCATGTATAAACTGGTGATGTTTGACCAGCGACCTCACGTTCAAACTCCAAATCCGGAGGCCACAATCCGGAATGAACTTACGTATGGGCAGAGTAATAGCTACCAGAGAACGGATTTTCGTCGGTCTAGCTACTGACCAGCCATTACATGCGCAGGTAAATGGGCCAATTAAAGGGTCCACCCGATCGCAATAGCAGACCCTAGCCCTGTTCCCAATGGCTAACAACTCTGCCCGATTGTACTGGAGCGATAGTGGAGTCTGCATGATGTTATAGCAGCTAGTGACCAGAGCCCTACCGCGTCTCGCGCTTCCTCGTCGCTGACGGGCGCAGACGGGCAGGACTCTGGCACGACTCCGGCTAAGCGAGGGCGACCCACCTGCGCGTCCCGCTGCGCGGTAGAGGAGAGCATTAAATAGGCACTCCAGGCCCAGCGCGAGCGCGAGGGCGCGCCAAGATGGCGCCCGTCGATGTAGTGAGGAGCCCAAACCAAGATGGCTCCTAGGCAGGACAACCCCCGGGACCCGGACTCACCAAAACGGCGATGCAAACACCTTTAAATGCGGTAAGAGGGAGGGAGGGAAGTGAAACCCAGCCTAATCCCGCTTAAAAGCAGGGGAAAGAGAAAATTAAATGAGTAAATCAAATATCAAACAGGGCGAGTTAAAATGCATAAGCGCCAGCAGCAGCGCATGCGCAGTAAAGGCAGTACCTGTCAAGGCAGAGGTGGAAATGAATCCGCCTTAAATAGGCACTCCAGGCCCAGCGCGAGCGCGAGGGCGCTCCAAGATGGCGCCCGTCGATGTAGTGAGGAGCCCAAACCAAGATGGCTCCTAGGCAGGACAACCCCCGGGACCCGGACTCGCCAAAACGGCGATGCAAACACCTTTAAATGCGGTAAGAAGGAGGGAGGGATATATTGGTATATTGGTTCAAACTGCCTGGAGTTTAAGGATGTAAGTCTCTGACCATCAGTGTAGCTATAACATTTCTGCCAATGTTACATCCATTCCTTCCCTGCAAGTTCTTAGACCCTGATATACCCCTTAAACATGAAATCTGGATATCCTCTTCGAGATCCTTGGGGGCTTATTTATGAGCCCCTGGGTCAATTTTTTTTGTGCAGCTGTTGCATCAGTTTTTGTGGTGCAGCAACGGTGTAAAATATGTGCCACGTTGCGCCCTATTTACAAAGTGCCACATCTAGGCAGATGCATCAATTCGTAAAGCTCTGCACCACATAATACCGGTATAATGTATGCAGGGTGGGCATTCCGATGCAAGAAAGCCTTGTAGAAGTGGTGCAGTGAAATATATCAGATTTCACTGCACCACTTCTAGGACGCCACTGTGTCACATCCTTACGTCTGCCTCATAGCAGGCCTAAGGGTGTCGCAGTACTATAATCATAGCCCTCCACGCTGCATTGCTGGAGATGCATCACGCTTCAGACACAAATCCAGCAATGTGTCAGTTTTGAACCAACAGATATGTCAGTAATACTGACGTATCTGTCATCCTATGCGACATGATGCGTCATACAGTAAATATGACGCAACCTTCATGTCGCAAGGAGGGCGCAGTGAAAACCGTTGCATCACTGTTTTCACACAGCAATGCAGCAGTTTTCCTAAATAAGGCCCTTGGTGTGCACTGAGATAGGCCAAGGGCCCATGTGATCTCCACACCCTCTGTTAAGAGGTGTAGATGGAAGCCAGCAATTAAAGGTTTATTTAAGCATTACATATTGACTCATGAGCAATGCTGGCATACCCCTCCTTCAGAATTAAATGCGGTGCTCCGAAGCAGAAGGGGGCCCATTCATGTTTATTAATTGGTGTTATAAGACTGTAAATGTTCGTTCGTAATCACTGGTCATGAACTTGTTATTAAGGCTAGGCATAGTTGATCATGACCACTTCATTTAAGAATATTTTATTGGTCAGTTGGTTTGACAAATATGGATGTATTCTTGGGAAAATTCTTACATGATATATTGGTTCAAACTGCCTGGAGTTTAAGGATGTAAGTCTCTGACCATCAGTGTAGCTATACCATTTCTGTCAATTTTACATCCATTCCTTCCCTGCAAGTTCTTAGGCCCCTGATATACCCCTGAAACATGAAATCTGGATATCCTCTTCGAAATCCTTGGGGGCTTATTTATGAGCCCCTGTGTCACTTTTGTGCAGCTGTTGCATCACTTTTTGTGGCGCAGCAACGGTGTAAAATATGTGCCACGTTGCGCCCTATTTACAAAGTGCCACATCTAGGCAGATGCATCAATTCGTAAAGCTCTGCACCACATAATACCAGTATAATGTATGCAGGTTGGGCATTCCGATGCAAGAAAGCCTTGTAGAAGTGGTGCAGTGAAATATATCAGATTTCACTGCACCACTTCTAGGACGCCACTGTGTCAAATCCTTACGCCTGCCTCATAGCAGGCCTAAGGGTGTTGCAGTACTATAATCATAGCCCTCCACGCTGCATTGCTGGAGATGCATCACGCTTCAGACACAAATCCAGCAATGTGTCAGTTTTGAACCAACAGATATGTCAGTAATACTGACGTATCTGTCATCCAATGCGACATGATGCGTCATACAGTAAATGTGACGCATCCTTTATGTCGTAAGGAGGGCGCAGTGAAAACCGTTGCATCACTGTTTTCACACAGCAATGCAGCAGTTTTCCTAAATAAGGCCCTTGGTGTGCACTGAGATAGGCCAAGGGCCCATGGGATCTCCACACCCTCTATTAACAGGTGTAGATGGAAGCCAGCAATTATAGGTTTATTTGGGCATTACATATTTACTCATGAGCAATGCTGGCATACCCCTCCATCAGAATTAAATATGGTGCTCTGAAGCAGAAGGGGGCCCATTCATGTTTATTAATTGGTGTTATAAGACTGTAAATGTTCGTTCGTAATCACTGGTCATGAACTTGTTATTAAGGCTAGGCATAGTTGATCATGACCACTTTTACATTTGTGAGAATGGCAATTGCAATATAAAGAATGGATGATACACACAGAGAACAAAAATGGCGCTCTTCACACACCTTATTAACCTTTCCTGTTCCATTTTTTGAACATCTGGCTGAAGGGAAAACTCAAGATTTCCCATTAGAGGAGGACTCTCTAAGCTGTATAAGGAAGGTTGCTTACAGGCAATGGACACAATATAGCATTCTGGAAAAGGGCAAGCAGCACCCTTCTCAGAAGCCATTTCACATTCAAAGATACACTGACTAGGATTGGTAATGGGTGATTGCCCAATTGTTCGAATTTGGAAGTATTTGCTTGAGCCCCACTCCTTCTTCAGACCAGACTTACATAGACCCTGCTACTGGTGTTTCCAGGAGGTGGATCATAGTGCTGCTCATTTCGTCTTGAATAGGAACAAGCCTGAAGTTTCTATTGACACAGCTATGCCTTTCCAGTCACTCACCAGACTACAGTGGATGGCTGTTTCAATACCACAATTGCTACAAGTGGAGGTAAGTTCAATGGTGACTCTGTCAGGTGAGTACACTCCTGCCATGCACTATCCTTTACTGTGATTTTTTTATGCTAACTTGTACATAGATCAAGCACCAAATAGGCCTTTTAGCTTGCGGAGTTAGAAGGGTATGATGTGTGCCATTTGTTTTGTTGGACTCACAAACCATTGTCACTGTGGATCAGATTTTGAGCTGCTTCCCTTCATCATGGAGGTTGGTCTATCTTGTCAAACCTCTGACCCAGAGGTTCCTCAGGTCACAAAATATCTGCATTAAATTGGGAGCATTTCCCCTAAAGTGAAACTGAAAGATAGGTTTACTAGCCATGCTGCTTCACTATGCTGTGTCAAACGCATAACTTAAAAAAAAAAATCTGTTTATTAGCATTTCAAGTAACACACATATTCCCCCTGCCATACATGGCAGTATAATAGCAACAGAACATAAAACAACATTGTGATTGCCCACTTACCAGACATCGGGATGTCCACCCGCCTATCTATAGCAGTATGTACAGTTGCAATAACAGATATCCAGGATTATAACTAACAGCATTATTGATCAGAGTCTAAATCATTAATAGTCAATCTTATCAGATATTTTAACAGAGGTTCCCAATCAAACTCATAACTACTCTTGTTTTCCTTTGCATGTTTAATTTAACATTGCTTCTCAATTGCCTCAGTGTTGATTTGGTGTTAACTTTTTTTCAGGTAGGATTTCACAGAATTAGTACGTGCAATCTTTATCGGAGCTTTAAATTTCTTGACGAGCAATGGACCATTGAGTCCTATGCAATTCTTTGGCCCAAAAAGTAAAGAAAATCTGTTGAAATGCTGAGCAACAAAAAGTCTTGTTTGTGAAGCAGATTTGGGTCTTTATAGGATCCCTACTGAACTTCACCATTTACCTTTTCAAATGCCTCATAGGAGTCTGTGGTGATCACCACTGAAAATATGTACCTCATTCCTCTAAACACCAGCTAGAAATATTGTGGGACCCCACAAGCAATGACACAGACATTAGACATAATGCTAAAAATGTTCTGGATACCAAGATGAGAGAAGTTCTGCTGCAAGGTGAAATGACTTAGCTCTGCTCTGTTATTCTTCAAAAGTAAATGACTTTTGATCAGCATAATAAGATGGAAAAATAGGGTCTGACATTAATTACGCCTGAAAGTAAGGCACCCCTGACTCCCCAAGACATCATTCATTAATCTTGCTCATTAAATAATTTACAATGTTAAGCCTCAATACAAAATAATGCTCAAAGGAGACCTACTTTAAATTTAATGAACTAAAAACAAAGCTTCTGGAGATCATAAAGGTGAGTTGATGTGTAAATGTATGCAATACCCTATTCAAGTATGCATGACTTGGTCATATCCACTCCACACACCCATGCCTTTGCTAAAAAGAAGTTACCTAATGAAATATTTAAATGCTTAAAGCTGTCTCGTCATTCATTACATTTCAGACCTCACCCAGTACTTCTTCTTTAGCTTTCCATTCCCCATGTGTTTACTTATCACTTGCCTACATTACATCTAAGCTGACTACTCCCAGGCAACTCATCAAATCTATTGAGGTCATTTCCTATGTTTCTCAATTTCTCTTGGGGTATCATTTTTAAAGTGTCCTCCTTTCTGACCAATATTTGTTCATGCAGTAACATTAGTTAAGGTTTTCTTCTTTAGTGAGGCATACATTCTCCCTCCGACATTGGAAGGATTGCAATTTTTCTTTACTTCAGAGACACAGAATTTAAAGCTGCAAGAAGCATGGGCATGATTGATAACATTTGGACTATTTACACTTGATTTTTTCAGTTCATACCGGAGAGTCATTGTGTCTTTAGCTGTCATATAGTATGAATTTTTGGATGGCAGTCTAAGAGGCCAACTGGTTTCGTGAGCTAAAGAAAAGTTGTTGCCATATTAGTTTGTAGTTTATATTCTCGCATTAAGAGAAAGTGGACTGTATAATTTAAAAAGTCGGTATCAATATGCATATTTTAGTTTATTTTTAATAGTACATTACATTTGCCTACAGGGTCCTGAATAAAGAGTACCATGGTTTGGAGTGGATGTTTTTTTCCATAAATGTAAACATTGCTTGATCATTAATTCAGCCCTCCACGTAGCAGGCAATTTAGGTCATGTTAGGGTTGTATATACAATTCTAAAAGGTCCATTTGCAAACAAAATCTTCTAAGTATTATATTTAAAATATACTTCTTTTCTTGCTAATTTTTAAAGAAAAAGGTTAATACAAAGAACTATGGGGCATATCCACAAGGAGCTATTTACCGAATTAACAGCACTTTATCACAGCCAAAGTCGCGATAAATGTATCCCCCCCCGTTCACAAGCTGGTGCTGACAGCCCACAGCACCAGTTTTCCCGCGATAGTAGCCGCAAAAAACATAGCCACAGAGGACCCCTGCAACTATCGCTACTGAGATGCAGAGTAGGCGTTCCCGTTCAAAAAACAGCGACAACACGACACCTCAACATTCACAACGACCATCCAGATCGCCGATAAGATTACAAAACAAGCGATAAGGCGCGTTAGCAGCAGGGAATTAACACCTGCTCTGACCTGGTGTAAAGTCGGACCACAGCCTGCACCACAAAAGGGAGCCCAGCCCAAGGCATCATCAGAAGGGCAACAGATGCCATGGAGCCACTCATCATGCAGCCCAGAAACCCAAGAGGGCCACAACACCCACCCGGCACACCCCAACCCCCCGGACCACCACAGAGGTAGCGCAGAAAAAGACAGCAGCCCCCCAGGAAATGCACCTGCCTCACAGGCCCAATATCTGACAATGTCACTGTCCACTACAGCCTGAAAGGAACAACCATCCTACGCATCCTGACCATCATCATCTAACAGGCCAACGGCACTAACACAGCGGACAACCAACATCCCAAACCACACCAAACTGCTGGCTGTGCTGCACCTGCTGGCCCTTGGCACACCCCAACCAACAACCACCAGAGTTGGCGGAGTCTCACAGCCAGCCACATTCAAGTCCCCCACACCTGTCCTGGACATCACCATCACCCAGGCACCCCAGTCCCCATACGTCCAACACAATGTGCAGGAACTGCTGGACACCAAGTAAGGACCATACGCCAAAGCCGGATGCACGCACATGTTGGGGGCAATCCACTGCACACATGTCCCAACCGTGCCCCCTGGTGACACAGCGCACAATCACCACAACAGGAAGCACCCGCCACACATCAATATGCAGGCAACATCAGAACACCGTGGGACCTTCACCAATGTCGGTTGCAAATACAAGGCCAGTAAGCATCATGTCTTCACCCTACGACAGTCAATCAGTGACCAGTGCTCTCAGGATGGCACCAAGGGAAATGCATAGCCCCTTGGCAAGTTCCAAATTAACACCCCACTCACCTCAACTCCACAACCATGCAATCCACAACTCTGGCAATGCACACGTCACAAAATCACAACCAACATGCACAACAACATGCCCACCCACCAGACATGACAGAGCAACTTACAATAGTAACCTGGGCAAGCCGTGAACATTATCAATCAACGGCATGGCACCTCAGCCACACAATAGCCGAATGTGGGGAGAGGTGGCCACCAGACATGTGTGAAGGATGGAGTAGAACCATGATTGGGAAAGTACAAAATGCCAAGAGTGGCGGCGATGTGCTGGATCGATAGCAGTATGCAGAACACACCCATATCCTCGGTGACATACCCATCTGGTGTATGAGTGAAGTGGACAGTGGACGCAACCATGTCACTCCAGCCAATGGGGGTCCTTGCAGAAATGTTGCCTGTTACACCCCTCCGTAAGCGTGAACAGAGTAGAATGGCCCAGCGTATGCCAGAGCAGAATAGGGGTATGAATAGAAAGCATGTATCCCTGGGCGTGGTCCCCTTCCGGAAAGCCCAATGTCTCTGCTAGGACGGCACCTCCCACCCCGCCACGAGGCCGATGCCATCCGTGTTAGTGGAATTGCCTGCAATCCTGTGCACCTGCCGCACCCCGGACTGCTGGACAACAAACCCGTCAGGCCCGACCCTGCGCACCCAGGCCACACTGATCACCAGCCTACACCGGCATGTGTCAAGGAGGGCCCACCAATTGCCTGTGTAAGCTCCAAGCCCAAGGCCCGCGACCCAGCCAACATCTCCGACCATCGCTGGCCCCCCGACGCTGCCCCACATTACTCCTTCCTCATTTACATACTCCACGGGCATCCTCTGCGGCCCAGTGGGTCCCATATGTGAAACTGTGTCCTGGCTCCTGCATAGTTCCATATGGGCATCTTGCGACACGTGCTGGCACTAACCGTGTTCAAGGCCAGCTGGTGACACGTGCTGCCACAAACCCTGTTCAATGCCAGCCCGCGACATGTGCTGCCACAAACCCTGTTCAATGGCAGTCGGCGACAGGTGCCTCCACAAACCCTGTTCAACACTAGCCGGCGACATGTGGATGAGGGACCAGGACTGCCCTGTGGACCAGTAGGTCTCACATCCAGCACCTAGTCGCTAATCACAAATGGTGGGGTCCACACCAGTGATCCCACAGAGTGGAGTGAGAGGAAAATGCAGCTCTGTTCAGACGAAAGTCGGGTCACAGTCACAGAGGTGACTGAACACGTGGTGCCACTGAACCTGAACTACGCAGGACGGTGGAGCCACCAACTTATGCCAGCAACACTTGGTGAATGGCCTGTGCTGACCACTGCCTGCAGCCTACACTGCTTTCGGTCTAGGCTGCGCTCGAGTAGGTCACAGAGTCTTGATTCTGCAATGGCGGAGTTCCTATTAGTATACCAGTATCATCGCCGACTGCATCCCCTCTCAGCCCCGGTGCCACAAAGTCTTTTGCCCGACATTCATGGACACTCTCTGGTCGAACTTTGGTGGCGTCTGCGTCTAGGACTAGGGGGCAGTTTTCATCCTCATGTAGCTGATACCGAATTGGTTGTGGCAACAAGGCTGTAGCATTTCACTCCTCCATTTGCTGCTTCTGGATAAAATCAAACCTTCCGCATCATGCCCTGGAGGACAACTTCCACCGTCCGCCGCAACCCTCCACAACAAACACCTCGGACATTGATGGGGACCCGCTCAGGTCGCATGGCCCTTCTGACTACACCGCAAGTCACTGTCCTGTAGCTGGGTGCCTGTGCTGGCCACAGTGCATCCGAGGCCACTAACTCTGTGCTGGTCTGGGCAGGGAGCCCTACTCCTGAGATATTGGATGGCCCCTGAAGCGTTGGCCTTAGGGTCATCAATGCCATTTCTCTGTGGCCTCTTGCTGTACACAGCCTCCAGGCCCAAATGCGTCCCACCATGGCTCACACACCAAAGCGAGTCCAGACCGGCCCGGACGTCTCATCACCGCAAGGACCACCTCCAACAGCCATCTGCCAGAGTCAAAATGGTGGTCCTGACAGATTTACGGAGTTGCTCAGACCTGTCGTGGATGCCATCATCTGCCTGCTCAGCACTCCAGGTGCCAGTGACTCAGCGCACCACAGGCCATTGCCGTTGCTGATTGTGTTTTGTGCTGTGGAGTGGTTGTGCAACTATGCCACCTCATAGAGTGTGGGGGCCCTGAGACGTTGATGGGGAAGATGATGCAGGTCTAACACACCCCACTGCATCTGCATCAGGAATATATCAATATGAGACTTTTTCTTCACATGAGCGCTCTCATCTCTAGTGTCCCAACCTCAGGGCACTGCAACTCACAGACATTTCTATTTGCATGTTGGCTGTCCTCTGGACTTCCTCCGGCTCACTCCATGTTGCTCAGCAGTTGACTCTGTTATGCATGTGTTTTCTGTTTCCATTTCATTGGTGTCCAATGTTCAAGTGGTTGTCAGCACCAGACATTCCGTGCATAATGGCTTACACTCATCACACACACATCCAGCACAGGCGTCACTGTACATGTGGTGCTGCCAATAAAGGGGCCGGGCACATGTGGCCGTAGCCAGTTCAACATGATATCTGCGTGTGTCCCTGTGGTCTTGTTGTATGCATGAGGGCCCTGGGCCCTACGACATTATATTGTGCTTTGTACATCGGATGCAGACATGTCACAGCAGGCAGTGGATTGGAACTTGGACATGTAGCTTTGTCGTCACCCACTCAATTCGTAAGGGGAGTGGCCAGGGCCATTGTGCGCAGAGCCAACATGGGTGTGTAACTGCTATTAGAGCACCCCTGGGCATGGTTCTGTACTGTGAATGTGCATTGGCTGTTGTCTCTATAGCAGTGTGGGTCTCCTTAGTGGGGTGTGGGTGGTCCCTGAAGGGTGATAGATACCTACGTATGTGTCCTGATTCGCATTCCATGGGTTCAGCACCCACCAACACCTGTTGGGCCACCTCATTTTGGCTTGCTGACACATGGCATTGGGGTGCCATGTGTGGGTGGATGAAGTGTTGTGAGCCAGCTGTGCTTGCGGGTGCTTCCTGCCATGTGGGTTCTTGCAGGCTCAGTGTTCTCCTCTGAGTAGCTTGGCTGGCCGGGTCCTGGTGGAGGGTTGCGTGGGATATCCATGGGCTGTTGTAGGGCATCGGTGTTGACTGTGTGGTGGTCCTCTTTGGCATCACAGATGCGTTGTATTTTGTGCTTTGCTGAAGGTGTTGTGTGCCCCTCTGCGATGTGAAGGGGAGATGCATGTTGACCTTGTGTTGACGTGTATGTTGGCACATTGTGCTGGTTTGCATGCAGACTGTATGGCAATGTTGTGACTGTTAGGGGGGTGCTGGATTCTTCTGCGGGACAGTGTACATTTGGACTACATGACAGATGTGACGTCGTATGGGTACATTTACATTTCACAGTTTCCGGCTCTCTCAGATGTAGTAGGCATGTTTCTGTGCATGTGCGGCGCCAGTTGTGTCCTCTGTTCTGCAGTATTGGCTATGCGCATACTACCACATTGTCGTCAATGTGGGTGTGCTGTTCTTGCTATGTGTGTGCCCTGCAGTGTACCAAGTGGATCTGAGACATGATCCTGGGTGATTGTGGTTGTGCAGTGTGCTACACCTCATTGTGCATGTATGCCATTGTGCCCATCAACCCCCATCCCCCCAGTCCCTTTCGGTGCACTTCTTGTTGTTGTTGTGTCAGGTCCTCTCAAGCTATATAGCTCAAGAGGACCTGACCTGACCTACTCTTTGCACCATCTCCACACTGATGACTGTGGCTTGGGTTTCCTCCAGCTCCTCCGGTGGTGCTGGACTGCCACCTCCTGTCACCGTTGCTACCTTCCTGTTGGCAGCGGGTTGGTGCCTGGTTTACATTGTCACGTCATGCCAGCGCCTATTGGCCTCCTCGATCGGCCTCCTCAGCACTCCTACTGCAATCCAGGTGGTCTGCTAGTGGGTCAGTTGCTGGTAGTGTTCTGTCACCTCTGTGACGCTGATCTGGTTTTCCTGCAGACTGCACCCCGTCTTCCTCTCCCTCTTCTCCTTGGCCTTCCTCGACCCCGTTGTTCCTTGCTGGTAGTCTGTCGGGGTTTTGGGGTTCGAGTTGGCCTCTGCACTGGGTCAGGGTGCATCTATGTTGCTACGTGCTTTGGCTTGTTTCTGGTGTATTTTTTCTGTGTTTTTTATGGTGCATTGTCTTGCCAGACGCGTGAGATTTGCAGGCCTGTGGCTGGTTTTCGCTACTTATTTTACCGCGGTTGGCCTCACCGCATTTTTTTGCTTTCGTGTATCGCATTTTTGCGGCGTGGCGTTGATTTTCACACGGACATTTGACACGTTATCTGTTGTCTATCGCATGCTACCGCCGTGTTGTGAATTCCTTGTTGACACAAGGTTATTTTCCCGCGTTGGGCTGCAATGTTGAAAGTTGCGTTAAGCTACTCTGGTGGTTGTTATCACACGTTCTTGTGAATATAGCCCTTTGTTGTTTAATGTGTGCTATGTTTGTCTTTTTGCTCCAATGTCATTCTCACTTTCTCTTTAGATAGGAATACTATGTTATACCACTAAGTAGTTTGAAATTTTATTGATAAATCAACCATTGCTTTTTAAGAACGTAGTTACATAATAGAAAAATAGTAATTCAGATGTACTTGCTTTAAAAATGGATCCTTATTTTGACACGATTGATCTAACTAATTATAATACGAGAATAACCAATATGATAAGATAGTTTAATGCACTGGCAGAAAACATGACTTGCCTACCAAATAAGTAAATCTTTCATTGATTGTGCATCCTCTGATTCAAACGACTGATAATCAGTAGGTCTAATGTCTATAAAAAGGCAATTCATGGCTTAAATTACACCATAAAATGGAAATGTTGTTTTACATTATACATTTATGTAACTAAGACTGATACAATCATTCCTGCCAAATATCTTCAATGAAATACAAACTTAGAGTTCAAATAGTAAGAGGTTTTACAATAGTGTGGAAAAGTAAATTTTGCCATGTTCTGTGTCCCTACGTGTCATCCATCATATGTTATGTGTGCATGATTAATATGCATATGTTATTCCCCATGTTCGATTAAAGACGCAATTACAGTTGTGTCCACCTCTAGTATGTCAGTTTCCAGTTCTCGTGAATAATACGAGTATTAGGCCTATGTAAAGTTAAGTTGTCACGTTTCTCAGTGTGCACGTTATTTCATTATAAAGTCCCCGTTTCTAGGCCTCAAAAGGGCCCGGACACCAGATTCAGCTCCTGTCTCCTGAAGCCCTCGCTGAGGAGCGATCCAGCCCCCACCTGTATCCTCGACCCTTCACTTACTTCCTGCCTCGCAGTGCCCGGTGCAGCTTGGCTCTGCCTCTGAGTCTGCCAAGACTATGTTATGATTCCAGTTATCAGTTCAGCCCTCCTTCTCTGCATTCCTGAGCTACTGAACTGCATCAATAGTTTCCGTCATTGTCTAGCCTTCACGTCTCCACGTTAGAGAAATACTGCATTTAATGGTCATTTAATATTCTTCATCACGCACTACATGTAGAATAATGCATGGTCCAGTCTCAGAATCAAGTTAGCCTTTCCCCTCCTAACTTCTAGTTTATATCAACATGTTCTCTAAACATCAGATACTAGATACTGTTTAGGTACATGTCGCCCTGACTCTCCAGACTTTAGTCTCTGCTCCTAGCACAGAGTTCATAGCCCCCAGCTTCTCCTAGTAATACGTCATTGCCAGTTTGCGCGCACCATTAGGTTAGAGGTCCCGGCTCCTTAGGTAGCCCCCTCCATGGTTTCCGCCCCATTCATGACATATTCTGTTACGTTTGCATCACATGTCTATGTATACGCCCAGTTACACCTTCTTTTTACCCTTATCTTTCGCGACTGCTACGCGTCACACCTTCTGCTCCACCCACTGCTACGCCTATTGCAATGTAATGCTATGTGTTTGCGCTATGTATATATGCTCATGTATTGTTATTTAAAATTCATTCAGATTCCTTTCAGATTCCTTCCAGATTCCTTCCTTCCCTTGCCCAGACCCTGGCAGCGCTGCCAGGCTTGCCATCCTATTTCTGTGCAGGTTGTCCTGTTCCTGTCCTTATGCTGTATTAAACCTGCAAGAAACTCCTACTACCTCGAATCTTGACTCTTATTTTATTGAGCTATCTGTTATTTGTTTATGCATTGAAAAATAGGGTATTATTTATTTATTTACCACAATAGAAAGACAAATACACTTGTTTTTAACTGTGCCTGCACTCCGAGCTGCTGATAATGTGATTACATGCACCCCCGCGAGATCGCACTATGTAACTTGAAGCCCTGGGAAATGGGTAATCTGATCACAACACGTGTCCCTTGTGATAAATTGCAAATGACTAAACCCAACTTTCTCCTTGGAGCTCTCAAAGGAGTAGGCACATATGATCCACGGAGAGAAATCTATTCTTGTTCTCATTTGTGGGCTAGTGTGCTGGAAAGTAGTGCGATGCTTGAACAAGACAAACAGTATAGAGGCTGCAATGCTTTTTTGAAAGCACACTAGCAAAGCAGTGCACTGAACATAAATTATATCATACAGAGAGTTCAAACTAATTTACTGTTTTACGCACTAGGGATTGATCAGGCTTGATTAAACTTGTGGTAATAAAAATGATCTTGATGTCCCCATAATTATAATGTATGGGCGCCAAAGCTTTAACACCAAGATTACAAATAAAAAAGAATACCAGTGTCACAAGTTCAAGTTCCAGACTGCCCTAAGCTCAGCTCCATTTGAAACAGTCACAGCGACAACACGCGAGGCTGAATACCAATTACATGTTATGAACCCAATTTACCTCTATGGTAACCTCCACCACTGACATCTTCATTATCTCTACCAATTACATGCCATTGGAAACCAGCACTCTTCGTTGTGTTTTTTTTTAAACTAGCTTTCAAAACAAAACAAATATGGAATCAAGCGTGTATTCAAATGTTTTGAAGATTTCTTCCTATACAGGAATGTTACACAGGCGTCATTTGGAGACCATGAATTAGATAGACTGGCATAAATAAGCAACATAAGTTTATGTTACTCACACCTTTGATATTCTGTAGCTGTGTTGAATATAGCACAAGATGCTTGTATATTATACAATAGATATGGATCCTAGATTGCAAGGCACATATATGTCAACTGACTCTTGCATTTCACACACAATGAGGAAATTGTTCCCATCATTAGATTTAAACTACATATTGCCTTTGCATCAAGTTTGAAGTTTGACCTCGGCAGCAAAAGAGCACTGAGCACTTGCGGTATAACATGGGATTTCCAGAAGGTATCTAGGGGTCTGCTTTCACATGATAATTTGAATCTTTCTAAGGCCTGAATAAAAGGCTTGATTCATAAACTGTTTTACTCACTTAAGTTATCCTGAGTACGCCAATGTATGCGTAGGCAGAATTTCAAAATGCTGAATCAAACACTTTTTCCAACCACACAATTATCTTTGATGAGTAAATTCAGAGGAATTGTATGAATCTGGAGCTTCTCAGGGGTCGGGGTACAGATGAAAGTGCAAACTGTCTGGAGCACCAAGAAAGTTGGTACTATGTGTCTATTCCTTTATTTACAGTATGCAACACCATAATTTCCTCAGTGTGGAAAAGAAGGGGTTTCTCCTCCTGGAAAAAAAAATGTTCAGGTGAAGGAAAAAAGAAGACAAATATTAAATCTGTCATTCACTAGTCCGTAAACCTATTTCTTGCTAAATGTCGAACATATTGAAATTCGCTGTAGTAAATTTGGTGTAAAAATATAGATTTTCAGCTTTTGCAGAGCTTCTCTGTGGGGCAATCTCAATATAACCATTGCTAGAGTAACGAGCTGCAGTTTCTGTGACATGAAATGGTCCTAATGAAAAACGATGGGGATTGTTTCCATTGAGAGTACCCGACAGAAACTATTTCATTTTTATGCATCACTGTTGCATGATGTGTGCTGGTTTAAAGTGCAAGGTGAATAGCACGCCCATATTTGTAAACTCCAGCAGTAATTTGTCTGCGGTTGAGCCCCTGTATAGAAGTAGTTCACCAGGAGTGGAGAGAAAATCACTTTATGTTAATCCAGTTGCGGGTGTGAACCCAGGCATCGTAGGATTAATTAATAACCGCTGCATGTGCTCTGCACATTTTTGAGGCGCCGCGTAACTCCCAGGACGGATCCAAGCACAGTCACAAACTACCTTGGCAATACCGGTCTGACGAGCAACGAACGCGACCATATGAGAGGAACGACACGTTCCGTTCAATTAAACGTTATCTCGCGAATCAAAACAACATCAGACCATTCACTGCCACGCCTGAAAGGCAAAACCAGTTACTACGAGCAACAATGGACAAATGACTGATTTGAAAGGTGAACTTTTAGGGACAAAAATGAACCGATGGATTAAACCAAGAAATAACACTGAAAGCAAAACAACGAATTCCAAAGCTGTCAAGGTTAAACGCTGTTCGTTCCCGCCTCAAAGCTAGGTGCTGCTTTGATTGTTTGATGTTATAGATACTTCTCATGAAAGGAATATATTGTGGTAGCCTCTTAATCAGGCATTATCACTGAGGGACCCTTGGCAAGTCAGTATACGGCAGCCAGATGACAAGAGCAGCATGGCTTCCTGGGATCTCCTGCTTGGCCCCTGTCCTGGCCCTTAGTATGTGGGACTGAGGGACAAGCCTTAACATGTTATGACAATCTCTACTTGTTTAGGAGGCAAGTTTCAATTGATTTGCAAATGTGTTAATTGCAAAGTGGTGCCCTCGCGCTGTGGCAGTTTACATGCCTAATAGAAAGACCATAAGTGATAACGCCGACATCAAAGCGTACTTACTGATTTCAAGATTTACTTCATGTCAAAAGTAGGATGAGGTGACATTTCCCTTACATTGGTATACTCCTGCGTAATTTGGGTAAGATTGCGTTGCACTTGTTCAGCGGAATTCCCAGTATGATGCTATTACATGTCGCAGAATTATGTGAGGTTTGTGGGAAAAATTAAGCAAGTGCATGAAAACATGAAAGATCACAATGTGATCAGATGTTGTTTGCATCGCAGGAGTTTTTTGCGTCCAAAATCGATTTGATGATGCATTTTGCACTAACAAATAGTGCGAAATGTCGGTTGTGCATTTTATGTAATTATGGTTTATCTTCTCAAAATTTCACTTACTAAAACACAAATACAATTTACCAAATTAGACTCAGCCCTAGATAAACGCTTTAGAACACAGCTAGCAATTTTATTAGAACCACAACTCAATTTTCAGAACAACAAACGTTCGCAACCCACCTTCCTTTAATCAGCAAGAGGCAGTTATTTTTTTAATAAAACTAAAACATGGTGTGGTAGGGCACTGTCATTTACAGACAGCTCATTTTCCATTGAAATGGCCACTAAATTTGCACAGACATACAGTTTTAATGATAGAACTATATTGCAAGCAAATGTTAATGTTTGGAAATCGGGTTTCATTTAACATTTATCACGTGTGCATCACTAAGCAAAGTGTCTTGATTTGTTTTGATCTCATCAAAATATTTGTTTCAATCTCACTTCAGAATTACACAAAATATGAGCTTCGTTTTTGCTATCCTAACTGCTGAGCGTGTCTAGTTCATTTACAGATATTTACATTTTGTTGTGTTACAAAAAATTACATACTTCAGCCTTTTCTTTCATGCTCCATGCACCCCAGCAAGATTATCACGTAATTCCCTTATCCTTTCTTTCTCTGACTGCAAAGTGATATGAGTTTGTAAACAGAAATTCCCATAGTAAAAACAGATAAGCAGGATTTTGTCAGAAAGATAGCCTATTATTTGTCCTTTGTCTTTGAAGCATCTTTTTTAGTGATTGGACTTTAACGGGCCACCAAAAATCGTGAGTCGTGACCCACAGTTTGAAAAACACTGCTTTAGAAGACAACTTTAAAATCATAGCTATCCTAAATGAAAACGTACAATGGTGCATACTGTAAAACAGCATTGAAATTATGTATGGTGGTCCGCAGTGATCTTTTTCCCACCATCATCAATGGCTTTACTGAGACCTTGTCCAGAGCTCCCCGGCATCGACAACTCCTCATTGGACACCGCCTTCTGCATTGTCCCACTGAACTCTACCTTGTCTTAGACTGTTCTTCAAAATTTCTTCTAAGTTGGAAGGTAAGCTGAGACTGGGCCTAATCCATCTCATGTACTCGACCCACACTGCATCAAAGTCAGCCGTAACGTTTTACTTTGCCCAGGTCATGATTGACCAGATACCGGCGGTTGGTGCTTTGCTTTTTTAGGTGCTGGATTTCACTAAAAACTTTACAAAATCATAACTCCAGTTCTAATAATTCAAAGTAGTTTGTTTTGGTGGCATTTTATTTATTACATTTCTCTCTAGTGTTCTAAATTGGTGTAGGATTTTTCTTGTTTAATGTTTTTACTTTATTACTCTTTGTGTGCTGCAGAAATAATTTACACATTGCCTCTAAATTAAGCCTGACTGCTTTTGTACCAAGCTACCGGAGGGTTAAGCACAGGTTAATTTAAGCAACTTTTGTTGTTCACCGTGAAAAATATTGTGGTTGTTGTTTGAGTAGGGTTTTCACCCCCGCTCAATCAGTAACCCTTTTTTTAACATTGGTGCTCAGTAGTGGGATCCAGTACTTGTGTTTGTACAGTCCCACTGAGTGATTCTATGTGACATTAAAATCCGAGAATAATCTGTCATCCAATTTTTTTTTCTAAATTCTCCCTAGTTTTTGATTTGGCTATTTTTTCCTTTTTCTAAATTTAAGTCTTGCCTTACATTCTTCTTGCTACAATGGAGTTGGAACTGAGCAATGTTCACAGCCTCAGAAAGGTGGATCTGCAGAGGCTCTGAAATGAGAGGAGGCTAAATGTGGTGTGGAAGGCCACCAACGTGGATCTCCTCTAACCCTCAGAGCCTTTGAGGATGTCAGGTGGATGCAACCCACACAGAGAAGCAAGAATAATATATTCCTGATGATAATGAGGAGGAATTGGAGGAGGAGGAGGAAAATGGACTGGTCACAAGCCGTGAGATCCAGCATGAATAGGAAGAGGGACACTTTCCCATAGGATTAAGGCCCCTTGCCGGTGAAGGAAGCAGTGTGCCCTCCCACAATCTGTCCTCTGCAGAGCTGGCAAAAAGGAACGTTGAAAGGGAGTTACAGCTATAGCAGGCCAAGCTCAAAATGGTGGAGGCTGATTGATAGAGGTCCTCGGAGGAGAAGAAGCTGGCCATAGAGATAGAGAAAGCTGAGGCCGAAAGGGCATTGACTTAAATGAATCTGGAATTGGCTCATTAAGTGACTATTAAAGAGCTGGCTATAAAATCAAAACAAACCTCAGAGTACAGTAGTAGTGGAAGCAATACAGTGTCCAGTGGAAAGATGAGGGTCCACATACCCAAGAATTGATGCCTAGCTATGTCGTGGGGGACAATATTGACTAATTGTTTTGAGCCTAAGAACTAGCCCTGTGGGTCCCAGATGAGGATTAGGGGTAATACTATGGAAACACCTTACCACAGTGTAGAGGGATACCCTGTTCACACTAGAGTTAGGGGATCAAATGAGGTATTCATCCATGAAATCCATTATTCTCACTAAGTTTGGGCTCACCCCAGAGCAATACCGCATGAGATTTAGAGACAGTGGGAAATTGCCAAACCAGTCTTGGGTGGATCTCTTGAATACTCCAGTAAGGCACTGAGTTTGCGGATGGGGAGGCAGTAAGATGAGTGATTTCAATGGGGTGTATGTACTAATTTTGGGGGAGCACATACTCAGTACTTGTTGCACCATGTGTGATCAAGTAAGCACGGTGATTCCAGCCTGCTTTATGTTACTCAGAATTATAGACTGAAAATAATATTAAGACACGTTTGGACTATTGCAATAGCCTATATCTTAATATTCAAAAACAACATACGAATAGGCTCCAATTAGTCCAAAACGCAGCAGCCAGACTGCTGACTGGAACGCCAACATTTGTTTCTGTGAAAGAAAAGATAAAGAAACTGCATTGGCTCCCGGTAAAACAAAGAACCCGATTTAAGGCACTATGTAATGTCTTTAAGGCCATCAATGAAACTGGTCCTGAGTTTCTCAGGCATAAACTTTATTGGTATGTTTTTGGCGGACTGTTACAGTCTACTAATGCTAAACAAGTGCATGTCCCCACTTTCAAAAAAGCTAACTTGGGAGGCAGGAGTTTTATTTACTGTGCCTCCAGAGCTTGGAACGAGCTTCCTTTTTTTCTTAGGAATGCCTCGGATCTTCTCTCCTTTTGGAGGAGCCTGAAAACATGGCTCTTCACTCAATAGCACACACTCAACTTCTCCAGGTTGCCAGTGCTTAGCGCTAGGACACCCCAGGATAATCGTGCGCACTATAAGTGCAAATAACATAGCAAGCTCACTTCACCTAGAGAGCTTGCCCAGGAAGTGGATCTCTGGTTCAGCACCAGAGTGTCCAAAAAGGTAACTGGGGGAGGATCCCCTAAAGGGTGGACATGGTGCCAAACAAGTGGAAAAGGGGGAGACTGGGTAAAAATAATTAGGCCCCTAAAGACCCACAAAACAGTTCCCAGAGGAAGGATACCAAATCCCAACCTGACCACAAGAAGATTGGGTTCCCTGAAAAGAAGTCAGGGGAGTTCAAACCCAAATGCTATAGATATGGGCACATGAAGGAACACATCAGATGCCACAGAGGGTGCAGCCTCTCCTTGTGGGGAGACACCATGATTGGCTAGTGTAGTGCTTGGGGAGGAGGCTGTCCCAGGTCGTATGGGGGTAATGCGGATGCTGCATTAGCATCCCTGGGTGACAAGGAGATGATACCAAAAGTCACATGCCTACCAATACTTCCAAGTACAGGCAGTGTGTCACTATCAGTGGGCAGCGGGTGGATGCTCTGAGGGACACAGGAGTCAGTATGACTAAGATATTATCTGGTGTCCTCAGAATAGGTAATTTCTAATGTGTTCCACCAGGTGGTCACAGCAGACAACCGTCAGAGCTACCATCGAGTGGCTCTGGTGACCTTTGATTGGGGGGTCTCAGGTTTTTAGAGGATAGCTGTGAGTCCTCTCATGCTTGTGGATTATCTGCTTGGTAATGACTTAGTGCACAGCATCTGGAATTTGGTTAAGCTCAGGTCCCAACTCGAGATGTTAGGTTTACCTGAGTGGGTGTGCCTGACCACAAGGTCCATGGCAGCCCAAGAGGGTAGTCAAGAGGCCCTGGATAACTGGCCACGGTCTCTTCCATAAAGAGAAAGGGCAAGGGACACGGAAACCTGCCCTGAAACGCCAATGGTCCAGGAAGAGGCTCAGCTTGAGGGGGACACCTAAGAACCTACAGGGGAGAACATTGCAGCCCTGTGGGAACTGCCTGAGTTGGCTGGTTGGCAAGCTGAGGGAGGGCAAGCCAGGGCGGTATTCTGCAAAGCTCAAGAGGAGTGCCCTACTTTTGAGGGCTTCAGGTGACAGGGCGAGGCCAAGGCAGTTGGTGAGCCTTTTGAAGATCACCTGGTTTATTTGGAGAATGACCTCCTCTATAGTGAGCCTGAGGTTTCCTAGCCTAAGGCAACCCATATATTGGTGGTCCCCCAGTGCTACATACCCTTTCTACTGGCCAGGTTCATGATATACCCCTGGCATGGCATCTGGGTCAAGACAAGACCTCTGCTAGACTTGTCTACTACTTTGACTGGCCCCGGAGAAGTGTTACCTCTGAAGAATTCTGGAGGTCATGCCTTCCCTGCCAAGCAAGTCGGAAGTCAGGGGGAAGTGAAAGGCTCTCCCGTTCACCTACCTGTCATTGGCACCCACTTTGAAAGGGTGGGCATTGGTGTTATTGGGATTTTGGACCCCAAGACGTAGGCAACAGGTTCTCCCTAGTCTTGGTAGATCATACCACTAGGTTCCCAGAGGTCATACATCTGAGGATTGTGACTGCACCTGCACTGGCTAGGTCCTGATGGGGATTTTAGCCCAGGTGGGGATGTCCAAAGTTGTGGTGCCTGACAGGGATACAAACTTTATGTCAGTGTACATAATATCAATGTGGGATGAGTGTGCAGTACCTTACAAGTTCTCCACACCCTATCACCATTAGACCAATTCGCTTGTTGAGAGGTTCAACAAGACCCTAAAAAACATGATTATGGCCTGTGAGAGTCCTTAAGGCGAAAGTGGAATGTCCTTATACCATGCCTTCTTTTTTCCTACAGGGAGGTGCCACAATAGGTTGTTGGGTTTTTTAGTCCATTTGAACTCCTGTATGGCCACCCTACAGGGAGCCTCTTCAATCTTGTGAAGTAGGTGTGGGAATAAACTCTTAAGAATTCCAACGCCCCATGATGTAGTCAGCTATTTGTTAGCTCTCAAGACTCAGATGAAGCGCTTCTGGAAGAAGGCTACTGACAACCTGTAAGCCAGCCAGGAGTTGAGGAAGTTTTGGTATGGCAAGGAGGCCACTTTGGTAACGTTTCAGCCAGGCTAAAAAGTGTGGGTGATGAAGCCCAAGGGCCTCTAAGACCGATGGTCTGGGCCTTATAAGGAGAAGGAGAGAATGGGTCAGGTCTCCTACCTGGTGAACCTTAAGATCCCCAGGTCAGGAACCCACTAAGGGTCTTGCATGTCAATCTCCTCAAGTCCCTCTATGAGAGGTCTGAAGTTATTAATAATAATAATAAAGAAATGTATAAAGTGCATGGTTACGCCATCTCGGCGTGTCCCTGCGCTATGTGAGGGGGGTGGCAATTACCACAGCAGTGCGCCACACGGTTCTAAGCAGTAAACAGGTATGTTTTGAGCAGCTTTCTGAATTTAGCTTCTGAGCTTTCTAGCCTTAGTGTTAGAGGGAGTTTATTCCAGTTCTGAGCAGCCAGGACCAGAAACGAACGACCTCCCATTTTAGCCTTCTTTACCTTAGGGATTACCAACTGACCAGTCCCGCTGGATCTAAGAGACCTTCTTGAAACATACCTGGTGACCAAGTCTCTCAGATATGCCGGGCCAGTTACTATGCTACATGTAAAAGATGATAGGGTGGAAGAGCAGAGTGAACCTCTCCACAAACTCCTATCTTGTAAGGAGCAGGATGGTCAGTGGAAGTTGTCAACCTCTCCCCTACAATGACCCCAGATCAACAGAGGGACTCTTGCCACTTGCTGGGTCAGTTTGCCTATCAATTTTTACAAACCCTGGGCTAACGTATTGTGTACCCATGATATTGACACTGGGGACAGTATGCTTGTGAAAAATATCATTTACAGGTTTTCTGACAAGGTAATATCTATCATCAAGGAGGAAGTATTCAAATTGCTGGAATGAGGGATGATTGAGCAATGCAACAGCAATTGGTCCAGCCCAGTGGTACAGGTACCCAAAGCTGCTCCATCACGCGCAGCCCAAGAACTCAGGTTCTTTGTGAACTCCAGGGGGCGGAATTCAGTTACAAATGCTGATGTTTGCACCACCCCCTGATCTGATGAGCTCATAAATTAGTTGGGAGCTGCCAAGTTCCTAAGTACCTTTGATTTAATATCAGGGTACTAGCAGTTTGGTCTAACTGAGGGTGTTAAGCAAATGTCTGCAATGCTAGTTTACGGTAATACCCTTTAGGTTAAAGAATGCCCCTATCACCTCGCAGAGGTTGCTTAACAGGCTCCTGGCTGGGATTGAGTCTTTCAGTGCTGCCTACCTGGATGACATTGCGGTCTGCAGCTCTAGCTTGGAGAACCATTTCCTACCTCCAGGATGTTCTTCTGGCCCTTCAACATGCAGGCCTGAATAGCAAGTCTAGCAAGTGCCAGGCAGGGAAAGGATTTGTGGTCTATCTGGGACACCAAGGGATGAGGGCAAGGTGTGGCCACTCGAAACCAAGATTCAGACCATCTGGCTTGGGAACCACCCAAGACTCAGACTGAAGTGAGGGTCTTCCTAGGCTTCACTGGATATTACAGGAGGTTTGCCAAGGGCTATGGCACCATTACTGCCCATTTGACAGAGCTGACTTCTAAGGAGCCCGATAAGGTGATCTGGACAGAGGCCTGCCAGAAAGACTTTGGCATCCTGAAGGAGGCCATGTTTATAGCAGCTGTACTCAAGGCCCTGACTTCTAAAAAGGAGTTTATTGTCTGATGGAAATCTCAGAGCATGGCATAGGGGCTGTGCTCTCTCAGCACAATGAAGAGGGCTTAGACCAAACTATAGCCATTATTAGCATGAGGCTACTTGCCAGGGAACAGAGATGGAGTGCAATTGAGAGGAGGTTTTTGCTGTGGTCTGGGTACTGAAGAAGTTGAGATCATATTTGCTTGGGATTCACCTCTGGGTTCAGACAGACCAAGGACACCTCAGATGGCTAATGCGCATCAGGGGGTGAGAATTCCAGGCTGCTGAGGTTGTCCATCTCCCCATACGGAGTGGACTTTACAGTGCAACAACGTCCTGGAACTGACCACTCCATGCTGATGGTCTTTCCAGATTCTTTTTCCTTAGTGATGAGAACTTCCATAAGGGTGTGTTGTTCTCCCTATTTTCAGCTGAGGTGAACACTTTAGGCCTGTCCTCCTTTGTGTGGTCTTCCCCTAAACATTTTGCCTTCAACCTTTCTGTTCTCTGAATATTGTTTTTGTTGTCATTGCGACTCTATGCATCTTACCGCTGCTACCCAGTGCGGATGTGCTTGTGCTCTCTCCCTAAAACATTGTAAAATTGGCTTATACACGATTGGCACATTTAATAAGTTCCTAGTATATGTTACTACCTGTACTCATGTTCTCAAAATAAAAGCTACTAATGGACCTGCAGCATTCATTGTGCCCCCCACTACCACACTTCATACAATGTGTTCCCTTCTGCGTGAGACATTAATTGCTCCCCAGAAAACTGCCCTGCTGCTAGAAGTCTGCCTTGCTGCTTGAGCCCAGGACTACAAGAATAACTCCGAGGGCTAGTTTGCTGGGCTCCTGCGTAAGCTACAGGGACAAAAGATCCTGAGGCCTTAAACCCTGCACCTGGCCTTCGCCGGAGTGAGTCCTAACCTCCTACATGTTGGCCCAGGTCTTGGACCCTTGGCAGAGGTCTTAGAGGTGCTTCTACAGCCCAACTTTAAAAGTTTAGACTTTGAAAATGTATACCAGAAGTCAAAGGGTGCATAAGTGAACTGTTTTCTTATATGAGTGACCCTACTTTTATACGTGTTTACTGGTTCCACGTTGCCTTGCCTGTATGTTTTCTGTTTTCTGTTGGTTTTGTTTTTAACATATGTTTTGGATTTACTCCGGCGGGGGTATATTCCTTATATTTTTTTGTTTGTTTTGACTCTGGAAATAAATAGATTTTTTTATAGTCATTGGAACAATTCATGGTAATTAATATTTTTCCATGAATATTGCTTACAAAAATGTAATGCTTAGGGACCATTGCTCCTCTAATTACTTAATCTGAGGCGAGCAAACAAAAAAGCAGTAGCAGTCCATTTAAATTAAAAGCAAAAAGATGTATTGCTGTATATCAATACAATAATTTTAGAGGATAGAGGTCTGAAAGGAGAAGCTGATTAGAGAGATAAGTAAAGGTGCATGTGTAAAAAGAAGATGAAAAAGAATTGTAATCATGGAAAAAATGTATACAATTTATAGGTTAGATGTTTTATTAAAACATTTTGCGGCTTTAATAGGCTACAAAATGTTGACGAATATAGAGCGATACCAGCTGTTTTACACCCATGTCAAAAAGATGAGTATTATTAAGAAGTTGGGTGGTGAGCTGCAATGTTTATAGTCGCAGGAGATATTAGGTGCACTGAAAAATTAATCATGATATTTCAAAAAATAAAAAACACAAACCTAAATGTAACAAAGAAATAAGGGACATATTTACAATAAATGGCGCATCCCTGCAACTCAGCAGGGATGCGCCGGTTATTGTGCGCCACAGCTCCGCCATCATGGATGCGCCGCACTTACAATGCGGCGCACCATTGTGCAAAAACGGCACAGATGCGTCACGCATCTGTGCCGTAAAAGTGACGCAATGCTGGAGTTGTGTCGCAAGCGCGACGCAGCTCCAGCAATCCTCTGGGGGCCCTATCTAGTTAATGCTGCGTCAATCCTAACGCCTGCTTCAGGCAGGCGCAGGGTTTTGACAAAGCATGGGGCTAAAAGTGAATGAGTGAAATCTTGTAGATGTCACTCAGCCACTTTTAGGAGGTGTTCCTGCTCCGGAACGCCCCTCCCCGCACAGGAACGCCTACATATGGCGCAGGGCATTACAATATGATGCATCCCCCAGATGCGTCACGTTGTAAGTACCCCTGCACCATGGAGCAGGATTTGCGCTGCCGCTGCGTCACAAAAGTGAGGCAATGGCAGCGTAAATGAGGCGCAAGGGGCTTGTAAATCTGCCCCTAAGTACTTATCCTAGAGCATGCACAGGTCATTCAGCCCTCAATATACAGGATATTTTAAGAATGCAATTGACCGACCTTGTCTAAAAACTCGAATATTGGGAGTGCAAACATTGTGCAGCCTTTAAATTATTTGTATTCAAGCTTTGCTCTGTAGCATTGGCACATCAGATTATAACGGTTGGGTATGCAGTGCAATTGTGGATGCAAGGCACATTTGTAATAAATATTCAAGTTTTACAGAGTAGTATATAAAATTCAGGAAAGTTTACAATATGTCATGATGTGATATACATGTTATATAGAGTGCATGGTTTCATAACATCAGTGATGTGGGTCCAGAGTTGGTGTACAGGGGAATAGAAAATGGGAGGAGAAGATTGAGCACAGCAAGGGGATGGCAAAAGGACAGAAACCATTATTAAGAGGAGGGGAGTTAAACAGTTTCTTTAATTAAAAAAAAGATCTTCAACTGGTTGCAGATGAACAGGTGGATCTGTTCCAAGATCTGCTAAGAGGAAGGCACAAAGAAACACTGTAATGCCAGAGGATGCCTTATTGGATTTGTTTTACTTTAGGACCCTTTTAGAGAAGTTGATCCCAGCTTTTTAGTCTTGCATATCTGATAGAGATATATACAAGTGATGGGGTGCAGGTGTGGAACATGTATTTGTTTGTTGGCCCCTGCAGGCGGTTATTGATTCTGGCATAAAGAGTGGGCAGTCGAGCTGCTTCACAATAGGAGAGATATTGTTGTGCTTTCGAGAGTTAAATATTGGTTTTGAAAAAGCACACATAAATGCTCGCTTAGGGAGGGAAGTGGATTTTAGTAGTTTAGTTATGGTAAAGCACCCGCATTTGTATTGGAGAGAAAAGTCCCTCGACTCCAGATCTGATTTTTCAAGTGTGCTTGTCACTTGCTGGAAAACACGGTGTGTATGCGATAGCTGGCATTTGGACAGCAAGTTATATTAGAAGGTATAGATTGAATTTTGGACCAGGGACAAATGCCATAGGGTTGGCTGAACTAACAAAAGGAGAGATCCAGCGATTTTATTTCACCTTTATAAATTGAATCTACCTTAAAGGCCCAATGGTAAAAACAAAGAACCTTGAAGGTGATCATTCTTTCCACCAGAAGGCAGTGAAGCTCACTAAGTAAGGAAGAGTTTAACACATGTCAAAAAGTAAAAAAGTGTGCAAATGCCGTTGTGCAGCTGCATTCTGTATGATCTAAAACTGTCAGACCAGGTAAAGGGGAAGTACCAAATACAAAAAGTTCAAATAGTCCAGAGAAGATAGAATGAATGTCTGGACCCAGCCATGGCCGGTAGTGGGAGTACCGGCCGGGCGGTGACGTGGGGAGAGGGAGGGGCAGGGTGGGGGGTAGTAATGTATGGATTACAGACTTTAAGAGGTAAGTAAACAAATAAATAAATAAAACGAATTTCGTTGCGCGCACTGCATCGCATTTGCTTTCTCCTTCAACGAGGTTCCTTCTTGATTCTGATATTCCCTTTGTTCTCTGAGGGCAGGGAGGCCTTGGTACTTTGTTTACTTGACTTCTTCTTTCCTTTGAGAGAGAGGGGCAGGGTCGTCAGCCGCCCAGCAGGAGGTAGAGCCAGCATTGAGGAATGCAGGAACATCCCTATTCAGTCCCAGGTGCTATCCCCTCCCATCACTCAAGATGCAGATGGAGCTATTCCGGATTGGGATGACTCACTCACCCTCTGGGAGCCACCCCAGCCCCTGTCACTCTCAAACTAGACAGTCAATTCACAAACAGGCCATGGCACACATAAAGGTCAGATAAGAAAACAGCCACTTTCTAAAAGTGTTGTTTTCAAACACAGTATTTAAAAAACATCCTTCCTAAAAGATGTGTTATTAAATTCTGAGTTCAGGGATACCAGACTTTAATTTTCTATCTTGCTCCTATGGGAAGTTAGGCAGGTTAACATTATACACACCATTCCCAATTATAGTCTATTGGCAAGATAGCCTTTCTATAGTGAAAAACGAAATTGGCAGTATTTCACTATCAGAGCATGTCACCTACATCAGTACATGCTCTACCTTTCACATACACTGCACCCTGCCCGGGGGTGGGGGGGTACCTTGGGCCTTCCATAGGGGTGTCCAATGTGTACAGAAAGGGTTGGGTTAGGCCTGGCCAGTGGGGACACTGGTCAGGTCAGCATGACAGTTAGCAACTGCACACAGGTACTGCGGTGGAAGGCCTGATACATCATTTTAGGGCTACTCATGTGGGTGGCACAATCAGTGCTGCAGGCCCAAGAGTAGCATTTGAATCGCAAGCCCTGGCACACTCAGTGCAATTTACTAGGGACCTACTGCTAAAACAAATATGCCATCATGGATAACCAATCACAATAATACTTTATACCGGGAGTATATGCACTTTAGCACTGATCAGCAGTGGTAAAGTGCCCAGAGTCCTATTGCCAACAACCACAGGTCAGGAAAAATAAAGGAGGAAGAAGCAAAATGTTTGGGCATAACCCTGCAAAAAGCTCCATTTCCAACAAGGGCATAATGTCGTTAATAGCAAATTTTATTTTGGGACTATCCATACAGGAAATATACAATGTTACTTTAAATCCTTCTAAAAAGTTGCAGGCTGGGCTGATTTAAGAGGGTAAAACACTTTTCAGCTCTTCAATCATTCATGTTATCAAGTTTAAGTCAAGGAAAAGAGAGTATAAGTATCTCAGTTTTATTTCTATTAGATTAAGAACCTCCTTTGAATTGTTTCTTTATTATATATTGGAGGCTATGGTGACAGTAAGGGAAGGAGAAATGGGGGGCATGCTTCAAAGTGATCCCACTATTTGGGGTGACAAATGCAAAAAGAACAATTGATGGACAGAATGCAGAATCATGTCAAACATTCATCCCAGTACAGAGATCTGGGCCTAAATCCATTGTTGTTTTGCTCTCCAGGTTCCAGGTTGAGCCCAGGAATATGCAAATCAGTCTTGATCCTTCGCACAATGGGAACAGTCCAGCCCGAACTGCAAGGTCAGGTCCTCCCTGGACTGGAAACAAGCATCCTCAGACTGGTTTCGGGTTTTCACCCCTCATCAGCCAGGATAGCTTGACTTCAGTGGCATGGAGGGCACAGGCCCCACGTCTGAGCATACCTGTCCCACTCGGGGTGACAAATGTAAAAAGAACAATTGATGGACAGAATGCAGACACTGTCATACATTCACCCCAGCACTATTTGGCAGACACATAACACACAGCAAAACCCAGATATACATGAGCGCAATCTAAGTCCCCGCAGCCATAATTCCACCCCTGATAACTATGCTCTCATGTTCACTGAACAACAGTTATGATAGAATGTGGTTAAGAGTGGTACAGCAACCAGGACTCTTTTGTCTATTTGGTGTGTAAGGCTGGCACTTCATTATGGGTTATTAGGCAGCTGCTATAGGCAAGTGTCGCCCCACTGCTCTCAGAGCAGTGAAAAAAGGAAAGAAAATGATAATTACATTGTGAGTATCATTTTATTTTTCATAGCTAATAGGCTAGGTTAGGGAGAAGGGGCTGTGGTCACAGGGGGAGGAGTGGTGGGCACACACTAAGTGCGCATGATGGATTGGCCAGCCGTCATGAGCTGGCCAAACAGTCATGCGCACTTATCAAGTTCCCCACCAGGCTGCACATCACAGCCTGGTGTGGAACATGCAAAGGCTCATAGTCTCCGTGTGAGCGCCTAACCACGAGGCTCAGACCAATCACAACGCTGCACTGTAGTGTTGTGATTGGTTTAGGGAGCCTGTGTGCTTTCTGCTTCCATTCCGGGACTCGCCAGAAGGGAAGTGCAGAAGAGATGCTGCCAGACAAAGAGGTAAGTGTTTTTCTTTAATAGTTTTTTTTTCACTGCCCTGCCTGGCCAACCATGTATCCTGCCAGCTGCCACTGGACGTAGGCTATTGCCACAAGATAGCACTAGATTGAAGCTAAGAGTGTCGAAATATGGCCAGATATGTCATTTAAAATAAATGCTGACTACTTAGATTAGTGCTATAAAATATTGCTGCTCGTGTGCATGTATTTTACAGTGTTTCATTGTAAGGCCCCCTTTTCAATCCTTAATCACTTTTATGATAATCTACACAAGAGCGACCAATTTGTACTAAACAAATCCTATTTCTTCTTCGCCTGATAACGACTGTTTTCCTTATTGCAAAAAAGAAATGCACCACTTATTGTAATAAGCTTTACCATAATACGAAATGAGAAAGATAAAATGAAACAGTCACTTAGATTGGAAAATTATACCTAATTAAACACACCCTGGATTATAATTTATGAATTGAGTGCATTATCCAATTATATTTTACTGTTGCATTTTTTCTATGTGCTTAAAGGTTAAACAGCTTTTCCAATTTCACACTGCTTTGAAAACTAGCATCTTGTAAAAGGAATTATCTTTGTTCATTTTCAAATTACACTTGTCCATTTCTGCTCAAATTTTGAAAGCGAGGAATCCAATTTTATAATGATCTTGATGTGAAGTCCCGAACAACACCAAATCAAACCCAATGCGACAATATGTACAGAGGCTGGCGGAATTCTAACCTGTATAATACATCATCCATCAAATCTGACTAATATGTTTTGTTGATTATACCACTGAGATTCAATGTGTGGGGGTAACTGCATTGCCATAAAAGAGTTGTTTTGCAAAGATAGCTAACATTGTCTAGAACTAAAACAAGCATTTGCAATGCAATAGGTTTCGCATTTACACGAGTTTAAGCTATTGGCATTGTAAATGACAATGCCTATTTTTGTTTTAAAAAAAAAAATAAAAGGCATTGTCATTTACAATGAAAATAGCCTAAACTTGCGTAAATGCGAGACCTATTGCAAATGATTTTAGTTTAAAACTGAGCGTGGGCCGCTTCAAGGACACCGTGCTCTTTTTTTTTTTTTTACTTTAACACTGAGCGCGGTGTCCTTGAAGCGTGCACCGCGCTCACTATTAAAGTTGAAAAAATAATAATAAACAGAGCGCGGTGTCCCAGAAGTGAAAGCCACGCTCAACATGAAAGTTAAATATAAATAAATAAACAGAGCCCGGTGTCCCTAAAGTGGGCGCTGTGCTCTGGATACAAATACAAAAAAGCCATTTGCTTTGCTAATAGTATTGTATTCTAGCTTTGCATTATTTAGTGTATATTTGTGATATGTGCATATATTTGCTCTCACCTCGCCCCTTTCGTCCGCCTCATGCTATTGTAACCCTCACTATACGAAATTAACACATACTATTTTTCTATTCATTCACCTCCCAATTCGAAAACACTGCTCTTTTCCTACTAACGCTATGCTTTAAACTACTACACATCTAACAAAACAATTCTAACTACATACAACTACAACATATCACAAATATACACTAAATAATGCAAAGCTAGAATACAATACCATTAGCAAAGCAAATGGCTTTAACTTAATCATAGGCGAGACCTATTCCATTTTCAATGCTTGTTAAGTAAGGATATAGCTGAATGGGCCCTGCCGGCTGAGAGCTTCGATTTCTGCTCCTGAATCCATCTGTATGTTTCAGAAGGACTGAAGCATAAGTGAGGCAAAGGCGTTCATTAACTCTTGGTCAGGCATTCTCCAAGGTGAGGGTACAGGCCAGTCTGCCAATAACTGCCAAGGTTTCCGATGGCTATATGTGACATTTTCATAATTTCATGTAATTATGGGTCAGCCACCTCAGTTGTTTGCACCCGTTTTAAAATCTTACAGTATCTCAGTCTGATTCATTTCTGACATTTGTATGTTTCCCTGTCTTCATTGCTTGATTTTTTTGCTCGTAAGAAAGTGTCACTCTTACTCGTCAAAATGTCACTCATAATTGCATTTACATTTTGAAAATGTCACTCATAGCAATCTGAAACCTTGGCATCCATGGGTGCACTCACACTTGCACAACTTCAGACACTCATGGACAGACTAATGGCCACACAGAAATGATTATAAACACGTAAATGGAATCTACGTGTGGGGCACAAACATGCAGACACGCAGATTTTAAGCCACCTCGTAACACACGGGGAGAATAAAGGAGTGATCGACCCACTGTGGGTGAGAGAAGCGCACGTTCCAATGAGATATGCGTGTTTTTTAGACAGACGGTGACAGGTACAATGCAGATTTAGAGATAAAGTGAGAGGCGCTATACGTTGCCACACAGTGATTGGGATATGCACGTTCAGACATCCACACACGCGCGAACAGGGTGACACACTGAGGGAAGAGTAGGAAGGTGTATGTGGCGGGAAGGACTCTTATTCTGACACTACTTTCTTCCTTCCAAATGAGGGTCTGGAAAAACTGAGCAGGCGAGCTTGGCTCCCAAATCACAGCACTCCCACTGACACAAAGCCAGGCAGAGGAGAGAGAGAGAGAGAAAGACCGAAGCAAGAATAGGGCGAAGAGACAGTGAAGAATGAGGAAACAGGGGCGCGGGAAGTGAGCGCGGAAAGAAGAGCAAAGAGAAATCAAAGAATATGGAGACAGAGAGAAGGGGAGATATGGGAAAGAAAGATACAGCAGCAAGATGGGCCGAGGAGAATGGAGACATAAGTGGGGATCGAGAGAAAAGTGAAGACTGGCAGCGGAACAGGAAAGAAAGAGAGGGGGAGGAGAGAGGGAATAGAACGGAGAGCAAAAGAAAGAGAGTGAAACGGAGGAGCAACACAGACCAAGAGACACATAGGCACGCAACACAACAAATGAAGGAGAAAGAAAGTACAAGGGAAGACAATGAGCGTTGGAAAGTCCCGAGACACTGCGAAAGAAATAGCGCAATATGCAATGGAGAGAAAAAAGAGGGAAGAGGAAGGAGGCAAAGAGCGCTGTGCAAAATTATACACCACTATTAAAACAGAATTAACAAAATATAAAATACAGCGTTGTAACAGCAGGGGCTGAATAGCGTTGGATTTGTCATCTCAGGAGAGAAGCTAAAATTGTACAAGACCTCGCTCCAATACGTTAAAATACTTGCAGCCAGACTCAGGATAATATTTATAAGGTAACTCCTTAAAGCTGAAATAAATGATATGGCTTATTGATGACAGTGTCAGTTCCTATTCCAGAAATGTTCAGAGAAAGAGGGAGATGTATACAAGGCCGTCTACTGTTTCTTAATATTGAAGAATGTGGCTTAGTTTCCCTTGTGTGGGCCAATTGTAACATTTTTAAGCCAAGGTTGAAGAGAGATGCGCACTACAGCATTTCTTCGGCAACATCCTACAGGGGACGTGTGAACAATGTAAGTGTCGAGCCACTGTACGAGATAAGCATCTCAGCTGCTCGCAGCTCTTCGGGGCGGATAGCACACTGAGGATAGTGACCCAAATGAGAAGGAAAGGGGCGGGGCGAGCCAGGGAGTGGCTAAGATGTACCCCATGAATACTTTCTTTCACTTGCTGATGGTCTGTAGCTTTGTGACGGAGCAGTGGCACAGACTGACAACTACCACTGCAGGAGGGAGGTGGGGGTATTATTCTTCCGTGGCCAGAGGTGGGAGCGAACATAACATAACAGGAGCGAAGATACAAGTGACAGCCCGACGGCTTCACAACTGGAGTTAGAAGGGGGACGAGAAAAGCTGCATTCGGCGTGTAGTTTAGCTACGCGGTCAAACTGACAGCCTAAGGTTTTTGAGAGATGAGACCAACTTGCATAGCCTTGGTTTACGGTCACTCACCTCTGTACCTTCCTTCTGTATTTCGGTGCCGGCGGCTGACGGCTCCTTGGGAACCTGCGGTGCCGGTGCCGTGGTCTCCATGGGCGGAAGAGCGCGCCCGCCTTGCAGCCGGCTTTTCCAACGCATCCCACCAACCAGCGACTGAAGCCGGCCCCTGCAATTCTCGTGAGAGCCTAGGGAGCGCTTTCGCCAAAACGCACAAAAAACAAAGAAGCTTCGTCCGCGCGCACTCTCTTTACTAGGGTTCTTACAATGAGAGCAGTAAACATAAAATATAGACAACACGAGGAAGTAATTACAACCAGCGCTTTCCTTTGTGAATATAGATGCACCGCAAATAAAAATCCACTAAGCTTCATTAAGTATGCAGGTTGCCATCTTGGAGTGGTACGTATTCATCCTGTTTCACTTTTTATAAATGGCACATATTTATAATAATATAAATGCATTACATTAGGAAAACAAGTCATGCCCCGGGCCGGCAGCCAATCACAGCACGGCCCAGGGAATGATGTCACGGGGGTGTCCCGGCCGGCAGCCAATCACAGCGCGGCCCGGGACACACGGCAACAAGGGGCGGGGCTTAAAAAAAGAGTCAGAAACGCCCACGATTCGCGTTCTGACCGGGAAAAAGTCATTGACAACGATGTCTTCCAATGGCTAGCCTCCATTTATGTTGCTAGCCAATGGAAGAAGGTGCGGGTTCAAGTCCCCCATAGTGTTCTAACATTAGATTTCGCTTGGCGAAACGCTGCTTCCGCAGCTTTCGACAGGCGAAACCTAAAAATGATCTTACTCTGGCTTTTTCCTAAGGGACACCACATATCATAGAGGGTCATGGTAGCCTCAGCGGATGCCACCCATATGAAGAAAACCCTAAAGTGGAAGTGTAGGATTACTGAAGTAATCTCACCACAATAATTTGCTTGGATGGTATTAAAATCCATAATTTGTTTGCTCCATATGCCACCCCAGAGACAGCACGCCATATCCAAATCCTCTTTGGTCCTGTTCCAATTGATCAGTCAACCCCAAACTGTTAGATCATGTCCCCACTGAATATGGACTCGAGTATTCAGAGAGCTCTTTTTCCCTTATTGCGATTCATCAGTGAGGTTTTGGGATGCTCATCTGTGCATGCACACAGTACCGAGGCTGTCTCGGTAAAAAAGCAAAAGCATTATGGGTGTAATGCGCAGGACCTCCCTCAGCCTAATAAGCTCTGACAATGCAATCATGAATCACAAAGGAGTCTCTACAGTACTAATGCATTTTCACCACATTTGAGCAGTGGCTTTCTTCCAGGCGACTCGATCAAGTGAGGGTGGAAGTGAGTCACAAATCCTTTCTAAAATAATCAATGGCAACTGATTTCTAGACATCTCAAATATAGCATTAATGAGGCATTTGTTTATATCCAAATGAATAACAACTGGCAGTACTAAATGTGTTCTCCAGAAATATTTAATGACATTCAGACAACCGTGTCTAAATTTGCACACTGGTCTGTGCCATGCAGTGATCACTACTTCTTTGATTGTCTTTGGATCAAGTAGGCCCCTTTCTGTGCTTGATATATCTTCTTCTTGTTAAAATCACCCTAGGGACTTAATATAAACCTTATTTACAGGGCGCATACATTCTATGGGAACACGATTATCTAAGAGAGGGCAATATTCTTTAGCATGCTATGCAGTTGTTTTATCCATGTGATGTATGTTTTGTGATAATCTTTTTAAAACATTACTTGTATGAAATAAATCAATCAATCTCTTGAATTTCTACAGCGATATGTCTACATCTACTACATTACCATGCACCCTTAAAAGTAACTAAAATTGGTAAATCCCAGCCACCACCTATAGAACAACCCTACTGCTTTGGTGACCTGGAGTAATGTTTTTTTTTCTGATAAATCATACTCTAATAATGGTGTTGCAGCATCCTAATTATTATGTTTGTTAGAACAAACATCACAAATTTCTGTTATGAAATGTAATCCTTATATTGTTTTTTTGTCAGCATAGAGAAAATCAAACTCTGCCATATATATATACATCAACATTTACGTTGCAGAATAGTAAAATAGAGGAGATCGTGGACCACATAACATGCTAGTCCAAATATGTGGTCTACATATGGGAATGTCCCGGCAAAAAAAAATATGTAGGGAGTACGCTTAATAAACTGAAATTAGGAATACTTCAACATTTGAGAGCCATCAAAAATAAAAACTTCTCTTATCCCATCTCGAAAAATGTTTTTGAACATCATTCAAGTAAAAACCCTGAGCTGAGGTACTTTGGTATTAAGATAGTACCCTCAGGAAACAGAGGTGTTGATAGAACAATGGAGTTAGGAAAAATGGAGTCCAGGTACATCTTAGCGATAGGAACAGAGAATCGTTTCGGCCACAATCTGGATGCAGGGCTGCATATACATTTAGAATGATGGCTCTGAAGTATTCAACTGAACTCCTGCAATTTCAGAAGAAAGGGACAATGTGAGAAATATCATACTGAGCAACCCCATTTCATTACCATAGAGAACCAATTGCAATAGTTAAGATATAGCAGGGAAATAGGGGGGAGTTTATCTAATTATTCATGCACATGGTCACTTTAACAATTGATATGGAGATGTAACACTCTTAGGGGAATGGAACTATTCTTTTATTATCTCTCTTCTCTTCTCAAAAAAACTTAGAGATAGAGATCAGTATTGAGGAGTTGAGATATATGTGTTTAAATAAGGATTATCCTTTATGAATTTCTTTTTTTTGAAACAACAGTAGACACATCTGATTACTCCCCTCCTGTCATTTGAGATGTCATCAGTGATGTCATGAGTGATGTCACTGACCATGTCATCAGTGATGTAATATATGACGTCATCAGCAGTGCATTGTGAGCGCGCGAGTTATAGTTAGCTGAACTAACTATAACGGGGGAATTTCAATGATTTTGTACGAGTGAAATGTCCAGCTACCTATAATTCCCCTGAAACCTATGTTTTTTTAGTGAATTTGCAAGGTTTTTCAAATGCTAATTCCTAACTATAACATTCCTGAAACCTATGTTTTTTTCAGTGAATTTCAAAGGTTTTTTAAATGCTAATTTCTAACTTTAACGTAACTGAAACCTATGTTTTTTTTGTGAATTTCAAAGGTTTTTTAAATGGTAGTTTCTAACTATGCCTACAGAGGTGGGATATGTAAAGAAAGAAGAAAAAACGTACCGAAAGAAAAAAAAGAAATGCAGAAAGAAGCATCAGAAGTCCTCAAAGACGAAGAAAGGTACAGGAAGAATCAAGACAGGTGCACAAAGAACCAACAGAGGAGCAGAAAGAGGCCTTATTACAAAAATCATCCTGTGCCCACAACTTTTTCAGACGGGTACTGATGTTAACTGACTCTGACTTGCCAGGCCTAGAGCCAGTGGTATGCTAAAAGACACTTAGAATACAGTGAAAACACCTACATACACTAGGGAATACTATGCGTTGGGTTACCCCTGTTATTAGCAAGACCCCCTCTGTAAGACCCTAGTACATAATAGGGCAGGGGGATTAAAACTACCTCTTAAAAAGCGCCTCGGAGTGCGTTTGCAAACTGATGAAGGGAGGGGGAGAGCCTAAGGTGACATGTGTGCAAACACGCCCTGTGGGCGTTTTAAGTTGGGGGATAAAATCTCCTTGAATCCTGAGGGTCCCTGTGGTCCATCTAGCCCACTAGGTACCTCCAGTAAGCACCACAGAGCTGCGTTGGAGAGAGGTGTAAAGAAGGGCACGGTCAAGACCACCTTTTTGCAACGCAGCGCAGTGGCCCTTACTGGAAGCACCTGGTAGACTAGTTGGCCCCCAGGGTCCCTCAGGATTGAAGGGGAAGTATTTCCCCAACTTAAAAGGTGCCACAGGGCGTGTTTGCACATGTCACCTCAGCCCTTGTCCCCTCCCTTCACCACTGTATAAATGTACCCTGTGGCCCTTTAAGTTGGGAGATTAAGTCTCCTTGAATCCTGAGGGTCCCTAGGGTCCAAGTAGCCCACTAGGTACCTCCAGTAAGTGCCACAGAGCTGCGTTGCAAAGAGATGTAAAAAGGGGCACGGCCTAAACCACCTATCTGCATCGCAGGACAGTGGCACTTACTGGAAGCACCTGGTGGACTAGTTGGCCCCCAGGGTCCCTCAGGATTGAATTGGAATTATTTCCCCAACTTAAAAGGTGCCACAGGGCATGTTTGCACACGTCACCTCAGGCCCCGTCCCCCCATTTCACCACTGTGTAAAACGCGCCCTGTGGCCGTTTTAATTTGGGAGATTAAGTCCCCTTGAATCCTGAGGGTCCCTAGGGTCCAAGTAGCCCACTAGGTACCTCCAGTAAGTGCTACAGAGCGGCATTTCTACCCTGCCCCCTTTTTGCATTTTGCCCACTTGTATGACTGATTTCTTGTGCCTCGGTTTTACCGAGGCACAAGATGGCTGCCAACACTTCCTGGTTTGGAGTGTTGACAGCCAATTAGCATACAGCTCGGGATCGGGAGGGTGCGTGGATCCTGCGCGGCCATAGATATATATATGTTTTTACTTTTGATTTTCTCCGCAACTTCTGAACGGATTTACAACATTTAACAAAAAGGGTTTTTTTCTGAACCAAGAACTACCTCTTTGCCAAATTTGGTGTAATTCCGTTCAACAGTTCGGGCTGTAGCCATGTCTAAAGTTTACTATGGAAAATTGCATGGGGAAAACACATTTTGGGACCCCCCCATTTTTTCTCAGGCCCGCTTGCCAAATTACGCTGAAACTTTCAGGATAGGAGCGGACCGGAGCGCCCCACGAGTTTTGAAAATTTTGCGACAATTCATCAACCGGCGCCAAAGTTATTGGAAATAGAATGTTGTGAATTTCCTATGGAAAATAGATCCTAACTATACCTACCTACTGGTGACCACCGGTAGGTTTTATATATACATATATATACATATATATATATATATATATATATATATATATATATATATGTATATATATATATATAAAACCTACCGGTGGTCCCCAGTAGGTAGGTATAGTTAGGATCTATTTTTATATATACTGGTTTTACTTGTTTCCTGGTTTAACTGGCTTTTATCTGGTGTCTGTGTGGTATTGGAATCTAGTAGTAGCAGATTTTGCACTCTTTTGGAATATATATTGTAAAATTTCCACTTTTCTACGTTTTGATGCATACTGATTAATTTAAGATGTGTGTTTGCTCAATGGACATTTGATGCATTGCTTTATATTCTATATGAAGTCTAGATATTATAACAATTGCATCCGTCAGATTAACTTCAATGTTTTTACATTTTTTTCTAATCTTATCGAATCTTCTATGATTTTAATAGTTAAATCGATGAGATATTGCACTTAATTGGTGTTATTTACTCGCTTTCACAATATTTATCATGTTGGTATTAATATCATCAGACAGACATTGTTGCAAGTCGATTTTGGGCACTTGCCCTGTATTGCACATTTTTTGCACATATATGCACTAATAATATAGTTTTTTAATTAAGTGGAAATGAGGGTTTTGAAATATTACAGTATCAGTCATGACTGCACAAACGTTATATTTAAATTAATTCATTCAAAAAATATAGTAAATGTTATTTTATTTACAATAACGCAATTTTTGTGGCAGTATTGCAATATATCTTGGTACTTGTTTTTAATATATAAGCTGTTTCCACATGAGTCTGTCTTTTACCTCTATGATCTCTAAAAACGGAGGGAAACTATTGTGAATAGAGTATATAAATCACGCAGGATTTGATGCATGTCATTGGATCAAGACCGGGGCGACCGGGTCGAAACGCATCATGTTGTGGAGGAAAATAAACGCACTTTAAACTCTTCGCTTCTCTGTGGTGAGGTCCATTCCTGAATACTAGTGCTGCTGCAACTTGTGGACAGGACTTGGTTTCGAGATATATATATATATATATATATATATATATATATATATATATATATATATATATATATATATATATATATATATATATATATATATATATATATATATATATATATATATATATATATATATATATATATTACCTACTGGCGGTCGCCAGTAGGTATATATAGTTAGGATTTTTTCTCTATGGGATTTTTGAAAATTCTATGTCTAATAACTTTGGCGTTTGTGGACGGAATTGGCTGAAATTTTCAGGAAAATGGCACATTTTGTTTCTGAGCAGCCCTTGAAAATTTGGGGGGGGTTCGTCCAGTGGGGGCCGAGAAAAAAGGGGGGTCCCAAAACGTGTTTTTAACATTGAGTTTTCCATAGGGCGGTTGGCCTCACTTTTAGCCCGAACGGCTGAATGGATTTGCACGAAACTTGGCAAAATTGTAGGGACTGGTAGCCCGATGTGCCTTTTGTAGGTCTCAATATATGTGCTCCAGTGGATTTTGAGAAATTAACGTTTAAAAAAAGATATATATCTGTAACAGCGGACCGGGCAGCGCACTGGTTCGCGGACTTTTCGCGCAACGGAGCTTTGTGAAGCGAAGCTGATTGGTTCTCCGGCGTCTGTCAACATTCCAAACAGTCCGTAGCGGCCGCCATCTTGTCTCTCGGTAGGATCGAGAGACAAGAGGAGGTCAAAACAAAGGGGGAAATAACTATAAGGGGGCATAGTAGATCCTCGCTGACCCCCTAGGTTTGATGTGGAGGTTTTAAAAGGGCCCCGCGGGGCAAAAAATAATAATAATAATAATAATTGAACGGCTGAATGGATTTGCACGAAACTTGGCAAAATATTAGGGACTGGTAGCCCGATGTGCCTTTGCTAGGTCTCAATATATGTGCTCCAGTGGATTTTGAGAAATTAACGTTCAAAAAAAGATATATATCTGTAACAGCGCTCCGCTTCGCGTAACGGAGGTTTGCGAAGCTGATTGGTCATTCTGTCACTGGGCTATAGTTGGGCTACATCTGGCTGATATTTGGGCTACATTTGTTTTTTTGTGTGTCTGGCGGCCATCTTTGGGCTACATTGGGCTACATTGGGCTTCATTGGGCTACATTCGGCTAATTAGCAAATAGCTCATCGCAAACTAGGAATGGTAAAGAATCGCTATTTATTCCTTAAAGTTCGCTATTTAGGAAATGCAAATAACTTTGATGATACATATGGCGGTTCATCTCTAACAAGATAAGAAGCATAGGGATACATTTATGATGACTGGCGCATCACCAGGGATGTGTTCAGTCCGTAGCGGCCGCCATCTTGTCTCTCGGTAGGATCGAGAGACAAGAGGAGGTCAAAACAAAGGGGGAAATAACTATAAGGGGGCATAGTAGATCCTCGCTGACCCCCTAGGTTTGATGTGGAGGTTTTAAAAGGGCCCCGCGGGGCAAAAAAAAAAAATAATAATAATAATTGAACGGCTGAATGGATTTGCACGAAACTTGGCAAAATATTAGGGACTGGTAGCCCGATGTGCCTTTGCTAGGTCTCAATATATGTGCTCCAGTGGATTTTGAGAAATTAACGTTCAAAAAAAGATATATATCTGTAACAGCGCTCCGCTTCGCGTAACGGAGGTTTGCGAAGCTGATTGGTCATTCTGTCACTGGGCTATAGTTGGGCTACATCTGGCTGATATTTGGGCTACATTTGTTTTTTTGTGTGTCTGGCGGCCATCTTTGGGCTACATTGGGCTACATTGGGCTTCATTGGGCTACATTCGGCTAATTAGCAAATAGCTCATCGCAAACTAGGAATGGTAAAGAATCGCTATTTATTCCTTAAAGTTCGCTATTTAGGAAATGCAAATAACTTTGATGATACATATGGCGGTTCATCTCTAACAAGATAAGAAGCATAGGGATACATTTATGATGACTGGCGCATCACCAGGGATGTGTTAGTCATTCTGTGCCGCTGTTCCGTCACCTATGGTGTGCTGCATTTACAATGCGGCGCATCATGGGGCAAAAACAGCACAGATGCGTGATGTATCTGTGCCATAAAGGTGGCGCATTGCTGGAGTTGTATCGCAAGTGTGATGAAGCTCCAGCAAGGGTCGGGGGTGCCCCTGTCGCAGGGTTTCTGTTCTCACACAGAACTGTGGACAGAGGATTGGAACCTCGGCGAATTAGGGTGTCCCAAAACTCACGTTAGTAATCAAAAACTCCTTAGCAAGCTAGGTACAGTGTCACATTGGATATAACAAACTCTCAATGTTTAGACAATCCAGAATATGAACTTATAGTACCTCAGGATACGTGGAACTCATGAACAGTCGGTCGTTATAGATTTCTTAGAAACCAGAACATGGAGTTAAGAAGAACAGATGTGTATTTGAAATGTTTATTTACTAATGCCGTCTTCTCAGGCGTAGTACCTTAGATAATAAAAGTACACATATTATCAGTAGCAAAATTACCAGCATAGTTACTAGTACATAAAAAGTGAATGGTGATAGTATGTTAACATGCTGTAAATGAATAAGAGTTAGCAACACTTATAAGCAGCCGCGGGCCGTGGAGGGAGTTACGGTGAGGCAGGGAGGCGGGGAGGGGGAGAAGCAGGGTGGAGAATACAAGTACACATATTATCAGTAGCAAAATTACCAGCATAGTTACTAGTACATAAAAAGCGAATGGTGACAGTATGTTAACATGCTGTAAATGAATAAGAGTTAGCAACACTTATAAGCAGCCGCGGGCCGTGGAGGGAGTTACGGTGGGGCAGGGAGGCGGGGAGGGGGAGGGGCAAGGTAGAGAGGGCTCCACCCTGCTTCTCCCCCTCCCCGCCTCCCTGCCCCATCGTAACTCCCTCCACGGCCCGCGGCTGCTTATATCTCACCCTCCCTAATACACATATTATATTATTTGCTAAGAAGGTCTCTTTGTGTTGGTTTAGGGCGTGCCCATACTTTAGTGTCTTAGATTTGAAGGAATCACATCAGCATACACCAGCTCTCTCTTCATGTGAACCGCATCAACTGTTGTGTATGTGTGTTCGGCAAAGCAATATAAAACCCGCCTCATGCCCAGAATTGGCAGAAGTTGCACTTATGTTATGAGTATGAAGTCGTGGAGATCAGACCTCATAACAATTCTGTATCGTGTTGTTCTTGAAACTTTAGCACTCGCTGTACAGATATAGTTTAACAAGTAAAGCAGATAGTAGACCAATAACATATTATTCTCATGTAAACCACGATGAACTACTAGGTGGAAAGCTAAAGCAACAACTAAGTGTCGTGTGCAGAAGTTGCAAAAAAGGAAAAATGGCGTTTAAACCGGTAATGAGCCCATGCTAACTTAACACGGTGTAAAGATATCCAGGACCTAGATGACACCTCCTCATGATCCGGAAACGAACTGAATAAGATAATAGAAGTGCCATCTCATGAGAGCAGATTGCAAGTTTATATGTGGACGGTCCGCAAGGTAAAGCATTAAAAACTAGGAAAATTTAATGCTAAAGAAAAATAAAACAGCCAAGTACTTTATCGAGTCTTAAGCCAATAGGCAAGGTAAATAATAAAAACTTGACAAATAAGTCAATGAATTGTCAATGAAATGCTAGTACTCAGCATATCAAACATGAAAAAGGTCTATGACATAACTGTGTATGCAAAATAAGCTGCAACAGCCTCCAATAGGAAGTCACCGTCTTCATCCGAAAACAGTTCAGCCATCCAATTTAAAAGCGGAAAAGAACATACGTGCTCTCCCAGCACCGGATCCTCTATCACCATCAGAGGACAGCTCGGTGGGTTTTCAAGAAAGCTCTGTTCCAAGAAAGACTGTGCTGCCGCCAGTAAATTCCAGGGACCAAGTAGTCCATGCATCAATGCCACAGCCATAATCCTTTCGCCAGGACAAACCAACTCGTGAGTAATGATAGGAGTCATCAGCTGATTAAAGTCGACGTCAGGAGAAACCGGTCCTCAGAGACACAAATCAATGGCCCAATCGAAATCACAGGTCAGGCAGTGAAATACAGGCTGGACACAGGTGAAGTAGGAGAACCGAAAAGATAATCCATATGCCGTGCTTAATATCGCCAACGGCATTGTGCCATAATATTCTAGCATGCGATTGCGGAACAGTGTCAGCAGCTGCAGGGTCGGAGGTTGCATAGGAGGGACATCCATATTTAAAAATGTAAAAAAGCACAAGAGCGTCCGCTGGTAATGCAAGTAAAAATGCCAATCTACGAACCAGAGTGCAGAAAATACAATGAAAGGAAGCAGGGATGACTCCAAAGATTTTCTCAAATGAAGTCACGAGACCACTGGTAACAACTTTAAAAAAGTGTGCCAGGGACTTTGTGGAGGATGCGTTAAAGATAGTCGGAAACATGTTGCTGAAATTGAAAGGCAAATCTTAATTGAAAAGGGTGTGCACCTCTGTATGGGTGTTCGCTATGTGAAGTACGAAAGTTTCACGGGCCGAACTCAAGGCCACCTCTCTCTGAGACAAAAGAGCTCTTATTCTTGCCATGCCGTTGAAACGTGTCCCAAGGTTGGTATTTGTGGCCAGATTGAAAACTCCCTATGTTCATGTGTGGGAGGAAATAGAACATTTCTGCAGCAAATAACCCGTTCACTTACTGTTACGATAAAAGGAATACTTTTAATTAACTCAGAACAATCTTCATTATTGAGCATCAAATAACTACCATTTTCCAACAACTTGAACGTGGGGATGATAGCAGGAACTGGCGTGCCTTGCAACACGCAAGCCATATTTGGTCGGTGTTTGTTGCATGAACCGTGTAACTGTATGTGCCTACACATTAGTGAAACATCTGGCGTCTCAGTGCATTCCTCTCCATTCAGATAAACTTCTTGATCATCTTTGAAACATCTGTATGTGTATGGAAGCGACCAGACCTCATGAAGAAAAGCACTACCTAAAGGTTCATAACGACCTATTGGTATATATTTCATACAATTTGAAAACTTATATAAAGCAAAAGGCAGCGTTATTAAACCGTGGATAAGGCATGTTGCCAAAAAACCCGCAATCCTCTGCTGATGATGTCACTGAGCATGTCATGAATGATGTAATATGTGACATCATCAGCAGTGGATTACGGGTAATGGTATCTCTAGTTTACTCCCTTATAGCTGTGTTTCTTTTAACATAAGTGTCTGTTTCCTTCCCTTATACTTACTGTTTTTGGTTCGCTTCCGGTTCGCGTACCGGCGAGCGAACTAGGAAGCGAACTAAGAAATAGAGGTTGGCACAGTTCCAAATATTGTACCAATTTTTTAATAACGGGGAGGTAGTTCTGAAAATAACTTTTTTTTTTATTTTTCTGAACATTTTTTTACTGTTTTTGAATTTTTCGGAACAGTTTTATATTTTTTTGGGTTTTTCTTGGAGGGGGCAATGAAAACGATTCATTGTAAAGGGCTCAACAGGAGCAACAAAACAAAAAAAGAAGTATTTATTATTTTGGGCGTTTCGGACAAACTTGCATATGATAGTCAATAGCTCTGTTGATCAGAGTGATGCTTTTTTCTCCGTAGGAAATGAATCCATCGCAAAATGCGCAGATGTGTTTTACATCACCAAATCTCATTTGTATATTTGGCACCATCTCCCTGCCCTCTGGTCCCGTTACTTCCGGTACAACAGATCTTCTGGCCATAATAGGGAGATTATCTAGGTCGTTCCGAAACTGTGCAGCACTGTAGTTGTTAGGATGCCACCTAGTCATATGGCGATGCATTGTGTAGTTTCCGAAACTGTATTTTTTGTCGGTCCCTCTGGACAGTCTATCTTGACATATAAGGCAAGTTACGTATCTTGCATTTACTTTTTTCTGACCTTTGGGAATTTTAAAAAATTGCCAAATGAAGTTTTCTTTCCGGTGAGACGTCCTGGGCTGCTCAGGCAAAAACTGCCTCTCTTCGTGCTCGTCCTCCTGTTCCTCTTCTTCTTCTTCTTGTTGAATTACAACTTGAGCAGGTGGTCCACTCTTCCTTGGATGTGGTGGAGGTGGTGGGGAAGCACCAGCTGAAGCTACTAAAGAAGCCATTGCTCAGTGATCACAAAGGGTCTTTCTCTCACAATGATGAAAGTCAGAGTGAGGAAAGAAGGAGGGATTTTCATCATTTGGGAAAAACAAGAGTTCTCAACCAATCAAAAGTGTTCATTTTAGATTATATGACCTAGTCTTACATCATTAGGAAACCAAAAGTGAAATGAACCAATGAAAAGTGTTATTACCAAGTCACATGACTTGCTGTGTTTACGTTAAGCGCTTTGCAGGGCCTCCCGGTTTGCTTCCAGAAACCTGCGCTTTGCGACTCGCTTCGCGTACCAGTTCGCTAACGTAGCACGTCATATGACGTATCACGCGACAACGTGAAACGTCATGCGGACGGGAGGCGTCACGATGTTGTTTTCTAACGCGGCACTTGCGGTAAAGAAACGTTTACCGGCTCGCGGTCTATTTCGCGGCATCAAGGTCAGCTAACGGGAAGCTTCCCGATTCGCGAAGCGGGAACGAAGAAAAAAAAATATTTAAAAAAAAATTTATTCATAAACATATAAAATATATTTTTGGATTTAAAGAAGAATACATTTTACAGCTACAGATATTAGCTGTTAAAAAACCAATGAAATTCACAGAAAAAACCATAGGTTATAGACCATATATAGTTAGGAATTAGCATTTACAAAACCTTGAAAATTCACTGAAAAAACCATAGGTTATAGACCATATATAGTTAGGAATTAGCATTTAGAAAACCTTATTTTACTCACACAAAACCATTGAAATTCCATATATAGTTAGTTGCACTAACTATATATCGCGCACCCGCAATCCACTGCTGATGATGTCACATATTACATCATTCATGACATGGTCAGTGACATCACTGATGACATCACTGATGACATCTCAAATTACATCACGGATGACATCACTGATGACAACATCCAGTGACTGTGTGTTTCTGTAAAGTTAAAATATGTCTTACATATTGAAGAATGAGTGGAAGTATAAGTGTCTGGACGAAGGATTTAGTAGGTGCATGACTGAATGTATGAGTGAGTGATTAAATGTGTCTCACTGAGTGCATGGGTTAGTGACTAAACTGTCTTAATTTGTGCATCATTATGTCTGTTGTTCTGTAAACTGCAGCATGTGTTGATCAGTAGCTATATGAGTAACTATATGGGTTATTGATTGATTGCCCAAGTATTTGCATGGGAGACTGAGTGTGTGTGTGGCTGGCTGGGAGGTGTGTGACTCTGTGCAGATCAATGTGTACTTGTATCAATGATTGTATAAGAGACTAAGTATGTGTTAGTATATGGTTGAAAACGTAAGGTGCTCTATGTTTAACTGTATAGATTAGAAAATGGAAGTGTGATTGATTCTTTACAGGACTGACTAGGTGTGTGAGTAACTCCATGGATGAGTGGCAGAGTGTGAGTGTCTGTATAGGTGTATGAGTGCATATGATAGTGTTGTAAAGATGATTGATTGTATGTATGAATGATTGTATGGGTGAATGAGTGAATGTGTGTGTAGACGTAGGAATCAGTGAGTGCGTATGTAGTAACTAGTATAGGTGTGTCAATGGTTTCAAAAATTATACTCTGTATTTAACACTGAGTGTAACAGAGGTTATATTAAAATGTGAGGAGATGCATTGTATTGTCACATGAATGATATCATCAGTGATGTGGTCATTGATGTCAAATGAGATATCATCAGTGATGTCATCCGTGATGTCATTTGAGATGTCATCAGTGATGTCATCAGTGATGTCACTGACCATGTCATGAATGATGTAATATGTGACATCATCAGCAGTGGATTGCGGGTGCGCGATATATAGTTAGTGCAACTAACTATATATGGAATTTCAATGGTTTTGTGTGAGTAAAATAAGGTTTTCTAAATGCTAATTCCTAACTATATATGGTCTATAACCTATGGTTTTTTCAGTGAATTTTCAAGGTTTTGTAAATGCTAATTCCTAACTATATATGGTCTATAACCTATGGTTTTTTCTGTGAATATATATATATATACACACACATATATATATATATATATATATATATATATATATATATATATATATATATATATATATATGCAATTATTATTAAAGCATCAATTTTCTATTGCCCGTTTCCCACGAGAACCTGGTTGTCTCATCAACTTTCTTAAATTCTGTGTCTTAATACTATTCCTTTTCTTGGTGAAAGAACATGTTTATATCCTATAGTTTCAAGCATTCCCGAAACAAGGTATCTATGTTAATAAAACACCAACTCTGGGGTATGTAGCCCAAGGAAGTAGCCCAAGTACATGTACCCAAAACAAAAAGGTCACCCACCCATAGTTCACCACCTAGTGCTCCTGGTCATGATTAGCAGCACAGCAGACTGTTGCTATTACTGCCCATTTGGTTTTAAATATCACTCTGGACCAAGCTGCAGAAATCTACGCCTTGCATAAAGCCAAATGCCTAACATCACTGCTTGCCTGGATTTCTTATATACCCTAACATCACTTTAGCCCTAACAAGAAAGCCAAACTTCACAGCCTTTTAACCTCATTGCACATATGCAAGGCCAAGGTCCAATCAGAGGTAACCGAGGGATGTTGTCCCTACCATAGGGGGTGTCCAATTGTGCATTCTCACCTCTATTTAGCACTTCCTTAAAAAGCAGTGGAGCTTTCCTTACAACCCAACTCTAAATCATGCCCCAGATTGCCACACAACTGAAAAGATGTTATAGTTCCTATTTGAAAATTATTCAATAAAAATGGAAAGTGATTAGAGAACCTTACAGCCAACTTGTAATATCTCTCTTAGCTTGGCTGATCAGTCTGTTCAGCAACCTAAACTTTTACCAGTGAGGTCTTCGGTGATGTAAAGGCCAGGAGCTTGAATACCACCATAGGCAACTGGGACATCCATCTTTCTATGGTTGAAACATTTAGCACTGTTAAATAGGATAGAAGAAATATCTGTTATTTACAGCATTCAGAATACCCAAGCATTTAATTATTTTGGAAGAGTTTCCAAGTCCAACCCAGGGGCCTTATTTATGAAGGCCACTTTTAACATGGGAAAAAGTGACGCATCGGTGGCGTAAGGCTTTCATAAATAAGGCCCCAGCTTTCTGAAATGTTCTTCAAATCGAGATGTGTTCAGAGGCAAAACATTCTATTTATCAACATTAAGCTTATTTCCAGATATTTCTAAAAATAGTTCATTGAAAAATGCAAGGAAGGACTCTTCAGTCTTTGATGTTTATAACTAAATATCATCAGTGTAGGCAGTAAATTTATCATTCTCATTTCTTGATGAAAACCTGAAACAATATTTGACTTTCTAAACTGCTCTAAAAAGGTTCAACTGAAAAAAAAAGAAAAGTTATGGGGATGAAGGGTAACCTAGTCTAGTGACTCCTTTTGAGTAAAATATAGTGATTGTATTCCATTACCTAATACAGAGGAGTTTGGAGTAGAATATAATAAATAAATGCATTTGAAAAATGTTGGTTCGAAGCCAATGCAGGTTACAGTCCTCATTAGAAATTATCAATTGACACGTCTAAGGGCTTTTTCATTGTCTGGAGTAATTGTAGTTTATGACTCCTTTGACTTTGATGAACCATGTCTAACATTCAGAAAGGTTCTTATATTGTGCAAAATTACCCAATCATTGACAAAACAAGATTGTTAAGCTATCTTTAAGCTCGGGCAAAAAAAGCTATCCAGCCTCAAGACAAATATTTTGGCTAAGTAAGCAGTTGATTTAAATTAGTCATGTCGGCTTATAATTATTACAATAGGAGAGATCCCTATATTTCTTTTCAATAAGACATAACATGGATTTTGTGAGCATTCATTCAGATTTAGCGGTGAGTGAAAATGGGTAAATAGAGAAATGAGTATAGGGATCAATCTCTTTGTAAATTGTAGAAAGAAATGTACAGTTAACGATGTGAGGTTGGTGCTTTACCATTAAGGAGTTTAGCAAGTGTATTATATAATTGTTCAAATTCCTGAGAATTCTCTACTGAAGAAAATAAAAGTCAAAATGGGTTGAACACTTAAATCTAAATTTAGAAAGAAGCATTTAGAGAATATTGTCACAAGATATTTTCTGTAATGTATAATACCTTATAATACTTGATAAAACAATTAGCAAAGTCAGGCTCTCTAAATTACTCATTGCCTAAATCACCTATAATACACATATCCACATTCTTCTCCTTTTCAAACTTGAGATACAAAGGAAATGTTCAATATTTTGAAAACAACCGCAACTCAGATTAAGAATCACTCTCAAGGCATCCAAACACCAAGCCAACTTAATACATGCCAATTAGAGCCTTTCATCAGTCATTTTCATTTTGATCTAGCCAAAAAGGTTTTAAAAATTAAAATATGGTTGCGAAGGCGCAAGTGTTTAATCTGGCCTTCATCTTAGTTCACTTGCATGGATAACAATAAAAGAATGTAAGACAGGGCTACCCCATATTTTTGTACACTTTAATTACCCTGCAAGACTCATGTATCAGCATCACTTTCATGTATTTACATTTCTTTTCTTGACCTAGTCCAGCACTTTGATCTGGCCAGAAGTGTATGCTGCAGCTTTCTTAAGAACTTTAAGTAAATAGCTTCTGTTCATCTCTCAAATACAAAAATAAATTGTAAGGCTATCCTGGTGAGTCAGTCTTCTGTCCTTTCTGGCAAGCCTATCATTTACACTTCACTGTTTGAAGTGTAAATGATTTAGTTACACGTTATGAAGTGTAAATGAATCCATTTTGCATTGTTTACCCTGAACCCATTTTGTTCCAGTAGTAGATTAATTGCAGACTTCAGAATATTTATTTCATTTTCTGTTTTAGAGATTGTATCATCTATCTTTGAGTCTCTCCCACTTACCTTTGCCAGATCATTTATTAAAAGTTTGATCTATGCACCCAATAAATCCAGCATGGATTCTACTACATCTCTGTATTCTTTATCTGTGTTCGGGACTTATGAAGGGAATACTTTGTCATTTATAAAGTTTTCCTGGCTTTGCCCTTCATGCCTTTAAACAAATATTGTATTTACTCTTGTCATGATATCTCCCTTGTACTGCAGAGCAGACTCATACAACGTTCTTTCAATTAATATTTCTCATTCTTTTTCACATATATTTTACTCATACCCTTAGCAGCAGTGAAAATACACAGTAACCACAGTGTGACATGTCATGGTGGCATGGTGTTCTTGCCAGTTTTTGGTTTCTGTCCTGTTACTACCACCTTGAAGTATTATTTTATTAGATACCGTTTTTAAGCAGTGGCTTTTAATTGCCAGAAAAAGTGTTTGATTCATACTCTAAAGATCATTCATTTTGTATTTGTTTCACTGGGAATTAGCTTAATGCTTCTCTTCAAGCCCTCCTGGAAAACACTGTACTGGTGATAGGAATAGTATTCACATGCCAAAACGTTATTGTTAGGTGAATATGTCAGTGACAACAATATCGTTTTGAACTAAAAAACCACAGATGTACACCAGTTATAGGTAGCATAGCTAACTATAACTTGCGCCCCGCCATGCACTGCTTATGCCCTCACATATTACATCACTCATGACATGTTCTATGATATCATTTATGACATCACTGATGACATCATCCAAGGTCATTTTGTACACATTACGCTATAAACAATATGGCATTAGTGGTATGAAATTACGGACAAAATAGCTCAGAATAATATAAAACATCATTAATGTAATCACACATACAACTTGCTATGGTTACGCAAGCTTGTGTTATGTGCAGCATTGACCATATATCATAAGCTCCATGTAAAGCTGAGATGATGTTAACAATCAACCACAAAAAGATGGGTAACCTCTAGTGCATAAGGTGTTCAATCTGTGCATTACTATTTAGAGAAAACCAAATATCGCCAGACATATAAGCCCTGTTATATAACTAATTCCCTGCTAAGAACAGACTTTAGCCTGCATAAACCCCTTCAACCCTTCAAAGTTATTGAATCTCTTGTGCAATGTAAAGCTGACATGATTAGAAAAGTGGGCTCTGTCAACCAGTGCATAAGCTTTCCAAAGAGATACTATTCACTAAAAAATACCCTAGGGGTAAAGGTGGTAAATGTCATATTCTTCTGTGGTGAAACATGTGCAGATAGCTCAACTTCTGAAGCTAATCAAGCACATGTACACAGGTTGGTACCTGGTGCAAACAGGCTTCTATCTTATGTAGAAATTGTCATGCTGGGAACATTCTGTTGAAAGAAATGTAAGGTAAGTACAATACTTTGTATCAACTGTATAGACCCTGTGCCCTAGAATTTTCAAAATTGTAATGAAAAATCAGACTTTACTACTAAAGGGGGTTTATCATTAAACTTTCGTAGATACCAACCATGACATAACTGCATGCTCCCAATTATGAATTAGAGCCTAATAAATGTAACAAGGAATACTCAGTGTTATCCAATAGAGGGTTCCACTTACAATAGTTAAAAACAAATTCTGAAGTTTTTTACTACCAGGACCTATAAAACTTAAAAGTACATGTCCAACATTTTCTTTACTATACACCATGCCCTCTGGGATACCTAGGACTTACCTTAGGGGTGACCTCTATGTAATAAAAGGGAAATTTAAGGCTTGGCAACGGGGCTTAGATGCCATAGTCCGCATGGATTAAAACTGCATTCAGGCTGAAGTGGCAGGCCTGGTACATGTAATATGGTGCAACTTAAGTGGGTGGTATAACACGTGCTGCTGGCTCATTAGTAGCACTTGAATTACAAGCCCCAGGTGTATGGTATACTACTCTACAAAGAACTGATAAGTAAATTAAATATGTCAATCAGGTGCAAGCCAATCAAACCATGTTTAAGGGTGTGAACATATTTACGTTAGTACTGGTTAGCAGTGCACAGAGTCCTAAGGCCAACAAAAAATAATAACAACACTACAAATGGAGGTAAATAGGCAAAACGTTTGGGAGAAGACCACCGAAAGGCTGATACTAACACATATCTATCAACAGACGGAGAGTCAAACAGTGTCCTGTTACAGCCTTAATGGGGAAGTTTTAGATTTTGTTGAACCGTACTCTTAATCCAATCTACAAAATTAGTTGTACTTTACTTTCATTAGTCTCCCTTTCACTAATGGTGTGCCATTAACATAGTGTCCATATGTAGTTATGCACATTGTTTTACTAACATATGTCTAGTGCAAGGCTAAGCTGTTTTTCCTCCACGTAGTTCATATTATATGTGCTTATAGCTGGTTATACTTTGCAGTGAATAGCAAAAATGTCTTGCATTGCACATTGTATTTACTGCATCCCTTTTTAATGTACCCACCTAGATGTTTCCTAGTTGCTCTGATCTTCCATTCCCTGGAATGCATTTATATAGTCTAAGGGGTGCTTTCTAATCAGGCAAGTTCCCTAGAGCCTCTTGGCATATATTAGATAATACCAGGGATACAACTGGTGACAAATAGCTCTCCTTAAGTCAACCATCACCGTGGAAAGCAAAACATTTGTTAGCATGTTATCTAAAAGTATAGCCATGGTGCCAGCTACTTGAACATCACAACAGTCCCTACTACACATGATAGCCTTGTCTATAGGCAAAACCCTATATATTGTTGTACTATAAGGTGCGTTTATCTACGTAAAGTGGCACACATAGGACTGATCAACATTACATCTCACAACCTTCAGCTGAGTGCCTCAAAGAGGGAACACAAGTCAAAGAATATGGGAACAAAAATTAACATATTGCTTACCTCCTTGACTTTTTGGGCATGTATTCCTAGTAAAGCTATACTGCAAATGGTATCCTCAAATAATTTTACCATACTTTGCTGTCACTAGGTGTAGTGCTGTGTGAGTTAGCAATGACTGGACAATTTTGGCACCTGATGGACTCGGTAGAACTGCGATGTAAGTGTTACAGTATAGTGAGGTGAATGCATGTTTAGAACGCTGAGTTTTCTGTTGCACGCCGACAAATAAAGACATGTTATTGTAAGCTCTGTTTGTGGGGTGGTCATTAGCGGTTACCCAGGCTGGTGAGGGCACTACAACTGGTAAAAAGTATGAGATAAGCAACCCGAAGATCGACAGTGCTCTCCCATAGAGTTTGCCGTGGTCCAGTGAAATGCTCATGCATGCCACGTGTGCCTCAGTTGAAGTATAAAATTGACTCTTGGTGTATGTGAAGTCAAAGTGCAACTCCAGCCAGTGTTAAGCATTTGAAGATAATGAAAGCCTCACTGAGAAGTCTATAAATCATTGGGCAAGAAAATGCTAGTAAGGCCATAAAGAGAGGTACTTTGCTGCTAAGCAACCTAAAGCTATACATTATATGGTGTGATAATGTTAAAGGCAGATACAACAAGGTTTTAATAGAGCAGCAAATAGTGACAGCAAATCGCAAGATAACACTGCATTCAGAAGCACTGCATTGCAGAAATCATCCAGGTATTAATCAGGTAACCTAGAGACGCCTAAACGCAAAGCTATTCAGATACAAGAAATAATCATCTGCTTACCAGAATTGAAGAGAGTCATCAAACTACAGCGTTGGGGGAAAAGGCCCTAGAAGAAGTTCCCTGGGTTGTGTTTACAGAGCAGTCCCTACGCGAAGCAGCACACCACCAAAGTTGCTGAGTGGGGTTCAGAACAACTGCAGAGGTATTCAAAGATCAGAAAGCTGAGAGTGGCGATCAGAATACTGAACGTTTGTCTTTCCAATGGAGGCCAAGTAAGAGGCCATGTTTCCTGGAATTATCAAAGATGACCCAGAGGCCAGCACATTGCAAGGCCTCATAGGTTGTTTGCATAAACAAGATCACCAAGCAGTGTCGAAAAGAATACCACTTTCCACATCAATAAGTTCCAGGAATAGTTAGAATTAGGGCTCCCGGTTTTATGGTATTTATTTTTTATTTATATATGTATTTACCCATATTTCTTCTTTAGTCATTTTATCTGTATTTATGCACATTTTATTTTGTCGCTAGCAAAACAAAGTTGTTGCAACTAGTGTTTTTTCACACTTATTTAAATAGGCAATGCACACTTGGTTGTTATAGGTTTAGATAGATGTAAGTAGATGGGTAAATGGACTATTGTTTTAAACAAGGAGATCCTTTAGCTACTTGCAGTTAATACATTGCAATCCTAATATAGTACAGTGAGCTATGAAAGACCTAGTAGCCCTCACTGTCTTATGTAACACATCCTACACATTGATTTACACACATATGATTTATTATTTATGTATAATGTGTGATGTAAAGCACTCCGACACCCTTCATTGGAATGAGTAGTGCTATAGTGATATAACAGAAATATACCAAAATAGTGGTATTTAAATTGTTATTTGTGTAAATACTGGGACAGACCAACACATCTAACATTCCTACAGTGCATGCATATCTCTTGGATCCATGAACTAAACAAAGTTTAAAGCATGCCTCTCTTAATTACCTGTAAAGTGATAAGCTATGTGCATTTGTTTTCCCTCAATTGCTTTTAGGTGTGCATATCCCCCCACCCTGAACCCTCACAGCTCCCAGCCAGGATGCTTAAACAAAAGGAGGCCTGATGGCCCGGTAACATCTACCTCTGTAATGGGCTCAGCTGAAATCCGATAAGCCCTCTCCTCGCCTGCACTCAAACAGGCTTGCCTTCTCATCGCAGACAGCAGCAACATATTTGTTGCCATTTTTCAGTTTCTATTCATAAATACAAAGGAAAAATATTTTTCCATCTGTTTTTATATGAAAAAATCAGTTTAAATGGAAAATTGGGAGCCTTAGTTATAATGGTGCATTTCTGAAACCACCATCTCCATTCGATGCTGCCAAATAACAAAATATTGATAACAGATGAACTGCTTGGATAGAGACATTTGATGATTTTATTAATGCACTTGAAGAAACAGATAACAAAAAAATTATCAGATACCTTAAGAATCTGCTGATGAAGGTATAAATGAAGTCATGGAAAAATGGTGCAAGTTGATGAAATTACATACTGTCAGATCAAAGAAGCCTTGAATATAAAGTTCAATCCAATAGTGAATGCAGATTACAAAAATTATATTTTCAGTCAAGAACGACAAACAACAACAAGTTGCTGAAACCATCCACAAATGTGTTGAGCCACTCAATACGCTCATCAAACACTGTACGACGTTCAATGAATTGATTGATCAGGAGCCTATATGTCTCAGAGTTGTTGACACTAAGCTTGGGTGGAGTTTGCGGAGTTCTGCTACGCTGAACTCTGCGAAGTGCAAAAAAACTCTGCCGTGCTACGTGGAGCTCCACAAGCAGCAGAGTGTGTTGGATGAATGCTGTTCTAGGTGATTTTTAGTGCCAGGTGCTTGTCTGCACTGTGCAATCATCGCAATCGGCACCATGCACAGCGCAAGCGCGCGCTGCTTCCTTTCTGCCGCCCGAGTAGATTTTTACTCAAGCAGCACCTTTCTCAACATGAGCGGACAGTTTCTCAACACGAGCGGCCCCAGGCATACATGACCACTCGCAATGAGAAATCTGATTGCCTGCGTTGAGAAATCTCGCCGGGAAGTAGATTTTCCACGCTCGCGCTCGCCAACTTGACATTGATGAATGCGAGCGAGGGAAAAAAACTCTGCGAGCTCTGCATAACATGTAGTGGGTAAATCTCTGCAAATTGGGCGAGCAAAGCAGAGTTCACCGCTGAGACTTAATTGACACATGCTTGTCAGATTTATTCAGATCATTAATTCTGAGAGAAACTCTTAGTCTGGAGTGGGTTCTTATGGCTGCTGGAGCTGAAGTGCATGACGATCAATAATCTGCTGACTTGGAGGCCGGAGGTGCCCAGAGTAAGTCAGTCTTGAACACAAGGCAGAAGGACACAGAGTGATGTCTCCACGGAACCAGAAGTTGTGGGTCAGGTGTGGATTTTCATTGCTGCATAAATGTCCCACCATTGGACAGGTTTGGAAAGGCTGTGAGAAGGAGAATTGTTTTGTAGCAGTTGGCAAGGCAAAGGAAAAGTATGTGCATCATATTGTGAAGATAAAATTGCCACCCAAACACTTCAGAAGCAATGTTCAACGTTGGTCTCTGCCCACGAGGACAGTGACCACACCAGTTGAGGCAAATTGACACCAAACAAAGTCAATCATGATCTAAATCATCTTCAAAAAGTTGTTCATTATCAACATCAAGTGAAAGTGAAGGCGATGGTTGTGCAATGTAAATGTTTACCTCAGAAAAACTTGCACATTTTGGACTGGCCTCTTGTGAAGAAAAATACAAGTAAAAGAAAAGTTGACATGAAAAAGCATCAAAGTCATTCAGACATTGTCCGTAGATTACACTGAAAGTAAACAGTTGCTCAATATCATATATTATTGAGAGCCGTGTGTCAATAAACATAATGCCTGAGGTGAAATACTTTGAACTACCTCTATTGCCACAAATTACGCCATGGAAAACTAAAGTGAATAGATGGGCTGTAGTGACATCATTAAAAAGGCAAGGTTCATTTGAAGCAACAATGAAACACAAGAAAATAAAAGTACAAGTACTTCAAGGTACGGTGTCAAGTGATGTTCACTCAGTTTCAGCATAGCTGCAGATTTGGGACTGATAGCAGTGTACTATAACATGAATTGTTCAAGGGATTTTGCCCAAAAACAGAACTATGCGCAGAAATATGTGACCTTGGTGAATAAGGACCGAGTCATCCTACCACCTTAGTACCCATGAGCCCAGGACCAACTAGCTCTAGTGTCTTACTTGCTCTCTTCATCACTCACAAAGAAGCAAATGATTAGACACCCCAGAACACAACTCTCCCAGATCTCTCAGGAATCGCGGTAAGAAGACACACCCTTTCGCTCGCACTCTTGTAATTGTCCACAATAAGATCTGACAGAGACATGAATACGTTTAAAACATTTATTTTAACTTACGTGCTCTAAGATGCAGTATACGTGCCACAACAAGCAGGACAATGCAT